>NC_135580.1:35174467-35786005 GCF_965152235.1 Eretmochelys imbricata | reverse complement strand
CTTTGCTGAATTTGATTCTGCCCCAAGTGCAGAAAGCCCGCATCTGATTAACTGTCTCCTCCATAGGGACAGTGTGACTGAATTAGATTTGTGTTTATAACAATGGAAGTTTTGAAATGTTTGGGTTTTATTACTTAGGGTGAATAAATACTACAACAGCAGCAACAAGTCCCTCAGTCAGGGAATCACGGGCCCCACGAAAACACTGAAACAACAATGAAGTTTACTCTAAAGCTGCCAGTAATGACAATACCTCAAGCCGAAGCACCCCTATGGAACTAGTTTATGTTCTTACATGTGGGCTTTTAAAAACACAAACACAGAAGTCACAAATATTGATCCATTGCTCTGAATTATTTTTTGGTTTGTCTTCAAAGCTGAGATGAGTGATCTTGACAGCAAGTATAGGATTCTATTTACATTCAAACCCTTACGCCACGCAAGCAATTAGTCCCATTGTAATTAATGACCTAGTGGTTAGAGCACTAAAGCAGGACTTAGGAGACCCAGGTTCTATGTCTGGCTCTGGCTCTGGCTCTGCCACTGGCCCATTGATTGATCTTGGCCAAATATTGTCCCATTTCTCTGCCTCATTTTCGCTATCTGTAAAATGGGGATAATGATACTACCCTCCTTTATAAAGCAGTTTAACATCTACTAATGAAAAATGCTGCATAAGGAGATAAGTGTTATTGTTATATATTACTCGTGTAAATTAGGAGTAATCACCAGATCAAAGCTGTGCAGGATCAGGTGCTAGCATAGTGACCTCTGGAACTGCAGCAGTAAATAGATGAAGAAAGACATTCTGAACAGAAAAAGAAGGGCACAGAAAATCCCAGTATTTGGAGTCTCTCACTGCTGGCAATAATGTACTATAAGGAAGGATTTGGGGTTTGTTTGTTTGTTTTGATTTGTTTTTAAAAACTCTCTCAATTACTATGGAAACAGAAGTCTATAGAGAGATAACAAAAGAGGGAGATTTTTTCAAAAATTGCTCAAGATCTCATTACCAATATTCCTGTTGATGTCAGTAATGCCACCCAATGCAAGTAAGGTGGCAAAATCTGGCCTGCAATCATAGCCTGATCCTGCAAGATACTTGGCATCTCAAGCGAGGTGTTGAGCACCATCAACTCACAGTGAAATCAATCATAGGAGGTGGTAGGAGACCTGAGTTTGCCTCAGTGGTGGGGCTGCTCTGTACCAGCCTTTACTATGGGCTATGCCTAAATGGCATAGTTGAGCTCTTATTAAATAAGAGCTTCATTTTTCAGTAGCAGCAGAACGAGCCAGGTTATAAATACTGTGCAACAGCTAGTTTCCTTTTTCCTCTCACAGCTTTAGGACCCAAATCTGTGAAGCAGTTCCTGTATTGGGCTGATTGAATTCAGTGGGAGCTGAAGGCACTTGGTGCTTCACAGGAAGCACCTTATAAGGCAAAGCTTCTTAATCTGTGGAATCTTGCTTGCCAGAAGAGAAGCTGGATCATTGCTGTAGCTGTCATTGCAAAGCCTTCATACTTGGTATCTGCTAATACCATAGCCTTCATACTTGGTATCTGCACAGTATGTGGGATTCCTGAAGTGGGGGCAAGGCATTATTACGACCTGAAGCACCAGGAGACACATCTTCAGATAATGTAAATTGTCATAGCTCCATTGTCTTCAATGGATCTGTCCCAGATGTCAGATGCAGGGTTGTTCCTATTCAAGACCATGCCAATGGCTTCAGTGTGAGCAGTTATGTGAAACATACCAACTCTATTTTCCAGTTTTTCTCCACATTGTGTCCTTCATGTCTGTTCTAAGTGAATAACGTTAGCATCTGAGGTTTGAATTTTTAATGGGTTTTACATAGGTAGGGAGAAAAAACCATCTAGTTCCTTTCAAAATGAGTTTGTGCTGTGCAACCAATTTCAAGAAGGTTGTGCCAACAGCAAAGATAGTTGAAGGATAAGGGGGAAAATAACAATGAACTTTGTTTCTGTAATGAGCACGTGGGGTCAAATTCTGCTTTCATTTACATCCAGGCTACCCCATTGACTTCAATCAAATAAAATGAAATCAGTGGGGTTGCCTGGCAGTAATTCAGCCAATTTACAATGTTTTGCTTTCTCCTTTGAGCATCCCAGATTCTGAGCTGTTCATATGAAAGAGGCTCAGACTTTAATAAAAATCCCTGCTCGCACCATTTTGGTGCAAAGAACAGCTTTAAATGAGAATACTGTGGTCCTGAGTCTCATGTACACTAAAGCCTCTTTGCACCACTCAGCAATACACAGGGGCCTTAGAGTGAGCGTGAATGTAATTTATGCCCCCTTTATGGTGTCGCTAGAGTGCCAGAGCAGAGATTGGGGAATATATTTAATTTCAGAAACACCAAAACATTCTTGCTGTTGGAAAGTTTTGGTGTTTCTGAAGTGAAATATTGAGAAATTTCAGTTCTGTGAAAAATTTAGAGTTTTTAGATTTTAAGACACAGTTCAAGATAATAACTTCTGAAGGCTCAAAATTTTTTGTGGAACTGAAATTCCATTTCCCAGCCACCTCTCCCCAGCATGCTTTTAAGCCAGGCATTTTGTCTTGCTATGAATGCAAACTGAAAGGAAAAAACTACATGATATGTCCAGGGGAAGAGAGGGAGACCTTTCACGTCTACGTCCTGAGCCTCTGCTTCTTTTATCTAGGGGCTGCATTTTACTGTAAGGTTGGGGATGCAGTAACCACTGTGGAACAGCCACAGGGAAGGGAAAGGAGGAGGAACCAGCTACCCAAATGAAAGTCACTTTCAACACATTCTTTTCAGCTGCAGGCTAACTTTCTTCTCCCTTCCTCCAGCTGTTGTGGAGATAGACATGGGGAACTTTCCCTCTGTGCGGCTCTCCCTCTTCCAGTTGAGCACTGTCTAAAAGTATACCACCAGCTAAAGAGCCCCGATTTACACCAGTAAATAAGAGAGATCCAAATCAGGCCCTTGCTACCTATAGTAGTTGGGTTGAACCTTAGTAGTAGTTGAACCTTAAAGTGAAGGAAAGCAATTACTTACAAAATGGTGAGTGCCAGAATCAGAGAGATAATTAAGTTTATCTGAGAAAAACTCACACTTGGCCACTCTTAATTCATGGCAATGATTTATCCTGTCATGGGAAGGAGGAGGAGGGTGGAGCCACCACTATGGAGATGGAACTGAAATGTGAAATTGCTTTGAGGGTCTTTTCTTAAAACTGATTACACTGAGCATTTGAGAACTGCTCAGCCCCTGACTGCAGAGATGTTATATCTGCAGGCTGCAGATCCCTGTGAAGTGCAGCTGAACTGTTCTAACAATGCTTTGTTCACTTCAACTACCATTATAATCACTCCAGAAAATGCTCAGTGACAACCTGCAGAATCTGTTGCTGTGGGGTTATCCTGTGTCCTTTTGACGGAGACGGGATAGCTCCTTTAAATGAACTCTTGGTCAGTAGGTATGATGCTTCTGCTGTTGCAACTCAGCTGGCCCTTTTGATTGGCATTGTACTACTCTCATTGTAATTCGCCTTGATGAAGTCTAGGTGTCAACACAGAAGCCTGTCAGAGGTGTCATTCATCCTCAGCAATGTGGTTTTTTTTTGTTTTTTTTTTTAACAAAGGCCTCAAGAGAAAGGCTTGTACAAAGAGCACAGAACTTCTGTCTGGGGGTTACTGGAAGCTGCTTGTTCTTTGACACCAGTTGAAAGCGTTTAGGAAGTGCAGAAACATTTCTAAGGACTGCCATACCCGTGCAACAGCCAGAAGTGATTTATTGCAATTTACAATCCGTAATCTGCCAATCTGGCAGCCTCCTTTGATGGGCTGAAGTTATTTTGGAAGTTTGGCAAGCATATCATGAACAGTGTAAATGAATGATAGATTAGACATCAACCATGGCATCAGCAGATGGAAGATGAGTGAATATAAACAACTGGTAGAGTCCCCCATCTGGTGGATGAATTCTCCATGCCTGTGTCCCCTTGCACATGATCACCATTGAGTCCCTGGCCAACTACCAGGTGTGCTGATAGGGAGCGTTTTCCTGGCCAAGTCAAATAACTGAACTAAATGTACTGTCCCTCAGATGGAATTTACTCTTTGTATATTTTGTATTTTTCTCTCACTCCAGTAGTTGCATGCAAGAGTGGCCTGTCATCTTTGCCAACTGCTGAGGCTGTCCACTGGTTGTTCTATATGAGTACACTAAGACCCAGTGTTGCAGTTTCTCTACATTGCAAAATCCTCTTTGCAATGGCAAGACCCAGTGGGCCAAATTGAGGCCTTGTGTAACTGGGCAGTCAGAAGAGTTGCACTTATACAAAGGCTGAATTTGCACATGCGCATGTGTATATTGTGTGCTTTACTGTGTCCGAGACCAAGGTTCAAAAACAGCCTGCCATTTTCAGAAATGTCTAAGTGACCTAGTTCACTCAGTCTCAGTGTGAATTTCAATAGGATCAGGTGCCTAAGTCACTTAGATGCTTTTGAAAATGCTCAGCTGAGTGAAAAGGGATCCTTTCCCTTGTTGAGCCAGTGGAAGTTCTACTAAGCTTGCCTTAACAAACTGCATAGCCTATAGAAAGCTGCAGACAATACTACGGCACAGAACAAACATTTTTGTAAGACATTCAGCAAATATGATGATGAGCATGAGAGAGCTAGCTAGACAGAAATAGATAAGAGATAGCATAGGGAGGACATTTGTCCTAGAGCTGGGCGGTCATGACACTAGCACAGCTCAGTCACGGTGGGGGAAAAAAGGCTGTTTTTAGTTAGCCTTTTTCAAATTCTTAATTCTCATTATGAATTGCAGTTAGTTTGCTAGTAACTATGAGAATATAGTGATATCAGTTAATTTATAGTAGAACAGTAAATGCCCTTAGCTTCGTGTCCCTGGTGACAGTGAAAATACATGCTGATTTCAAATTTAACTGCTTTACTCTTTTGTTACTCCGTAGATGCTTTTTCCATACTCTCATAGTGGATGTGATGAGAGGGCATTTTTTTTCATTCAATGCTCCAACCAGTTAAGCTACTGTACAACATCAGCCTTAGGCAGACACTGCTAAAATACAATAGCAGACTAGTTACTAAAACCAACAACAAACAAGCACATATGTTTTGTAAATTCATTTCTTTCTGAGCATGGTTCAGTAGTTTCATTTGCACATGCTTCATGTAATTCATCTAGTGATACTTGTTGTTGATCATTTTATATACAGGTTATATAATCTATAGCTAGAGGTCCTCCAGATTATAGTACAGTTGCACTATTTTCATATCTGATCACTTTAGTACTAGTCAGGTTAATGCATATTCTGTAGAATGATGTAGTTTATGGATGTACCATCTTCTGAAGACACTGGAGTGGACTCTGCTCTTGATTATGCTGGCATAAATCAGGAATAATTCCACTCATTACACTGGAATTGTTCAAGGTTTACACCAGAATAATAGAGCATACTTTGAATATATTTGGATATAGCAGCAATATTCAAAGAGGTTTTTTTCCGAAATCATTAATCAGCAACGTCTGCCCATAGAGGGACTCTTAAACATCCACTTTTTTATTTGCCAGCAGTTGTGCCTGGTCCGTCATTTCCTTTCTGGAGAAGGAGGCCACTTCAAACTCACAATTGTTTTAAACCAAAATGAGATTTTTTTCCACCTTCGATGGCATTACGTTGCCTGAAAACAAGAGCTCTCCACAGCATGAAATAGTACAGAAAGGCTTGACAGCATAAATGTTCCATTTGTTCCCCAAATATTGACTTTTTATTTGTCATTTGCTTGCTCACTGTTATCTCAGTTTTCTGGACAATTAAGGTTGGTCAGTTACTCAGTCTTGAAGGGATCTAGGATATGCAACTCAAATTTAGAGGTACAAGGTCTGTAGTTGAGAGGGGAATCAGTTATTTTACAATATTCTGGGAGTCTTTTGTAAATTCTTCATTGTGAGAAAGGTTAATTAATGCAGCT
The DNA here is from genome assembly GCF_965152235.1 of Eretmochelys imbricata. NCBI lineage: Eukaryota > Metazoa > Chordata > Testudines > Cheloniidae > Eretmochelys > Eretmochelys imbricata. Next base: position 35,780,012 of record NC_135580.1, on the reverse strand, counting down.
CATTATGCCAGAGAAATGCACAGAGAAGTAGAGGTCTAGTATGGTTGAAAGGAGAAGACAGCCTGTAGGTCTGATGCTCCTAGGCCTTGAGTATAGGAGGAGTGTCCCCTCCAGCACAGAAAGCTCTAAGGCCCAACCTGACAGAGGCATATCTTCAGGCCATGGTGTTTATCCAGTCTTTGATATGTTGATGCAACATTGAAGGAATTGTTGGATTAAATGCAGACTCAAACTTACTATCAAGGGCCAAATTCTGCTCTCTTTTATACTGCTGTTAATTCTGGATTATCATCTCCTTTTGAGTAAATTGGTTTACACTAGTGTAAATGAGAGTAGAATTTGGCTTTAAAGAGGTGAAAGAAATTATGACCAAAATCTGGGATGTAAACATTCTTGAAGAAGAATGTACCTTAAATGTAGCCTGAAAGCACCTGAGACCACTGAGGGTGTGTCTCCAGAGCCAGTGGCAGCCTGCGGCACCAGGCCTCTGAGCCCAGGTCAACAGACGTGGGCTTATGGGGCTCACGTTACCATGCTAAGAATAGCTGTGTGGGCAACACTTTGAAGTTGCACCTCAGGTTGGAGCTTGGGCTCTGAAACCCATCACCATAATTGAGCGCTCTCGCTCCTGCCCAGCCACAACATCTACACAGCGATTTTAAGTGCTGTAGCACAAACCTGAGTCTGTTGATGCAGGCTTGGGAGCTTGCTGCCACAAGCTGTGTAAATTTACCTTAATTGACATCAGAGTGGTATTTTATGAAGCGATCTTTCAGTCCCCTCACTTGACTCTGCTTGAGTCATTCTTTAACCACCCACACAAGGGCTAGGAAGGGAGGGACATAGATTATTTGGTGGTGGGGGAATGTATTTGTAGCAACATTAAATTTCTGTCAAAACCAACTACTGCTTGAAGGGCCTTTACACTGAGTGCTCTTTTATCTGTTGTCCCTTCCTCTCTGTACTTTTTCTTATTAGCTTGTTTTTAGAAAACTGAAAGCTGGTCCGTGTAAAAAAAAAAAAAAAAAAAAAAAAAAAAAAAAAAAAACCAAAAAAACAACAACCCTCATGGACAATAATACTCTGAGAGCCAGCTTTGGTTGGTGACAAAGATATGCTCCCTAGTGTTAAAGCCAAACCAGAGATGATATTTAGATGGTCATGTCATCTGCCGAAAGACAGCTTTGTATGTTTTATTGATGTTAACAGATCAAGAACTTTTGCTATAGCAAGTTCCTCAGAGAGGAAAAGACGGATGTTCAACATAACGAGTGTTCAATATACATTGTCCAAGCCTCTTTATTTTTTACTATTTGTGTTACAATAATAAATTTTGGGCCCATTGTGCTAGGCATGGTATAAACACAAAATAAGGAACAGTCCCTGCTCCAAAGAGCTTGCAGTATAAATAGACAAAGGGTATAAGGGGAAACAGAGGCATGGAAAAATGAAATGACTTGCCCAAGGTCACACAGCTGGTCAGTGACAGAGCTGGAAATTTAACATATGTCTCCTGAGTGCCAGTCCAGTGCACTGGAACGGGGTGGGCAACTATTTGGCCTGAGGTCCACATCGGGTTTCTGAAATTGTATGGAGGGCTGGTTAGGGGAGGCTGTGCCTCCCTAGACAGCAAGGCGTGACGTGGCCCCCGCCCTCTATCTGACCCCCACCCCTGCTTCTCACCCCATGATGACCCCCCCGGGACCCCTGCCCCATCCACCACTCCCTGTCCCCTGACTGCCCCTGGAACCCCTGCCCCTGACTGCCCCCTGCCACCCCATTCAACACCCCCTCTCCTTCCTCACTGCCCCCCCGGGGATCCCTGCCCCCATTCAACCCCCCTGTTCCCCGTCCTCTGACCATCCCGATCCCTATCCACACCCCCACCCCCTGCCCCCTTACTGCGCTGCCTGGACCACTGATGGCTGGCGGTGCTACAGCCACGCTGCCCAGTGCACCAGGACAGGCAGCCGTGCCGCCAGCCAGAGCCAGCCACGCCACCGTGCAGCACAGAGCACTGGGTCAGGCCGCGGCTCTGCAGCTGCGCTGCCCGGCAAGAGCTCGCAGCCCCACTGCCCAGAGCATTGCATTGACGGAGCAGTGAGCTGAGTCTGCGGGGGAGGGGGAACAGTAGGAGAGGGGACAGGCCGGGCCTGGAGCTCAGGGCCCAGGCAGGAGGGTCCCGCAGGCCGGATGTGACCCGCAGGCTGTAGTTTGCCCACCTCTGCGTTGGAGCATGCTGCTTTCTCAGTACTGTCTCATGAAGAATACTCGCCAAATTCATCTACGGTATGAATGAAATTAGAGACACACAGATCCTGGTCCAGCAATGCACTTAAAGTGACATGTAACATTAGCCAGGTGAGTCATCCCATTGAAGTCAATAGGGGCTACTCAAATGCTTAAACTTACGTATGTGTATAATTGATTTGCTGCTTTGGGGGCATATTTTGTTTGATTAAATGGTGTATATGTTATAGTAGAAGAAAATAATCTGTGACCTACAGTTTGATATTCAGTAATTACAGGGTTTTAATGAAAGGAATACTATAGCCTTTTGTTCTGTGGGTCCTTTCTAAGGAAGACGCAAATATAGCCTGAGCAATTCCTATTGCTAAGCAAATATAATCTTTTAAGGAGAAAATTTTTAAATTTGTAATTTAAGCAACTGGAAATCTTTTGTTTAGAAAGAAATTCTGCTTTAAAATTACATTTGATGTGGCACCTTTTAAACATTGAAAGGTAGGAGTTTAATTGTTTCATGTACTTAATTTTTTTCTTGCAGTGGGCTGAACTGCACAGTACATTGACTATATGTGGGTTGCAAAATCTGGTAAACAGCTAAGGCACAGTAGAAAATGACAAACTCGTTTTATTAAAAAAATTGTCCTTTTTTCCATACACTGAGCAAATAATGAAAAGAAATGCCACAACATGATTTCATAGTTCAGTCTCTCCTTAAAGAGGAAAAAGACTTCAGAAGGATAGGATGACAAGAAGCAGGCTGAATTTCCAAAATTAACTGTGAAAGGCAGATCATTTAGGCATGTCTGAAAGCTATGCATAACCTTTGTGCTACAAATATCTCATTTCAAAAATGTCAGACTCTGCTTATTCAGGAGGGCTGCCAGTAGGCTATTTTAAGCTTCTTGTTTCTAAAGCACAGCTGCCTCTATATCTTGGTTTATTAGCCATATTTCTTCATTCAGTCATTGGAGGTATTAATAATGGTGGTAGAATTCTATTCAATATGGGAGATTTGATATCAAAGTAGTTTTAGATTCGCTAAAGTTCTGGCTTATTTCTAAAGTTTAGCAGCTGATCACAGTGGCTCCTATCCTCCAGCTGTGACTGGTTTGGGCTGTTTCAACAGGACAAAGCAGCACTATAGCTAGGAGATCCAAGATCCTACAAGATCCTCTTGTAGGATCCTTTGAGCAATTGGGACACCCCAGATGATGTAGAACCACTATAGCAACTCCTAAACCATCCCTCACCCAGCCAAGTTCAGAGTTCCTGCTAAGCTTTCAAAGGCTGCCTACCAGCACTGTATCCATTTTATCTATATGGACCACCTAAGGTACAGTTCCTTCCCGAGCTTCCCCTGGGATGGTGGGCAGCTCTGCACAACCCCAATACAGAGCTAATTCTTACAGGCACGACCTAGGCCTGAACGTGGTAACCATATATATTCATCTCTCCCTCTAAAGATAACATTGACAAATTAATTATGCTGGTAAAACGAGGCACAGTTTTACATTGCTCGTTAAGGGACTGTGCACCTTGCACAGAGGGATGGAATCCTTAGTCCCAGCTGGCTCTTGCTTGGGTTGGAGCTGCTCCACGTCTGAGACATGGAGCAGGAAAACAGGTTGAGCAGGAAACCAGTGTGAGCAGGAATACTGGTTGTGCAGTATAAATCCCCTCATGTGACTTTGTGGGCCAGTGAATCTATGCAATTCACACATTCACTGCCCTCTGCCTTCTTCCATGTGAACCCCTGTGGAGATTGGACCCCTGGCAAGCAGAAGACTGCAAAAAATCTCCATAGCTGGATCATGCTGATTCTGCTGTATTTTGGTCTTTCCGATGCTGGGATCGGGGGAGGATTTGGTAGCAAAGTACCAAAGTTGTATTTCCTTTTCAACTAGCTGTGCAAATGATAGTGTGATGCTTGTGATTACAAACCAATCACAGTACACAGTCCAGACACTGAATACTCAATCTTCAATCTCAAAATTGTTTCTCGTAATCCTGTTATAACCAGGAATAGTAGCTTCAGATAGTCTAAAATTGTTCTGTTTTTGCAGTTTCTCAAGTATTTTTAACTGTAAGCAATACAGTTGGTCGGAAGACCATTCCTAGAATCATTTTCTGATGGAAAATGCAATTCCAACAAAATCAAAATGCTTCATAAAATCATGTCAATGTTGCCAAAATTTTGTTTCAGAGAACAAAAGGGGGGAAAGTTCCAACAATGTTGAAATGCTCCATTTTAACATTTTTCAGAAGTGAAAAACTTTGTTTTTTTCCTTTCAAGATGACTTATCTTGATTTTTTTAAAAATTTTGTAATAATATGAAAAAGTCAAAATCAAAATGAAATGTTTTGATTTTTATCAAAACAAAATATTTTTATTGGCCTGAAGAATTTTTCTCCTGAATGTTCTTTCAAAGAGAATTTCCAAAGTTTGGGGTTTTGTTTCTAGTTGGAATGAAAACAAATTTTGAAATCTCAAAATCCTTCATGACACAGAATTTCTGTTCTCCACAAAGTCCTAGTAAATAATTTTTTCTAAACCTTAATATACCAAAATTTCATTTTAATACATCCAATACAAATCATCCATCCAGGAACAAGGTGCACAGGCCATGCTTACAAGTTGGGGTGACGGTATCCTGGAAAGCAGTGACTCTGGAAAGGATCTAGGGGTCATAGTGGACAAGCAACTCAACATGAGCTCCCAATGTGATGCTATGGTAAAAAGAACTAACGCGATCCTTGGAAGTTTAAACAGGGAAGTAGTGAGTAGGAATAGGGAAGTGATTTTTACTATATGGCAGTGGTGAGACCAGCACTAGAATACTGCATCTAGTTCTGGTGTCCACATTTTAAAAAATGGTGATGGGAAAATTGGAGTGGGTGCAGAAAAGAGCCACAAAAATAATTCAAGGGCTGGAGAGGGCAAAACTTAAAGATCGCAATCTGTTTAGTTTACCAAAAAAAGATTGAGAGGTGACTTAATTAGTGTATAAATATCTTCACGGGGAGAATCCTGGGTACTAAAGGGCTTTGTAATCTACTGGAATCTATAACTGTAATCTTAAGGACAGGCATAACAAGAGCCAATTGCTGAAAGCTGAAGCCAGACAAATTCAAATTGGAAATAAGGCACAGATTTTTATTACTGAGGGTGATTAGCCATTATAACAAACTGCCAAGGGAAGAGGTGGATTCTCCATCTTTTGATATCTTCAGATCAAGACTGGATGCTTCTCTGAAAGATATGTTTTAGCCAAACACAAGTTATTGGTCTCAATCCAGTAGTAACTGGGCAAAATGTAAGGGCCTGTGATATATAGGAGGTCACACAAGAAAGGCTTTAAATTCTAGGTATCTATGAAAAAATCAGAGGAACGCAGGATGAGACTGTCATGGAGTCACAGGGTCTGGTCTATGCCCCAGCCTGTCACCTGTCTCCTGGGAGTGACCCCCTCGTATGCCAGGCCCCAAGTTCCACAGGGCAGGCCCGTGGCCTCCAAGACTGGGCAGTTGGCACCAGCAATCCTTCTCTTAAGCCACATAGCCCATCTTGGTCAAACAGTGCCCTGATAGGCCAGCCAAGCTGTGAGGGACTCCATCTCTGGCTCCCTCTCTCTTTGTTTCCTCCAGTCTGGGCTCCTGAGTCCCTCCAAAAAGCCTCCTTCTTCCAGTCACCTGACACCTTGTTTTTCAGTTCAGTTCCCAAGTCCTCCCAGCTGGAGTTTCATGCAGTTGGGTGTTGATTGTTCAGTCATTGTGGCATCTCTTTGTCTTGCTGGAGCGAAAACGGAATACACTGCATGGGGCTGGCCTGAGGCCCCCCACTATCCCCTGCATGCAGGGCTGACCCAAGATCCCCTGCTACCCACCTGTGTGTGGCTGGCCCAGGCAGAGCCACTCTCCCGAGCCCGCCCTCCCACACAGAGCTGTCACTGCCATTTGCCCCCTCCTCCCACATGTTCCTCCACATCCTGACCCCACTTTTTTGCAAAACTGGGCATTTGTCCTGTTTGCTCTTGCCAACTGATGATCAGTTAGCAATGCCATGTACAGATGGAAACTGAGGCATGCTTTAAGATTCATAAAAATATTTCAGAAAATTCCCACTTTGCCACAGTAGAAGATGTGAAGATGAACAAATGCTGGAATGTTTAGAAACGGTCCCAACAGGCTGAGGTGCTGAGCAGCCACCACTCCCATTGACTTCAGTGAGATTTGTGGGTGCTCAGCTCCTGTCAAAATAAGACTCTTAACAGCATGATATGAAGACCTGATCCAAAGCCCACTGAAGCGTATGAGAGTCTTTTCATTGCTGTCAGTGAGCTTCAGATCAGGCGTTTAGTGCTTAGAAGTAGTAATAGTAGCAAGGTAGCGATGGCAGGTTAGTAAGAACAAGTGACCAGTGGCATAGTAATCCATGTTGAAAAGCATTTAATTATTCCATGCTTATAGCAGACAACCCTGCAGTGTGTGTGTATCACCAATGTGTCAGCCATAGCTGCTTTTCATAGGAGATTGTGTTCCCAGTAGGTATGCTGAATGCTTTCCCGGCCTGATAAATGTCAAGTACTAAGGCAATGCTGCCTTTCCGCTCACAGGGATTGCCAAATAATCTGCTTTCATTAACTATGGGACCTTGGCAGAGCTCCTCGTGTACAGCCATCCCTGCCAAATGTTAGTTATACATAAATTTGCAGACACATTGTCTGCGCCTTTCATTACAGTTGCACAGTTTTCTTAATTGCAGCATTCTTGTGTTCCGTCTACAATTCTTTGAGTGGTCGTCTATAAATAGGTATTTCATGATTCTGCAGCAGTGGGTTTTGCCACAAAGTTAATCTCTTGCTACAGAAGTGTGCTAAGCCTTTCCAAAATAATAGTAACAATAATTAATAATAATGATAAGCCTGAATCATCATGGTGTTATTTCAGTTTGACACCTATATGGTGTTAATTCAGTTTGATATCTATATGGGGTACAGTATACTCTCATTCAGTTGCAATGAAGTCTGACTTCATTGACATTGAATGAGAGTACATGGCACCCCATATAGGTGCGTAGTAGCTTCCCTGCTCCCTTTCTTACTCAGAGGCCTCTGCTGTCCCGTCCCGTTTCCCCCCCCCCCACACACACACACCAGTTTATTTGGCTAGTTTCTCTTGTGTCTTATAATACCACATATTCCTGGTAAAAGTAATATATAGTAGGTTCCTAAATTTACAAAAAAACAACATTTTATAAAATATTTAAAGTCCTACAGATTGCTGGGGATGGGGGAAAGCATCTAAATTATGTGTTGCTATTCTACTACTAAAAAAACCCTGCTTAACTTATTTAAACTATGGTAGAGAAAAAATAAAATAACTGTGAAGGAAAAAAATCACCCCATAGGTATTTATCTTCCACCCTATACAGCAGGGTTGGGTCAGCTGACCTTTCTGTTGATAAGGGCATCATGTGCCAGTTGCAAAAAGCCTGCATGTCACTGTAGTTCTGTGTGTGTGTGTGTGTGTGAGAGAGTGTCTTAAAGAGAAGCAAGGCCTTCCCCACAACTCAATGGAATTCCTCTTTTTCTGTCTTAGAGCTGGTTGGAAAATTAAACCAAACATTGTTTGGTCACAATTTACAGGTTTGTCAAATAGTAAGTTTTGTGGAAACGGTTATATTTTGATAAACTCTCTACTGAACACTCTCTCCTTACTAACCTGCCGTCGCTACTGAACACAGGGAGCGTTCCATCTGAATCCCTGTTTCAGTGTTTCCAAAACAAAATATTGCAGGATTTCAAAATATTGAAAAAAACTTGGACGTTTCAGCTCTTTGTCCCAATTTGGGTTACAAAGTTCCAAAAATTCAAACATTTTTACAGATGTGAAATTTTGTTTTCTGGCCAGCTCAGTCTATTTGTCTGTATTGTGAAAACTTTTGTATGCCACATCGGATCAATTCCAAAATTTCAGGGAAAGTTCTATGCATCAATGGCAGAAAGAACCCAATGATTTTGGTGAAAATTGGAAAAATGATAGGAGGGAAATTAGGGACACACAGAGTCCCTTGCAACTGGTTAGCAGACCCAGGAGCTTCAAGCACCTTTGCAATTGTCTAGAATGGGTTGCATTAGCAACTTTCAGCATTCCATCTCAGCTCTGCCCATCCTCCCATCTGTGGGGGACCACACAGCACCTCTGGCAGAGAGAATAGGGGACACAGGTATGGGGGGAAGGACAACATGGGGGACAAATAGCCCCAGCCATGTGGCAGAAGAGGGAATGTGGGGGTACTCAAAGCTGCCATGGTGAGGAAGAGTGAAAGGGGGGAAAGGAGGCATGGGGAGACTGGGGATAGTGGTATGAGGGAGAAGAATATGTGGGTGGGGGGTGTAGACAGACAGTGGTATGGGGGATAATAGGAGAGGGAGGGAACACAAGTGAATTAAATTAAATCTAACTGAGGCCACTTTACTGATGAATGAGAGCATTGGCACATGAGTATAATGTACTTTAAATTCACACCTTGAGTTAATTTAGCATAACCTTCCTGAGTGTCCCTGTGTAGCCATGCCTTCAGGAGTCTTACAGAGTCAGGCTCCAAGTTCCTAAGGGTTTGGCTGCACCACTGTAGCGCTTCAGTGTAGACACTCACTGCAGTGGCAGGAGGGCTTCTCCCATCGTTGCAGTTAATCTACCTCCCTGAGAGCTGGTAGCTAGGTCAATGTAAGAATTCTTCCATCAACCTAGTGCTGTCTACATCAGGAGTTAGGTCGGTTTCATTACGTTGCTTGGGGTGTGGATTTTTCACCCCCCTGAGCAACATAGCTGAGTCAACCTCATTTTTCAGTGCAGACCTGGCCTCTGGCTACTACACTACGGAGCTTATGTCAGCATATCTGTCAGCCAGCCCTCTGGTATAGATCTGGCCTACACCACCTCCCTGAATGACAGTAGCTATGCTGACTGAAGCATTCCATCAGGGGTGTGGTTTTTCACACCCCAATTGATATAGGTGTGCTTGAATAAATTTGAAGTGTAGACCAAACCTAAGTTACCTCTGAAAATGTTATCCAGTGTCTGTATTCTCCTCTATGCTAACATGAGGGTCATCTAGCTGTACCCACCAGGGCTCTTTGCATTCCTCCATTCTCCCCACTCACACTCCCCATTTGCCACCCTCCCATTCCCCTCTGTTCAGGGGCTCCCTACACAACTCCATGCCCATCTTCATGCCAGGGGCTCTGTGTGCCTCCCAGGTTGACCCCTTCTAGTGAGTAAGCTAAACTGAACTAATGCCACTTTACTTCTGAATGAGAGCATTCACACAAGGGCCAATGTACTTTAACTGATACACTTTACATGCACACCTTTAATGAATTCAGCATAACTTTCTTGAGTGTCCCTGTGGAGACTTGCCCTAAGAGACTTTTGGAAATGAGATTTAGCTTCCTAAGTGAATGCCTACACCAGTGGTTCCCAAACTTGTTCCGCCGCTTGTGCAGGGAAAGCCCCTGGTGGTCCAGGCCAGTTTGTTTACCTGCTGCATCCACAGGTTCGGCCGATCACGGCTCCCAGTGGCCGCGGTTCGCTGCTCAAGGCCAATGGGAGCTGCTGGAAGCGGCAGCCAGGACGTCCCTCGGCCTGCGCCGCTTCCAGCAGCTCCCATTGGCCTGGAGCAGCGAACCGCAGCCAGGCTGCGATCGGCCGAACCTGCGGACGCGGCAGGTAAACAAACCGGCCCAGCCCACCGGGGTTTCCCTGCACAAGCGGCAGAACAAGTTTGGGAACCACTGGTCTACATTATAGGAATTATTCTGGCATGTAGCTATGCTAGCATAACCCCACAGTGTAGACGCAGCCTATAGAAACAGAAAGGGATACTATCTCCCTGCATCATAGTAGTTAGGTCAGTGAAGCATTCTTGCATTTGATCTAGCTGTGTTGACATTGGGGTTTAGGTTGATATGGCAACATTGGTCAGCAATGTGGATTTTTCACACCGCTGACCAAGGTAGATATGTTGACCTAAATTTTAAGTGTAAACCAGGCATAATTCATTTAGGCCCTTCTGTAAATTTTACTCCTGACACATTTGAATACATTGTAGTACAACTTTTATGGGTTTGAAAATCTGGTTAAGTTCCTATTTCGTCCCTTCCTCTCAGAAGAAATCCTTTTTACCCATTATACTTATCCAGATACTACTGGCTTGAATGTGGTCTCAACACTCAATATAAACCCAAGTCTACTTATTCTTAAACAGAACTAGCAGTCTATTTAACTTGAATCTTTATTACCACAGCTTCCATTAGGGAGTTAGAGGGTTGGACTAGATGACATCCTGAGGTCTCCTCCAACCCTGATATTCTATGACGGGGCATATGTCTTAGCAGTGAGCAGTAATGGTGTCTTATGTAACAAAGCACAAGTATGACAAAATAGCGATAATAATATGCTACAATCCTTCCCCCATAAACAAGACAGTTCGAACACAGGCCATAATGCTAGCCTCTCCTACCCCAGAGCTGGGATCATAAGTAGACTGTCAAAATATGGTCTTCCAGCTGGCAGAACAACGTACTGTTGCTGACTTTAGTAGTGCATTTGAGGCTGAGCTTCTAGAAGGGGTCCTTTAAGTCCACAAGTGCTGCCTGGTTGATTTAAAGTTAGAAACTCACTAGATGTTTTTCTGAGGGGTCAGCAGAAGGTACTTGGAAAATTCTCTAAGTGTAGAGTTGACAGTATCACAGAGAAATACAGTATAAGTAAAATTCTGGAAGATTGGCATGTTAAACTGAGCTATGATTTAGGACATTTAGAGCTGTGGGATACATCAATAAGGTGTCAGGGTTTTCAACATAGGGGAGATATTTATTCTACAAGAATAGAGGTAAGGGCTGGGATTCTTGCTGATTTTTTTGCAGGTGAGTTGATTAAGTCCATTTAAGAGGATAAACTGACTTAACCCCAACCTTTAATGAGATATTTATACAGAGATACCTACATGTAATTTTCATGTGTATGTTTCTTGTTGTATCTGTAGAGGATAGTTGCTATTAAATCTTTGACCTTTCATATCAAATGAATTTCATCGTAATATTTCAACTTGCAATTTCAAAAACAGATTTATGAATTGTTTCCAGATTTAAACTACTCAAAAGGTTCAAATCATTTGAGATGCTGAGTCCCTTCAGCTTCCATTGAACTCTTGGCATCTCACAACATGGAATCTAAATGATTCATTAGAATGATTTTGAAGATAAGTATTACAGTACTTACATCGCAGTAAGTACAAATATACTTCATCAGTGGGACTAAACATGCACTTGTTATGCCCTCTACAGAATGGTCTTATAAATATAAGAGTCTTGAGTCATCACTGTGTTACTCTAGTGTTATGCCTCTGTCACTCCAGTGTGATTGTCTGGGGTCTTAAAGGTTCTTTCATGTTCATAAGAAGTACATTCCTAGGTACAACTGTTGTCTCTCCAGGGTTTTCATAAACTATAGTGATATTTCAGCAGAGTAACATTTAAATGTGAAAAGTGCCTGAGAGAGGGCAACCCTTGTGAGAGGAAGAAGTGCTCACTAAGAGTATAATTGTGGCACACCGTAGCAGGGTTGGGAAAGGGAAGGGCATGTTTTGAATGGGCCATTATTTTCAGTTGGATTGCACTAGAATAACTGGAGTATTGCTAAGTGAATCAGGCCCCAGAAATCCATTCTAGAATGATAACATTGTAAGAAATTCTGTGTCCAAAGAAGTTTAAATATTTTTGATGAATTTATATTACATTCTGTTTTCAGCATCGGCCAAACCAAGACCCCACAGTGATGAATATACCAAGAAGATCCCTCCTCCTAAGCCTAAACGAAATCCAAACACTCAGCTAAGCACATCTTTTGATGAAACGTACATCAAAAAGCATGGCCCCATGAAGACAACACTCACTAGGGATGCCTCTTTATTGCAAGTCAGCAGTCCTGCCCCAGACACAGAAGAAGAAGAGCCTGTTTATATTGAAATGGTTGGGAATATACTAAGAGACTTCAAAAAAGATGAGGATGACCAAAGTGAAGCAGTCTATGAGGAGATGAAATACCCTATATTTGATGATGTAGGCCAAGATTCAAAGTGTTCATGTGAATATGACCATCACAGTTGTTCTTCTCAGTGTGCTACTCCCACAGTGCCTGACCTAGAATTCACCAAGTCCTCAGTGCCATCTACTCCCAAGGGCTTGCTTTGTGATATCCCCCCACCATTTCCAAATCTACTTTCTCATAGACCTCCACTACTGGTGTTCCCGCCAGCACCAGTGCAGTGTTCCCCAAATTCTGATGAGTCTCCTCTAACTCCACTGGAAGTCACAAAGCTTCCTGTATTAGAAAATGTGTCTTACATCAAACAACAAGTTGGAGCTTCTCCATCTTCACTGCCACCTCATACACCGGGCCATCAAAAACCGGAGAAAGACCAGACAGTATCTCATGGAACTACCACTCCTGGGCACTCCTCCTCACCTCCTCATCCTTCTACCTTATACAGAACACAGTCTCCACATGGCTACCCTAAAAGTCACTCTGCCTCACCCTCTCCTGTCAGTATGGGTAGGTCTCTTACCCCCTTAAGCCTCAAAAGACCTCCACCTTATGACTCTGTACATTCAGGAAGTCTCTCAAGAAGTTCTCCATCAGTGCCTCATTCTACAGCCAGAAACACGTTGCAAGAAGGGGGAAAGATGGTAAATGCCTCGGTCAATACCTACGGGTCATCATCACAGAGTGGTTCACGTTCTAGAACACCAACCAGTCCTTTAGAGGAATTAACCAGCCTCTTTACCTCAGGACGAAGTTTACTGAGGAAGTCGTCCAGTGGCAGAAGATCTAAAGAGCCTGCAGAGAGTAAGTTTTCAATACACTGTTTAACTGTCTCATTTACAGCATTATAACTCTTGTCATATTTTATTAAATCAGAACTGTGCAAATAACCACATAACTCAGCAACATGAATTATATATGCCTATTCCATTCCAGAGGAAAGTTGATTACCGATGAAAACTGCTTTTATATTTCATGTTTTTATTTTATATATCAAGGTTTCAAAGCTATTTGTCCTGTGTTATGAAGGCTTGCAAAAGAGAACTGTAAGAGATTTAAGGCCCAATCCCTGAAAGGTTTTAAAGGTTTCTGTTGTGGTGCCGAGTTCTGTCCAATGCCATTGAAGTGCCCTGAACTCACATGGAATTTATACCTCATGGACTCAGGCCCATAAATACTTAAATAATGTTATAACATGATAAATGTCCTAGTTGTTTTCAACAAAAGAATGCCACACCTTTGTTTCCTGGCTAACCGTCTCACCCTTAGCTCCCATTAGCTTTGAGGCTGCTCAGCATCTTGCAGCATTGTGACCCTGAGACTACTCAAGGTGTAACTCTAACTGCAGTTAGCAAGAGATGAACATCCATAAGGGTAAACTCGGCACAGATATTAGTATGTCCCCAAATCCTTCAAAGTCAATGAAACCAAAGACAGGGGTTAGGGTGAAATTTGGCCCTAAGCTTTTATAGATGAGTAAAGTCAGTGAGCTTGATATGATTTCTCAGTTTATTACTTTGATATCTTGAAGCCCGAATAGCTCAAATGCTTTTATTTGAGAATAGCTGATTTTGTAGCACTCTATTGTATGTTTGTACTAATCATATATTATACCTTTTTGGCAGAGATGTAACAAAAAAAGTTCCAAATTCTGTGCTGGCTTTCATCCTAATAAGTGATGGTAGTTAGGATGTCTTCAGGCTACCAACGTTTTATAGAGAGATGGGTCATTTTCTGAACTGCTTTATAATCTGTGTATCCCCCTGAAGTCAGCACTTGATTCTTCTGTTGCTGACAGCAGTTTTACACCTCCCCTTGGGACCAAGTCTCTTCTGATGTATATGAGTGTACATCAGGAGTAACTCCTTTGAAGCCCATGGATTTAAAACCGTGGCAGTGAGAAGGGAATTAGGCTCAGTAGGATACACAGAGTATAAGTCAGTGCAGAAATTAGCCTGATCCACCTACAACAGTTTGTCAGCCTGCAGACATAAATGCATTGTATGAAAGCTTAGTTCCATGATTCAGTAGTTTTGCCACAAATAATTACAGTAATAAAAATACAATAACACCAGGTTTGTGTGTGGGATGGAAACAAATTTGGGTCTAGAATGAGAAGGTTCTTGTAATAGAGCACAAATATGGAGTATGTTACAACATTTAGGAATAATTAAAGTGAAGTGGTAGAGAAACAGTGGAGGACTAAAACTGGCAATAAACATTATTGTTTGTTAATAAGCAAACAAAAATCCAGCACCATCCAGAGAATGAATACATTCTAAGGTTCTTTCTTTGTCAGCTCTCTTATGCTGGCCTTAGAACCATGAGAAATTCCCACAGTGAATGTGTCATTAGTTCCAAATGCTGAAATTTCAGGATCTCTTTATGCTGCCATTTCACAGATGACGCCATAGGTGCTGGAACTAGGGGTGTGGGGATGGGGGTGCTGTAGCACACCCTGGTTTGAAGTGGTTTCTATTACATACAGGGTTTACAGTTTGGTTCGATGGCTCTCATTACTCCCACTATACAAATTGTTCCAGCACCCCTGGATGACCCCCCAAAAAAGTTTTCTATAGTCCACTTGACTGAAATTAACTGTAGACTATCAAGGAGAATTTCAGATGTGAATTTAAAGCAGATCCTGCCCTTGAGATCTCCACAAGAAGCAGCTTTCTTACTGGCTGCCCTAGGAATATTTTGTTTGCTCTTCCAAGGGGAGAGAAAGTGCCTGTTATTGGCCATTAGCAGTGAGAGAGAGGAGGAATTAGAGAAGCCAAATTTGGTTCCTTTAAGGACAAACCATCCATGTTATGTAGTGAAGCTAACAGCAAAAGACTCTGGAGTGCTGCTGTGTAGGGGAAGTAAACAGACTGTCAGTCTAATCCTGCTTTACTTCATGTGGTATTTACAGTATGATTTAATCTCCTGGGATTACCACAATAAGCAAGAACAGGGTTTGTGCTCAGATATTATAGCAATAGAAATCACTGTAGGATGACTTGTAACCAAGTATGAGATGAGCAATATCTCTCATGTAATTCTACAAAAATAAAAGGGGGAAAAAAAAGAGAGAGATCCACGATAACACAATTAGAGTAAATTGTGGAGTTTGAAAGCTTGTGACCAAGCTTGTCATGTTTTGTGGTGTATAATAACACACAGTGGAAGACAATGTAGACTAAACTTTTCTCCAGATGTATTTAAGAAATTTTACTCATACAAATCATGCAGAAAGCCTGAGGCTGTCACATTATTTTGAATCAGGATGTAATACTCAACATTTATTTGAACAAGAGAAGAGCAAATGTAATATATGGCAAACCAGCACTGGCCCTTTTTTCTTTTTGCAAGCTTAATGTAATTTAGTCTGAACGAGTTTCTGGAAACCAGATGGAAGTAGAAAAAAAAGAGAAAGTTGTGTCCATCTTATGAAATAAGAGCTCAGAAACTAATCAATGTGTAGTTTGAAAAAATATATATATTTATTCTTGGCACATCTCAGGCAAGATTCTCATTGAAGCCTACGCAATTTGGCCCTCTGTGACTTGTTTGAAGTACTCACTGCTAAATGTAAGTTTTAAAAACTGCATGATACAGGATTTTGGATTCAAATTGGGCGTAGTAGGAATGTACTGTAGCAATTATGGAGCAAAGTCGACTCAGCTACATGGTTGCCACTCCAGCTGAATTTGGAAATGTTGAAAAATTTCATTTCATTTCATTTCAAGTAGGCTCAATATTAAGCTGCGTCTGCCTGAAGTGCTGCAGGGCTGTAGTTTAGATGCTTCTGGTCCCTTTTGCTCTATGCTCTGGAATCCCCAGCTAAACTGCATCTCCCATGATCCACTGCAGCAGATCAGCCAAAGGGGAGGCTGCTGTGCATCATAGTAGTGTTGCCTAGGGAAATGGGAAGAGGCTATCTTTCTGAACTGTTGGGTTTTATTTTAGCTTTAGAAGAGGAAGGAGCCTCCTTTGTAGGCATAAAAGTGCTCACTGAAAATTGGCTGGAGTGGTCCTATAGTTGGCTGCAGTGGTCACTGCAGTGCTGATGAGCTCCGACTCTCATTAGCCTCCCAGGTCTCTTAGGATATGTCCAGAGTGCAATGTCAGCCCAGTGCTAATAGAACTTGAGTTGGCAGACCCTGGGTTTGTTAACCTAGGGCTTGAGCATCTACACTCATTTGTAACCCCAAGTTAGGAATTGTTGAACCCTGGGTCCAAATCTGGGGCTCCAGCATCTACAATGCATTATGCAGGCCCAAATTCAAACACCCGTATCCTGGACTTTCTAGCGCCCTTCCCAAATGTGGCCGCTCTAACCCTTTGTTCATGGTGCAGTGTGGGAAAACTTGACTGTTCACCAAAACTGCCTGTCCAGAGGACAAAGAAAGTCAGCCCAGGGGATTGTGGGGTACTTTTGACAGACTCGCAGAGCATGCTTCCAGTGGGGCTGCAGTTACACTGCAAAACAATAGGGCTTGAATCCTGGGTCCCAGCTAGACTCAGGCTTGGACCATCCACTCCCTTGGAGCCTTGGGACCCTGTGTCTGAGCCCTGGCTTAGTGCAATTTGTGCATAGACGGAAGGCGGGGGGTTAGGCTTAAGTCTGAGTTTGAACCCTGAGTTTACAGTGCAGTGGGTACAGCTTAGCATTTCTCAAAGTCCTCAATGAAAGCTGTTCATCCCTTTATTACCATACGCATCCACTTCCATCCCTGATAAAACCCAAACGTCAAAAGTACCACGCGTGTGTGTGCGCGTGTGTGTATCTGTGTGCGTATGTATAAAGACATTTAAAAATCATGAAACTCTTGGCAGGAATAAGAAAAAATATATTTAGCAATGTGATTCAAAATGGTTTCAAAATAGTTCAAAACTAGTCTGAGAAATAGAGACGTCTGCTTAAATGGTGGATTTTACTACAGAAAATCTATATAGTATGTGTCTTTTATCAATCTTTTGTAAAACTGTAGTACTTTTATTTTTTTAAAAGATATTTGAAATCTTTGAATTGCTCCCTTAGCCACCTTTAAATCTAACTGCTAAAGCCTTCACATTTTATTAAGGCCTTCAGTTTAAATTACTGTAAAATCTCTGATTTGGGATTATAATTTTTATTCCTGATTTTATGACAAATATATTTATATATAATCTATATTTATATATTTACAATTAAACTGTATAAACCCATCAGTATTTATAGCAATTTAAGATACCCTCTATTTAGTTTTTAGGTTTAGAAATAAGTTACTTAAGGGATAAATTTAGTTAGCTAAAGGGTAACTTTTTTAAATTTGCGGTGGGATTTTCAAAATTTCTAAAGAGATTTGGATGCTCAGTTTCTATTAATTTTAAGAGCAAAACATAATCCAGTGGAGTTGTCTGCTTATACCAGGAATGAATTTGGCGATTCATTGGGATTTTTATGTTAGTAGCTACATTGTGGCCAAAATTTTCAAACTTGGGTACCTAAAGAGAGGGTTTTAAAGCTATAATTAGGCACCTAATTAGATGTGATGAATTTGAAAACTGCTGCGAACTCAAACATTCCACTGAAACCAACTGGAGCGCCAGTTCAGCACCTTTTAAAATCATTTCAGAGTTTTTATTTAGATACCTCAACAGGGAGACTAAGTGTAGGCACCTAGGTTTGAACATTTTGGCAGGTATGTATCTGCTATTTGCTTGGACTGAATTCTGCAGTCATCCTGCATGCATAACACTCCATTCAATCCATTTATCTGGAAGGGCTGCAGAATGAGGTTGGTATCTACCCATAAAAGAAAACTGCAGGAATTACGTCAACCTAAGGTCAAAAATCATTTATGTTCCCAAATCTCTGTGCCTGAAACAGACCTTAATTATACATCTGAAGATAGTGCAATAGCAATAGAAAGTCTGCTAACACTCCTCTTTTGGGCTAAAACTCCAAAGTCAGAAGGCCTGTGAATTGGAACTTAACCATGTTTTGGGAAAGTGAGCAATCTGGACAAGTGCAGATTTGAATGGAGTATGAACCCACATTCATTAGGGCCAAATTCTCACTTTGAATCCACCAGACATACAAACTCTGATATCCTGCCCTTTCTACCTACGGGGACTCCTAATGACTATGGCAGGAGTTTACCACACTTAGCTTGGACGGCCATACAGATCTAACAAGAGAATTTTGCATTTAGCTTGGTCTGATTAATTTCTGTAAACTTTCTTTTCCCATATGCTCTTCTGTCCGACAGGGATCCAAATCCATATGCTAGCTCCTTGGAAAGCACTAGGATGAAAAATTCAGCTTTCTCTCTATCACTTTGTGAACTAATTCCTTGGCATGTAGCAGATTTGAAATCTTTGTGGGTGGATGACAGCAGCTTGGAATCTGAATAAGTTCATTTTTAAGGTGGTTAGCCACCCCCCCCCCATATATGTTGTTTGAAAGATTATAATGAAATTATAATCCACAATTCAGTAGACACCAAGAAGGATCAGAAAATCTGTATAATTATCTAAATCTTCGGATGCGTAACTAAACCTCCAAACCTTCTGAAAATAGTACATCACACATTTCCTTCCTGTCACAACTGTACAGTGAAATGCTCCAAAGGGCAGAAGCCACAGACTCTGCAAGACCCTGTGGAGAGGGTTGCATTACAACTATTATTCATTGCATACAAGAATCTTACAATATGTGCAGAAATTCACAAACACACAAGTCTTTTTAGCAGTCACTACTATAAACTACAACAAGTTCCCATTAGCTTGAAAACATGCATATAAACACGAAGCTCTTATAAATTTACAGTAGGAAAGAAGACCATTAATAAATAGAAATAAATAATTTGCAAATAGAAATTGCTAGCCCTCATTGTGGCTTTCAATAGCATTTCACCCAGCTAAATCAAATGGGCTGAAATGAATGAGTCGGAAAAGAGCATTATAGATACAACTGTATTGTAGGTTTCAGAGTAGCAGCTGTGTTAGTCTGTATCCGCAAAAAGAACAAGAGTACTTGTGGCACCTTAGAGACTAACAAATTTATTATAAGCTTTTGTGAGCTACAGCCCACTTCATCGGATGCATAGAATGGAACATATAGTAAGAAGATTTTATATATATATATATATACACACACATACAGATAAGTTGGAAGTTACCATACAAACTGTGAGAGGTTAATTAGTTAAGATACGCTATTATCAGCAGGAGAAAAAAACTTTTGTAGTGATAACCAAGATGGCCCACTTAGACAGTTGACGAGAAGGTGTGAGGATACTTAACTTAGGGAAATAGATTCAATATGTGTAATGACCCAACCACTGCCAGTTTTTTATTGTCGTTTTAACTGTGCGTGTGTGTGTGTATGCGCGTCTCACTTTGGTTCTGTGTTATCATCATGGTTGGCTACATATCTACATGATGACATAAAAGACAGGTATACAGAAAACAGCATGAGAAAATCTGAGGGCTGTTCATTTCTCTAATTCAGTCTGCATTAAGGATGTGGATAAGACAGATACTGCATATGCTCTGGGCAAACTGAGTGACTCAGTCAACATAACTGGATACAGTGGTCATGCTTAAATTCTTGCCAATTGCATTAGATAACTGAGTAACCCAGGATAACCAAATAATGTGCTGCTCTTTGCAGCACTTCCCTTTAATTCCTGATGGTAACAATATACTATATATTATAGGGATGCTGCCAATTTTTAGGTAACATTAACAAGTTATCGGAACTGGCAAGGTTAATTGCTGTACTTGGAGTATGAGTACTTAATTCTCCCTACCCCACTTTCCTTAATGCTTATGTTTATTTTCATTTGCTCTTTTCTCCCCACCCTTGTATTCAATTCCTTAGACATGCCTTTGCCTTCTTGTCTGTTGGTAAGTACAGGGCACACTTTTGAAAGAGCACAGCACCTGCCATCAGACCCAGATTTTCATAAGCCTTCAGCTACCAGTTAGGCACAAGAATCACATGGCCAGCTTTTCAGAACAGCTTCAGCATGTTGGGTACTGAACTCTTCCCAAAATCTGGCCATCGGTGTCACAGTGGGAGTTGCCGGGTGCTGAGCACTCTGGCTGGGGCTGAGATGGAAGCTGGACTCTTTTGAAAATCTGGCCCTGAGGTGATAGACTCCATGTAGTATGACCACTGAATGACCTCCGTTTTGCACTATTGTAACTCCATTCATTTCTATAAAAGGAATTAAATGGAAGGAAAAAGAACAAAATGGCAGAACGGGACAGAAAAAAAATGAGGAAAGCTGGTATTTCAGCTGCTTATGTATTTATCAATAAATATGGAGGAGAACCTGGACAAGAATGGGCCAAGAAGGGAGGCCTTCAGTGGAGCTTGAGAGGAGCAGAAAAATTAGTGGCTTATTATTTGAATGAAAGAATGTCTTTGTTACACACAGACATTAAAATAGAAAACGTATTTTGAAATGACACGATAGTTTCGTTAACTGAGACCATGACATTGTCTCCTCTTCTACTTCAGCAATTTAGGCTCATGAAAAAATCAGATTCTCTTGGGACTGCTACAGTATATAGAATCGTTGAAGAAGACATAATTTCATAAATAATTCCTCAGATTTTTTTTTATAAACAGCTGCTGCTTCTGACTGATGTGTATGGACCTCAATCAACATTTCTTTTTAGGAATAAAAAAAAACAACCCTTAAAAATCTATAGTTAAAAAAGAAATTGAGTAAAGTCTGTCTTCAACTTTTTGGTCAAGGTTTCACAAGGTTGAAATAGGCTTTATTTTTTGTTTATTACATATATAGGTAGGATATGGGTTTTCTTGGCCATATTAAACATGTTTAAAGAAATGGATCTTTTAAAAATAAATTAAATTACTGGCACCTACTCTGGTTTGTATTTAATATACGCCACTGATAAGCAAATCAACACTTGCTGCATTTGAAGACCTGGAGTTTAATTATTTGCTCCAAGTTTTGAGTGCCACTCATTTGAGTGCCACAGAACTTTCTAAGCCACAAAAAATTATGTCTGAAAATTAGACCTCTAGGGCCAAATCCTCAATTGTTGTAATCTAGCATATCTCAGTTGAAATCAATGGAGCAGTGTCAATTTACACCAGCTGTGCATCTGGCTATTAGACACAAATCTGACATTTGTAATTACAAAAGCCCATATTCAAAATTGTACAGTCATCTAGCAAAACTGGCAATATATTATAAATACTGCTTTTTTTAAAATATGTAAACTGCAGAATGCACAACAGATTGATGTGCGCCTAGAAATAATAAAAATAGAAGTAAAAACATTTAACCTTGTGCTGTTTTCCAGAAATCCAAACATGCATTACTTTCAGTCAAATTGCATAAATACAATCTGTTGAAATTTATCTGAGTCCTTTAGAGTGGAGAGATAAATATATGGTACTCATATATTCCTCAGTAAAAATAATAATGAAGTAATAACTAGCATTTTAAACCAAAACTAACCAAAACTAGCCAAAATTGATCACTTTGGCAAAGCAGGTCTGTCTGCCGAACACCTAGGCAGGATAGGTGTGTCTATGCAAATAGGGTCTGCTCCTGAAATCTTTTCCCCAGTGCATGATCAGATGTTAAGGGAGAGCTCATTCAGTCCATGCTTACGTACACGTGTGCATGCGAGCTCTCATCAAGCTAGTATGAGTATTAGTAGCGTAGCCCTGATAGCAGGGTTGTGGCGGCAGAGGCACGGATGAGCTACGCTGAGTCCACACCCACCATTTTGAGGCAGGTTTGTATTTGGCACAGCTCAGCGGTGCCTATTCTGTCATTCCCTGTGCTACCGCGGCTCTGCTACTATTTATACTCATGCTAGCTCTCAGCGTGACTATGGGTACTAGAGCAGGAGAATCATGCCCCTAGCTCACAGTGTAGATGCAGCCTCTCTCTTTCAGAGTCTGACCTTCCTTTGTACCTTCCTCTGGGTATGTGACAGTGTGGGCAGTCCCTCTGGCAGGCTGATCAGGGAATCCTCTCCTCTGAGAGTGTTAATATGCTTCTTTTAGGACTTCACAGCTGTGCCTGTACACAAAACTGTGCGTACTTTGAGTTTCATACTTGTAAGCTGGGATAGAATTCAAGTGCTTCTGTAGTTTCAAGACCCCCAAAATTCAAAGTACAGACCCTCCATATTTTCTATATAATAGAAAATGTTCTTTAGGACCAGCATGTTTATAACACAGATTTTCACAGATCAGATACAGTCCATTGTAGGGACTAGTATATATGTGTGTGTCTATTCAGAATACAGTCAAAATTAGCTTGTTTAAAACAAATTGTAGTGAAGAGAGGTAAAAAAAGCATAGCAATTGTACAATATAGAAAGTAGAATGATCATTTTTGCATTTCCAAAGGCAACCAAGCTGAAACAATTTCCCCAATTTTACCATAAGCAAAACTTAATTTTGCTAGCAAATGTCTGCTTTCCATTTTCAAAATTAGAATGTGTACATCAGAGCTACAGAAAGTCATCGTTAAAAGAAGACCTTTCCAACCCTTGCTCATGATCTGAATGGTACTCCCAGGATCTCCTGAGCCACTGTCACTGCTTCTTGACAAGAGACTGAGGTTAATTAAATGCATTATCTGGACATCTTACAGTAAAACACGTTAGCTGTAGAATCTGTGTTATTGTAAGAGAGAAGATGGTGGGAACTGTGCATGGGGGTGAAAAGAACAAAGAAAAGAAATAAGTTCCTGCCTTAATTTCTGAAATCCTTGCAACACTTGTAGCTACTATTGCCCTTCTTAATGTTTCTTAAAATGTCTTTTCCATACCAATCTACATAATAAAGAATAACAATTTATTGGGTTGACTAAGTTGCTTATACATGAGCTTTGAAGTATCTCGACTTTCTAGAACTTCTGATTTGAGCCCAGCAGCGTGATCCCAGTCCTTAAGTGCAGTCATTAAAGGACTGCTCCAAAGGCCAGGGAAGTCAGAGGAAAGACTCTCACTTCAGTGGGTTTTGGATTAGGCCTACATTTTGGCAATGGAGTAAAAGGGCTTTACTTCTTGTGTGAAAAATTTGTTCCATACAAAAAGCCTCTCTGACTCAGCATACTCGTATACTCAGACTATAGATACTAATATGGGGGATAGGGAGAATTAGTAAATGTGACTAGCTGGAACATTACACATAACTTTTGGCCCATTGTGTCCCCTTAGCTACCCACAATCTCTCCATAAAAAACCTGCCAGGAACATCTTACCTCAACACAACCAATGACATGGGCCTATCATGGATGGGCAAACCTCAAATGTTCAGAGATATTTTATTTGGTTTATCCAGCTCACCTTGATCTGGATATTGAGCTGGAAAACTTGTGGGATTTCCAGAACTTCCTGGGTTCAGCTGAGGCTGGAAATAGAAATACAGGAACACAGAGAAATAATAATAATAATTATTACTGTAATAAACAAGAAAGGGTCAAGTTCAACTGGGCTTTAATTTTGTACAAAGGGCCAAGCTGCTTTTAGTAATGAGTGGATTCATCCATCCATAATAATTATTTGGTACAAAAATTAACATGCAATTAACATCCAATCATGCATTAAGTGGGAATAGGAGAGCTATTGATCATCTAACTTCAGCTGAAAGAAAAAAGCCTCATTGTTTGAACCAGACAGACACGGGTAAACCTTATTCTGATGTGTGATTTACATCCATAATTTAAAAAAACAACTTGTTTTGGAAATGTGAATCTACTGTGGCACTGAAATGTATTAACTCAAGATAAAGGGACATAAGAAAGGCAGCATAATGTAGGTGTTAGTTTGTGACTGGGAGTCAGTAAATCTGGGTGTTACTCTTTGGTCTGCAATTAACTTGGACATGACCTCACAAACATTTTCACATTGCCTAAAATTAAGCACATATGTTAAGCTTGGAAGGATCAGGATGCAAATTGGTGCCAGATTTCCTTACTCCTTAGTCATGTGCTTCAACCACTGAACTGTGGTATAAGGAACAAAATACAAACAGAACATTTCTGTTAGTAATGAAAAGGAGGTGCTCTCATTGGTTGAAAAATTAAACCATCAAACAAAAACTAGCATTAATAAACGTGGTATACTCAAAGTGGTTAGAAAAATTGCAATTATTTTCCAGGAAAAACTTTGAATAAAATCAATGTTAGTTTCAGTTGAAAATTTTCATAGATTTTTTCATTTATCATCTAAATGAAATTTTTAAAAAGTGTTCAGATTTTATTTGATTGAAATCAAAATTTAAAATTTGTTTTTTTTTCATATATTTGATATTTATTCACCTCTTCTCTTTTCACCCTTTCCCCACTGGTAAAGTGGGGGCGGGGGAGAGAAAAAAGGAAAAATATAAAAGATGAAAAAAAAATTAAATTAGAACAGAAACATGAGTTTGTTTCAATTTCAATATAAACAAAATGTTTAATTATAACTAAATGAAAATAAAAATGTTGTTTTGACCAAAAAAATGGAAAATTTCAACAGTAAATTATTCATGTAAAATGTTGGTATAATTCAAAAAGTTCTATTTTGTTGAAAAACTATTCAACTAAAAATATTCAACAGCTCCATTAGTTTCTATTGAAAGAGACTGCATTTGCAAGTGAGGCTGTAAACTTGTACCCATGAAGTCTGTGCACTCACCTTTTTGTTAAAGTGACCCTATAATTCAGCTTCACCAAGTCAGCACCACTTTCTCTTGTGCTGTCCCAGGATATCTGAAATGTCCTGCTTTTTCACTTCTGCCGTCAAAACATTTTCAGTTGTTTTTGAGTGGAGATTTTTAAAAATAAAAGTAGAAAATGTTTGTTCAAGACTTATTATTTCATTCATAGATTCATAGAATATCAGAGTTGGAAGGGACCTCAGGAGGTCATTGATTGGAATGGACCCTGTGCTTACCAGGAATCCATCCAACGGTGATGAACAGTGTTTGGAGCAAAAGGAATTGTTGAATGAGTGTAGACACTAACCAAGTTCTTTTATTCAAAGTGAACGTTAATACCAATTATTCATTCAAGCAGCAAGTTGTTGGAAAAAATCCTTCACGCTGAGGATGTAGGAACATAGTTGTTACCAGACTGGATTGCACCTGTGGTCCAGTATCCTTTCTATGACTGGGGCCATTACAAGATGCTTCATAGGAAGGAAATCTTGCAGTAGGCAGTGGTGGAATCATCTGCCCTCCACATTAGGTCTCAAATAGTTAGAGGCTGGCTTAAGACCTGAAGCATGTGGTTTGATATTCCTAAGTGGCAAAACAGTCTCTGAGCCCCAGAATAATATATGTATCTATGTTAACATCTCACAACCAACCATTTATTTTCAGAACAGTATAAACCACAATATATTCACAGTAATTTCCAACAGTTCTTTCTCACAGTAGAATGTGCATTATTTCAGCCCCAACAGCACCACTCATTGATGAGTTCACAGTTACTATTATTTATATTGTTACAGTATAAAGAGACCAATCCCTACTTTCTTATGCTAGGTTACTATAAGAGTCATAGAGTTTAAGGCCAGAAGAGATGACCAGATCATCTATAGAGAGAAGAAGACACAGTACCTGCCCCAAAGTGTTTACATGCTAACACTTCAATCCTGAAAAGACACATGTGCTCAACTTGATTTCAGTACGACTACTCATGCTAGCAAAGTTTAACACATGCAGGATGGGATCCAAAAAAGATAAGTCAAAGAAATGATAAAAATAGACAGACAGTAACCAAGAAAAATGTTTAATGAGGTTAGATGCATGTCTTATTAGTTAGGTCTTTACATTTGCTAGTTTTAGTTTATATTAAATTTTAAACCTTATTATTTATTGTAACCCATGTCTTTTTCCATTTCTGTGGGCCAGATGTGATATACTTATTCCCACCGAAGAGTATCTTACTCCACAAATAGTCCCACTAAAGTCATTGGCACTACTCTGAAGCTTTTGCAGTTATGAAATAAGGTGCTTACCCAATAGGAGCCAAGCTGTCAGCATCTGGCCCTATTTTTCTATTTGAAAGCCATTACCTATTTTTTTAAATGTATCTATTTTTCTACTTTTGAAAAATGTTACCTGTTTTCTGACTATTTCTATTATTGTCCTTCCCTGTCTTCTTTTTTTATGTTTCAGCTTTAATTCTTCCCTAATTTCTATTTTGGAATGACCCTAATGCTTTATTTTTATTAACCCTTTGTTTTCATGGAATTATCATCCTATTTCTACTTTTGATTGTGTTTTGTATAAATTCGCCCCTGCCAGTGCCCTCCTTTACTCTCCTACATCCCCCAGAATTCCCCACTTGTGGCCTTGAGGCCTAGCTACAGAAAATCAGCCAAATAACAGGTAGCCTCCAATTCTAAGCTTCCAAGGTCTGTCTGCCCCTTCCCTATTCCATCTGTTAGCAGGCAGAGTACATATCCACTGTATTTAGATGTGAGTAAAAACTCACATTCCAGAAGCGGAGCCAGAATTTGAACAGTGGCAGAGCCATGGGTCACTGGTGGTACCACCTTCAGTTAAAAAAGCACCACACATAAACCTAAAGGCTGCTGGGGTGGCGGTGGGGGGTGCCTCCCTACTAGCTCTGCTACGCTCCATTCCATGGGCGCCTATGTTGAATTAATCATTAGATGCATTTCAGTCTTGTCTCCTTGAATGTTGGGTGGTTTCTGAGACTCTTTTTCAGGCACTCTATTGATTTTGCATGGAACTAGGTCAGAACTGCTTTGAATTGAGCTGCTCCAATTCTCACTTAACTGTAAGAAATGAGTATTAAAAATTGATATGAAAAGCAAACTTCTGCTTAATTAGCAACCAGATAAAGACAGACTAGACAAGCCACAAGCTTAATAAAGATCAGAAAAAGGCTTTCGTTGGCACTGTAATATATTCATAATTGTTTGTTATAAATATAATTTCTTAAAGCATTGAATCTTTCCTTTTGCAGAATTTATACCCAGTTTATTTTCTCTGTGGTGTTTTTGAATATATATTTGTACACGATGGTCTGCGCAGATCAGACAAATAAGTGCACATCAAGAAGGAAGTATAATACTTTGACATTATGAAGAAGCATTCATTCCAAGATTTTAAAGTACCTTATAAAGATGAGTAAAATTTTATCCCCAATTTACAGATAAATAAATTGAGGCACAAAGGTTAGAGGTAGGATTTTGAAAAGAGCTTGGCATTGGCCTAACTGTACTCACTCTGGAGTCAATAGTAAAGCTCCCCTTGACTTCAATGGAAGGAAAGTAAAGCCAGTGTTAAGAGCTTTTAAAATCCATCTCCAAGTGATTTACCTGGTTTCCACATCAATATCCCAATCTTGCAAAGACTTATGCACATATGTTTCTTTAGGTACCGTGAGTAGAAAAAATTATTCCCCGGATTAACAGAGTTGTATGCTTTAAATGTTTTTTTTTTATATTTTAGATTTATAAAAGACAGAAAAAAGAAAGAATGAATAAAACATGGATTATTACTTTATTAATTACAGATTACAGAGAGAAGGTTAGCAGAGCAACCCTCATGTGTAGTTCCTTCACACTATTGCTTGTTTGTCTCCTTAAAAATGATTCTGCTATTTGTTAGATAGCATTACAAGAAGAAGCCATCATGTCCTAGAATTAATATGTGCTTAAGCAGCTTGTGGCAGGCTGCCCACATAGAGTATATTTGTTGCAGTGATAGCTTTTTAGGTAAAATGTGTTCCCTAGCTCCAATTGTCAAATTAGTTTGGTCTAAACAGTGGCTGATTAGCTGTGTTTCTCAGGTTGTTTAGAGCTTACAAGTCCTCAGAACCACAAATCACATCAAAACTATGCACCCATTAAGAGATCTTTTATAATGTTCAAACCATACATGTCAATTATTTAGAAAATGTGTACTGCCTAAGAGATTTTAGCTGCCATCTTTCTCATCAAATGAGAAGGCCTGGGATTTAGGTGAAATAAATGTGGAAAGTGACCGACTCTTAATATTGAAATACAGTGATATGTGGAAGTGCTTCAAGCATTTGAACGCCGGTATGGGAATCTCACTGAAGGGGTATCATAAATATTTAAAGCAACAAATGATTTATTGAAATTTACATTTTATGTACTATTTTGGGTTAAGAATTATAGACCAATAAAGACACTTTCCATAATGATGTTCAGTTTTCAAAATTCAGCGTTTGACTGTGAAAAGATTTACCTTTAGACATGTGATTCAAGGAACTCATTAACACAGAGCTTTTATGGCTTTTGCTACCTCCAGCCATCTGAATGAGATAATAACAGCATAGTATATCTTAAATCCAATTTGCATTATTTTGTGTCATTTAAATAATAAGTGATGAGCCCTCTGTAGAGTATATCTTACCTACTGTCAATATGGGTACACTAAGCACTGAAGTCCTTCCACAGCTTTTGCAGGATGGCACAACTATTCCTTTAAGTCTTGGCTTGTCCCAGCTAAAATTATCAACCACCCATAAAAGCATTTTTGCCTTAGATAAATAATAAGGTTATCTCAATATGGGTACCTTTTGTTTTGCCTTAGATAAATAATAAGGTTATCTCAATATGGGTACTTCACCATGGCTCCACATGTGTGCAGCTTTCTTCTCACACAGTATACATTGCAGGATCAGTGCCTGAGGCGTTTATATAAAACAATGAGTACGTTTTTAACTAGTGTAAGGGCCACTGAGCTGTGGTCCATGGAGTTCCATTTGCAGTAGCGTAGAGTAGTGTAGAATGGTAGACGGCATGAGACAGCCGTCTCATGATAACTGTAGAGCTGTCATAGTGACCACAGAATGGTTCCAGTTATATTCCATGGCCTGGGAGGGGAGCATTCTGCCCCTCTCAAACCTTCATTGGGCCAGTTAAAATTAGTCATTCTTCACATGTAACAGGAAGTATTATGGTGAATTTACAAAAACATGGGATTTGAGGGAATAATATATATATCCATTATAATCCTGTATGATTATAAATCAGAATATGACATAAGAATTCCTTTGGTCTTAAATTTGCAGTAAATATATATATTATTAATAATATATAAGTAAAATTTTGAAGCTGAAATTATTCCCTCTTGTCATTTAAGTAAAGTAGGGCCATCTTCAAGATGAGGTGACTGAAAATTAATTTTGCCATGTACTTTATTGTTCTTGACATATTACAAAACCAGGTGAAATCAAATATTCCAGAAGGCCATGGAAAATATCAGCATATTGTTTTTCTGACTGTGCATCAGTGTTACTGATAAGTATCATCCAATAACAATGTTTGGGGCCTATAATGGGCTGCATGAGATTATAGTCTGATCCAATCTGCTTTTCATTTTTAGGATTTATTAATTTTTAGATAACCTCAGAGCTGAAGCTCCCCAGGAAAGGATGGGGAGTGGAAATATATGAAATCTAGGCTGACAAGTGAAAACTGATTTTCTACAAAATCTTACGAAATAAACTGAGACCAGATCTTCAGCTGGGGTAAATTGACATAGCTCCACCAATTCCAGAGCAGCTACACTGTTTAATACCAGCTGAGGAGACGGTCCTATTTTCCTCCTCATAGTATTCCAAATATATAAAACACTTTTCCTTAGTGCTGACTAACAAAGACTAACTAATGCAGATCAACTTTAGGACTGTTCAGCCCTAAGACATTCCAGGGCAGATTTTAGCTGGTAGAAACTACTATAGCTCCTATTGAAGTGAATGAACGTTTACGCCGTCTCTCCAAATTAACAGAAAGAGCCTGACTCTGAAAACACTGCTATCTATAATGTTTATGACCAGATGTGGTGCCACTGAAGCAAGTGATTTCACTAAGGCTGCTCATGGTTTTTAGTATTATGCACAGTAGCAAGTTTGCAGGATCAGAGCATTGCATTGGATTGCACCTCTTTTCACTCTTTTGCCAGAGTACTTTATAACATCATGCAAAATTGATTGCCTGTTGGGTCTCATTGCTTAATCAGTCTGTTTTAAATTGCCTTTGACTATTTCCACAGCTCAGTTTGTTTGCAGAAAATTGCTGCCATTTGATTCAGCTAATAGAAATAAGAGGTGACATTCAGAAAAATCATTTGCATCAAGTAATAAGTACAAATGCTGCTCTGTAAAGTGAACTGAAGTGTTTTTGATCCCCATTGTTCCACATGCAACTGGAGTGCTTCTTCTGTAACTAAGGGATGACTTTGTCAGTGTGTGAAATTTCAAGTGGTTGTATTCAATCAGCAGTAAGAAGTCACAAATATAAAAGGCTCTCACTAAAATAATCAAAGCATTTACAGTAGCTATTGAAAGATATGGTGAATTAGTTCTTTTGAATGCTGCAATAAGATGAAGGAGTTTGGGTAAAGTTACATACGTTCTTTCCATAACTTCAGTGTGCGCATTTACTATTAGTTAGGACCTGAATCTATGAGATTACATGTGCCCCTCTCAATTTCTGTTGGTTTTACTGGAAAATAGGCACTCAGAACTTTGAAGAAGGCAGTCAGCTCCTCCCAGGACTCGACCCTTATTCAGTGTCTTTGGTTTATATTTCCATCGAATTTCTGATATTTGTTCTCCTCTTCCACTTTCCCAGTAACATGGCATTTACAGGAATCACATGTTATTAGTTTATAGATATATTTCTGCTATAATTATGTGTAAATGTTAAATGAATAAATCCCTATGTCATTATATTTCTCTACATAGCTCCTTGCACTACCCTGCCTCTCTAAGAATGCATAAACAAGGCTTGGTGGCAGACATTCCATGCTGAAAGTCCCTGAAAAGCCTGTGTCATGTAATATGGATGCAAACTATTCTTCAGTGCTCTCCCTATGTAGCCTTTTGGGTTACAAAGCAGGGGCCTTCCCGCTTATGATATTTCTCTATTAAAGTAGGCGGTCCAAAAGTTCAAGGAAGGGCAGTAAATAGTTGTTAGATTTTGAGATTATAGTGCTTTTGTGATTTCTCTAAATATTCTTTATGTGAATCGTCAGCTTGGAATTGTTTTGTGATATTCTATTGCTTTTTTGTTACTGTGTCCTAAGACCTTAACGCTTGGGGATGAAAAAATGTTCCTGTCAGAAACATTGTTAAAATCCTTATACTTCCTTCTCTTTTCAGTAGCAAGCTTATAAACCAACAGTAATTCATATAGTATCTTAATGATTCCATAACGTACAGCATACCTGCTCATTAGAAATGATAAATTTGTCTTCTCATTAATGTTTTCTTGAGGGATTTTACAAAGAAAATGTTATTTTTCTCATAAACAAGTTCATCAACAGATTAAAATATTAAGGGACCCAAAATCTAACCGGGTATCTTTGTTCAAGGTACAATAAACAATTTTGTGTATAGTTGTGTGTAGGCATTGTGTACATCTCTGTCTCTCTCTTCTCCTCCAAACTATATAGATAGTTAAAACTGTATTTACCCTATAGTGCTCCACACAGCGATGCTGAAGTTCAGAAGGGCCAGCATTTCCATTATAATCCCGAATGTTTATAAATCAGGAATATGCCATAAGAATACCTTTGGCCATAAATCTGAAGCATAAAATTCCAGAGGGAATTTTTCATCAAATAAGAAAAAAAATAGATCAGCAGGCTTTGCATAAGTGGATCAAATAGTAATTAACTGTTGTGTTTTAAGTCTCTTTTAAATGCTTCCCCTGTTTATGTTTTTGATACAATTCATTCATAGACCATAGAAAATAGAAATGGAAACTATCTGTTAATTCCATTGAAGGTGAGTTAGTTTTGAAATACGATGCCCCACCCTGTTGATGGGCCCGTCATAGAAGAAATGGGGGAGGAGCAAGAAGGGGCTCTGGACAGAATAGATAGTTACCAGGGATGGAAAAAGCTGCTAAAACCCTGGCATCACTGGGGACACCTGCTCTCCCATTTGTCTGCCTTCTCCGCTCCACAACAACTCTTGTGCTTGCAAATGGAGCAGCCACTAATTTGACGTCAGAGGGATTATTCAAGTGAGTTGTATAAGCAGAATTTATCCCATAGATTATGCTACTGGCATACTAGAAATACTTAAATTAGTCAGGCACGAGAGATTGTATGTAGCTTCCATTAATGCTCCTGGGAATCACAAGCCCATCAGCTGAACAATACAAAACCTTAGGAAACAACTTGCATAGAAAGAGAGAGAGAGTTCTAGAAGGACCAGTTTGCAGGGACGAGACAGCCATAAAGAATTCAAGGTAATTTCCTAAATGTTAGTTTTAAAAATATAATTTAAAGAGCTTTGATTGGGGCATAATTTTTTGCACAATAAGTATTTTCATAAAATATTGTAGTTCAACAAAAACAAGTGAATTAAAAACTGCCAGTTTTACCCATTTCTCTGATTGTGGTGGTCATAACTCAACCAGAGGGATAATTAAGGATGATCGCTTTTTATACTAGTCTGTTAAAGAATACCATGGTATGAATTTAATTAAAATGCACTAGATAATGGAATGTGGACTTTGTATATTTTGTAGAACCACTAGACGAGTTGAAGATCAGGAGCCACAGTACTGAACCACTACCAAAGTTGGAAAACAAAGAGAGAGGAGGTCACCATGGGACAACTTCCTCCAGGGAGCCAATAAAAGCTCAGGAATGGGATGGAACACCAGGACCACCAGTTGTGTCCAGTAGACTGGGAAGATCCTCTGTTAGTCCAACAATGTTGGCAGGAAACAACAGCTCAGGTATGTGGGAGTTTGTTTCACAAGCAGAGCAAGGAAAGAAATCTCATGATACCATTACAAATATAGGGCCCAATCCTGCAAGGAGCTGAGCTAAAGAAATTGGAAGTTGAGGGCACTTAGTGCCAGCTTTTTAAAGGTATTTAGTTGCCAAAAGATGCATATAGGTGATTAACTTCCACTGAAATCAGCTTTTCATCTATTGTGCTAAATTCTTATTGAAATCAATGGGAATTAGGTACCTAGATGCTTTGGAAAATCCCATTAGGCACTTATCTGCATCTTTGGGCACCCAAATATCTTTTAAAATCTGTCCATTAGCACCTTTCAGGTTCAGGCTTTATATTCCCTATAGCTGTTTTCTCTATTTAGACAGAATTAGGTCCTTAGTAGCTAATGATCAAGAATAAAATTGTACCATTCAAATATTTGAACAAAATTTGTAAATTACACATAATTTTGAGGGACACTGTGGCTAATAATCCTCCAGATTTCACTTCATAGAGGGACAATAATAAATTCAAATGTCACATAAGATAATGAGTAGAACATGCTGTAGCATAAACAAAACTGTCATATTGATATACACAACAGATGAAAACAAGAGGTCCACTCTTTTACGCTTACATGTAAATCAGTCCAAAACTCACTATAGATTTCAGAAGTCAATATTAGTATTCATCAGTGTTATTAATCACATTAACTATTATATACATTTATATATATATAATATATATAGTGACTTGATATAATCCATTGAAATAAAAAAAAAACTGCCTATATTTTGTAAAATGTCTATCTAAGCTGAATATAGCTGGCACATGTATAACACTATGAATAATCAATGCAGTGTTACTTTTTTTAAATGTGACAGATCACTAAAAAAGAAGTTTCGTGGCCTGTTTGTTTTCCAGAAATATCCACTTTCATAACAATTGACATAAATAGTTCAGTAATCTCAGTAACAATCTTCTACAAGAGTAAAGACTGTGGATGGTGTCTCATACCGAAACTGATAAACAATAAACCATTTCTGCAGAAGAGATGTTTTTGAGTGAATGGTAGCAGACATTGGTGTCTACATACTGTCATAACAATAGAAGTATGATATCTCTTCTCACTTAAAACACTACTTCAGCGCATGATAAAAGCAGTCTTGCTTCCCAGAGACGAGAAGTCTTGCTTGTTGCTCTGACAACAAGGACTCAGTAGAACTGTAGAACTGTACAAACTTTGCCAAGATGACAAAAGGTTTGCAGCAATCTTTCACTCACTTTTTCCATTATAGATTTCTGTAGTTACTCTGCACTACATTCTGCAGAATATTTCTTCTGGTAGGGAAAAAAATGTCTTCTTTATAGATCCAATCCTGCATACCCCTCATCAGTGTAAATTGGCAAAGTATACCTGGCAAAGTATTTAGCTATTTTTTTTATTTATTAGGATTTTTTTAAATGTATCTATTTATTACTCTGGTGAGTAAGGGTTTGCAGGATTAGATCTTAGGAGTGGTGTGGTGTTTAGATGTTGCTTGTAATTATTAGAATTGGAAGCACTGGCTGTTGGGAGTCTGAAAGGACAGGAAACAGGAAGGAGGGAGGAGGAGTTGAGAGGCTGGAAGTAAACTACAGAGGGTGCAGCAAAGTGAGTAAGAGAAAAGTTTACCTTTATAGGGTTAGAACCTGTGAATGTTTTAGATAAACTCAAGGGACTTTGTCCTGCACATTATGGTATCATTTACACCAGTGAAAGATTCTACCAGATCAGAATGCCAGGACAGCACAGACTCAAACCCACGGTACATACCAAACTCTTTAGTCATGCTAGACAATAATATTGATCAGAACCAAGAAAAAGGAAAATTAATCAGAGGGACCCAGTCTCTGTCCATCCCTCAATATGAATAAAGCATAAACAAAATATTTCACTTCCATCCAGCCCTTATGCAGAGGCTGCTGTGGGGGACTTCATTCATCTCACAGTTAAATCATGCAAAACACTCACCGGCTCCAGTCCTAAATCAGCATAGCTCTCTAGACTTCAATGGGTGTCAGATTAGGCCTTACAGTAAGCTACCTGTGGCTGTGTCTTGTCTTTTACTACAAAGACCATCAAAGCCTCAGATGGCAAGTGCAATTGTTAGTATTATACGAATATTTTATTGGCTGAATTAAGCCTCTTTCTTCCCCCCAAAGAGTATCTTTGTGGTTTTTTCAAATGTATTATTTACTACAATTCCTTTGAGTTGCGCACCCCGGTGAGCCATATACATTTTTCCCTGGATGGGATCCATAGCTCTTGCACCAAAACATAATTGACTTTTCCTCATTGTGGCATTTCATTCCCAGTGCCGCACACTGTCCTTGTGGATTGCAACTGTTGCAAACAAACTAGAATTACAGTACAATGAAAAACAAAAATTAAGGTTTAGATTTATCTGGATAGGTATAGGTACATTATCAAGTCAATGTGATTTATTGTATGTACTGTTAGAACTGTGCTGGGAATCTGGGACCCAGATTAACTTGTTCTGGGGCCTGATTCCAATTGTGTTTATAACAGTTTTACACAGTGTAACGCCACTGACTATTTCGGTGGGTTACTCTTGATCTACACTGGTGCTAGTAAGGTTGGAATCAGAGCTCAGGCCTCTCCAGAAAAGATGATGGGCCCTTTTGGTGGGCACACAAAGTTTAAATTACCTTAGGTCACTAATTCCACCTGAATAACAATTTTCACAGCACTGGATCATTCTC
Source organism: Eretmochelys imbricata (assembly GCF_965152235.1). Taxonomy (NCBI): domain Eukaryota; kingdom Metazoa; phylum Chordata; order Testudines; family Cheloniidae; genus Eretmochelys; species Eretmochelys imbricata. The sequence goes on along the minus strand of NC_135580.1, from coordinate 35,744,184 downwards.
TCATCTATCAAATAATTTCTCAGGGACATTTGCACCCTATCTGCATGATACCGTTTCTCTCAGAGAGCTCCATTTGGAAAGCATTGTCAATGATCTTTTACGCACACCAGCATTCAAAACATGTCCTTGCAATTTCAGGGCAAAGTCACAGGAGGTTTACAAAATGGGAGGCACATGTAATTTAACTCCAGGAGTTTTGAAGAACATTTTCTGGAATGTTGCTCTCTTATTGCTACTATGTAGCATTTTGCATTACCACCTGCTGTGAGAGAGAAGCATTTCTACATTGCATTTTAAATAGTTTATAGAACTGGTTGTTGGGCGGAGGGCGTTGTTTTATAATCGCCATCTATTAGAAGCTCAGCCAACACATTTAGCATTCAGGCTGAATACTCTGCAGATGATCGGGAAAGGAATGCGTATACTGTACTTAATCAGAGTTTGTGGTTAGGATTTCAAAGTATAATCAACTGTTAACCTCAAGCGCTATGGGAAAAACATTGACACACACAAAAAAGCCCCTTGGGAGGCCGAAGAGATATAGGGCCTGATTCATCCCTGCTATCATGGTGCGGGAGGCAAACTGTCCCAACCTATGCCTGCTTCACCCAAGGAGGATTCATCCCCAGGGGAGTGGCAGGCAGTAGCATTCTCCAAGTGAGGGTAGCTTTAAACTGGCGGTCTGTGCTCCATTAAAGTCCTGCTGAAAGATGACCCCGGGATGCAGAGATGCATATGCAGTTGAAAATAAAAGTTTGCTTGTATAAACAAATCTGTGTTCATAATACACAGTTCTATCACTCCTTCCTAGATGACAGTGTATAGGCACCTGCCTACCCCTATAGAAGGAAGTATATTTTTGGATAGAATACAAAGGAGACCCAATAAGCTGTGGAGAAGGTACATGCATATAAAAAAAATCTTCAGATTGTGACCCTTTTCACATAAGCACTTCACCATTTTATGGCATAGGACCATAGGAATTGCCATATCAGATCAGACTAATCATCCATCTGGTCCAGTGTCCTGTATCTGACTTTGGCCAGTGCCAGCTGCTTCACAGGAAGCTGCAAGAAACCTGTAGTGGACTATTATAGAATAACCTGTCAATATGGGCTGTTTCTTCCTTGTCCCCAGCAGTTAGTGGTTGGTATATGCCCTGAAATGTAAGGGTTTATATCCCATCAAATTTTTTTTTTAAATCTATGTAGCTGCAGGTGTTCTTTTTAGCTCTGTATAAATGTCTAATCCTGTTTCTGAATTCTACCAAGATATTACCCTCAATGATACTAAGTTCCAGAGACTTATCATGTATGGTATACAAACATTTCTTTTTAAATGCACTGCAGATCGAGGGACGTGATCGTTCCCCTCTATTCAACATTGATGAGGCCTCATCTGGAGTACTGTGTCCAGTTTTGGGCCCCACACTACAAGAAGGATGTGGATAAATTGGAGAGAGTCCAGCGAAGAGCAACAAAAATGATTAGGGGTCTAGAACACATGACTTATGAGGAGAGGCTGAGGGAGCTGGGATTGTTTAGCCTGCAGAAGAGAAGAATGAGGGGGGATTTGATAGCTGCTTTCAACTACCTGAAAGGGGGTTCCAAAGAGGATGGCTCTAGACTGTTCTCAATGGTAGCAGATGACAGAACGAGGAGTAATGGTCTCAAGTTGCAGGGGGGGAGGTTTAGATTGGATATTAGGAAAAACTTTTTCACTAAGAGGGTGGTGAAACACTGGAATGCGTTACCTAGGGAGGTGGTAGAATCTCCTTCCTTAGAGGTTTTTAAGGTCAGGCTTGACAAAGCCCTGGCTGGGATGATTTAACTGGGAATTGGTCCTGCTTCGAGCAGGGGGTTGGACTAGATGACCTTCAGGGGTCCCTTCCAACCCTGATATTCTATGATTCTATGATTCTATGCTCTTAAGTTTCAACACTGAATGCCTCCTGATGGCAGTCTCATGTCAAATATTTTTAAGAAAGAAAAATATCAAATGATTTCTTCCTATACAGTATTAGATCATTTCCAGTTATATTACAGATTATTTATATTTATTAGGAGACCAGTGAGGTTACGTCAGTATAACAATAATAGATGAAATTCGTTTTAAAATGTGCATGTTCAGTTTTTTTGCATAGGATATACATCTTGTCATGTCTTATTGTTTAATTCAAGATGTGCTTCTTGGCAGCAATAATGCATAAGCAACTTCTATTTTCATGTGCAAAGGAGAGACTGCGGCAGGATAGGAAGCGTTTCTAGTGTGACAGCCAGAGAATTTTTTTTTAAATTAAGATTAGGATAGGCAGAATGATGACTCCTTGGGATGCATAAAAGAGATCTCTTCTGATCAAACCCAGAAATAAACATCCTGCAGAACAGTTGTGTAACGGATGAATGCAGGAAACCACCTCTTGTTGTTATAAAACAAATCTAAATTATTTCAGAAAATTCTGGCCTTAGAACAGAGATGTCTGCTATGTTAGCAAAGAATACACCCTTAATTGAGGACAACGGGCTATGCAGATACTTAGCATCTTTGAAGATCAGGTCACTTATAAATGAGCATAAAATTAGATTTAGGTGCCTAAATTTAGGTGCCCCCATTTGTTAATCTATGCCCTATGTTTTTATGGGAAATCAGGGTTTGCTTCTTAGACACTGATCCTACAACATGATCCCTTATGTCCATGTAGAGTTCCACTGATATCCTGCTCAATGACTTCACTGAGAATGAGTCTGGCCCTTAGTGTGTGCTTCATTTCACATGACACAATGTGAAGGAACCGGCTTTTGAAGCTGAGAAAACTATCACAACAAACATTTCATCAGTAAATATAGCAACTAAATATTTTCTAAATATTTGTCTTTGACTTAAATAAAATCTTGAAAACAACCCACTACATTTTCAACATGATCTGCTGAGTTCAAGTCACGTGATGCCCATTGATTACAACAGGCATCTCATGGCTGTTCAAATACATGGCATCCTTTGGCTCCCATCTAGTAAAGCACTTATCCATATGCTTGGGACTTCCCTAGCATAGCAGGAGATCCTCAGGATCAACTGTCAGCAGTTAAGTGGCTAGTAGCACGGCCACTGTCTCTGTGCTCTGATAGGAATTTTGCACTTGGAATGGGATGTGGCCTTTGGGACAGAATTATTTAGAACTCCAAGTTCTTACCACCCCAGAGATCCATGTCAAAGCACACATTCCTCCAGTCATGGCCAAAACTGGCTCCTGCTTTGTTGTTAGGCACACACCTGGGGCTCAGCGAGGTTATGTTAGCACTTGACATTGATCTGTCTCCACTTCAGGTTTGCCATCATGCTTTCCCTGGAAGCCAGCCCTCCTCTTTGCTGGCAAACAGTTTGGGACCCCCTTGGGGACAGCAGCAGAGAGTTTTCAAACTAACTCTGTCTGTTTGCTCCCAGAATCAGAATGTGCATGAAGCCACAGAGCACTGTAGACAAGTTCAAATTTGTCATTTGAAACACACAACTCAGAAACTGAATTCACTGAAGGGGAAAGGATGCTGGGCATCATTATACACAGAGTCCTCCTGCAGCTGTTAGGGGACCCTATTCAGAACTTCTTACTCAAGAAAAATGCTCATTGTACTCCAAGTCTGGTTAGCTGAGTACAGGGAATAAGGAGTACACAAGGGACAAAAAAGACATAGCACTGGATACACTGAATATGGTGTGGTCAGCTGTGCAGACAATATCTGACGGATCATTTAGGGAAAAAAATTGCATTCCATTCCACAGCATGAAGAAGTTAGTCACAGCAAAAATTTCTGTTTCATGTTCCCAATTGATTCAGTGTAAAAATAATACCATTGATATCAATGGAACTGTCCCTTAAAAAAGAAATTCTTATTCACCTAAACTTCTGGATGTGAAAAAGCTAGATAAGCATTGATTGGAAACTTCCCATAGTAAGAACCATGCTGGAATTTGCAATAGTTTCTGACACTTGAATATATTGCCAGGGAGATAAAAGAAGAAACTAATATTTCATCTGAGTTGGATGGATTTTATTCTTTGATGCCAGATGAAAGGATTGTCTTTGGCAAGGAAACAATGGGCTCTCATTGCAGCAAGTATATCCAAATTGGAAATTATGACATTTTTTTCTGCTTTCTCAAAGCAAAAAAAAAAACAAAAAAACAATTCAGAAGCAATGCCTTGGAGTTTTTGACATCAACAATACTAACCAAGGTAATGCTGGATGGGAATCTGGTTTTTCTTAACATAGAGACAGTGTAGCATCTGTCCTTAACAGATAAACAAAACAAAAATAAGCCCAATTTTTTTCTCCCATGGAAATCAACAGGAAAACTCCAGTTGCTAGTGTATATTCTAGTAAAGGAAAAATCGGATGCCTTGCACACAGACAGTGTGAAGAAATAAATGATTTCAGATGTATAATAACAAATTATCTCAGAACAGATCTAATCAACTGAACAGTGTACTGTCCTCATTCAGAAAGGCAAAACATCAGATTATGTACTGGTGCAGGCTGCCAGCTCTCCTGGAGACTCCAGAAGGAGTTGTTTGGGTAAAAGTGGGTGGTGGCAATGGAAGGAAGGTGGCCTGCTGACCTGCTCAGAAAATGAAATGGAGGAAGTGACCCAGCCAGCAGCCACTGCAGATCCTTAAAGGCCAATGCTATGGAGAGGTGTGTTCTGGTCATCCAGCGGCATATATAGAATGGCATTGGGGGAAGATGTTCTTAGCCAGACATGAGAAAGCACATGTCTCTCAGTCAGACATAGGCAGATAAGATATATGAGAAGATGCACATCAAAGCTAGACATGACAGACCATCATCATGGGGAGATGTGTGCCTTCAGATAAACTTGGGCTGATATAAACTGTGAGAAGACACGTCTTTTCAACCAGATGAAGGAGATGCATTATTGTTTGTATTACAGCAGAGCATAGGGATCCCAAATAAAATCACGGCACTGTTGTGCTGTGCAGTGTACAAACACAGAGTAAGAGACAGTCCCTGCCTTGAGGTGTTTACAGTTTAAATAGACAGGACCGATAAAGGGTTGTTGGAAGGGATATAACATACAAGCAGAATAAACACATTCCTCTGAGCCAGACGAAGGCAGACCAATGCCTGGAGGAGACATGGGCACTGCAGTTCTTTCAGGGAGCAACATTTCTCTCAACCAGAGATGGGCAGATCAGATTCCCAGAGAGATATGTTCTTCTAAACCAGCTGCAGACAGACCATTAGGTGGTAAATTTCTCCCAGCTCGGTATTTATCCTGGGATCATTGCAGTAAATTGAATTGTAACTCAGTGGGAAATCTTCCAGGAAATGTCTCTGGGTAAAACCAGGATAGGGAAATCAAATACTTCTGCATCAAAATTCTTTTCAGGTGCCTGAGATCTCTCTCCTGTTTCATAGTGTCCTTCACTTCTGTTAATCACTCCTACTTGGGGAACACACAAGCTGGAGACAACACAATGCAACCAACTTCACAGACTCCATTGCTGAGGCCTGTGTCATGCTATTAAAACTTGAAGTTTCTTCCCTCTACTCTGTGTTCTGCGGCTGACCTTGACTCACTGTCAGCTACTTTCAGATTTCTGTGTGGCCCTCATGACATCACAAATCATGATGTCTTGATTCTGGAAAATCTCCAACTTCCCATTTTCCCCACCTACCCCATCACCCTCTCCTACCTTTGTCTACTTCCCCAAGAACTGTGTCTTCTTTGTGATTTCCCTCCGCTTCCCTCAGCCTCACCACCTTTTTGTCCTCTTCCACTATCTATCCCACTCAGCCGCTGAATGAGGGTATTGGGCCACAAGTTACCCCTCTCAATCACCCCTCACCAATCACTGCCACATTATGCAAGTGAGAGAGTTGGGCGCTGGGACTGCCACAGCGTGTGGGTGGAGGGCAGAAGGAAAATTGGACGTGCTTCCTATCTCCGCTGCTCATTGCTCTACTCTTCAGCCTCAGAGATGCAACTGGAAATTAAAGAGGTTGAGACAGCGAGGTGTGGGGAGAAGTCAGTTCCAGGCCTCTCTCTTGCCATACTGGTGGCTAGTGCCTAGAAGACAACTTTTATTTATGACTCAGCCAACTTCCCAAGACATTGTCCAGGAATATGTGCCTGAATTCCATACCTTGGGAAAGTTCTGGGGAGGTTGGCAGGCAGGTGAATGGCACTTACAGGACCTCTAGTTCTCTATGTCACCTCAAGTGTCAAGTTACTGCACCAACATCAACAATCCCATTAATTGGGCATCTGTCTTCTTTTCTCTCCCTTCCTAGAGCCTAAAGCAAGCTGTAGATTAGGTCGATCTGCATCCACATCAGGTGTGCCTCCTCCATCAGTTACTCCTCTCAGGCAAGCCAGCGATCTCCAACCCAGCCAGGTACCATCGTTAGCCAATCGTGAATGACTTCATGTGATGCAACATGCCAAATGTCTCTCACCTCTGTGTCTGTCATTTGTTACAGTAAATGATTTTTTGTGTTTGTTTTTACTTTTGTGCGTGTGCGTGTGTCTCTCACTGGCAATGAAATTCTATCCTTCAAGGCTGGTAGAAATTTCTTTGCTGTGAATTCTTAAATCTTTTTTGTCTCTGATTTCCTTCATTCTGTAATATAGATGTAGTGAAACTATATATGTATTGGTTGGTTTTTTTATTTTTTTCATGTTTTGTGTACTTTTTTACTGTCTAAAATTTATCAAAATTTGATAAATTTAATCTATGTTTTAGTGTGTTTCTTTTAAATGTCTCGTCTAAAGCACTTGCACCAATGTTTGTCAAAAGACTTGTACATACCTTTTAACTTCTGCCCTGTTGTACTGTAATATTTGTGCCAGTCTTACATTTGTTTTGAGCTTGGTGCATGATTGTATTACACTGTGAATTATCGTTGTCCTTAAAATTGCTCACACGGCAAGTTATTTTGTTTAAATATGGCAGCTAGCCTCTCTTCAACCTAAGGCCATATAGTGCTAATGGGACTATTAAATGGTCTGCTGTAGTTATGTTTATTGTAAATTGTAAAAAAAAAAAATGCAAAAAATTCAAAACGAAACTAAGAAAAAACCCTACTTGCTTTAAATGGAGCTACTTTTCTCAACAATACCAAAAATGCCCAATGGACACTTGACAAAGAAATCTAAGTATCTGAACACAGCAAATGAGACCTATATTAGCAACTGGAGAAAAGAGATGAGAAATAAAGACATGGCCAAATGCACATGTAACTTTGTTTTGTCTGCTAATGTGGAGATCCTGCTCACTTCAGTGCACACAAGTGATGAGGTGTTTTACTAATCTTCAGAACTAACTACAGAGATTAGGAATAGGGGCAACGACTGCATTTAAATATTGCATTTATGTCTTCCATCAAACATGAAGCATTTTGGTATTGAATGGTTTTCTTTTATACTTATATATATTATTTCTGTTTACTTAGTTGTGATTTTTCAAATGATCAGAAAGGAATAAGGCCCCTACATCTCATTGAATTTCAATGAGATGTAGGGGCCTAACTCCCTTTAGGGCCCCTTTGCTATTCCCATACTTAATTGCATTGCAGCTCTGTGAGTTTCTGCAAGAAGCTCTGCTCTAACTAACGCCTGTAATGCTGGTGTACATTGGCACAGCTAATGGAGCTGTGCCGAGTCACTCAGCCTATTTTCCAGTAACATTCTGTTTGGACAACTGAGTCCATATTGGTTGAACTTCTCTAACTTTGCTTAACTGAAGTAGGAGCTGTTCTATTACAGTAGAACCTCAGAGTTACGAACCCCAGAGTTACGGACTGACCGGTCAACAACACACCTCACTTGGAACTGGAAGTCTGCAAGCGGGCAGCAGCAGAGACAACAAAAAAAGGGGGGCAATTACAGTACAGTACTGTGTTAAATGTCAACCACTAAAAAATAAAGGGAAAGTTTAAAAAAAGGATTTGACAAGGTAAGGGAAACTTTCTGTGCTTGTATCATTTAAATTCAGAGAGTTAAAAGCACAGTAAAGTTTCAAAACTGTATTAAGTCAATGTTTAGTTGTAAACTTTTGAAAGAACAGCCATAATGTTTTGTTACAAACATTTCAGAGTTACAAGCAACCTCCATTCCCAACATGTTCGTAACTCTGAAGTTCTACTATAATTTTGTGTCCTGTTGGAGATGATGCCTAAAAAAATCTTACACATTACCAAAATGTATTTTAGATAAGCAAATTAACGGTGACTCACAATGACAAGCTAATTAAATGATATGTTGAGAGTTCTTTCTTCTACGGAAAAAAATCAGAGCAATTGCACTTCTGAATATTTTTGCATGGCCCGATGTATATGTAATATATGATTTATGATTGATCAGGGTGCAAAGCCAATGCAACACATTGCTGGTTACTCAGTCACAAAGGCACCTTGAATGTTATAAAGGATTTTTAGTATCTCGGTTCAGATTTTAAAAAAAAAACAATAAGCCCTGAAAGCAGAACTCGGTGTGATGATAGAGATAAGGAGACTTCCAGAAGCTGCAGCCAGGGTTGATTAGAACTGTGGAGAAAGGATTCACTTCACTCTAGAGAGAAGAAAGGAATAAAGATGACAGGAAAAAAATTCAAGTAACTAAAAGACGAAGATTTTGCTAACAGTGTAGTATATAGTGTGTATAATGGCTCTCCCCGAAAAAAAACCCCCTGCTACCCTAGTAATAGGCTTCGATTCATATGAATCTTCCCTTTAAACTGACCAGTTGGGAAAAAATAAAGCACTGGTGTGCCACAATACTCTATTATGATGGTATAATTATCAATGAGAGGGCTTGGTCCTGCTCTCATTGAATGGCAAAACTCTCATGGACTTCAAGGAGAAAAGGATCAGGCCCAGAGTTTCTAAGAGCAGTTAACTGCATATTACATCGCACCCCGCAAGTGGGGAAATTAACTTCACAACTCTGTCGTAGATATTGTCATCTGATATTACCAAGCATTCCCTCACTTATAGAACCACTGCTTTCTGTGGCTCTGATACAAAGCTTGTTAAAGTATTATTCTATTCAGTTCTGTTGGTTCTTGGATCAGGCCTTATAGAGTTATAGTCCATCTCTTTTCAGTCCTCTGGTGTGTTCCATATGAAACTCTTTACATGTTAGAAACTTCATTCAACCTTTTTTTTTAAAATGACATAGTAAAAATATCTTGTATTGCAGGGAGATTTTAGAGACTATGAGCCAAATTCAGAGGTGACAACAGTGGGAGGAGAGAGTCTTAGTAGGCATCCGCTGCTGTTAACTAGTATAACTTATACATTGATGGAGTTGGAAGGCAGGATTGCACCAGGAAGTGCAATTGACAGGAGGGTGTAAGAAGATGTAGGATAAAGCAAGGCCCTGGGGCAATAGAAAATCATGCTGAACACTGCTAATTTGTAATGCTCTATGGGAAGATGGTCAGGTATGGGTGTGTTTGTTTGGGTACCTGTGAGAATAGGAAACATGGCAGCCCTAGAGGGTGAGTAACCTCATTGGCATGGTACCTTAAAAAGTTGTTTTTGACAAATACCCAAACAGAACTCCAAAATCACTGGTTAGTGTTGTCTCATCAGCGTTGAAATACCTTGCCACTGCATGAATGAAATGAAAAGCCAAGCCAAAAGAAAGCAGTGAAGATAGATAGGAGGAGCCTTAGCCTAACTGAGTTCCCAGGGAAGCCAATGGCCAAACTCTCACTGACATGAATGGTGTAGAATCAGGCCCTAAGTGGCGGCGGCAGGAAAATCCCACTGAACTTCTCCAGTGAGAAGCAGGAGGAGAGGATGAAAGATAGCAGTTATATTATGTACACAGACATCACTGGGATTTTTTGTGTAAACCCTGGCACAACTCAGTCCCTACTCTAGAGTCATATTCCCATATTACCGTGGTATGCAACACCCTGGGTCAAGTGAAATGTGTGTGAAGAAGGATAGGGGCTGTTAGCCCACTGGAAGTCAGATCAGTTGTGTACTAGTGTAGTGGTTCTCAAAGCCAGTCCGCTTGTCCCTTGGCCCGCGCCGCTTCCCGCAGCCCCCATTGGCCTGGAGCAGCAAACCTCGGCCAGTGGGAGATGCGATTGGCCGAACCTGCGGACGCGGCAGGTAAGCAAACCGGTCCGGCCCACCTGGGGCTTTCCCTGAACAAGCGGCAGACCGGCTTTGAGAACCACTGGACTAGAGGGTATTATAGTCCTATGCTATGGTTGTCTTAGAGTACTGAGACTGATTTTCCCTAACTGCACCATAGCATTGGCAGCAACAGGCTTTCCCAAAGATCATTCAGGATTAAGAAGCAAGGAGCTTTGCGAGGCATCCACCCTAAATGTGTGAGGTGGGGATAACCACCACCCAGTGCTCTTTGCAGACAAGGCTCCAAGAAAGAAGAACACATAGGAAAAGAGACATACTACTGCGTTAGCCCAATTATCCCATATGTTCATGGACTTGGGTGATGCTCTTGAGTAGGAATAGATCCTAAACCCATTAACTGATTTCAGGTAGGTTCACGTTTGCAGCTGAACATTTCACAAAACCCTACCTATGTTATAATATGATCTTTTTTACACCAGGTGGGGAGGAGAGGTCTAGTGGTTAGAGCATAGGATGAAAAGCTAGGAACTCTTAAATTCTAATCCAGCTCAGACATTAACTATTTGTGTAATCTTGAGCACCTAAATCCTCTGCTTCACTTTCCTCATCTGTATACTGTGGTAATAATGGTGGTTAACATATTTCAGAGGAGTGTTGTGATGACTGACTAGTTAATGTGTGTCAAGCACTTTGGAGATTGAAAGTGCTTTATAAGGTGCTAAGCGATATTTTGATCTCACTGTATGAATAAAACAAAAATATTTCTTCAACAGGCAGAGACAAAGTAAGAGACTGGCCTCTGATGGAGAACAGCTATAAATTATCTAGTGCAGTAGGGAACAGCAGTTAAAGAAGCAGGAGGTTGGAATAGGGGATGTAAGGCCAGCAACCAGAATTCTCAAAGAGAAAGACCCAAAGCAAGAGCCATGTAAAGGCAAGCCCTAGCACTCAGCTAGGTAAACCAGGTGTGCCCTTGATCATTTTATAATTATAAATACAGTAAAGAAAGATAGATGCTGCTGAGTAGCTGGGTAGTTTAAGGGATTCTGAACCTTTCACCATTAAGTTGCCATTTGAAATCCAGTCTAGATTGGAAGTGGTCAAATGACCATGTAGTGTGTGGCCTACTATGTTGACTGAGTTAGTGGCTTCAGTTCCTTGTCTACATGACAAAATGCATCACCATCACGTTGGCACCAACTGGCAGTCTTACTAGAGAAGTTAAACTTCCAATAGACAGAGGGTGGGGTTTTCAAAAGTGTCATGGAGCACAAATCCTTAGTGGCAGGTCAGTGGTATTGTTGGGACAAGAATCCATGTGTCCTGACTCCCTGTGAAGTACACTACCTATTCCACCTCACTGCCTCTCAAATCTTTCTCTGAAGTCCTTGGCCAAATTCTGCTGGTGTCATTCACGTCAGTAGACCCACTGTAAATGAATGGAGCTCCCAGTATGTGTAAAGCCAGCAGGATTCAGATTTAAAGGGAAAAAATTAGATGAGTGGGGTTTCAGTATAAGGTTGCTCCCCAGCCTCATCTCACTCGTCCTCATTTTAAAGGAATATAAAAACTCATGTCTCACGTTTGTCTCAGGATAGTGAAGAATGAATGGCTTCACAAGACCCGCCTTATGTGTCATACACAAACACACATAATATGTTATTTTGGGTACAAAAGGATGCACTTAAAGTGAACTGCATTGCAGATGTTAGATTACTGTGTCTGAAGGGATTTTTTTCAAATCTTACTTTAAATTTACATAAAACATCACTGCTAGGTCGTTATTGGGATCCTTACAGACATAGTTTAGTTAAAAAATTAATGTGTGCAGTCTTGTTTGTTAACAAGGAAAGAATTTCAGATACCAGTTTAAAAAATAGCAAATGTATCTATTGCCAATTTGTGGCTCCAAATGGATTTTGCAAACTGATTTTTGTTCTGGTTGTTCTTGTTGTTAGATTAGGACTATTATAGCAAAATTCCTTGTACTGAGTTGCATGATTATGGCAGTTCTGTTAGCACATATTAATAAAGAAAGCCCATTCCCTGAAGGAATAGAAACCCTTGAGGAAAAAATCCTTCTTTAGTTCTGATGCCTGTATTTCATCACTTTTGCGATGCAGAGCCTTCTTGCGGGCCTATTTTTGTGAACCTTGTACCTTATCTGCAAATGTGCAGCATCCTTCATGCTGTCACTTAGCTGTTTGGTTTGGTTTGGTTTTTTTCTTTAGTTGGAAGACAGCAGTGTAGCTCCTATACTATTGTCTCCAATCTCTGGTTGGTGCATAAACCTTCTAACTTCTGGTACCTCCCTGAATGGGGTTGGTAACAGGTATATTCGATGTAAGCAGAGTAAGAATGTTTAAACTTTCCAGTAATGATCATAGTAGAATTCAAAAGCTGTGCCAGGATTAAGAATAATAACTCATCCACAAGAGGGAATAAAGGTCACAGGACATCTTTGTCTACAGGAGCCTAACTTCCTTTTAAAAGAAGAATGGAGAAAGCACTAGAAAATTACACAGTGCTACAGGAAACACTCTTGCTCTGAACTTTTAATGGCTCTTCTCTCAGCTCAGCCCAGTTAGCAAGGTAAATAGTTAAGCAGAGATAGTGGATGTGGTGCAAATAAGCAGTCTTCCTGCCATAAAGATGATGTCTACAACAGGTTGCTAGTTGCTACAACAGGTTGAGTGACCTTCAGTTAATCCCTTATTCTTTTCTGCTTAAAGCTCCCATCATGTGGCCCTTAGGGCTTCTCCCAAGAGCACACAATGCAGAGTTCATATATATCAGTCCTGGGTGAGAGAATAACCCCAACCTCCCAATATCCCATGCAGGGGAAGGGTTCTCTCATTCTCTCCCTGGTTACTTTACTACTATAGTAAAGGAAAGATGGAAGTTCACATGCTAACAGCATAGGCACAGCTGTCATGTAAAGATATACACAACATACTTCCCCAAAGGAATGTATCCATTAGTAAACCCTTTTAAAATCAGATTTCTATGGACAAGAATTTTAAAATCGGTGCCTAAAGTTTTGAAACTGGTGCCTTCCATATTTTGATATCTTGGGGTCTGTCTACACTGCAGTCAGAGGTGTGACCCCAGCACATGTAGACGTAACAGAGCTAGCTTTGATCTAGGTAACTTGAATAACAATAGCCACAGTGAAGCCACAGTGGCACAGGGGGCAGCACAAACTGTGCAGCCCTGAGTGGGACCCTGGTGATGTACCTGAGCAGCTATCCCCTGCTGCCCCAGCTTCACTACTTTGTTGCTGAAGCTCAGGTATGTCTACATGTGCTGCAGTCATGCCTCTGATTGCACTGTAGAGAGGGGCTGCAGAGCACCATTTGAAGTGGTGGGGAGGGGGCATAGATTTGCTCCATACAGTACACTCACTGTGGCAGGGCTGACCATGCTGTGGATCCAGCATGCTTATCCTGCTGCTGCTCTGGGCACTGCTCTCCTCCAGTCTCTACTTCCACCATAAAAGTTGGGCTCTAGCTATGGGCAAAGTAGGCAGCTGCTTAGGGCAGCAGATTTCTGGGCAGCTGCCTCACAAGGCAAATTTGGCCCAGCCACCCCATCGCAATGGACCTAGGAGGCCAGTTGCAGTGCCTCTCACTCCCATATGGCCTGGCTGCCCCTCATCACAGTTGGCATATGAGGAGGTTTTGCCTAGGGTGTCAGATTGTCTTGAGTGACTTCTGCATAAAAAGTGGTCAGGCCATGGGGCCCCTGGTTATGTGTCCTATGAGTCTAGACATCCCCTAAATAAGTGATCTGGTTTCCAGAACTGCTGAGCATGCTACACTCTGTGTAGAAAAGATATGCTTTGGGAGTTACAGCTAAAGAGAACAGACCTTCATGTCCTTATTCTTTGGTTGCATAATTTTTTTACCTACTCAGATCCAGTCTACCCAGGCAGAATGGATAGGGCTAATGAGCTGGAAGAACATTAGATTAGCTGAACGTTGTAGGGGCCCTTCCCGATCCAAAGACATTTGGGGGAAGAAGTTTCCATGGAGTCTGTTCTCTTGCTAGGGTGCCTGGTAAGAAAATATAATGTACACTTCACCTGTAGTGTGGCTTTTCCTAGGGATGGCCAAATTTTTCAAAACCAGGGTTAGGCTCCCGAGTGACCTCATTTTCAGAAGTGGCAAGTATCCTGTAGCTCCTCTTGAAGTAAATTGGAACACTTTGGAAAATCAGGTTACTTATTTAGGTGCCTAAATATTTACTTCAGAGCATACCTTTTAGCTCCTGTTCGTGAAAATCTTGCTCCCTGTACTCTGCAATCCCACAGTGAAGGAATGGGCTGCATAATCCACCTTGCACTTCAGAATGTCGCAAATCAGGTTTTTTTACTGCATAATCTAGTCCAAGTTAGTGGTGCTAATTTAGTTACATAACTTTATTTGCATTGTAATATATGGAAGCTTTGTGATGAATTATACATCATAGGGCCAGATTTTCAAATCCCCTCCTCCATTCTAGTCCCAGAGTTATTTGCCCTTGCAAAGTTACAGCTCCAGAAATGGAGGCCTGGTTAAAGATGGGCTGAAAATGTTTTCCCCCAAATGTATCTTTGAACTGTATTTGAAAACCAAAAGCCAAAAATTCCTCCCCACAACTGTCAACTCCAAACCCTACTATACCACCCCTGTGAATGGTACTAAGCAAAGGAGCAGAAAGCCCTGATACATGATAAAAACCTGAAGAAGAGCTCTGTGTAGCTCCAAAGCTTGCCTCTTTCACCAACAGAAGTTGGTCCAATAAAATGTAGTATCTCACCCATCTTGTCTCTCTACATCAGTGGTTCTCAACAAGGAGTACGTTTAACCCTTGGGAGTACATAGAGTTCTTCGAGGGGGTTCATCAACTTATCTAGATATTTGCTTAGTTTTACAACAGGCTACATAAAAAGCACTAGCGAAATCAGTGCAAACTAAAATTTCATACAGACAATTATTTGTTTATACTGTTCTGTGCATTATACACTGAAATGTAAGTACACTATTTATATTCCAATTGTTTTATTTTATAATTATATGGTACTAATGAGAAAGTAATGTATTTTTATGTCCAATTTTATAAGTTTTTAAGTGAGGTGAAACTTGCGGGTACACAAGACAAATCAGACTCTTGAAAGGGGTACCGTAGTATGGAAGGTTGAGAATCACTGGTCTATATAATAATGAAGAAAGTTAGGTGCCTTTAAAATTGCAAAAAGAACGAGGAGTACTTGTGGCACCTTAGAGACTAACAAATTTATTTGAGCATAAGCTTTTGTGGGCTAAAGCCCACTTCATCAGATGCATGCAGTGGAAAATACAGTAGGAAGATAATATATACACAGAGAACATGAAAAAATGGGTGTTGCCATACCAACTATAACAAGAGTAATCAGTTAAGGTGAGCTATTATCAGCAGGAGAAAAAAAATCTTTTGTAGTGATAATCAGGATGGCCCATTTCCAACAGTTGACAAGAGGATGTGAGTAACAGTAGAAGGAAAAATTAGCATGGGGAAATAATTTTACTTTGTGTAATGACCCATCCACTCCCAGTCTTTATTCAAGCCTAATTTAATGGTGTCCAGTTTGCAAATTAATTCCAATTCAGCAGTTTCTTGCTGGAGTCTGTTTTTGAAGTTTTTTTGTTGTAGTATTGCCACTTTTAGGTCTGTAATCGAGTGACCAAAGAGACCGAAGTGTTCTCCGACTGGTTTTTGAATGTTATAATTCCTGACGTCTGATTTGTGTCCATTTATTCTTTTACGTAGAGACTGTTCGGTTTGGCCAATATACATAGCAGAGGGGCATTGCTGGCACATGATGGCATGTATCATATTGGTAGATGTGCAGGTGAACGAGCCTCTGATAGTGTGGCTGATGTGATTAGGCCCTATGATGGTGCCCCTGAATAGATATGTGGACACAGTTGGCAATGGGCTTTGTTGCAAGGATAGGTTCCTGGGTTAGTGTTTTTGTTGTGTGATGTGTGGTTGCTGGTGAGTATTTGTTTCAGGATGGGGGGCTGTCTGTAAACAAGGACTGGCTTGTCTCCCAAGATCTGTGAGAGTGATGGGTCGTCCTTCAGGATAGGTTGTAGATCCTTGATGATGCGTTGGAGAGGCTTTAGTTGGGGGCTGAAGGTGATGGCTAGTGGCGTTCTGTTACTTTCTTTGTTGGGCCTGTCCTGTAGTAGGTAACTTCTGGGTACTCTTCTGGCTCTGTCAATCTGTTTCTTGGACTGATGGCTCCACCTAGTGGCATCTATAGAAGTTGCTGTGTCTTCTAGTTGTCTATTTTTTGGTGTATATTTGGGTATGCTGTATACAGTAAAAGCTGTGTTATTTGGCCCTGTACCAATCGGAAAGCTCTACAAACCAGCATTTCTAATCTTCGTAGAAAGTCTGGTTTATAGTCCCATTGGCGCAGGGCCGGTAGGCTTCCTGCCTGGCTCCACGTGGCTCCCTGGATGTGGCAACATGTCCCTGCTGTTCTGGGCGGAAAAATGGCCACGACGGGTTCGGAGTGCAGGAGGGGATGTGGGGTAGGAGGTTGGGGCATGGGAGGGGTGCAGGGCACGGGCTCTGGGAGGGAGTTTGTGTGCAGGAGGGGGCTTAAGGCAGGGGGTTGGTACGCAAGAGGGGTTTTGGGGTATCAGATCCAAGTGGCACTCACCTCGGGCGGCTCCCCTCAAGTGGCAACCTGTCCCTGCTGCTCCTAGGCGGAGGTGCAGCTAAGCAGCTCTGTGCACTGCCCCCTCCTGCAGGCGCTCCCCCCACAGCTCCCATTGGCTGCGGTTCCCAGCCACTGGGAACTGCGGAGCCAGTGCACGGGGCGGGAGGCAGCGTGCAGAGCCACCTGAGCACTCTGCCCCTGATGCAACAAGGTATTTAAGCATGTGCCTAACTTTAAGCATGTGAGTACTCCCATATTGCGTCAGCCACAAGTCTAGCCCTTGTGCCTCAGTTTAGTCATGTGTAAAATGGGTACAGTAATAATTACATGCCTCAGAGCGCTGTGCTTATGCTATAATTAATCAATTTCTGCAATGTGCTTTGATTTCCTTTAGAAGAGCAAATTATTAATTATTATTTATTATTTTTTATTATTGTTATAATTTTTTTAAAGCACCTGGACAAATATTTCTCTAATGAATTCAAATTTCTATGATTTGGGATCTCTGCTTTCAGAATTAATATATGCCCCCTATGCCTCCTGGAACATAAACAGTGCAGCGGTACTTTTTTGTTTACATTTCTGTCAGGCCAAAGCTTCTATATTCCCACAGCAATACTGTACAAAAGTGCCAGAGGAGTCAGTAAATAACCCACAGTTGTCAGGCTTCTTAAGAGGGACTGGTTTCCTGACTTTCACACTTAATGAATTCTGTTGTTGAAAAATGAACACAAATCAATCAAGAACGACAAGGATCCATAACAGATCACACCAGCCTATTAAACCTCCATGATATAAAAGAAATAGAGTCGTTAGAGGTAGGTGGAGAACTTTCTGAACTGAGGTATTCTGTCATCCTGCTTGAATATGAGGGAAATGGTAACTGTAAAAATTGATGCTCATAACGGAATTGATATAGACTTCATAGTAAAAGCCATTTTGATCATTCAGTATCATAAATCCAAGCTGGAGATGGTTCCTGAAGGATATCAGGAAGAAACTGACATCAGCATGTTGCTATCAGGGTGCTACCAGGGTGAAGGGACTACAATAAAAGGGCCAGGTTCCTCCAGCCTTACTCATGCTGAGTAGTGTCTAACTCCTCAGGGAGCTACTTTGAGACAGACTGTGACCTCTCCTTTTCTCATGTTTGTGAACAATTACACACAAGTGGTCTCACTGAAGTCAAGCTTGTCCATAAACTTCAGAGGAGTGGGGCACTTATAATTATTACCCCTTTGGGCCAAGGGCTTAGGCAATATTTGGGGCCTTCCAGGATTGTTTGTTAGGAGGAAAAATGGACGATACAAGTCCAGGGTATTCTTTGGTACAATCATGTACACAAAGGTCTGTTGCCGTGACCACAGTAGGAACAAACAACAGCAGGCAGTTTCTTGCTCACAAGTTTCAAGTCTGGTCTGCCAATCAGTCCTGTCCCCCAAGGAACACCCAGTCCCTGATCCCTTACAGGGCCATGCTTGCGACTGCTTCTGTTGAGTCTGCTTGTTTTCTTTCTCTAACATACACACGCAAACAAACCCAAAGTCCCTGTGTCTGCAAACAGGGAACTACTCAACCCTCACAGCTTAGCTTCTGATCAGGCCTTGCCATGCACCTATTACCTTTAGCAATGGCTTCTGTTGTTTCCAGCTATCTCACTCCATAAAGAGTCTTATTTGCTCCTTGCATTTAGCCTAAATTTAAAGAAGCATGATTAGCGCAGCCATCAGCTTTAATCCGATCTGTGGCTGCCTAAATCAAAGACCACTTAATGGCAACCATTAACACCTTCCAACATAACATTATTTATTATTTGTATTACCTTAGTGCCTGAGAGCCCCACTCATGGGCCAAAACCTCATTCTGCCAGGTGCTGTACAAACACAGAACAAAAATCCCAAAGATGTCACAATCTAAGTACAAGACAAGAGGCAACAGATGGATACAGAGGGGATTTGATGGGTAAGGATTGCAAGATGTGGCCCACAGACCTTGAGAAAGTTTGATGTATTATATACATCCTGCCCGAAAACAATACATGCAAAGAAATTCAGAGGGCAGGCTAACCCACCATCTTGTACACTTCTTTCAATTATATTTTATACTCTGCTAACACAATCACACGCAAATATTTTATAGTTTTGTAAGTTCTAAATATCTGAAAATGCAAACCCACATGTGCTGTGCTCTAAGCATGTTGTTATGTATTATGGGTCATTCCTTAACTGTCCTTGTTGTGCTCAGTGTTTGGAGACCTCTTCAATATCTGTGGAGAAGAGAACAAACAATATAGATTAATTGTGAGTTTCCTTGGTTTGGCAGGAGTTTCTTTTTGTATATGATTGAGACTCATATGGCTGATTGTACAATCACTGGCGATCACACCAGTAAGAAATTCTTCAGAATGTATATTGAGGAGTAGTCTGTGGCTTTTGCCTCAAGCCCAATGTCTGGGATGGTTTAGGGAAGGAACTGAAAGGCTAGATCCCTTTCCTGCTTCCCCTTTGCTCTAATTTGCTGCTGGTCTATACCCCCATGCTGGTGGCTGTGCTGGCTGATGCACTGGGAAGCCTTGGCTATGCCCATTTTCCCCCGCTGACCCCTCCTTGGCCCACCTGCTCCACAGGCAGAACTGTGGGGATTAGAAGGAGGAAGGTGGTCCAGTGGTTAGGACAGTAGCGTAGTATTTGAGACCTGGGTTCAAGTCCTGGCACTGCCACAGATTTTCTGTGTGACTTTGGTCCTCTCTGTGCCTCAGTTCCCCATATTGACAATGGGAATAATAGCACGGCCCCATCTCACAGGAGTTTTGTGAGGTTCTCAGAAACTACTGTAAGGGGGGGCCATTCAAGTACCTAGGATAGATAGATAAATGACACACAGCACATAGCACCCAAATGACACATAACACCCACGTACTCCTATGTATTTGGATGTAAGGATGTAAACCAAAAGGGTTTCTTATTCCCTCTCATGCCCCTAAGCAGCTCAAGTAACAATGTAACCCAGAATGACCCAGAGACAAGGGGAGATTTTGATGGAGCTCTTTAAGAGGTGCCTACAACAACTGTGAATTTAAGTCAGTGTCAAAACTCCTACCGAATAGGGTTTGGTCCTTAGCAACCAGGGATTTCTCAATGAATTTGTCTAGCCTCAGAATTCATGTGAAGTATTCAGTGTGGGTGGGTTTAGTAGCAGACAGCTGCATCTTCAGAGAGTTTGCTCAGTGCAGTGTCATGAGAACTTTCCACTCTGCAATGCTGCTTCCGACAAGCAATGCCGTGGTACTTTAACTTCTTGTACTTTAACTTCCAGCTCAACTCAAATTGAGATAAAAAGGGATAGAAGCCATTTTAACTAAATCTTGGGAGGGGGAACCTATTCTCATTAGTTTATTTGCTGTAGCACTTGGGAGCTCCAGTCATAGACTAGGATGCTATTGTGCCAGAAGCTGTACAAACACAGTTCTTGCCCAGAAAGGCTGGAGCCCCATTTGAAAGTCACGTTGTTCTGACTGAGTCCTTGCCAGCTTCTCCTGGAAGGGACACAGAGCAAAGGGGTGCATGTGATGCAAACAGCCTTGCCGTTTGAGCTGCATTCGCAAAGCAGCAGTGTTTCTTTGGAGCTGTTTTTGCCTGGCGATGCTTTTGGGAGGCTGCCATTTGTGCTGTATTCAGGGTAGTGAGCCTGAGCCTCTTCTCACTGTCACTGGAATGAGTCACAAATAACCCCACTGAAGCCAGTGGAGGGAGCCTGGTATGGAATCCTGTCAGTGAGAGGAGAGTCCAGGTCGGTGATCCACTGAAGCAGCCAGCCCAGAGGGAATCCAAGCCAATGTGTACAGGACTTCCAGCCTAAACTTCACCTACAAGATCTGACTGCTGGAAAACTGGGTTTGTTCGGTGCTGGACTCTTGAACAGCCAGGACTGTGATCCTGTGCAAACCAGTTTTGACCAAAAAACATGGTGAATTTGTTAGTGAAGCTTGTAGAGATTATGTTCTCTACAATGAAGCACAGTTGCCACCAGAGGGAGCTAGAACAGCAAATATTAAATGGATGTTTTTCTCTGATCGAATTTAGTAGGAAATTGGAGGGAGGGAGGACAGGGCGGGATATCACAGAAAAGACCATAGTATAACTGTGCCTCACATCGAATGGTTGTGTGCAGTAGCTGTTGCAAGACTGCAAGAGGGAATGGCTTGGGGTGGTTGTCACTCAACCCTTTGAACAGTAAGCTAGTTTGTATCTAATTACTGATGGAGTTGGGGGAAGCCCTGCAGGCCTTAGAACATTCCTAGCCATGTCTGAGCTGCTGGGAAAGGCAGGAACCCCAGGAGCAGGCTAGTTAGGTTGTGATTCTATCCTGCAAGCACAAGTCATATAAAAAGAACTCTGCTTCCAAACGTGCTCTCTCCTCTCCTGGGTGTTTGAGATGCCATATGAACACTTGCCCTACCCCTCCTCCCCCTCACCGCACCCTTCCACCTGTGCATCTCTCTCCCTACTCAGAAATTGAGAAACAACCTGAGCTCCTTTTCTACCCCCTTTTCCCCGGCACCACCCACTGAACTGGAGACTCCTGAATTTAGACAGGTTCTGAGGAGACGTATTCACACTGGGTTTGCGGGGAGGCTGCTGCTGGTTTCTGGGCTGATGATCTGCAGGAGATGGGCCTTCCTGGGCTGCCTGATAGAGCTCCTGGAGATCTATGAGAGAAAGGGCCAGAAGAGAGTCACCTGTCTGGCTTGGAGGAAGAGGGTGCCAGGGGAGTGCTACATGTGACAGGGATGGGGGCATAGGGAGAGCTGCTGGTGGTACATAGGAGAAGGAGATGGGCCTGTGTATGGTCAAAAGTAGAGGTCAACTGGGGCCACAGGATTCAGATTTTAAGGCACCCTCTAAATTTTGAGAGTGTGTGGATTTGGGATTCCAGTCTGGCCTAGTGTAGACAGACCCTAATAACAACATTCAGACCCAAGTCAGTATATCAGCTGTCTCCACTCAAAATGTGAGCAATGGCTTGGTCCCATTCCTAAGCAAAAGTTCACAAATCTGGGATGAGCTTTGAATTTCTAATGAAACCTTGGGATTCATGGCATGAGTTGTGCAGAGCGCTAGAGATGTGTAATGTTCCCTGTATCTAGGTTAACAAATTTATCTGAGCATAAGCTTTCGTGAATTTTCCACTGCATGCATCCGATGAAGTGAGTTTCCACCGCATGCATCCGATGAAGTGAGCTGTAGCTCACGAAAGCTTATGCTCAAATAAATTTGTTAGTCTCTAAGGTGCCACGAGTACTCTTTTTTTTTTCCGGATACAGACTAACACAGCTGCTACTCTGAAACCTGTATCTAGGTTGTCTTTCTTTGATCTGACCACAAGAGGGAGCAATGGGACTATTTTAAAATCTTTTTTTCCCAAGGACAGCTATTTTGCATGCACTAAGGAAAAATTCTACTGTGGGCAATCCAACTAAATAGCTGTCAACATTTTGGAAGCACACAATGTGAAAAAATTTACTGCCTTAGGAAAGGTGCCACATTGCATTATGCTGAGTTTCCGCTTGAAATACGGGCTTTACGTATCAGAGAATTAGTCCAAAATGATACAAATCGTTACAAAAAACAGCCCTTCCACAAATGGTGGATTTATTAAAAAATTGAAATAGATGCAATCACCAAATCTCTCCAGAGTCCAGCATCCTTCACCTCATGGGCTGAAATCACTGTCAGAAGTGCCAAAGTCTTGTGACTTTGACAGTCTTTGCCAAAGACTGTGAGTCTTGCCACTGTTTTCAGTAGATGCAAAATCAGACCACTGGCCTATGGAAGCTCTGGGTGTACCATACAGTTGAAGTAGGTTCCAGGGCCCCTACTGCAAAGTATATAGATTATGGGTCTATTTATGCCATCTCAGGCATAAACCTGGTGTAACAGAGTGGAGAAGTAGGCCTATACCAGATGATAATCTTTAGATTTTGTGTGGGCGGTTTACTGTCTATAGAGACAAAGGAACATGTTTTCAAAGCTGGCCTTACCCTTGCTTGCACAAATAGAGTGTTTGCACATTCAACTACCGATTTCCCTGTGCATATTTTATTATTTGTGTGTGCAAATGACTAAATCACATTGAGATGCCTTTGAAAATGTGGCCCAAAGTCTCTGGGACAGGTTTTGGAGCAGGTGATGCCTGTGGAAAGGGAGAACTGACCATCCAAGCAGGCTTTCAGAAGGTTTTTCTCTAGGAAAGAGAATCAGTTAAGGGGACAGGAAGATAAAATCTTGAGCTCCTCAGCCCTTTTGCCTAGCATCCCTCAGTGACCATTTGAGGCATCTCTCCTTATCCCCACCCCATCTCAAGGCTCAACATGGCTGGTGGCCATTCAAGAAAAATGGATATTTGGGAATTAAGATGGGGTGGGGGAAGGTTGCTCTACTCTTTTAAGATTTGTACTTATGTTTCTTAGCTGAGGTTTGAAAA
Organism: Eretmochelys imbricata; assembly: GCF_965152235.1. Classification (NCBI taxonomy): domain Eukaryota; kingdom Metazoa; phylum Chordata; order Testudines; family Cheloniidae; genus Eretmochelys; species Eretmochelys imbricata. The sequence goes on along the minus strand of NC_135580.1, from coordinate 35,720,875 downwards.
CTTGAAAGCAAGCACTGCTACCTGCAGGATGTATGTCCCCTAGGAGTAGAGCTGCTTAAAACTTTTCAAATGTAACTACATTGTGACAAAGAAAGGGACACATTTTCACAGTGTTTTTTTTATGAAAAATGTGTCCCTGCTTTTGACCAGCTCTTCTAGTTGTGTGATGAAGCCTGGAGATAAGCCATGGTATTTTCACAAGGGAAGGGGCAGATCTTTCAGTGGTCTCCTGGAGGTGGTTGCTGTAGCATTACCCAACTGTGGGATTTCATTCATCGTCACAGACTATGGGGTTTAGGAAGCTTGTTTCAATCCACTTGTAATGCTGTATCTCTCTTTGGTAGGGACAGGGGTGTGTTTTGCAATACATGGGAGACCCAGGTAAAAAGTTGACAGCTAGGGAAAGCTGTGTGGCTGCATCGGTCCTTGTAGAGGTTAACCAACGATAGGTGTGGTGAGCCCTGATGCAGCACTGTTTGGCCTGTTGTGCCACAACTGGCAAGGGCACTACAGCCAATCTGAAGTAAGTAAAAAAATCAGAAGACAAATCAAAATCTACCAGTGAGGTTTATTTCCAACCAAAAGGGCAGCCAAATCCAGTTCCTAGCACACAGCCACATTAAAGCATCATTGCAAGAAGCCTGGTGTCCTGAAATGGGCAAGGACCTCACCAGAAATATAGGATAAGCAAATCAGCCTCTTCTGTTGATTGCAGTCACATGTGATGCCCTTAGTGACCATCAGGAAAGGGCAGGGTGGGAGCTAAAACAGTAACAGAAGTCTGGGGGATGGGGAGGAGGCAAGCAGCAGGTGAGGAGTTCTGCCACTAGGTGGCGTGTGGCAGTAGTGATCTATACCAAGGGCCCTCCGGCTGTATTTATTATGTAGGGTTTTTGTGCATGCTACAAACCAGTGGCTGGATTTTCAGTTGATTGTTGGAAAATCACAGTGTAAAAAGGATCACATTTTAGCGTATAGCTCGAGTAGAAAGAGGCCCCAGTGCAGAGGGCCATCACAAAGCCTCTATATCACAGAAGTCCCACTTAATCACCAAAGCAAACTGGAAAGCTGGTCCAGTGGTCACGGCGGTGACCAGGGAGGCCTGAGTTTAAGTCCTGCCTTTTCCACAAATTCCATGTGTGGCCTTGGGCAAATCACTTAGCCTCTCAGTTCCCAGTCTGTAGATTGGGGATAATAGCACTGCTCTACCTCCTTGGCTGTTGTGGGGATAACTACCTGAAAGATTGCAAGGTGCTCAGAGACTGAGGTGCTTATGGCCCAGGTTACTGCAGATAGATAGCTATAAGTCTGATCGGGGTCCTTTGCAAAGGGAGGAATTTCAGCCCTGGGAAGCTCTGGAAGAGATTATGCTTCACTGCGGCACAATTCCTCTCAGAGCAGCCCAGTGTCCAGGGAGCATTATAAAAGAATGGAGCCTGCTCCCCCTGTATGGTCAGCTTGCTCTTTGAGCTCTTCCACATAGTGTGGTCCCAGTCCGTTGGTGCACTGGGACTGTTTTATGCTGCTCCAGCTGTGCAAAGCAGCCTCAAAACAGCTGGATGCAATCGAAGGAAGATCTTCCTACAGAGGGAATCCCTTAGATAGTATAATATGTCCCTAGCACCTGATGTGCCACCCTGTCATGGGTAAGTAGGTAGTGTGACCAGAAGAAAGGGAGCAAGGCCAAGATATGCTTTCCAGGCTGCCATCAAAGACCCTTGGGGCCAATAAAAGCCAACACAAATCAGAATAGCTTAAGGGACCAGTCCAGTACAAGGCATACCCAGGATTAGGGAAGTACAGGGTTGGTTTAAAGCCACCTTTGCACACCCCACAACCTCTGTACCACTTCTGAGTGCTTCTCAGCTCAGGATCTGGCCCTGTGCTTTCAGATACACAACCTATCTTGGATGATATAAAGATCTGTGATTCACTTTTATTCATTCACATAACCGTGTTTATGATTATTTAGTCACCTTATTAATTGAATGGACATAAAAGCAAAAGTGAGAATAAAGAACCTCACCAATAGAAGACATCCAGATTGCTGAGATGGGGTGGGATACAATTATTGATGGTAAGCAGCCTCAAATTCTTATTGTTTCATTGGGCTGATACTGTTAGGCTAAACCTCTTGAGGCTTGTGAAATGCATTTATGAAATCACTTTCCTGTCCTGCCTATACAGAGAAATTAAAAATTAACTAGAGGTGCTTCATCTACTATTTAACTGCTCTTGGAGCTTTGTACGTGGTTCTATTAAAAATGGAAGTAACTTGCATTCAAAATTTCATTTCATTATACTGTAATTTATGCTAAGGAGAGAGTAAAATAATATGTTATGCCTAAACATTAGTAAGTTAGCTATAATTGAATTTTATCTTGCAAAACTCCTTGCTCCTTTAGGGAATATCTCTTTAAGGCGCCCTCTTATAACTGACTTACTCTCTTAAAACCCCTTAAATTAATTCCAGAATTTGTTCTGAGACTTTTGAATGCAACCAATTTGTTTAATCATGTTAACAAGAGAAGTAGTGCCAGGACAATAACCATTGTGGTATTTATTGTAAATGGTGTTACGATCACTACTGAAAACACTGTGCCTTGGTTTTAAACAAAAAACAAATAAAACAAAAAGCAAGCAATTTCCTTTTTTTCCTTTCTGTATTTATGTTCAACTCAGGGCAAGAATTTTACAGTATTCATAAAGAAAACAAATAGAAATTACAAACAACGGCATGAAAAGAGAATTCATGAAAGCATGGATTTATATATAGGCACCCTCTGTAAAGGAACATGAAGATCCTGTATTCTAGACAAAACCACCTTATTTGTCTGATCATGCACATTTCAGCTATCCCCATGCACTCTGTTGTCTTGCCTTTTTGTATATGAACTGAATATTCTGTACCATGCTTTTCTGTTCTAATTGCGTGATGCATAAAACATGCCACAGGACAGGAAATTACATCATAAATCACTCAAATTTGCTCTCATAGTTGTCATGTTTTCATCAGAGTCCCTCAATGTTTGTATAGTCTTATACAGTATATTGCACTTACTGTAGTTGTATAGTATCTTGTCTGTATACTGTATGCACATAAATATGTATATTCACCCATGTATGTATGTATAGTATGTTTATATATCTATGTATATGTATGTGTGTTTGTTCATAGTCTTTCATTAGAAATATATGGCTATTCATATACATTAAGTGTACGTTGATTGCAAAGAAGTATGAATGCCAGCACCCACTTTTGATAACTTACTTTTACCCTCATTTTGTCTTGTTCAACTATGAAAATAAAAATGTCATGTATTTTAAATGAGAACTTTAACAATGATTATTTTTCTATTGCTTTACATGTTACTGTTCCTTAAAAGGTATTTTATTGAACCTAAGTTTGCAATGCTGACTCTGTTTCTCCTAGACTCATCTTTCAATGGTCATTTGTGATTGAAAGGTGTTTGGAAACATTCTGCATTTTGTCCATTCGGTTTTTTTCATCTTGTGTTCATCAAGTGTTTCCATTTGCAACTAATGCTCTCAGACAATTGGGTGCCAATCCTGCAAATGCTGACTTGTCTCATGTGAAGAGTTCTACTGAACTCAAAGAACGACTTACGTGCATAAAGTCACCCACATACATAAATGTTTGTAGGATCAGGGCATTGGTCAGTTAATTACGCTGCTTTTCTAAGTGACAAGGTATTGTTTTCATTAATATTTTGTATTCTTCATTTGAAAGAAACTCCTTTTCAGTGCAGTGGAGTTTTAGGATCAGGTAAAAATGTCAGTCACACTTTACAGTAAGAATACATTTATAAATAGTTTACAAAGGGTTAATAAATGCTGACAAGAGGTTAAAAGCATGTTGCAGACTAAAGTGTGTTATATAGATGGTTACAAGCTAGTGGTTCCCAAACTTTTTATGAAGGCGACCCAAACAACTGTCTTTTTTGTGACGCACTATTACATAAATGCACCCTCTGCCCCAGCACTGCGATTCTAGTCCCAGCCGAGTGCGGAGGGGAGGGTCTGGTGAGGGGGTGGAGAGCGAGCCCACCCCGCACTCACCCCCCTAGTGGTGGCTCCTGACCTGAAGAGCTGGGGTACGCTCCCCACTCCAGGTGTTATGATCTGGCGCATGGGGTCGCAGCGTCACTCAAACTGCTGTGACGTGGCTTCAAATCATCTGCCAGATCACAATGCTCAGAGCAGGAAGAGGAATCCAGGAACCACTGCTGTGGGGAGAGTATGGGGTGAACTCACTCTCCAACTCCTTCCCCAACCCAGACCCCCAACACCAGGTCCTCCCTGCCACACCGAGCCATGAGAAGTTTATGTTTACCTAGGACCTGCAACCCATCTAGAACCTTCCCGCAACCCACTGGTGGATCAGACCCACCATTTGCGAAACACTTATTAACATACTTAAAGTGGAGCATGTGTTTATGTGCTTTACTGGATAAAGTCTTCTATGAAGAATTATATATGCTTACATAAGCCATATTTATTTTTAAGTGTGGCAACTTTGTTGCCATTTAATGCTAGTTTTATTATTTCTCTTCAGGGATTTTGTCCAGCTGGATTGGCCTCAGTGAATAATAAGTTATTGCAGCATAGTGTCAGCAGCTACTTAGAAAGCTGTTAGAAAGAAGACAAATCTTTACAGAGGAAATACTGAGGAATTTTTAGAATGTTTTACTGGCAGTAACATAGGCACCATTGTGAAAGGCCTTCATTCTAAATGAAGTCACATGCAAGAAAATCTTTCATTTTTAAAGTCAGAGGGTGAAATCCTGACCCCCTTGAAGTCAACAGCAAAAGTCCCATTTTACCCATAGGCTATAATTGAGGGGTCCCAGGAGACTTTCAAGGAATGTTTTTTTCTCATGTCTTTTGTCTCAACAACAAAGATCCAATCATTTAAAAAGGACACATTCCATAACTGTACTTGATGTTTATGGATTGCCATAAATCACCCATGCATTGTATTTGGTTACTACATTGTTTAACAGTTCCTGACGTAAATGGTTGTATAACATTGCCCTGAGCCAAAATCCACGCTAACGATGGTGGTGAACTGGCTCCTGTACACTATTTTAGAAATGTTCTTTGGGATCCTTCAGAATGAAACATACTATAGCAATGTTGGATAGTAATATCTTCCATTCAGCACTTTTATAATTAAAGTATATCTTAGTAACTAATAACACACGGGATACCTTTGCCTTTTAAGCACAATTCTATGCATGTAGAAAGACGGATGATATTCCCACATGCCGAAACTTTGCCAACTCTGAATAGCTCAATGTTATCTTTCACTCACACATAATGATTCATTTAAATGCCTTACTATCCTACATTCATTTTTTCCCATGATATAATGATACCATCCTTGACAAATGATGTTCACTTTAAAAAACAACCATGGACTTAATTTGGCCATAAGCAAAGAAGAAATGGAACAGAACACAGTGCTATATTGCATATATGTAAGACAACTTTAGAATGTGAGACCCCAGGCCTGCAGATTCTTGTACAGGCTCATGGTCCGATTGAGTCTGTGAATTTATCATGCTACATGAGCAGACCACCAAGGAGTTCTGACTACCAGGACTTTATCTGTGGAGGCATTTTCTCCATGGACTAAATATGCTAACTTTTTCTCTTTCATCTTCAATCTTTAAATGATTGTTTTTAGACAAGGAGGAAGCCTTTTGTGTCCATTTTGTTGAGAACATGTTTTGTTGAGAACTTTATACAAACATAAACATTTAAAGAAGAAAAAGAGACTTGTACTCTCAATTTGGAGCAATAACCAAGATTAGCTAAATCCATATGTACGTTTGAAGGAATAAATCACAAATAGGTTATTATGCATCATTTTAAGAAACGCTGGTGATAAAGAGCATCATTATTATGAATTCATTCCCATATTTGATAGTGACATACTACAGTTCTAATTCCAGTGCTTGAGAAAGAAAAGTTTTGCTCCTGGGACTGAACCTTCTCTCACAGAAGTCACTGTCAATTTTGCCACTGATATCAATAGGAGCAGGGGTAGATTAAGATTAAACTGGGCCGAGATCCACAAAACTTGGCCCCTGCTTAAAAATCTGGAGCTTCTCTGGACAGTTTACAGCACCTGTATCAGAGTTCTGGAAATTTCAGCTACTGCCAGTTTCTCTCCCTTCTCTTGGGTCACGTGGTAACATGACATGAAGGATCGAGGGGCACCACAATCCATTTCTTCCTCCCAATGGCTCGGTCTTGTTCCTTTTTAAGTCAATGACAAAACTCCCATTGGCTTCAATGCTGCAGATTGGGATCTGGGTCCCTCACTAAGTGTATGTGTCCAGCTGCCTTTTGCTGAGTGACTCACTGCTATATCAGACCCTTCCCTAAACACAGAGGGGTGGGTCCTAAGAATGTAAGGGTCCTGCCTTAGACAACCCTTATTAACACATGGAATCTACTAATTCAAATGGGATTAGATGCATGAGTAAGGATTGTGTATGTGAGTAAAAGCTAAAGGCTCAGGCCCTTCTTATTCTTAATTACCAGGAAATAGATTAATTAAATTCAGAAAAGTTAAACATGTGTTTTCTTTATACTATCCTGCTTCTCTTCCAAGAGCTGAAATTCTGTTATAGTTTTGTTTCTAGGCACTGCAATGTAAATGCTGTGTGGTAATAAAAAGTCTCTATCTCAATCAAATTCAGTAGTGTCTGGGTAGCCTGCCCCTTATCTCCCCTTCGGCGGCCCGAACACAATATTTCATTTCCCTCTCCATTTTCAGGGTTAACAAGAAGATGTATCACACCGTTTGCTTGAGCCCTGTGTTTATTTCTTAGTTCTGGGGAAAAGGCATAGACTAAGGTTTGGTTTTCCTGAGTGGCCTCAATGGGACTGCGGTGTATGTTTCTCTGCCACATAAATTAGATGTCATAAGACTACTTTATACATAACATTTGCTGTTCTATAATTCTTACTTTGCACATTTGTAATATTTGCAGTCCATGATGTGTTAAATAACACTATGTCAGGTAATACATTTCAAACCATTTGTTTAATAGCTAGATTAGCTTTCATAAGGAATAGTCATGCTTCTAAATAAGTTAATACCAGGTCAAGAAGATCTGTGGCACAAGAGTGCACTTAATGTATTTATTAGCATGAGAACTGAATGAAGGAATGTTAATTTATCATTCAAAAAGTTTGTTTTATTGAAAAATACAGTAACAGTCTGAGGGTAACTAGTTAATTTGACATTAAAGACCAAAGGAAAGCTAGTTGAGGATTACGTGCTATGTTTGCTTAGTATGAAGTAACTGTGATGGTTAGTAATTGGAAATCTGAATCATGAAACTGGAAGATTGAGATCAGATATGCTAAATGGTTTAAACATTGGTTAATTAAATTTGAGAATAAAGATTATTTGTATCTGACACAATCTACTGGAATTCCTGAAGTTCCAAGTACTTTTGTCTGCTCTTGTTGTTAACCCAGCATTTAAAGACAAGACTATGTAACTTACCCTATCTCTATTTTTGGTAAGACCCATATTTTTGGTAAGATACAGTACATCAAGAGGTTTCTTTTTATGTTATATCAAATTATAAGTCAAGATTTACAGCAAATGCTACAGCAGTTGTTATAGGGACATTGCGTATCGTTTCTGGTAATATCATTTGTATTTAAAATGAGTTTGCAGAGTTTTAGGACCACAGGATTTACCATAACAGAAAAGACTGTTGGTCTGTTTATTACCTGCCTGTATCAATGATCACAACCTGATACTTCAGAGGAAGGCAAACAACAAAGTACGTGGCCAATTGTGCAAAGTTGTACCTAGGCTAAAATTCCTTTAATCATGGTGGGCCTGATACAAGCAAGATATTTAAGCTTTATTTAATATTTAATATTTATTTCATAACTTTAATCACATAATTATTCCCCCTGAAGTTGATAACATTTCTTATGTGCTTAAGTATCTTGCTGGATTAGGGCCCATATCATGATCTGAACAAGCCCTGAAGAATGATTCACATAATTTTACTATAAAATATCCCTGTAGCATAAACTTTGACATACACACATACTTTTTGTAGTGTTTGGGGGCGTAGGGGGAGAGACAAATAAAACTTCACAATATTTTTTCCATCATGATGTTAAAATTATGGCTGTGGCCTGGGGGAATCACCTCCAGAATGTACCAGAATGTACAAATCTGCTTAAAAATATATACCCTCTATCACCTAGGTACTAGAAACAAATAGACACCATTGTCATAGGTTTGTGCTTCATTGCCATAGCAGAAGGAGCTCAGGTTAAACTAGCAAATTTTTATTTGCAGATCTGTGCTAGCAACATTAAAGATTTTGGTTCATAAACAAAAACACCAAATAGATTCATGCTGGCTTGTATCCCAAGGGAAACACAGACAGCAAAGGATAAAAGCATTAAGAAAACAAGAATAAATGTTTTTAAACTTCCAATGTGTATTCACATATGTTAATCAGACATATGCTGCTATCAAAATCTATATAACAACTGCTTAATATAGTCTATTCATAGAGCTTTATTTGGTTCTTTTTAGCAGGCATCATCTCTTTTTCAGCTATTATGGCCCCACATCCCTCTATGTTTGGACTACACAAGTCAAACATCAATGGAGAGGTTATTCATTGTGCTTATTGGAAGGGAACATTTGTGAATACTGGAGGCAAAGACTTTTCTCTGGTTATGCATAATGCAACCTTTGTATTTGTGACTGCTATATAAGCATGTGAATGCATAGGTAACACTGTAGCATGAACACTGATGTAACCAAGGGCTGGCTCAGAATGCTGTCTAGAAAAGATCAAATAGAGGTGCCTTCAGCTCCCGGGGGAAATTTATCACATGCACTAGCCATTGTGCGGAGAGCACCTGCTTTCTCTGTTCACTTGGTGTGCTTTGTGCATCCCTGCATATATTGTCACTATTGAGTAACACTGTACTAATAACCAATTCATGTTTGAATATAACAACTGTGGAATAACTGATTAGCCAGTGCAGAGCTAAGCAGATGACTGCATATGCTGGCCCAAATTCTGCTCTCATTTATGTCGGTGTAAATCCAGAGTAACTCCATGGTAACTAATGCTAACAACATGTAACTACATGGTACTACTCTGGCTTTATACCTGCAGAAGTGTAAGTGGAATCTGATCCTCCCAATACAGGTGCCGTGCAGTGGTTCTAGTAGACTAGCCAAATTAAACCTTTACAACATAATATAAATGTTCAAAATATCTTTCAGAGACTTTGCTGAAACATTTGCTTTTATTAATATTTGTTTTAGCAAACCGCTGGTGACACCCTGGCCCAGTTGAAGTCAGTGGCCAAACTCTCATTGACTCCAGAAGGATCAGGATGTCACCTTATGTCTTTCTGAAACAGGATGGCTGCTGAGTTACTGCAGTGAGTGAATCCTGCTTGTGAATATAAGGTGAGGGAATCTGTGTTATGTCAAGCCAAGTGTGTCAGCTCAGAGAATGTGAAATAACTACTGCTCCATAGAATAGCCATATCCCACATGCACCAGTGGGACCCAGACAACATCAGAGGTCATGTGATTCCACACCCTTCCAAGTGGAAATACGTCAGTTGACAAGATGGCTGGAAAACAAGAGAAAGTGCCACCTAGATTCTCAATGGGAAAGAGAGTGTGGAGACTGCCATGTCAGAACAGGCAAGTGGGGAGGGAGCAATGCTGAGCCCATTCTCACTTCCTCATAGAGGATGGTAAGTGGCTTTCAGTAAGCCTTTCTTCTTCACCTATTATTAGCCTGATGGAAACCAGTAGCATGCTTCGCTGTATTGAAATCATTTGTTGCACTGTTCACAGACCATATTACATAGCTTTGTTGCTTTGTTTTCAGATGCTGAAGCCATTTCTAATCACTTCAAAACAATGTTGTGGTTGGTTTTTAATTTCATTCATTCTAAGATCACTTTGTATATCCTTACATTAAATGTTGGACTGTCATTTTTAGTATGGTATATGGTAATCATGAAGAAAAAGGGCATATCTGTACATGACATTCATGATCACATAAGCATTATTTGGTTTTCCCCATACTTCCGTAAATGAAGAGTCAGCCCCACTGCCCATCCAATAGGAGAGGGAAGAAAATCTCAAGGACCAGAAGAGAACAGCCTCTTCCTCAGCCTAATAACCTGTACAGTTACAGCAAAGTAAGTGTGATTATACAGTACTGGGGAAAAAATTATGGAAACACCCATTGAAGTATGGGCATGCCTTATTGGCTAGAGCTTCAAATACCACCTAATATTCCAACCATATTAAAAACAAACAAGCAAGCCTCCCAACAGCAAAGACTTCCCTGCTGAGAACATAAGAAAATGGAACATTACATAATCTAATCTGTTCTTCACAATGCCTTGATATGAGCATTAGTAAGATGCTCTATTTGGATCATGGAAAAAGTTCACACAGGATAAAAAAGGGCCCAAAGTATGAAATATACCATTGGTTGATAATGTTTGCAATTTTTCATCAAAATTTTAAATAATGAAAATAATGTCAACATTTTTGGCCTGGTTTGTGACCTGCTGTAGAGCTGGCTGTAAAATTTCAATAATTTTTTCATGAAAGTCAACAACAAAATTAAACCAGATTTTCATGAAGTTTTTTTTGCAAATTACATCCTATTTTTCAACCAGCTCTGAAAATATGATATGTAGGATGAAGCTAACCCCCGTGCAGAGAACCAGCATGAGCCTACCTTACGCATCATTTAATCCGTCGAAACAGAACTCATGTGGGACTTAGGGGCACATAAGCCTTCCCTATAGGGGTGAAATTCAACAACAGATATTACCTGAACAGACAAAGTTACTATGCCTAATAGAGAAACAGGTTCACAGACCTGATACTGAGCGTTTTTCATTTTATATGTTCAGTCCCGTCTTCCTTTCTCTCTCCCCCTCTCTTTCCTTCATGCTTTTGCTTTTGTTGGATATGGTTTGGTATGTACGTAACTTGAAGGTGTTTCCATATTTTTTCAGTTATGTATATGTATTTACTAACTACTAAAGAAGCGTTTGTTTAGTGTGTTAACACAATTTATGTCTTGTGTTATATGTTGAGTGTCCAGACTCTTGAAAGTCAGCAGAGAAGCATCTCATATTAAAATACAAGACTTTGTATCATTTACTGACAAAAGATATGGGGGAATAACTGTTTCTAATGGCTATAGCTAATGAGTGATGAGGGCTGTATCTAGCAGTAACTGCTTAATATTACTAGTCGGGATGTCAAAAATATTTCCTTCTGACCTTATTCCACGCATGCTTATTACTCCCTCTATCAAAACAAAATTAACCTGCTTAGTTTAACAAAGGAAAAAATTGTTGCATTCATTGTACTTATTTTTCTTGATTTAAAAATCTTTTTGTTGTTGTAATTAATGCCATACACACCCTTACCTGCCTTTCTTATCCATCTATCTCATTTGTTTGTCTATCACTCTGGAATATAGGGCCCTGATCCTTAGTTGATGTGGGTGTAAACAGCCGCTGAGGACTCAATGGAGCTGTGCCCATTTATGATGGCTGAAGTTATGCCCCAAGTACTTATATTCAGTCATCTCCCTGTCAAGAAATTCATGGTTTCTAAGTGTGTCTGTAGTGCCCTGGTAATATTCTCATAATTCTTTCCTGACCTTGTAGCTTTGCCTTCTGACTCATGACTGTAAGTATTATCTGCTGCAGTAGAAGCTTCTAGGAGAACATTCCCTATTTTCCTTTAAAATTCTATTCTGCTTAGATTCTTATACCATGCCCATCACTCAGCTATCTGAGCACTTCCTTGAGTTAAGAATAAACAGTTAGCATTTTGCTTCCCTTCCTTCCTTTCTCTTTCAATAGCCTATATTTTAAAAAAAACATGTATGTGATATGTAGCTTTGTAAGAAAGCAAGGTCAAACTATGAGTTTTGCATTTGTACTGGAAAGTATTGATGTTTGTGTCATCGTTAGTTCCTGTGGGAGTGAATTCCACAGTTTTAAACCCACCTTTTAGAAAGGCCTGTCTCCAGCTCATTAGAGTTTGTCCTGATGGAAACAGCTTTGTTATGAGGAATGGATTGCCAAGAGTGGTCAAAGTCCAGGAGAGTGAATGAAGCTTTTAGGCATCTTGAGCCCCTTGACCATTTAGAACCTTTAAAATAAGGAATGAGACACTCTGATGTGATTTCTATCTAAAGGGAGGCAGTGGAGTGCAGAGGAAATGTGATCGTAGTATGCCATGATTCTGAGGAGGTGTATTCTGCACCAGTTAGAGTTTTTTCAGGGCTGATGCTTTCATGTCTAAAAACTTGCATTGCAATAATCCAAGGAAGCATGCATGGTCAAAGCTAGGTGTCAACTGTAAGGTTGAGATGCAGTTTCCTAACCACTTGGAGGGGGTAGTATGGATTTCTCGCAGAAGCAGGCATGTCCAATATTAGCTATGGCAGTGAGAAGTTGAAAAAAAAATTGGTCTGTGTTGATGCCTTGTGGGCACACATCTTTGACTGGCTGATGCATCACTCTGTTAGCAAGCTGGTTGAAGTGCTTCTTCTACTCGTCAGCATTACTTTCATCTCACTAGGATTTAATTTCTGCCTGCTCTTCCTACTCCATGTGCTACTCTAGCTAAACACTGAGATGGCTGGGTGACAGTGGTGTTATCATGGGGTGTGAACAGCAGAGTTATGTCATTGCCATATTGTTGACATGTAGGCGCAAAGGAAGCCTCAGAATTTCTCCTATTGGCTGCATGTGAATACTGAATAAGGCAGGAGTTCTACAGAATAGAATGGTGCTCCACAGGTGAAGGGGGTTTGGTGGCAGAGGTACAGTTGCTCATTACTGACCTTTGGATGCAGCATTGAGGAAAGATTCAAACCATTTCCCAATGCTACCCTAGAACACTGCGACCTTTCACAGGTAGGATATCAGTATTCTCTGCAGAGAGGTCCAAGAGTATAAATATCCATCCTATAACATTAATAGCAAGATATCCATCAGTCCTACCACTGCTATTTCTATTCAGTAACCCAACCTGCAATCTAGGTGGGCAAGATCTAGGATATTAGGTGCAGAGGCCAGGAATTCCCATATACCAGAGGAAGATGTAAAGGAGCTATGGCTGCTATTCCTGTCCATAAGCTGGTGTAGCGGCTGCTGAGTACTATACAGGCACCATTTAAGTCAATGATAAAACTCCCATTGACTTCAGTGAAGCCAGGATTTCTCCCTTTGTCACTAGGCAGGTCTTCATTATGAGTCTGAATACATTTGTTAAGGGTATTGGGCCTGTGGCTTCTCCCTTGCTTGGGAGGTGGAACCAATCCTCCTCACACCCCACACAGCATGGCCACATAAAGTCTAATTATTTAGGGCTCTCCTGAATTACAACTGTCTGATGTGTTTGAGGTGTAAAAATCCCTTCCGTAATGCTGTTTTGGGGAGCCAAATCTCTCCCTCTCTTACTTCCTCCCCAATTCCATCTCTTTGATGTAATCACCTCCGTAGCTCATGACTAAGTTACAGACACCAAATAAAACAACAATACAATTTCTGTTCAAAATGAGGCACCCTGAAAGTTGCCTCCTGTATCAGCAAAGAGTTTTCCCGCATGTGATTTCTGCATTAACATGGATTTTTAAATTTCATTCTTCATCATGGTCCTGATCCGAAGTCCACTAGAATCAATGGAAAGCCTCCCATTGACTTTAAGAGCATTGGATCAGGCCCAATATCCTTAACAAATGCATTCAGATTCATAAGGAAGAACCTGCGTAGTGACAAAGGGAGAAATCCTGGCTTCATTGAAGTCAATGGGAGTTTTGCCATTGACTTAAATGGAGCCTGGATGTCACCCAAAGCTTTGCAGGGCTTATTAACCAAACTTTTTGACAGTTTGCTGCAGTTCTTTATGAAGATTAATGAATTATCATCTCCTCTGCATTCCATATCAGTGAGACAGAATTTTTCCACATTGCGAGTTTCTGTCAGGAAAAGAAAGAAAGGAAGACGTTTGTAAGAAAGGTATAAATCCTCTCCTCATCAAACTTCTCCCATGAATAATAGTTTTCCTTTTAATGTAACTCCATAGTTTTATAATTTAATTCGACAAAACAATATCATTAGAGTTTAAAATTGGGAAGTATGGTTTCTCTGAGCTGAAAAAAATTATATTATTATTTCCCTATCATAGCATTTTGCAAACATTAATGAAGTTAGTCTCAACAGCTTTGGGAGATAAATACCAATACATTTTTACAAATGAGAAAACTGAGGCACTAAGGTTAGTTGATTTTCCAAGATCATCCAGAAATCTGATAACACAGCTAAAATGGAACCCACATCTCTTGGCTCACAGGCCTTTCTTTTTAACCACTAGACTGATTTCTTTTTCAAAACTTTCATGATAGTTTGCCCCCTTCAGAAATGGTATTTTGAGTTGAAGGTCCCAAGCTGAGATCCTCATTCTCCCATTTTCAAAAACCTTCATATGTGGCTTTTTTAATTTGCTATTTCAGGGCATTCTAAAAGGCATATGGTCATATAAGGAGCTGAACGTACTCCTGTATAAATCAATGGCAAAATTCCCATTGACTTCCATGGGTGCAGGATCAGGCCCTCAAAATGGACTGGCCTTTTTAAAATGTAATGTTTACATCTAAGGCCACATTTTCCAATTTTGCTCTGACAATGTTGTTCAGACAATCATTTGGGCACATGATTTCTCCCATACATTTTACTATTCACATACTTAAGCATCATGCTTAAATGTTGTGTGCATGCAAATTACCATGAATGGAGGCCCTCATAGAAATGATTATGTGCACAAAATTAGAGGCCTTATTTTGACAACTAGGCCCTAAATCAAGCTAAACCAGAATGCCATACCTCTCCATTTTTCTTCTTTCCCGCCCAGTTGTTTCAGATCTCTGTGACTTATTTTTAATATAAACAATGTTTTTATATATAATATATATGTTCAGATGTGTATACACACAGACACATGCGTCTAATATTATCATATGATTATTTTATTATTGGTCATATGTTTTTGGTTGCGTAATGCAAGTTGTGCAATGTGTTTCTTTACAAAAGCCTTAAATGTGTTGCAAATATGTGTTGGTTAAGGGATGACACAACTTGTGGTAAATGATCTTGCTTAAATAAAGGATACCGGTATGATTTAGATTTGTTTTAGAAAAGCTTACAGGCAGGTTTCTTTTGTCAAATAATGATGTAATAATAATGTAAAAATAATGATTACAGAGGACACCAACTTTTCTTTCTTGGCTTTCATACACACATCATTTATCCTGGAGGAGAAACCTTTGCATGCTAAACATCAAAGAAGCTGAGTATCTCCTCTCAGGAAGTTAAGGGCATTCAGATATCTCATAGATTGGACATGAAGTAAATTGCTCTTTACGAACTATTCATCTAGCTCTAACCAATACAAAAGAATGTTGCATTCTCTGTACTTAAGTTTATTTTAGCTCAGTGATACAGGGAATTCCAGAGCTGTTTTGTGGCTGCTAATATGCAGACAAATTCTGGAATACCATTTCCATCTTTAGGGATTTGCAATTGGTGTTTTACTTTTTAGGATGTAAAGATTCAGCTTCAGTTCCTTCAAAGCATCTGAAAGTCTTAATCCATTAGAAAATATCGAACTAGGCAAACTCTAATAGAGCACAATGGGGCGAGTGTGTGGATGAAAACATGAATTAAATTTATTCTTGATAGTAATGGTATGTGCTGATGATGGCTTTCCAGTGCATTACAGCTGATGAGTATAGTATAAGGCATACATTTCATATTAGAACTTGCACTGTTCCCTTACTGGGTGGGTAAAAAAAAGGGTATTTCCGCATGCCTGTAAGTGAAATCCACTCTCAAGTGTCTGTTCGGTCAAACTCTGCCCAGATGCTGGTATGCAGTCATATATTTTGGATATTCTGTTTGACGAATTGTGTGCAGACTATGCGCCTGGCCTGCCACATTGAGGGATCCAACAAAAAAGAAGACACAACTGTGTATGTAATAAAATATTGCACTTGGACAGAGTGGCAAGGAAAACTCTTAGTCACACAGGTTCGGATCTAAAGTCCATTGAAGCCAATGGGAATCTCTCCACTGACTTCAACAAGCTTTAGATCAGGCCCAAAGCGCTCATAACAAGTCTAATAACTTTGTTGACTCACCATGACATCTGCCATATGGAGTCTGTCGTAAATGACACAACACGCCTAAAGTGAGAGCCAAACCCTCAAATAGAAATTGCAAAGCAGATCAGGCTCCTAGTTGACTTTTAACTTCATTCAGTTCAGGAAAGGTATGCTGTACATATGTTACCTGCATTATTCTAGGTTAGCAAGAATGTTCCATACCACATCTCATATCTAATCTGGTTTAGGATTACATTGTCATCAGCTCTTCCAAAAACAGTACTGCACAAAATCCTATCCTAAACGGAAGTCAAGGTGAAGAATTTGTTGTGTCAGTTTAAAGGAACATGGTTTTGTCTGAAAACCAGCATTGCAAGTAACAATACTCTTATTGAAAGTCATTTGTAAGCAAAATATATGGGTTTCTGTTTTTTCAATTTGTCTATTTTGTGCAACTGAGATCACTGTGTGCATAATTAATATTTCTGCTAGGTCTGCCTGCTTGGTTACTCATTTTCTCCTGTTTTGTGAACTCAGGGGCAGGTGCAGTGCCAATTTTTTTTATTCTTTCTCTCTCCCTCTCTCTTTTTTACTGAGTAGATTTCAAATTAACAATTGCCCATTGATATCAATGGAAGGTTCTCCATTGACTTCAACAATGACCAGGGCCTTTGTGCTTTTCTAAACTGTTGTTTGCCATACCTGGAGGTGAAAGAATGCCCATAGATTATGTTTACCTGTATAAAGTTAATTGTAAACAAACATTTCTTGTGAAACTTAAAACGTATTCTCCATATTAGTTTACAGTATATACATTTTCACGACAAGTTCAGAAGAGCCACAAAAACTGTGCCTCCAAATTTAGCCTCACAGTTACACAAGGGCAACTGTGCGGTTAAAGGCATAGGCAAAATACACATCTTGACACACAAACCAGCACTTTTACATGCACATCAAGTTTGCTAAAGCAGAGTTACCTGATCTGTGCACACAAGCAGATGTACAGCAAGGATATGCTCAAAATCCATTGATCCATTTACTGACACATTTGAAAGTTAGCTGTTTAGGCCCCAATCCAGTGATGCACTTCATACGATATTTATGAGTCGCCCCACTGAACTGATAAGAAGCAATTTCCCCTGACTTCAGCAGGATGACCCATATGCTTTTAACTAAGCAAATGCTTAACTGCTTTGCTGGATCAGGACCATAGTTTGCAATAGAGTGAATGAATGAAGATGTTCAGATTTAAAACAACTTTCTGCTTTTTTGTTAATGAAACACTTCAAAGAACAGCATAGGTTAAACCATCTGACTGGAATAGGATTCATTAAATCATACAAAAAATCCCAAACGTATTTAGCTTTATATTTATATTAACACCACAGTTCTAATGTGACAAATTGGATTTGGCAGGCATCATAAAACATGGTTTTGAGTGGATAGAATTTTTACCTTCAACACTGCAGGATATTGGTAAGATCTATGTGCCTTTTAAAGATCTATATTATTTAAAATCCAGAAATAAACAGCCGTCATTTGGCAAAAACAGTTACCTTATTAGCTTGCATTAGGCTTGCAATGTTAACAAGGATTATTTTTATTTTCCCTTTATGTCTTTGTCTAGTATATATAAGTAGATTTTTGTGTTTATTCCTTTTAGTGCATAAGGATTTTGTGTTCATAAAATCGTGGATAATGCTTCACAAACATCATGGTAACCACAAGGAGCCAACACTCTAAATATAATCTATGGCTAAGCAGTTATTTGTATGCATTATTTTTTTGATAGGTGACATGTATGCAGTGGTTGCATGGGGACCATACAATGCTGGAAATGATTGAGAAAAAGCGTTGTTTGTGCAAAGAAATAAAGGCTCGACAGAAATCAGAGAAAGGACTTTGCAAACAGGACAGCATGCCCATTTTGCCGAGTTGGAAGAAGAACACTGGGACCAAGAAATACAGCCCTCCTCCTTATTCCAAACAACAAACTGTTTTCTGGGACACAGCGATATGACCAGACTGTTGCTGATGCCATCACCACAATGTTGTAAGATGCACAAGTAGCCTCCTTTCTTAATAAGGCAATGCCTGTGACATAAAACTTAATCTGCAGGTGACGAACTACCTAGTGAAAAACATACCAATGTGGTGCTCACCTGTCAATTTAAAGGAAAAGTATAAATTTCCAGCTGATTAAGGCATGCATATTTATTAAGGATTTTTTTGGATCCAGAAGATATTGAAATGTAAATATTTTGCCAATCTATTGAAAACACCTGAACTAATACACTGTTTAAAATATATAATTCAAAAATTTATGAAGAATTTTACTATATAATATAATTACTGTTATATTGTTTTATTAACTATTTTATATGTGGTATCCTAATGCTCTTTTTTGTTGTTGTCATTTTTAATGATCTTACCTGCCTAAATTTGGCCTCTGTACAAAAGCATGTGGTTGTACTTTTGTTTAACAAGTACAATGTACAAATCAACCTGGTGCTAGGGCTGTAGAAGTTCACTAGAGTCATATTCATTAGAGACATCCGTTGCTTTTGTTCTTCTGGGAAAGGTTTTGGCAGGAAGTAGTAAAAACTGTAAACAATGCAAATAAAAATGCTTAATTTGGATGTCCAAATTGCATTAAAAAAGAGTTGTTCTGCATCAGATTTTTGGTAAATTTACTATTATAAATTGCCCTTCTTTTTATGTCAATCAGTTATTAAAGTCTCCAGTGATAGTTCCTAGGCTACATTTGGCTAACCAAGTAAACAAAATTTACTGCAGAAAGGTCTAAAGGCTCTTCCTTCTTTTATTCTGCTGACTAGAGGAGACCATGGTTCACTGTGACTAAGAACTGTACATCACATGATAATGAGTTAACCCATTGTTTAGCAGGTTAAAACAGTGGCAATGCACCCATGATTCCTGTCCACATTTGTCTTTGGTCCAGAAAGTAAAGGTAACAAAATCTGTTTACATTATTTTTAAGTACCCCAAACATCCCTAGTTGGGTCTGTATCAAATTGGAAAGCATTATTTAAAAAGGCCTGACCCAAACTCCATTGACATCAATGGAAAGACTCCCATTGGCTTCACTTGGCTTTGGATCAGACCCACAGAGCACCTTTCTCTCACGTAACCATTTCCTGTTCCTGGCTGATCAGATAATTGGGTCATAGTCCTCTGTGACATCACACCCATCCTAAGAGAATGCTATGTCATGACCAAAGAATTATGACCTCTTGGTTTTAACAGGAGAAAGAGATGGCTTATATTGCATATGAGGGTGAGAGCTGTGCATTAAAATATCTTCCAAAAGAAACGCTTTAGGGTGAACAATATCCGTATTGCCATGGAGTGATAAAATGATGCTATCACATATATTTTGTATATTTAAAGTTCTATCGATGCTTCTGAAATTTGGCAGCATGAAAATTCCTCTTTAATAGTCCTTTAAAATTATATTCTCTGAGAAGAAAAAATGTGTTGTTTGAACTTATTGTCATATTGGCTTTTCTTTGAAACTATATTGCAGCAATGCCCTGGGCATCACTGCTGATCAAAAAAACCAAAAATGACCAATTTTAGTAGGGTTTTTTTGTAATCTATATTACTAAAGTTTGAGTAATGCTTTATCAGTAGTAGTTTCTTTCCAGTCTCTGAAATAATAATAAAGTTTTTAAATATTTTATAACTAATTAACTAATGTATATTTTGATGTCCAAATTGAGGATTTCTGTATAAGATAAACAAAAGTGTGTGTTCATATGTGTGTATGTATATTAGCATTATGCTGTAATGTGTGTGTATATGCATAGGTGCATATCTGCACACATACACACTCTCATCTATATACATACTGTATATATGAAATGTGTGTGTGTTGTTGGATATACAGAGGCTGAAATGGGTACAAAATTTAGATGAAAATTTAAAGAAGCCCCCACAATCCAAAAGACAGAAAACATAAAAACCACAAATTGTGAAGGAATCTTTAAATAAATCTTGTACCCAAAAGGCACCAATTGTATATTCTGCCTACTCATTTTTTTCATAAAAGAAAGAAAATGGCAGAAGAAAAACTCAAGAGATCTTGCAATGCTCCAGAATCTGCTGGAAAGAGAATGACTTGCTAGTCATGCGGAATATGTTGAGATAAGAGGTTCATTACTCAGAAAATGTTTAGAATGGTGAAATGCATTAACTTCCTTGTTATGGGTGATTATATGCCAAGAAAAGACTTTCATATAATCAATGTGAGATTTTTTTTTACGTGGTCCCTTTCACAAACTGCACCAAATCTTTCTGTGTGTATGTGTTCAGTCATGATACTTCTTGTACACATTTCCTTAAGCAATTACTCATTTTAAAAACTTTAATATTCCCTTTGGAAGTATTCCCCAAGAGCAGTTGTTCATCACTGACATTCATGCCTCCAATGGGAACATCTTGAAAAACCTTCAAAAGAGGCAACAATACAAACCTTTGGGAGAGAAAAAACAATTTTATATACAATCGTTCAAGTTTTTGTACAGTATCCTTTTCATATTGACATATTATAGGAATAATTATCATGGTACTGAAGCATTCTGGTCATAAACAGATTTGCTTGACCATTTAAATTACCATAAAAACCACTTAGTGCTTTGCTTATATAGTTCAGCACCATAGTCATCATCCGTTAATTAGCCCAAATGCTTGCAGACCACCATTGTATCCCATGCAAACAATAGCTTATATTTATTATTGTTTGACGCCACATGAAAAATTAAAATAGAACTTAGCACTTATCTTCAAAGCACTTTACAAACGTGAATTAAACCACACACCTATGTGAGGAAGGATACATTTTATTTTATAGAAAGTGAGATTGAGGCAGAGATGCTGAGTGACTTGCCAAAGCCAATCAAAGCCAGAGCTAGGATAAGGTCCCTGTCTTATGCTCTGACCATTTGACAACATTATCATTAGGCAGAGTGCACAGCCTGAGAATAAAAGGTGAATATTCACTGCAGAGAACGTACCATCAAAATGGTGTCTAAACATTTTCTACATTCCCTATTGTCTCAGCAGTTTCTATATCACAGGGTGAATGATCGTGTTTAGCAACATGTGCTCATTAAAGCTGCAGTTATATAAATATGCAATCTGAATATACATACAGGCCACATATCTACACACACTTATGGAGACTGTATATATGAAATTGTTTGGTATGCACTTACTTTGCTTTAAATTCCTAAAGTTAAACATTATAGTGTAGCAATTTGTGTAAAGTGCACTGTGATTTCAAGAAAGCACAGTAAAGTCACAGGTCTCGTTATTCTTGCACTAAAAATGTGTTTACGTATATTAGCAAATGTATGCTTACTTTTATTGCTCTTTTTAACAAATTAAATTAAATTAATGGTATAAAATGGTATTTTTCTTTTAGTGGACTATGGCATTATGTTTTTAAATTACAGGGTTTTTAAAGAAGAAGAAACCATTCTGTGTTCATTCCAATGTAATATGTTTACCGATATCTTAAAACTGAATGTCATATTGCTTTTTTTTTTCATATTTTGTTAGAAATGTCAGGTATGTGCCTGAAATTGTGTAGGAGTAAGGAGTAGCTAGAGGATAACTGTAATCATATATTATTAGCCATTTCTATATACACAGTATAAATACATAATAATTTTCTTTTCATTTTTGTACTTGATTTTTTTAAGTAAGATGTAATTAACTGTACTTTGATACTTCTGAAGTAATAAGATGTTGTTTGGAGATTCTGCTTTCTTTAGTGCATTGACAATATTTTACAATAATTTAGTGCTTATTTATTTGTGCTCCAGTGGAATTATAATAAAAGCAATAGTTTAAAATATCCTGCCTTTTATTTCTGTTTGTTTGGTATATAATTTAAAACTGCTTGTTTATTAGGATTTGCATTCAACACTCTCTTGAGGAAAAGTGAAATCATGGGCTTTTATATTTATTCTGATGAAATTTTTTAGTGTGTTTTTATTAGGGAGAGATTAATTGATCATTTTAATACTCTCTGGTTAGGCCTGGTTACGTGAATGCCATTAGTTTCATTCTCAACTTGAGGGATCACTAGAGCAATATTCTTCCGAGCCAAGGGCCAGAACTTGCCCAATGAATCTGCAAGCGGAAAAATTCCTCATCTTCTGATCTCCCCCTTTCTGAGTGGAAGGAGGAGTGTCACCTTGATGGCACTACAATGGTCTGCAGAATCCACAAGTGAGGCAGGGCAAATATGCATCATGTTCCGATCAACAGTGTAAGGAATCTGCTTAAAAGTCAATGCAGCCCCAAGTGATCCCAGCCTGTTGTCAACTTCAGGATCTATTGAATGTGAAACAGAGCCTCTGAAGGGGAATTCCATGGTGACTGTAGTGGGCAGGCGGGCCATGCCATGAAGATGTTGGGGATGGCCAGTCCTCTGTGCTCCAAAGCTGGTACAGAACTACATGGCCTCTATATGAATGACCCTGGTCTTCCAGTATTGCCAATTCTTGCAATATTTTGTTAAAGTTCCAGATCCTGCACTTCTGTGATTGACAGTATCTCCCATTTCAGTTAAAAAAAAATAAAAAAAGAGTTCTAGACCTCATGGTTGCAAAGAAAAGCTTGAAAATATGAACCGAAAGGCTTTCAAACCAGAAAACAAATAAAAAGAATTCAACTTTGATTTTAAAAACTCTTTTAATTTTTAAGCCACTCTCATGATATCTGGAGAGCCTGACTCGTGATTTTTAAATGTTTGGGTTTGGCTATAACGAGATATGGGGTTCTGCAGGATTTGGGAACTGCTCATTTCATGAGGGGGTAGGCCCTATCCTTTCTGCTCCCATCCCCAACCAAAGATCTGGTGAAGCCACTATAAGGGTATGGCTTGATATTAAAATAGTTGCTGTCAAAGACATATTACAAGGAACAAGAACTAGCACTTCTTTGTTGGCCCATCGCTCCCTCCAGATTTTAAACTGGCAAAAGGAGTGTCCTTGGTAAAGTAGTGGTTCATTTTAAACAAAAAATCATTCTAATCAAGATTCTAAAAGTTTATGGTAATAATGAGTGATACACTTAGTATGCTGGAGGAAAGTATCCATGTTTGTCATTTCAGCTTTGCTTTATGCAAAGTGCCTGATCCAACAAAAGTGTTTCCATTGATTTCTACAGGAACTGGAGCACACCCCGGAGGCAGAAGATCTAAAGAAGCCATATGCAGGACCCCAGGATAAGCCATTTCTCTGCTTTCAGGTTGCAGTTGGGCAACAGAGCTACTAAGTGGCCATAACTGCTATACTGAAGTTTCGTTAGCTCCCTCTACCCCAGCTCTTGGGGGTGGATTCAATGACTTGGGCCCATATAGTGGAGTATCTCCACTCTCTCCCACCTCAAAGTAACCCCTATGCCCTCTGTACATTGCTTTTGTGTTTTAAAAATGATCTCTATAACCTTGGGTAGAGAACTGGTCACCTCTCTCTTGCAAATCAGTCTGGGTTACTTTAGCCTGTCACCAAAGTGGCCACATAGTCAGACATACATAGTCTGTCTTGCTTAATAATAAGTAACCTGCCCCCAGCAAGGCAAAAAATTGAATAGCTAATAGAGCGGTGATGGGCCAACATTACTCAGTACTACAGTGATAGCTGACAGAGTGTCGGCAATGAAACAGCATGAAGCTAAATAAAATTTACAAAAACTAGAGAAGTGAAAAGAAACACTGCGCAAAGGCATGAATGAAAACATCTGGCAATTACTTTTTAAACCTAAAAACATCTCTTTTATGGGCTAGCTTTCCCTTTAAAACAAAATTACACACCTGTCATCTTTAAATTGAGATTTTTCTCTCTGTGACAATTGGTTGTTTTATTCTTCTCTTCATTTGTGGAGCATTTTTTTTTCATTTCCTTCTCTCCCTTTCTCTCTTTACTTTTCTGTCCAATTCTTTTCTTTTTTCGGATGTGCTTTGGGATCAAATTTGCTCTGAATATTTCATATATTACAATTGTTATTCACCCCCTCACTTTCTCTCTGCCCTATCCCCTTCCTCTCCCATTTATTTTTCCTTTTTTCCCTTCACCACTTCCTCTCCTGCTTCTAGGCTATCTTTCCACGTGAAGATGTGCACAGAAATCAGGAATAATGGTGGACTGTCAACAGGTTTGTTTTTCTATGATAATATTTAGTGACACTATACTTAGCATTTATAAAGTATGTTTCTTGCACAGACTCTGAAGTACTTTACAACATAAGTTAACTATAATTATATCCATTTATAGATGGGAAAATTCAGGTATAGTTTAATGGACTTGCCTCAGGCCACAGTAAATCAATGGCAGAGCTGGGAGCAGTGCCCAAATTTCTTGACTCCCAGTCCAATTACCCTAAATCGGGATCCTTCTCAGAATCTCAGAACTGATCTGCAAATTGCATTGGGATAGTATGTCTCTCTTGAGACTTCCATGAATTCATTCTCACTCCTGGGATGCAGATATTTCTCTTTCCAGTCCTAGACTGAACCAGATAGTGCAGAGACATATAATAATGTTAAAAGGGTTTCAAAAGGTCTGATATTTTTACAAAAATTCTGAGAAGTTTTGTTTGGATGAACATTCTATTTTTTCTAAACCATTCCCCTATCTCCAGTTAAGAGTCAGGGCTCTGCATTTCCATGCTCTGTACACTCCCTGCTGCTATCCTTGCATGCTGCCATGTGAAAGTACATGGAGAAGACACAGGAACAGTGAACTCAGCTCTACACTGATTTCACAATACATCTTTATGGGAGGTGGCAGGGGGCAGCATATGTGCAGCAAAATCAAGGTAAGAAAACTTTTCCCACACTTCTCTGACCCTGGATTTAGAATCAACAACATGGGGATTCATGTCTGGGTTAGCTTGGTTGGCCCTTTGATAGAATGACTGAAATCCTGCAATGATATTTGACTAAGTTTTACACCAATAAAAATGATACAAAAATTAATAATGATTATAATGTGTCTACTAAAAAAGACAGAGTGTAGCCATGGCAACGCAAGAGGAGGGAGGAGCCACCCTATGTACCTAGAATCTTTGATGGTTACGTATGCAGGGCAGCTAGCCCTTCCCACCACTCGCACCACCATGGCTACAATGTCTTTTTAGTGTGCGAGCTCGTTCAGAGATAACTTGGCTATCTCCCTGAGTTGCAAAAATTACACCTCCAGATAGAAGAATCGCTATACCCTAAGTGGAAGACAATGAAACTTCTTACATTCTTATAGTTAACCATGTGGGTTAGTCTTTACAAGACTAGGACTTTCCTTTCTTTGTGTCTCAGTTCCCCAGCTATAAAATTGAACAATACTATCTCATTTCTGCTACTCCTTATGTGTATTGTCTGTTTAGATTGCAACCTCTTTTCATACCTCATACTATGTATCTGTAATTGCCTAGTGCCAGGAGGCCCTGGTCTTGGATGGAATTTGAAGGCTCTATAATACAAATAATTGATAACAACAATGAAAGGATTGGGTAATGAGAATCTTCCCTATTTTCCTTTATGTTGGAGCTGACTCAGCCTTTTGGTTTAGCTAAGTTTTTTTTAAATTTTATTTTATTTTAATTCTCCTTTCCCCAAATATGTTTTTAAACCCTGTGACAAATGAATCAATACATTCAAAGGGAAGAGATAAATTAATCATTTATCCACAGGGTTAAATCTTTGTTGACTAGATTTTTCCTGGGAGATCCTCACAGATGGGCCAACTGTTTTATGGCAGAAACCTTCTCTTGTGTCAGGAAGTGGGAGAGGGAGGAGCAAGGTCCACACCTTGTGATAGAGATGTGACACACAGGAGTCCTTACAAAGAGACTGAACTCTGTTTCCTGAGCCTAGCCAACTGACCTGCCTCAGGTTAATATAACACCTGTCATTATACAGCTCAGTATCCACTCACTCCACTGGCTACTGCTGCATGCTGGGCCTTTTCTTTATTTTAAAGGCATTAGTGGAATATGTGAAGTGCCCTTTTCTTTGGGAGGAATAGTGGTGAAGGACTGAAAATAAGTGTTTTTTGTTAAGTTTCATCTAATGAATCAGGTGGCCTGGAAGATAAATGGTAAATTTTAGGGACTAATAAAAGGAAGCCACTGAAATAAATATTTCTTAAGCAATGGTGCAGTAAATGCGTGTAGTTATTTGTTTTTAAACCAACTTTAAAATCCTAAGGGGTATTTCTCTTCACCTAGCAGCATGTTGTGCATCATTTAGGAACTATTGTGGAACTATTAGGCATTGGTGTAGCTTTCTAGATATATTGCCTGTGTCTCGCTGGGACTCTTGATTCACTCTTCTCTCACAGCTCGAGTTTAGATGTAAAGTTATTTTATTTACCAAGTCTCTAAATATCAGCTTGTTTCCCAAGTTTGGCCAGTAAGGGGACACAAAGGTAGGTTTGCCTGACTGCTCTTGGCTTGGAGGTTTGGAAGAACAGCCCATTTACTCCTAATTTATAATACCGTGGTCTTGGCCTTGTAGCCAGGTCTTTGGGGAGGGGGGGAGGGGAGAAATGTCACCAAAACTTAAACTGTTGAACATTAAATTTCCATTTGTTCAGAAATAGTTCTAAGCAAGAGATTGTGTTCAACACAAACTTTACTGTGACTCGTTGAAGTAGCCTCTATAAAGGTGCATGTGGGAGCTGATAGACAATGAGGCAAACTTTCAATTAATGCAAGGTTGGATATCTAGGCCTTGAATGTGGTGGATCACAGAGTTTACCATGATATCACTTCTAGAGCATGGCACAATTGAATTATGAGTCAGTAGACAGCAGCAAGGCACAGCTGTAAAGTATGTGTGCCATCAAAGGGTTAATCTACTCTGGAAAAATTGCTAGGTATCAGTGACCTAACCTTAGGAACCCTGACCAGCCATTAACATAAATAACTGACAAATAGTCGGCCTGGTGTTTCATTGGTATACTTTTTTGTCAATCAATATCCTACTAACAGAGTTGTGTGTCTGCAGTTTTTCACTAACTATTCTTAGCTGGAAGAAGAAAAGGAGTACTTGTGGCACCTTAGAGACTAACCAATTTATTTGAGCATGAGCTTTCGTGAGCTACAGCTCATGCTCAAATAAATTGGTTAGTCTCTAAGGTGCCACAAGTACTCCTTTTCTTTTTGCGAATACAGACTAACACGGCTGTTACTCTGAAACCTATTCTTAGCTGGGTTTCTCTGGTCCAAATTCTCTATTGCCTTATAGAGCCATTACCATCTCCGCAAAGTGGGTGTTAAATGCTGCCATTAGTATTTGGTAGCATTTTTACATCTATTTTGAAAGAGTGTAAATGATCATACAGGGTACAGGACAGTGGAGAATCAACTCTGTTGTCTTCTTCTCCAGCTTGTTTCTGTAGTTTCAATTAAGCTCAGTGGAATTTAGTTCTTCCCAAAAAGCATTTGTTTTTCTAACTCATCCATGTTTTTAGTGCCATTATTTCAAACACAACTCTTTTTTCCCTATGGTATGTATTTAAAGAGTCCAGGTCTCCATGACCTAACCAATTTTCTAGACTCCCTCACAATTTGCTGAATTTTGTTACCCAATTTCTATGAAACAAAAATTTGTCATCCAATTTCTATGAAACACGTCCTGCCAGTGTGAGGTGCAATTATTTACAGAAGGAGATTAATGTTTTCGCCCTGTCTCTCTTTTCCAACTCATCAGAAGCTTAATAATCCTCTGACACCCTGTACATTCAGGATAAGAGGTTTATTGGATGAATTATTCTCTGCTGAATCTATGCGACTGACTAAACACTATCCCCTTATTCAATGGTACATCACTGAGCACCAGCAAGGACAGCAGCACTCATTTACCACTGTGTCCATCCAGACATAGATCCAGCAACCTGGCACAAATGGAAGCATGCAGCCATGAACAAAGATGATGTATTTGTGAAAGGGTGTCATTATCATAGGGCCATTCAGACCCTTGTCCCAGCTGATTAAGGAGCGGGCTGTAATGTTGCTTCTGCACAAGACTGTGCCTCCGTCTGAGAAATGTCGAATTATTAGAGGAAAATTATAGAAGTGCAGCTGCTATTCTAGATTGGCATTATATTCAAGAGGTTTCAGAACAGCATAAGTATCTAAGGGCTCTTGCCTAAACATACTCGAGTAATAACAGCATATTGTTTACTGAGAGGGGAAAAGGCTTCAGTAGGGCAGAGCAGAGGAATATTTTGGATATATTTATATAGCTAATGTACATTTCTAAAGCACCATCCCATCCTGTAGGCACTGTACAAAAACTAAAAACCAACTCAAAAGGTCAAGAGTGCCACAAGTAGGTTACTCTCGCAACTTGTTATAATCTTATAAAATGTAACAGTGCTTAACTTTCCCTGACCTCTGCCCAACTCTTCCTAACCCAGCCTGTCAAACAATCCTTCCCTCCCATCCTAGTCCATTCCCCCAATCATCTCTCCTCTTACCCTGGGAAAGCCTAGGAATAAAGGTACATCTGGCAGCACGTCCTGAAGGCCCTCAAATCTAGGCTCTGGTGGAAAAGTGGGAGAAACCCAGGACCCCTCTCTGAGAATGCTCTGCCTGCAGCCCAGTTCCTTTTATACTCAGATGGGGCCACCAGCTCACGCACCTGAGATGATCTGAACTGCCATGAAGAGAGACAGTCTTTCAAATAGCTGCGATCCAAATCACCTAAGATGTTAAAGATCAAAATCAACACTTTGAGCTTCACCCAGAACTTGCCAGTGCAGATCCCAGGTGGTATAACATGCTCTCTGAAAGACTGCTTGTCTTCAGCTGCATTCTGCATTAGCTACCATTTCTGACTGGTTTGAGAAGGTAGCTCTGTGCCAAGTGCATTGCAGTAATCCAGAGAGAAAACACATAGTGGTACACATTTTAGTTGAAGATCCAGATCCATTGAAGCTGACACATGAAGGGGTAAATTACACTTCTCTGGTCTCCTGCATCTCATGGAGGAGTCAGCTGGGAAAAGCAGCCAGTGGGATTGCCAATGCCCTACCTCTGGATTTTCAGTGTGGTGGTGGGGAATATTACATTACAATTTGCGTCCTGCTAGAGGAGGCCATGTTGGCCAGCAAAACCCACTTTTTGGGCGGTGTTAGCCTACTTTTGGGGCTATGTTGAGGGGACGACCATTACATTGTGATATTTACTGTGCACTGTAGGTTGACCATAATTACTGAAGTGGGTAATTAACTGGACCTTCAGTACAGACTGGGTCATGAACCTATTGAGACAAGTTATTATTTATTTATTTATTCATTTATTTATATGTATGTGGCAATTTAGCTCTCCTGGGAAGCTCATCTCTGATGCAATATTTGTGGAGATGACAGTGGATGCAGAGAGGTGCACAGAGGTCAAGTAACATACCTGAATTCATTCTGTGATTGTCTAAAAATTGAGAATGACTTCAATGACTAGTACCATCGATGGCTATGTATTTCCTCTGAAGCATTTGATTTCTGACACCTCAAACCATAATCCTATTTTGAGCATGATCTCACCTTCAGGAACATGAAATACTAGCTCCAGGCTTTTGCTGTGATAATGTCATTTCTTACTAGTGAGTTCTTTCATAGTGCCTTTTCAAAAAGACTAGTAATTGGCTATGTAAACTGTGTTCAGCATCTAGCTATCTATCAGGGAGAGAAAGAAGGAACATGTATACATTTTATACTAACTTTCTTTACAATAAGCATATATTATTGTCCTTTAAAGAGAGATTAATTATTTTATGGTGTCGTGGACTATCTTATTAGAGCTAATGTATATATTCTCTTTGTTCAAGGTGTGTCTTAGAAAAGTTTCATAGTGTTTCCATGATACGCTAAAAATAAATCAGATAGACTGCCGACTTTGAATTTTTGCTTTTAACAAGGTGTCCTCTGTCCATCAAATATCTCAAGTTAAGATCACTAGATAATACAACAGCGAAGAATAATTAATGGTGCGTTTACTGCTATGCTACCTTTGAAGAATACCCTTTTGGATTTACTCTAGACAGAGAATATTTTATACAGATTTGATTTATCTCTGGATGGGCCTGCATTGGCTGACTCAAAGTGTCAGATGTAAATCAAGGATTTAATGAGGGTTTAGTAGCGTTCTGTGTCCCATATTTTACAGAAAAATGAAATGTGAAATGTCATAGGTGTCAGCCTCCAGTATTTCCTTAACCTCAACTTTCTACTTGCTGGACCCTTTAACTAAATTGTGGATAATTGTTATTCAGCTACTTTGTTTAATATTTTTGAAAGCTATTCATGGCAAATGGGGCATCAGCTTGTAACTTTGCTGCACACCTACTAAATGAAGAAAGAAGCAGCAGCCTTACGAGAGAGGACACAATACATACATATTTATTTAATTAGGGAGGTTGTGTACCTTTGTGACTATAGCCCCCTGCACCAAGGTAGGGAAACATAGGTAAAATTAATCTGGTTATCTCTGCCACAGTGAGCCCAAATCTATTCTTTATTTGGCTTTTAAGCTCTTGAGGAGAAGGACCAGTAAGGACTGAATCCATACTTGGTTCTTGCATTACAGATCAGCCTGACATGCAACCCTTATTCACGTGAGTAGCACTAGTAGTACAGACAAGTGCTCCCCAACATAAGGTTTTCCCAGTTGGGCCCTCATATAGAAAAATAAGGTGTTTCTCCATAGAGGCCCAGGACTGAGCTGGTATGGAGGGACCTACGGCCAGATGTGTAAAGGTACTAATGTCCTAAATATGTAGGTAGACGCTTTTGAAAATCCCACTAGGTGCCTAACTGTAACTGATTTCAATGAGAGTTAGCAAAACACTGTGAAGCAATATGCTAGCCCTTTAAGCCTAGAGGGGGACAGAAAACCCTGTTCCAGGAACAAATAAAGGTTCAGGAAATGGTAGAAGCCAGAAGAGAGAATGTGGTCCTTGGGAATTAGTAGTTGAATGGGGATGGGATCCAGGACACTGACCCTGTAAGGACCTGAGACCAGGAGCCCTGTAGTATGGGATCGGTGGGGCTCCCTTCTCTCTCAGCCAATCAGGAGGAGTGTGGGAAAGGAGGGCCGTATATATAAGGTTCCTTCTCTGCCAGAACAGGGAAGATGCTGGCAGAAGGAAACCAGAAGTCAGAAGGCTGAGCTCCTGCTTGGATGGGCTAAGAGTAGCGGCTTGATGAAAACCAGACTAGGATAGAAGAAGATCTCCATGTGTAGTGGAAGAGCCAGAACTGAGTATGAACTTCTGGGCTGTGGTGATGGGCTTTATTTTGAAGCATGTTTTAAAGTGTTTCTATTATTTAACCAATCCCAGATGTGGGAGTGGTGATAGCCATGAGAGAGATGGTGTGGGGCTTTAAGGGAACCAGAAGAGGGTCCAGAGCCTTGCTAGCCACAAGGGGGCAATGAGGAATGGGCTGCCCTGGTATAGGCAGTTCTAGATTCCTAAATACCTTTTAAAATCTGGCCCTTGTAGATATCTGAAGTGATTGATGAGGCAGCAAGAGGTGAAGTTCGCACTACAGGCTTTACAGAGTTTGTTCAAGGTTTGAGAAAAACACACTCATGGGCTTGTGACACACTAATGAACTAATAGTAAATGCAAGACCATAAAGATGGAAGTACAGTATGGGCATGACAGAGTGAAAGTAACACCCTTCGAATCAGAAGCTGTCCAAGACATTGGAAGTTGTGGGTACCCAAAGCTGTCTGATGGATAGAGAGTACTGAAACCCCCACTCTCCAGAAGGGTGGGTGATTTCACATTGAGGGAGGTAAAGGCATAATATACTGAACAGTTGTCTCATTCTATGTATAATGCTACACCAGTTAAAGGTCCTGATCAATGTTCTCTCCAATTTTTGACAGGCCGGGTACACAAAAAATTGCTTCTGTGCAAATTGTTGTGCTTCTGTGCACATTTTTATGCACCCAGTGTGTCGCCATGTGCGCAGGGTTTAGGATCTGTGTGCGCGTGCACACGTGCACAGCTTAGAGGGAACAGTGGTCCTGATCCTACCTGTGTAAAGTTATTTATGTCTCTATGGACCCAATCCTGCAAACACATATGTGCATGAATGACTGTACAATACTGTCATTGGGACTGCTCAGGAGAGTAAGGTCACCAAGTGTGGGCAAAGTCTGGCTGATAGTAATTTAAAAAAAATGTAATTTTCTTAACGTAAAAGAAATTAGTTTGTTGTGTCACATTTATCACCTGCTGTCTCCAGTGGATTGAAGCAATTCTGCAGTGAACTATGGAACTTTAATGTACAGGAGTCTTTTAAAAAAAGCCTTTTGGGTAGCATTAAGCACTAGTGTGTACAATTAATGTTTTAAATGTGCTTTCCTATCAGTTTATCTACTTGCTGCCTTGTTATCAACAATTAAATACTTATTGGGACAGATTGTTTCTGATCTTTTCAAGCTTGGATTGTTCTTTTATGGCTGAACATTTAAGAACATGATTGATTTTTCTCCCTGTGATGGGGTATACAGACCCCACGTTGAACCTGGGTGAGGAGTAGAGCAATACTGGGCTAGGGAGAACCGGTGAAGAGCACGCTGCTCGTGGAGGAATGTTTAAAAGGATAATGGTAGCCCAGGAAAGGAATGGGAGAGAAGAGGTTCAGGCTGCACCAGGAAGCAAGACTGATACTAGGAGCTGTGGTAGGAGTGGTTTGGAGCGTTGAAAGTCCTAAAAGTCCTAAAAGAGGTTGCTTTGAACTGGACATTAACAGACCAAGTGGAGTATTCTAAACCAGAGGAGCTCCTGTCTGGTAGGAAAGTGAAAACTTGAAACTCGAGGTGCATCAATAACTGGTCTGGGCACTTTGACAAATTCCTTAGGGCCCTGGATTGGGAGCTGGTGGAATGCGTGGGCTTGAGTCCCCCAACTTGCCCCCTGCTCTTCTATAGTGGCAGAACCCCATTGGGAATGAGGTGACTGAGGCCTGCTGCATGCAACCTTGGCCAGGCCATCCACCGGATGGCTAGGCCAGCAGAAACTATAAGGCCACTGCCTTGACCCACTACTCTCCCATAATAACCCTCTTCATAACTTATAACCAAATAGTGATATTGTGACCTGAGAACATGTGGGTAAACTTATCAATCATAAATTTAGGATTTAGAAAAGCATTTAGTGGCACATTCATTGAAATATCAAGACTACACTGTGTTCATTACTTTTTTTTCCTTGGGGAGAAAACAATAAAAATATCCACCCTAAGTATCAAAGCAACATTATGCACATTTTTCAGAATGTGCTAATGAGTCTGTTTAAAAACAGGATATAACTGTGAATGTTTTTTTATTTTGACCAGCTAAATTTTAGTCCAAAATAGATCATTTGAGCTAATTAGTATTTTGGACCATGACAGTATAAACAGCTAAATCAACCCCATGGGAGTGTACCATCATGGGAAGGAGTCAAATTCCTATATAATGTAGATTTGAGAAATAGTTGTTCTTCTTGTCAGAGAGTTTCAATTGGGAGCTTCTTAGGGGCAGATCCTACATTCTTGCAAATCCAAAATTCACAGTGCCATCAGTGGACATTGTGGGTGCTCAAGAAGTCTGATTCCACTGAAAGCAGATTCAGGCGTAATAGTAGAAAAATTCATATTCATGTCAGTGAAAGATAAAGCCCTTAATACCCTGGAGAAGGTACAAATGTCTTCTGCAATGTATGTATTTGCTAGGTAAAAGTTTTCCTAAGTAAAGATTGGTCACTCCATCAGTTTTGAAATCTCAAAACATAGGGCTTATGTAACTACTGAAGCTTCAGTACATATAGTTGGATAACAGAGTCAGGTTTTATAGGACATCTGAGATTACTTATTTCATTTATACATACATGCATACATATTAGCCAAAGATTGCTATAATAAGTAAGAAAAATACATATCTCAATGCTGAACTTCAGCCACTATCTAATGTTCCACAAAATATTCCATTTTAGCTTCCCTACGAGAATCGTGAAGATATTTAGCTGCTTAATTAGACTGATTCACAGTATTCTAGGATCATCTAGATCATCTCATCAGTGGGGAAAAACACACACAGGGGGCAGGAATCTCTGGGAGGTTCCCATTTGCATAGTTTCCACAAGATTGTTCCTTTGGGGTTGGAATGAAAAATGAATTCAGTCCTTTCTCCACCCCCAACCCACGCATCCCTCTGAGATCCACACTGACAATGAGAGAACTCTCCAATGGCAAGGGCCATCAAAATTGAGGCCGTGTGCCCCTGCTACTGTGCCTGACCATCATCCTGGCCTTTCCAGGTCTCCATGATTGCACAGCTCCAATGGAGCCATTCTGGCAAGAGCGCCCCCTCTGCCTGCTATCTCCTAAACCCTTCCTCAATCAGTAAAAAAAAATATAGGTGGGGGTACTCTGTGGACACTGCTTCAGGGAGTATCCAAGCCTTACCTGACTCTCTAGATCCTGAGCCATGTGAGAATGGGAGGAGCTACCATATCTGTGTGGTCCACACAAGAACCCCGGTAACCACCAGAACCTGCTACTGTAGGAAGTGAAATCTTATAGGCATCACTAATGAAATTAGCATCTATCATTTTAGCATATAATAATAAAAAAATCATTTTGTTCCTGTCTTGATAGCCCAGACAGTGATGATTATTATTATTATTAAATCAAAGGGAAGTCTTGGGAGAGAAGAAGATAGCACTTAACTATGGAGGTATTCTCTTTCAGTTGATTTTTATTTTTTTGCCATTCTTACTGAAGTATAGAATCATAGAAGATTAGGGTTGGAAGAGACCTCAGGAGGTCATCTAGTCCAACCCCCTGCTCAAAGTTGGGGAATGGTTCTGCTTTGAGGAGGGGGTTGGACTAGATGACCTCCTGAGGTCCCTTCCAACCCTGATATTCTATGATTCTATGATTCTATGAAAGCAGGACCAATGGCAACTAAATCATCCCAGCCAGGGCTTTGTCAAGCCGGGCCTTAAAAACCTCTAATGATGGAGATTCCACCACCTCCCTAGGTAACCCATTCCAGTGCTTCACCACCCTCCTGGTGAAATACTGTTTCCTAATATCCAACCTAGACCTCTTCCACTGCAACTTGAGGCCATTGCTCCTTGTTCTGTCATCTGCCATCACTGAGAACAGCTGAGCCCCATCCTCTTTGGAACCCCCCTTCAAGTAGTTGAAGGCTGCTATTAAATCCCCCCTCAGTCTTCTTTTCTGCAGACTAAACAAGTCCAGTTCCCTCAGCCTCTCCTCATAAGTTATGTGCCCAAGCCCCCTGATCATTTTCATTGCCCTCCACTGGACTCTCTCCAATTTCGTCCACATCCTTTCTGTAGTGGGGGGGGGGGGAGCAAAACTGGATGCAATACTCCAGATGTGGCCTCACCAGTGCCGAATAGAGGGGAATAATCACTTCCTTCGATCTGCTGGTGATGTTCCTACTAATGCAGCCCAATATGCCTTCTTGGCAACAAGGGCACACTGCTGACTCATATCCAGCTTCTCATCCACTGTAATCCCCAAGTCCTTTTCTGCAGAACTGCTGCTTAGCCAGTCGGTCCCCAGCCTGTAGCTGTGCATGGGATTCTTCCATCCTAAGTGCAGGACTCTGCACTTGTCCTTGTTGAACCTCCTCAGATTTCTTTTGGCCCAATCCTCCAATTTGTCTAGGTCACTCTGGATCCTATTCCTACCCTGCACCATATCTACCTCTCTCCCCAGCTTAGTGTCATTGCAAACTTCCTGAGGGTGCAATCTATCCCATCATCAAGATCATTAATAAAGATGTTCAACAAAACTGACCCCAGGACCGACCCTTGGGGCACTCGGTTTGATACCGGCTGCCAACTAAACATCAAGCTGTTGATCACTACCCGGTGAGCCCGACAATCTAGCCAGATTTCTATCCACCTTATAGTCCATTCATCCAATCCATACTTTTTTAACTTGCTGGCAAGAATACCGTGGGAGACCGTATCAAAAGCTTTGCTAAAATCAAGATTTATCACATCCACCTCAAAGAATTTTCTTAAAAATACACAGTCTGTTTTCAAGGACAGAAGCATTTATAGCTGCTTTGAACAGGCATATATCCAAATGAAAAATCAATACTGAATCTTGCAGGGGTGATGGGACTGCTAACTGAGTACATTTTCTGTTGACTTAAGACTCAAAAGCGACTAAGGATCAAGTTTAAAAGCGGACTTGTACCCGTGAAGCAGATCTGAGCTGTTAGAAGTAACATGCTGGCTTACTAGTTGATTATTATTATTAATTTGTATTGCCATAACACCAAGGAGCCCTAGTTAACGATCAGGACCCCATTGTGCTAAGCACTGTACAAGCAAAAAACAAAAAGGCGAGCCCTACTCCTTCTGGTGCTTGATGCCAAGATGTCATATCACAATGACTTAGGCTGCATCCACTCTACGAGCTAGAGGTGATTTCTAGTTTGTGTGGACATACTTGTGCTAGCTTGTGAGTATAAATAGTAGTGTTGCTGTGATAGCAAAGGCAGCGGGGCCTGGCTTAGCTGTGCCGAGTACAAACCCGCCTGAACCCTGTGTATACATACTTGGCACGGGTCAACTATGCCACCACTGCTGAGGCTGCCTGTGCGACCACACCTACATTGCTTTTTATACTTGGGATAGCTCTCATTGATTATGTGTATATAACAGCAAGAGGAGGGCAGTGGGCAGGAAGTTGGCCAATGAGAATGTAGGCCCCCAATCAAAGGATGAAGCCACAAGCTGAGAAGACTGTCATAATTTGCACTTGTGAAATCCATACACAACTGAGCAGCACCTGATCTTTAAAGGAACTGAGCTTGGTGATATAGTGGTGATATGAGTATTGCCAATCCCAAATGGCAAAAATCTTAAGTCAGGGGTCCCCCCAAACCCCCCCCCCCCAAAATCATGATTGGATTTGGAATCTTGAGATTAAAGAAACTGAGTGTTCTTGTATTTGGCTTCAGGTTTCTGAGCCTTTAGGGCTTTAGGTGCTGGAACTAGGGGTGCTAGGGGTACAGCAGCACCCCTGGCTTGAAGTGGTTTCCATCATATATAGGGTATACAGTTTGCGTCACTGGCTCTCAGCACCCCCACTACAAATTGTTCCAGCACCACTGTTAGGGTACACTCAGGTCAGGTTGTGTTTTCAAGAGTCTCTGCAACCATGAAGGCTAGAAACTTTTTGTAATGAAAGCTGAGATTTTCATGACTCTGGGAGCTAAGATCACAATAATACCAAACATTGTGACACTTGGGATAAAATTGAGAGGGTCAGCAGTACCGCAATATACACAACACAGAAGCAGCCCATTCCCTAGGGGCCTCCTTTATTAGAG
Organism: Eretmochelys imbricata; assembly: GCF_965152235.1. Taxonomy (NCBI): domain Eukaryota; kingdom Metazoa; phylum Chordata; order Testudines; family Cheloniidae; genus Eretmochelys; species Eretmochelys imbricata. The sequence continues at coordinate 35,683,211 of NC_135580.1, read as the reverse complement.
ATCTGGGTCCAGCTAAACCTGTCCCTGGTTATGTACTTTTAGCGTACAGCTTCTATCGTATATGATCTTTTTCACAGCATGCCTTTCTGGGACTGGCAGAGGCAAACAGGTGCATCCGTAAAGAGACCTGTGGAATCTTTCTCTGTCCACTTGGTAACTACTCTCCTATGTTCCTTCTCTTACTTCTGAAGAGATGGCACATCCTCACAAGCACCCTCAACTCCAGGTGTCTCAGTGGGGAGTGTAGGGTGTTCAGCATCTCACAGGATCTGTTGGTTAGTGTAAAAAGTAGCCATGTGGTAAAAGAACAAGCCTTGGTGTGGCTTAGCCAGCAAAAGGATCAGCAGAGTCATGTGCATGAGCACTGCAGGGTAGTCTCACTAAGGACAGGTTGCCAGCTTTCTGAACTGAAAGAAGAGCAGTATTGCAGATCTGAATGGTAAGAAAGGGTGTCTTAGTGGAACTTTTTTAAACTGTGCTGTATATTAAAGTCCATCAGAACTATCTGATGAGCTACTTGAACATTATTCGGAGATTTCTCTAAATAGGGCTACAATCACATAGTTTTGAAATGTGTTTACAAGACACATCTTATCCTGGCAACTGTTCTTCAAGCAACTGCAACATAATACAAAAATAGAGACAGAATATAGTTTAAAGATTTTGGTAAAAATTCAGAACTGCTTGTTAGTTAAATAATCATTCAAATCACTGACATACAACAGAAATTTTCTTCTTTCCCTTGGGAATAGTTTATTGAGGGCCCAATGTTTATAGAGAGCTGTTACACTGCCTTTTAGAATGCTTAAATATTACTGTGCCAGCAGCTTGCAAACTAAATTCATGATGTGCTAACTTGTTCAAACTTTTGAACAAGAATCAAATAATCTGGATTCTAGATAATTAGGAAACTAACAGACTAAGAAAGTTACTAGCTGATTCTGGGTTTTACTGACACTAAATTTAAATTAATGCTTCAGCCACAATCTGTACCAGTCTGAGGTTAATAATAAGTGTATTAAAAGTGTAATTAAAACTGAACATAGATGGCATTCTCTAGAAAATGAAAACCATGAAAAATAACTTAATTAGAACAAATAAAACTTTAAAAACTCTCTAACTATAGAACAAAGCTAAATATTTTAACCCATAATTACATATAACAGTGATTTTTTTTCTTAAGCTTGAAAGGTTGGAAAACTGGGTTCAAACAAAAGATTGGATCCTGCTGATTAGAACACTGAATACTCTCCACAAGAGCCAGCTGCCCAGTGATCAGTAGATAAATCCGCAAGCAAACATCCTGATTTGATGTGTTGTGCAGTGCAGGCTTCTGTAAAGACCATCAACTCACTATTATGCTTGTTGTTTTCCACCCTTGCATGGGCTACCCCAAATCTGCTCCAGTACTGCACTGCATCTGCAGCTCTCTGTGCCTATAGAGCTTCACAGGACAGGATTTATGGCTTCCCACTTAAATAAACGATCATTGGGAACCCAATTTTTCCTTCATGGGATTATTATGGATCAGTTCAGAATACTTTGGTATAGTACAAAAATGCCCTTGGCAGCAAAACATTAAAATGGTACTGTCAGCAATACCATACTCTACACATTAGAATGAAGCTTCACTTGTAAGACACACATTAGTCTCAACAAATGTGTCATGCAAAAGTTGTTCAGAGTTCCCAGGTACTAATTAATTGCAACATCTCTGATTCAAGCACTGGTTGGAATGAGCCTGGCATTTAAAAGCATTACTAGTGAAGCACATTAAATACCCTGAGAATGATTACAAGCTGTACAATTTCCAGGTCGCCAGCACCCATTTCAGTAGTTCTTCAGAACCCCAGGTCAGCAAAAGTCTCTGTCAATGTTTGTTACAAGATAGGACAGTCTTTTTTTTTTTTTTTTAAATTCATAATATTTTTTTCAATTATAAATGCTAGTTGTTCTGATCTGCTCTTATACTGCCCTCTGGTTGGACTTTAATCCAATAATGATGTGTAATACTGACAGGATCATAAAACTGCAAAATATCTTCCTAATCTTCCCCACCTTCAGCAAGCGTGCACATAAGCTAGATCCCATAGCAAAATGCAAAGACATGCTAATTCAGCAGATAGAATATTCATTTGGCATCGATAGAGTAAGGGACAAAAGGGGAAATTAAGAATTCATAAAAGACGTTCTTGTTAACTGCTGGAAATGTCCCACCTTGATTATCACTACAAAAGATTTTCTCTCCACACCCCCTCCTTCCCCCCCCCCCCCACGCTCCTGCTGGTAATAGCTCATCTTAAGTGATCACTCTCCTTACAGTGTGCATGATAAACACCCATTTTTTTCATGTTCTGTATGTATATAAATCTCCTCACTATATTTTCCACTGAATGTATCCGAAGAAGTGAGCTGTAGCTCACGAAAGCTTATGCTCAAATAAATTGGTTAGTCTCTAAGGTGCCACAAGTCCTCCTTTTCTTTTTGCGAATACAGACTAACACGGCTACTACTCTGTAAAATATAATTGGTACCATTGAAAGAAACTATTAACCTCATCCTAAGAGACTTCATTCTCATCTGCTCTCTGCCTCGCCCATCACATTCTCATAAAGGTGTCTGTGCAGCTTGCTACGTTCAGCTTGCTAAGTAATTCCAAAATCTCTTGGATCATTAAGGCATAGTGAGTGTGACACTCAAAATGGTCCTGAGCAATGTTGTCATTCTGAATGAATCCCATAGGTTTGCTGAGCCAGAGCCCTGCTATCTGAACTCATGATAGTGTATTTCACTTGCCTAGTGCTGAGAGAGTCTGGTGTACATTCAACCTCCAGCTGGAGTTCACATCAGGTTCAGTAGAGTAGTGTAAATTTTGTCCAATTTACTGTGAGTAGATACTAGAGATGTAGGAATCCAGGTGCTCAGTCCAAAATACATGGGAATGATAGAGTCTCAATTGGAAATTATGTAGAAATTTTTTCAGGGGGAGGGAACCCAGCTGTCCATTCTCCAGCAATAGCAATAACCAAATGTAAGGAGCCAGATCTTTGACGACACCAGTGAGATCATACCTCAGTCCAAGGGGCACAAAGCTTCCCTTTGCATCACTGGAACATGCACTATATTCAGGGATAGCTCCTTAGTGTAAACAGCCACCTTAATCTACTCTAGTTAATGGCCCCAACGGTCTGAAATAACAGCTAGCAATGGGTGCAATGTACACACTAGCTAGCCATGCTCCCTTGCTTCTACATAGACGGCACAGAGAAAGTCACTTAGAAGTCTGCACATTTTTGAGGCTCTTCAGTCTACTAGGGTGAGCATCCTGAGGCTGGTTATGGCAGATTGATGGCCAGAATCTGCCAGCATTTCAGTGCAAAAGTGGTCTGGGGGATTTGGTGCAAGGTGTCTTTCCATCTAGTCTAAAAAAGTGTCAAGGACCAGATTCTGTCTGTTCTTGTGCAGGTGCTCAAGGTGGTGGATACATTGTGTAGAGACCCTTTCTTACTCCTTTAAAGGAAATAGCTGGAGACCTGGCTCTTATGCTTCCAGAGCACAAGGTTCAGGGAGAAGTAGAGTCCCAGAACTCAGAACACATGGGTTCAATTCCCTGATCTGTCACTTAGACTCTTCTGTGCCTCAGTTCCCAGTGTGTGAATTGGGGATTATATAGCACTTACCTGCTTCACAGTTGAGTTATGTAGGGCTCATATACTATGGTAATGAAGGCCATATAAATATCTTGGGGAGTCATAGTGCTACCTATGCTAGACATCCCAAAGGAGAGAGGGCTGGAGAAAGTGAAGGGTTGTCCATTGCCTTGCTCTGCTTTCACAGCATCTGGCACTCCAGAGCCGGTGCTGGAGGAGTGTGTGCAGCATCCTTTTTAAGTGTACTGTAGTGGCTGGTATGCCTGTGTGCACTTTCCCAGTCTCCCTGGAAGGTTTAACTACCTTTGTCCTCTGCAGGACTAACCCTGGTACAGTGTTCATCTTCCTTCCCATCTTCTCATCAGTGGCAAGTAAAGCCGCAAGAAAGTCCTAATGTTATTTTAAAAAAAATCTTATTCCACTTTTTCTCATCAGTGGTATGATTTGTTACACCATAATAAGTAGCTTAGATGCCCTCCTAGGGCAACAGCAAGCATACCACTGTGGGAGACCAGATTCCAGTATTTCTATTTGTCCTGGGACTTCTGCCAACCTATGCTGGTTTTATTTTGCTCATTTCTATCTTGTAATTTCTCACTTCTTAACTATGTAGCTCAAAGTCCCATTTTTCTCGGGTGAGACTGAAGAGCTCAGTTGTCTGTACTTCAATTAGAGACCAATCTTTCCCTATTAGTGATGGTGCTCAGACAACAAACCCAATTATTCCAGCTGGATATTATGACGGTCTTTTAAGTCACCTCACTTTTCCAGCGCTCTACAGGAAGCCCTGCAGTCCTACCACACCCTCCCCCAGGAAACAGCAGCAAAGTGACAAAATGAGCAGGGAAAGTGGGTCTTCCAGATCTGTCTAGAGAAGCCTCATGGAAATAGCCAATCAGAGTCCAGCAGGCTCAGCTAAAAGGAGCTGCAGGGCATTAGCAGGTCAGTTCCTAGCTGGGACCAGAGGGGAAAGGCAGGGTTTGCTATTCTGGCCAAAGGAGCATGAATGACAGCTGGCTGGACTTGCTGAAGCTGGATTTGCCAGCAGCGAGAGGACCTGAGCTAAGGGTGAAGGTAAAAGGGGCCTGGTAAGAAGAAGCCTTATTTGGGAGCCTGAACAAAGGGCTGAATTTAAATGGTCCAGTGCAGGGACTGAAGTCCCTCCTGAGGAGAAATAGACTTTAGTTATTGGCCTCTGTATTATCCTGGAAGGGGTTCATTTGGACTTTGTGACTTGGCTGAAGGGCTGAGCTGCTGGAGACCGAGTGGTCTTCCCAGGGTGGCAGGCAGCCTGGAGGAGACTTCAGTGTGAAAAAAGGAGAGCAGTATCACACCCAGCCTGTAGGAGGCATTCAAGAGGTGAGTGCACCCATTACAGAGACCTTCTGAGACTATTGCTGTTCCATACTTCTAGAAAACACAAGAACAAAATCTGCTTGCATAGCAGGGTTTGTAACACTATGCATTAAGAGTAAACCCTGCTCTCTTGTCTTCAGCCACCAATGGCTCTGCCTACAGCAGAACTGATCAGTCCTACTGCAAAATAAGTCACAATTATGGGTGTGGGGGAGAAAATGGTTATGGCAGGGGTGGGTTTACAATGGATCCAGTGAATTCCTGACTCTATGGCACAGTGGACAGCAGCCATGGAAGTGGAGTAGCTATACTCTCTCTCCATGTACTAGCAAGGAAGTCCCCCTGCACATGGCCTGCTCACTTGGGCTCTATGCTAGGAATAAGATATTCTCTGATGTGGATTGCATGTGTGTTTATTACATGGCTATAACAATACTGTAGCTATTACCATCTTTATTTGCTACAACATCCCTCGCCTCCAGTGACCTCCAAGCCTTGTGAGGAAGGTGTCTCGATCATTCCACAACTCATTAATCCGTTCTTGATTTGGGGACGTGAGCTATTTCCCCAAAACCTTTTGCATCTGTTAGTCTCATGCACAAATACTCATCTTTTGATCCTGTGTTTAGGTAGATGTAAAACATTTCAAAGTTGATTCTTATCAAACAAACCTGGTAACTTTATAATTTCATTTTGTATCTGCTTAGACCAAGATATTAACCACATGATTGGGATTGCTTAATAACGTTTAGGAAATTACCACTTATTCGTGTCTCAGGGTTTTTGCTATGATGTATAGATTGTAAGTGAGTTAATGGAGTGTATAATCTCTACTTGACTGAAATAAGCAATCCCTGGCATTGGTAATACCTTATACTATGTTCTCCAAGAGCATTAAAGTTCCATCTTCTAAATGTAAAAAATATATCTGTTATATTAAATGCCATCCCTCCTTTGTTTGGACCAGTTATAATTTGATTAATTTGACTCTGTCTATTATTCTGTCTTTGCCACAAAGAGAGGCTGCAAAATTGTTTTCAATATGTACGTTTTTTAGTATGTTCCTTGGCTGTATTTTGGAACATTAATTGAGCTGTGTACTTTTATAATTCTAATACCTCATAAATTTTCAATTTAATGGCTCCCATTCTTTGTAACTTTCCTGGTTGTTGTTTGTACAGACAGTGGCATTTGTCTGTTTTCTAATGCCTTATTTTTCTTTTCCTGATTCCTAAATATCATATTTTTCCAACCCGGGCAAATTGCCATTCTTTAAACAGTGTAGTTGTGTGGTATGTGGAAAACAGTAGATCCTCTGGCTATAAATCATTGGACCATATAACCTGATATTTTGCAACATTCTAATAGTGAATATATTAACTGTGTGCCTAAGACAGCATATAGGTGCCTAACTTTAGACAACCAAATATTTAAAGTGGAGTATAAGAAAATGCTATTATATGGAAACTTGAATATGTAACACACCTTATTTGGGAATTACTGAACTGTGTAAAAGCAAAATGAAATAGCATGAGCTAGATTGTGTCTGCAATAGTTAGCTGTGGGAAAGCTAATTGGCTCAAAGGTCAGTACTACTAGCTTCCTACAGGTTTTATGCTATCGTTAAAGTGTGAGTCACCAGATGGCTCTATTGCCCATTAGGTCTGTCTACACTTTGAGCTGTGGATGTGACTCCCAGCTCAAAAAGACATAATCATTCTAGGGCGCTAAACATAGAATTTAGCTGTGGTCACACAAGCTGCGGGACAGTCTAACCATCCTAAATATGTATTGGAGGACTAGCTCATGCCCTTGCTGTGGCTACACTATTTCTACAATGCTAGCTCTCAAGCTGGGAATCACACCTAGAGCTCCAAGCGCAGATGTAACTAGGCCTATGCTTGGAGCTAGGGGTGTGATTCCCAGCCAGTGTGGATGTACTCATGCTAGCTCTCATCTAAGCTAGCATGATAAAATGGCTCGTGTAGCCACAGTAGCACAGGCAGCAGCAGCACGGGAAAGCTGCGCCAAGTACATACCCATGGGATTCAGGGGGGCTTGTACTACTAGTTTTAGCATGCTCATGCAGATGAGCCCAAGCATGACTAGTTTATATGAGCTGGGAATCATACCTCTCGCTCCAAGTGTAGACATAGCCCTAGGCTACAAGGCTTTATTTTTAGCATGTGATCAGTGTACAGTTTGAAGAAATGCTGCATTGTTACTCTTGTGTTTGTAGTTTCTTTGTAGTGGTCCTGTGGCAAGCAGCAAGTAAGATTGCCTTCTGTCTTCATCTCTCTAACTAGAGTGAATTCCTGAGGTAGAGATGATTCTTAGAACCAGCCATATATACCTGGGCCTGCAGACATCAGTCCTTAAATTCCAACTAGTCTCCTCAGTAACATTTGCTACTGCAAACACCTCATACCTGTCATCTGCTCTCTATGTTGGCTTTTGATAAAATATCAAGCCAAGTTCCAGGTCTCAGTCCTTATCTTCATAGTGTTTCATGATGTAGGCCCAACATACCTAAAAGGAGCCAACAGCCCCTGGAAGAAAACTGTGGTAAATAACTCTGAGGCACAATGGAACTCTTTATCACAAAGGTAAAGTTCATCTGTGCAAGAAGACCGCTTTCTTTGGTCTGAAATGATGGAACAGCCCCATCTTCCCTAGGAATTAAGGAACATCACAAACCTCACCACTTTCCATTGTAAGTGCAGGGTGGACTTCTTTGAACTTGGCTTCTTTAACATAAGTGTGCACTCTGCTCTGGGTGTAATTCCCTATCAAAACAAAACATTCCACTGCACACGTTTCTCCCACTGGGGAGAAGACGGAAGAATGAACAAACCACAGATATGATGCTTAATGCACTACTGGAAAGTGTTCAGATATGAGGATTATAGAATAGGCATTGGTGTGTTGGCTGAGATTCCTGAAAAAGTATTCCCTCATACCTCTGTTTAAGGACTGGTATGTGTATATATAGTGTAACTCAAACAAGATTTTATTACTGATTGCAAGGCCCTGAAATCTGCTAATGCTCAGGGGATGGGTGACAATAAAAATACACCATCACCAATACTTGAACTATTTACAGATCTGAGATGCATCCGGAAACACTGATGTTTTCTGCGTAGACACAATAGTATCAGCTTATGAGAGCTACTAGAGAAAACCCATGTTGTAAATGCCTGGATTTAAATATTCAACAAAAGCTCAAAAACAAACAATAATACAATGTTAAACTCAATCAACTGGCAGGATTTTTTTTTCCCCAATGGATTCTTCAGGACACATTTAATTTCTCGTGAAAGAGGCTAAGAGGAAGTGGCAGGCAGATGGAGCGTAGTGGTTGACAAGTAAAAACCCACTGTTGTGGAAACAGAACGTACTGCATGGCTACTCTAAAAGTGAGCAAACCCATATGATATCTTTTATTTAAGATAGTGTTTATTTGGGGGCGGTGGGGCTGGATGGCTCAGGTGCTTGGAGAATTATTCCAGAATAGTGCTACAAGCACTTTCTGATTAATGTTGAGTAATCTCTTTGGAATTATTTGATGGTCTCATTGCTTTTACTAATAGATAGTAGTCCAATTTGAGTAGTCTCATGCAAGCTCATTTAAGGCACATCTAGTAGGAAATCTTGATTGTAGTAGTCTGATAAAGTTATTTTCCTTTGTTAACAATAACAGGGTTGATTCCTAATCCCTTTCCACTCATACTAAATAAGGATTTATACTGTACCACATGTGGAAACTATGCAAGGCTATAATGGAGACCTAAGCTCTGCCTAAATAGAATAGACTATTTTAACCATCACAAGTGATGTACAGGGAGGGACACTGATGCAAGGACTACAATAGGCACCGTTCCTTTGATCAGGAAGAGAAGAAGCAGATGAAAATTGAAAGGGTAGAAATCTCCTTTTCAGAAAGACAAATAGCACTGGGCAGGAGGGATGCACTGAGAAAGAAATGTCTGTGAAAAACCATTTTCTCTCTATCCTGATAGTTCTTGTTGCATATCTTACATATCTCATTCGGATAATCAGCAGTAGTTTCGGTACCCAACTGTCTGGATTGCTAGCACAGGGTTAAATGGAGAGGGCAGCATAATGTAATAAGCTTGGCTGAGTTCTTCTGTTGACCTGTTTAGGTTTTGCCATCTGTCTTTTGAGGTAGCTGGCCCAGGAAATCTGTAAGCGTGCTCAGTACACACTGCCAGCTCTCCAGTGTTATGTGCTCAGGCTCATACCAGATGTTTTGGTGGGGGGGGGGGTTGTACCTTAGAGATGGCAACCCTATTATTGACCCACCCCATTAGCAGGTGTTGGAAACCTGCAATGAGATGCCAGTTGAAACTTGCTGATTCACTGTGACAACTCCACTTCACTAACCCATCCTGGATATAAGGAGAGTTGGAGTGCGCCCTCTGGTCACAGGATTCTAGGGTGGAGGCTGAGTAGCCTTAAAGAAAGAAACCAAGCCTAGAGCTAACCCAGTCAGCTTCTGAGGAATGGTGTTGGGTGACAGGTGATGGTGGTTATTTTCTGATAACTTGTTAGTAAAGCTAAACTCCAAGAAGAAAATTAGTTTTGAATTTACACAGCCTGTGCTGACTGTTCTGACCCTACTCCAGGGCAACTTACTCACAAGGCCTACTAGATCTATTACAGAATACAGGAGAACAGAGTGGTTTTGCATTTACAGTTAATCTCCTGCTGAAGTCAATTAAAGAGATTTTGCAACAGCTACGGCATCAGGTTACAGTTCACCACCACTTATCTGATGGCTATTAGCTAGTACCAGAAAGAAAACTAGTGTAATGAGCTGCTTTTTAATCTTTGCTGTTTTTAAGACCTACAAAAAGTTCAAGTCTAAGTCGGCAATCCACTTGATTCCTTCAGGTGACAGAGTGGATAGCAGAAATACAGCTGGGACATGATTGTTTGTGACACTGACAAGGTGTTCCGTAGTTTGAAGTCTGTTTCTGCAGTCACAAAAGATTGTGTCTCAGTCTTCTTTTATGGAGAAGGTAGGCACATCTGCCACATGATGTATAGATGCAATTCAGAGTGGACCATATTTTCATGGGAGTGAAAGATGAATGAGTTCTTTGGTTGAGTCCTTGATGAGGTGTTTATTTGGGTGGCGGCATCCGTCCACATTGCATTGCTAAGCTTCGGAGTGAGGGGAACCCTGAATCTTGGATCTCTTGTCCAGAAAACCTTTTGTGGCTTGCAGCATTTGAGTCAGAATCTCAATATATTAGTTAGGTCTTCATGTATTGGAAGATCCTTGTTCCCTCGAATATGATGGAACTCCCGAAGAACTAGATCTTAATGTATTAAATGTTCTGAAAAGAATCAGATAATTAAAATTAAGGTATAAAACTGAATGAAGGAATAACACCAGCATAATTTTGTTTCAAGCACTAACCTAAAATGATTAAAGTTGGACTGTTCATGAATGAGCTGGGTAAATTATATTAACTACAATGGGAATCACAACAAAGAATGTAAGAGGTCCCTGAGAGTCCAGACAGGCTTTACAAATAGATACACTGTTTGAGAAGAAAGAATTCAGTTTGGCATATGAAGATTAAAAGATCAATTTGATAATATGGAGTAAGAACAGAGTTTTTAAAGTTAAAGGGACCTTGAACCCAATTCTACAATGATGTGGAGGAAGCACACAGGGGCTATGTGATTATGAAGCTTGGACCATGTGAATATCTCATGTGCAGAGGTTTCATTTAATCTTTAAATATTTCATCCTTCTCAGTTCTTACAGTGTACCTGTGAGACTGGAGACTTTTACGACTCAGAGTAGTTGATAGTTGTAATCCCCCACTTGATAAATCAACCTTTTCCCAGGAATTTCAGTGGGAATTTTAGTCACCTGTAGATTTCATATTAGGATGCTCAAAACATTTCACCATCTGAAGTTGAGATCTCAGGCATTCTTCAGTCAGAGAGCAATAAGGCCATAGAATCCTGAGTACAACAGTGTGATGAAACTGGATCACAGACTGGGGAATTCAAGTTGTTTTGAAAAGTTATCCTAGGAAACTTTTAAGTTTACAGCATGTCCATTATAGAAGGGAAAAGTGGGAACACTTAACTTTTAAAACCCAAATATTATGAAGCCCTGAAATGGGGGAAGGAGAGAGCTGATTTTCTCTGGTTCCCAGCCATTAAAAAGGGAATTGTGTTGTCTCCTGTTTTACTTGACATATCCACCAAAGGCATCAGGCAACGTTTGAAGGTCAGTGATGACAGTGCGAGAGACATTTGGCATTGATGCAGGTGCAGTGTCATTACTCACATGGATGGTTCCATTGAGGCTGACTCTTTAGCATGACTGAGGGTTGCAGAAACGTGCCAATGGTGAGCAATGGAACTACAAAATATACTGTTGAGTTTTAAGAGCTCTATAGTACAGTCCTCTTTTATTTTAGCCAACTTCAACTATTTCCATCTGCTCCATACCACCTCATTCAAAATTTAGGCATTTCCCTTCCCAAATCTTCCTTTTTTGGAAGGGCTACAGAAGAAAGTTGCAAGACTAAAACATCACTTTTAAGCTTATTTCCTCTCCCTAACATACTTTTTAACCCCCTTTATCGATCAAGGTAATTGGCAGCATATGTTGCAAGAAAAGAGTGAGACAATGAAGCCAGTAGTCCCCCAGAACAATAAAAAGAATAAATTAAATGCCATCGGCTCTAATACCAATGCCAGAGAGGATTAGAAAAACAGGTATTATTAGCAGTACATACTATCATCCATCCATTCCCTATTTAGTAAGGCAGGGACCTTACTAAACTGTTGGTCAGGACCCCAAAGTGGGTTATGATCCTGTTTTAGTGGGGTTGCCAAGGCTGGTGTTAGACTTGCTAGGCCCAGGCTGAAGCCAAATCCGAGCCCCACTGCCCGGGCCGAAGCTGAAGTCCAAGGGTTTCAGCCTTGAGCACCGGGGCTCAGGCTTCAGTTTCAGTCCTGGAGAGCTGGGCTAAGGTTACAGACCCCCATGCCCAGGGCTGAAGCCCTTGGGCTTTGGCCTCCCCACCCAGGGCGGTGAGGCTTGGGCAGGCTCAAGCTTTGGTCCCCCATCCTGGGGTCATGTAGTAATTTTTATTGTCAGATGGGGGTCGCAGTGCAATTAAGTTTGAGAACTGCTGTGATAAGGTAGTTAAGCAGTTATGTGACATATTGGATTGTCATCTTTGTCGGCCTTGTCTATATTTAAGGCCCAACTCCGTCCCTCCTTACTCATGTTGAATAGCACCCTATTCTATGAGTAGTGACATAGATTACTGACTAGATTTATGTTGAGGGCTCTGAGATGCATTGTGCATCAGAAAGGATTATGGCTGAATGAGCAAGTGCTACTTACTTTAAGGCTGCAATCATATGCAACTCAAACAGAGCCTCACCTGGTGTAAATCAGTATAAGCTCCATAGATTTCATCTGAAGAGCTAGCCAAGTCTCTAGCCCTTTATGGATATGAAGAAAACTTCAAACTGTGAACTAAGTTGTAAATTATTGAGTGGTGTCTGCCTGAATTTCCACAGATCCTGAAATAATACCTCTGAGAAGTATGAATTGCCCCTCTTCATCTTAATAAGGTATTAATTCAGATGCCCAGTGATGATTTCAGTGTTGCTATTGTTAACCATTTCACTGCTATCAAACCATGTCAGGAAGAAGAGGGATGTTTCTAGTGGTCTTGATCAACAGCCCAATAGACATCAATGTAAAGTTTCCCATTTGATTTTCCTGGACTTTGGATCAGGCAGAGTGAGAAGATCATAACAAGGTTTTGTAAGTGGCATCTCATTTTGACTCCAGTAAGAGGTGGAGCTTGAGAAATGGCATGACCTGATTTTAATCTCTCACTCCCCGCTTCAAAAAAGCCTCTCACTCCCCGCTTCAGAAAAGCCTGACCTGTGCAGTTAACATGCAAGCTGTGGCTTCTTCAACGTATTTTGCTACAAGATCTCTTTAATTAGAACTGGTCAAAATCTGGAATTTCTGTCCCACAGGAAATTCTGAGACATTGAAACTGGTTTAATCTTGAAATAAGACAAAGATGAAATCAATTTTTTTTTCATTATATGAAATATTGTAAAAATATTATAGGAGTCAGAAGATTGGATAAGGTCAATTTAATATTGTGTAATATAGTCAGATGTTGAGTATATTATAACAAGTCTAAACATTTCAATTTCCCATAAAAAAATGAGTCTGTATGCTCACATGAAACGCTTTGCTTTAATTAAAACTGCATTTTCCAACAGGAAATCTTATCTTCCAACAAGAAAACTGTTCCATCAGAAAAATTTCAACATGCTATACTCTAATCAGTCTGTATACAATGCACTCATTTTAGCAGTAATTTGATGTATTACTGGGTTGTTGACTAATTATCTTTTTTTTTCTACATTTAGATGTCTCAACTGCTATATTTCAGTTTATTTTCTCTAGCCCATGATGTGCTGTAAAGGACCTGGAGCTCTTCAAACAAACATTAAATCCAGTTTCAACTTTTGTATCCCAGAGAAGTCTGGGGTTTGTATTTGCTGTATTCTTAATTCGTCCATTTGAAACTTGCAGCTACTGGACAGGATTGAATGGAAAATACTTGAATTGATAAACAAAAGTAATGTGTTCACTTTTTAGGGAAAACTATATTAAATGCTAGTTTATCTAAACAGTCTGTCCCAAAAGACTGACTAGAATTGAACCCCCATTTTCACAATATAAAGTACCACAGAAAAACAAAGTTGACATGGAGAGGCATTAATAGATATGATACCAGCAATCAGCACTAGCATCATTTAGGGACACTGTACATATGCAAAGCAATACTCAAGATATTAATGCTAATAATTGGAGCCATGGGAATGCTAAAATACTGTGTCTTTTAGATTAAAAGTACTTTGTGCTGGTTTTGGGTACTAAGCCAATAATTACTTGCAGCTATGATGACATTGTTTTACCAGTCCCTGGTACTGCAGAGCACTAAGAACCAGATTTTCGAAAGAGCTTAGTACCCATTTGAGCACCATAATAAGTGACCTGATTTTCAAGAGCTCAACACTTTGGGTTTATGCTTTATGGGAAATCTACTCTTTAAACACGTGATTAATTTTAATTATGCTCATAATCCTATTGATTTCAGTGGGATTACTCAGATGTTTAAAGTGTGTTGCTGGGTGGAGGCCTACTTAGCCAAAGTCAAGTTTGTTTTAAGATTAGCTACAGCTAGAAAATTTGGATCCAGATATTGAATGCCTCAAACTTAAAGGTTTCAGAGGTGTAGTGGTGTCAATCTGTATCAGCAAAAACAACAAGGAATACTTGTGGCACCTTAGAGACTAACACATTTATTTGGGCATAAGCTTTCATGGGCTATAACCCACTTCATCAGATGGGTTATAGCCCACAAAAACTTATGCCCAAATAAATGTGTTAGTCCTCTAAGATGCCACAAGGACTCCTCAAACTTAAAGGGCTTTTAAATTTAGAATTGTGGTTTTGTCCCATTATATAGAAAGAGGACGTTTTGCTTAATTTGGAATGGGATCCTAGTTCAGATTTTGAATACATCCAAAAATTGTCAATAGTGCATTGAAATTTGGGTTCCCTTAGTTCATCTCTATTGTATGAAATCTAAAACAGTACTGTTTCCTTCATACTTGCTGTCAAAATATAATATAATAATTAGCAGTACATGCTGTACTATTCCATTAGTCACAAAGATAAGATGACACTATTTTTCATTCAGGTTCCACAAGGATATTTTTTTAACCTTTCTGAAAATGTATTTAATGTAGGCATACACCAAATTCAGCTCAGGCTATCATCATCCAGGTCATCACCTCAATTAGGGTTACCATATTTGAATAGTCAAAAAAGAGGACACTCCACGGGGGGGGGGAGGAGAGGGGTATATGCTTGCACCCGCCCCACCTCTTCCCCAAATTCCCACCCCCGCCTCCTCCCCTGAGCACGCCACGTTCCCCCTCATCCCCCCTCCCTCCCAGCCACACGAAACAGCTGTTTCGTGGTGCAAGCGCTGGGAGCTAGGGGGGAAAAGCAGGCACTCTCAAGAAAGAGAGAAAGTTGATCACTCGAACGATCAACTCTTCTTTGGGGAAAAATAATAATGGCAAAATCCCAGACTTGTTAGATATTTAAAAATTCCTCCCAGACAGCAATTTAAGAACCAAAAAGTCAGACATTTCCAGGAAAATACGGACATATGATAACCCTACCTCAATTATATGTGGGTAGAGGGCACCCCAAAGTATCTGCCACTGAACTGTCTGTGGATGTGTACTACCACCAGCAAAACTGGGGGGAAAACAGGTTTTGCAGAATATGTATGGGCCCCATCCTGCTCTCATTGATTTAACAGACTGTGATCTGACTATCTATTCTTTTCCTCCTCATCATTTTCTTAGACCATGGACCAGAGAGGAGTCTTTAATCACTCTAGTGATTGTTAGTCACATGAATAGTTCCACTGGAGTAAGGGACTATTCATCTTGAGTAAGAATATTGGAATCTAGCCCTTATTCATTTATTTGGTAAATACATAGGGTTTTATATAGTTTTATTTGTGGGTTGTTGGATTTTTTGTTTTGTTACCAAGAACTATTTTTGCATTGAAAATGGTGACATTTCTTTATGAAGATAGTAAATTCTGCCAAGAGCAGGTTTAGATAAACTATATTTATTGGGAGAGATTTTTCATTATGTACTTATTTGTATTTCAGTAAAGCCCAGCGGTCCCAGCCCTACTGTACTAGGTACATACACACAATAATAACAAAATGAGTCCCTTCCCCAAAGAGCTTTCACCATATATAAAATAGGAAAAATTAATCTTGAACTAAATGTGTCCTTTCAGGACATATTTATTGAAAATATTTCTGGGGAAAGCTACGACACTTGGTCACCTGCATGGTGATACAGCAAACAGAAATACCTAGATGACCAACTGGTATGCCTACATTTCAAAGTGCTTAGATCTCCCTGGGGTTAACCAGCACATTTTGAAATCCAATTTGTCTCCATTTCACAAAGCTTTGTGGCATCTCATGTTTTGTTTTTGTATCTTTTTTTCTTTGACCTCAAACCTAGCATAAAACCACAACTACAAGGAGCATAGTCTTATTTACTTTAGCAAAACAGCCATATGGCATTTAGAGGTTCATTTTAAAGCATAGAATTTAGTCTTTGGGGGATTTAGGTTTCAGTAGGTCAAGAGGTTCTAAAGTCAGGAGAGTTTAGTTGTGATCTAGGCCTGACCTCTGTAGATCCCACCACAGTGAATAGCCTGATGCAGACACTCAAACTCCTTTATTTTCCCAAGAAATTCAGGACCATGATTATAGTTCTGTATCTTTTCCTTACACTAGAAAGCTACAGATAATAACTGCTATAATAAGTATGCCCTTATCTCTCCTGGGCACTGACCCTTCTGACTGCTTGTACATGTAGGAGCTTTTTCTAAGGGATATGCTTAGGCTACCAACTGGCATGAACTGCGCCAGACAGTTTCCCTGCAGTCATTTATCAAAAAAACATGAGATGGCAGAGATACTATTCCTCAGGGATATAATGATCCTGCCAAGACTTGTAAATGTATAGCAGCCCTAGTTATGAAATCTGAAGTGAATTGCTAAGTTGGCATCTGCAAATTATAATGATAAAGGTTTTATATCTTTTCTCAGTCTTATGGTTTTTGCCATGAGAATGGATAAATTACATGCAGCGCTTCAGTTCTAATTAGAGATGGGTCAAAGCTTAAGCTCCTGATCCAAACACTCCCAAATGTTGGGAAAGTTCAAGATCAAACCTTAGAGCGGATTTGTTTTCATTTTAGCTTTGTTCATTAGAATGACTGAATTCATGTTAGTCTCCAAAATCCAGCATCAGTAATAGTGTAATGTACTGCTTTTATATTTCAATATTCTAAACATTGACTGGCTAGCTATATAGTCTTCCCTATATTACAGCTTGACTAGTTTTCCCAGCTTAGTCACTGCCAATCAAAACACAGTATATTGGACAAGAATGAGCAATACATAAAACCATTATGTCCCATCAAGTGTAATAGGGTGCTCACAGTCAATTCCTGGTCTGAACTCCAGAGAACTTCTACAGTATCTCAGATGCCAGGGTGGTAACCACTGGTAATTGTGTTCATGTGTTAATTGTGACCACTGTATATTAAGCAATAGATTTGATGTTGACTTTATAAGAATTTCGTATAACATAGTACGAGTTTTGGAATGTAAAGCCCAGCGGATATGAAAATGGTCTAAACTTCCTGTTTTGAAATACCATATTCTCTGGGGCCAGAAATGTAACTCCTTGCAGGGCTATCCCTCAACCTGTCCTCCATTACAATGAGGCAGATCAGCTAAGTACCATACCATTTACTGTTTGTGTGTCTTTCATATTATCCTTTAAA
This sequence comes from Eretmochelys imbricata, assembly GCF_965152235.1. Classification (NCBI taxonomy): domain Eukaryota; kingdom Metazoa; phylum Chordata; order Testudines; family Cheloniidae; genus Eretmochelys; species Eretmochelys imbricata. The sequence continues at coordinate 35,665,708 of NC_135580.1, read as the reverse complement.
CAACAAAGTTCTGTCTCGTCTGCATGAAGACTGAAGATCCCACAGAACTTTTCATAAGATTAGATATTTGTCCCGCATCTTTAGGGGCAAAAACCTCCGTTCTTCCCAGATCCTTGTTGTTCAGTGAGAGATTAATTATCTCTCTAACCAATCTAAGACTTGTAACATAACTATAATCTTGGTATGTAAGTGCTAATTGGTTGCCGGTACCACATGTGGCAGACAATGTATATAGGAACAAATCCTGACTTTGTTTTTACTCCTATTGACTTCTTTGGCAGTTTGCCCAAGTACAAACTAAGAGAGCACTTATACACATCCTGCAGAAAGCTGCACAGCCAGAGCTTCGTACCCCCCAGAGCTCTTTTACTGCATGGGGACTTCAGGTGGTCTCAGGAGCCTGCCCCTTCTGTAGTGTCAGGGCCTTTGTTTGTAAAGTCCTTTGAAGCCAGTCCGCTGCTTGTTCAGGGAAAGCCCCTGGTGTGCCAGAATGGTTTGTTTACCTGCCGCGTCCTCAGGTTTGGCCAATCGCAGTTCCCACTGCCCGCAGTTCGCCGCTCCAAGCCAGTGGGGGCTGCGGGAAGCAGCGCAGGCCAAGGGACATGCTGGCCACCCTTCCTGCAGCCCCCATTGGTCTGGAGCCGCAAACCGCAATTGCCCAAACCTGCAGACTTGGAAGGTAAACAAACCGGTCTGGCCCGCCAGGGGCTTTCCCTGAACAAGCAGCGGACCAGCTTTGAGAACCAGCCTATTAGGATGAAAGGTGCTATAATATTGTATGCTTTCTTTGCTCTGCACATGCATCTTCTATTGAGATCAACAGAAGTTCAGCACATATATATAGACTGCTGAAAATGACACTACTCAAACAATCCCTGGTATGGTACCTTGCCTAGAAATGTCCTTTCAACACAAACTTACATAAATATATAACCAGATCCTGAAGTTCATGCTCAAGCAAAGCTCTCCTTGGGCCTGCTCCTGAAAGTCTTACTTTTTACCCAGACCAAACTCACTAACTTCATTGCCAATTTGGGGGTTTGATGGAGGGGGGAATGCCCCCTTTTTCCCCACCTTCCACCCAAAGGGAGACTGCCGAGGAATGATTGAATCCACGCTGTCAGGAGATTCTGGTCTCTATGGAGGAATAAACTGGCCAAGGAATAGAGCTGGTCCAAACATTTCCAATGGAACAGTTTAGCATCAGAAAATGCTGTTTCATCGCAATTAAAAGGTTTTGTGGAAACGTCATTTTGGAAGGAATTTGAGGCAACACTTTGAAACAATTCTAAATTAAAATAAAGAACTTTCTTTGTTTAGACTTTCTTGGTCCATTACATTCCTATGTTTTGAATTGACAATTATTTCCAATTTTTTAACTTTTAACTAATTTGTACATTGTTTTGATATTATTTAAACAAAATGCTTCTATTAGGTCGTCCGGAGGTTTCTGAAACAAAATATTTTGGCATTTTTGTTCTGAGAAATAGTTAGATTTTGACTTTTTATTCTGATTCAGGGTGAAATAAATGTTGGAATTTCCTGTGGGATGGAAATTCCATTTCCTAACCAGCTCTACTAAGAAACAATATGCCCTTAAATATTCAAGAGTTTACTGTTCACGTCCTGTGGCTTTCTGTGGAGCTGGTTAGCTTGGAGCAGCTTTTGTCCTGACACTTTTCTGCCCTCAGCACGAGAAGTAGCTTTTTGAATATTTGTTATATTTATTTTCTCTCACCCCTTCTCTGCTCCTATTCATTGTAATTTTTCCTCTTCAGCTCTACCTCCCTCACATTCATCTCTCATTCAGTCCTCAGTCACAGTGGCCCTGTGCCCATTTCTCTGCAGTGAGGAACGACTATGTCCACAATGAGAAACTTTCCTTTTTTTTTTTTTTTTTGCTCACTGAGCTCAGCACCTGGGAATATTTTTTTCTATCCTAATCTTGGACTCATTCATCCTCATCCTGCCTCTCCCCCATACATGACTCCACTTGTAAATGGAGGATAGAACCTGTAATATTTAAGAGAACATAGATGCCTAGTGTGTGCTCTGGTGCCAGAGTTCTAAAATCTGACAAACAGCTTGTTTCAGCTCTGGTTATAAGGAGCAAGGACTGACTTGGAGCTGTTGTAAACACAGGGAGTTCCTCCCCTCTCCCCCAACCATGTGATGTAAGTTTATTCAAGCTTACCCAGTCTACACTAATGTAAAATCCAGACATCATACTGAGACTACAGTAAAATCACATTCACTGAATTACCAGAACTGAGTTCTTAAGATGCTAAATTCACATACTGAAAATCAAGTTACAATCGGTTTCAAACCAAGGTGTGGCTCATCTTGGCCATGTAATATTTTCTCCCTTTTTGTTAGGGCTCCTAGCTATTTAAGAATGAGATGTGGAAACCTCATTAACTAGTGCATAATAGCTCTTTCAGTGTCCTCTAATGGCGTTTCATGATGTAATACAGAAATAAGCAATACTATATTCTATTACTGTGACCAAGTTCAAGAATCAATCAAAATAAATGTTTCCTCTGCAAACTTTAATCAATACAAATACATTTCCTGGGTTCTTACACAATGGAAAAAAATGCCAAGATTTCTATGAGCTTAAGCTAAAGCAGTCTGGCTGCACTGAAATATGTATATGATCAGATAGAGGAAAAAATGTTTAAAAATTCCCTGTGCTTAAAAAATGTATTGAAGTTAAATGTAATATATGGATACCTTTTCTCCCTAAAGTTATTGAATTATGTTGAACTAGCCCAGGGCTGTAAATCAGAACAGTATTTTTATACCAAATGTGTTTTACATCAGCACTGAAAATGGTTACAGATTGAAAGATTAAAATTATTATTAAATGGAGAATCATAAAAAAGACAAACTGTGCAGTAGCCACGTAATATGAGGATAATAGTGGTAGCCAATACTGGTAACTACTCAAAATGGAAATGTCTACCTCTCCAATTAGTTTATATCCATTAGAGAGGAACGTTCTGCTAAATCAGGTGCGGGGGGGGGGGGGGGAAATCAAATACAGTCAAGACTGCTTGTGGTAAACTTAGATGTGCTGAAACTCCACTTTTATTAAAGTAGAATGAAAACCCAAATCACTTGACTGCACTCCAGTGCAAACTGCAATTGCAGTTATTAGCACTGGTTGAATAATATTAGTTGTACAATTTATTCCACCCTTTTTACAATATTTTAATACATATTCAACCCTATTTTCATTATTTGCTGATGTGCATTTACTCTAATAATTTGCAATCTGTATATATATATAGGAGTTTAATGGCATTTCTTTTCAATCAATTATTAGAGAAATTGTTTTCTTTATGTGCTTAGCCATAAAGAAGAATTTTCACTTGAGGAGTGATTCTGTGACCCTTATTCACATTAAATAGCAATTACTTATGTGAGCATTTGTCAAGGTTCCTTCTCCACTCTGAACTCTAGGGTACAGATGTGGGGACCTGCATGAAAAACCCCCTAAGCTTTTTTTTACCAGCTTAGGTTAAAACTTCCCCAAGGTACAAACTATTTTACCTTTTGCCCTTGGACTTTATTGCTGCCACCACCGAGCGTCTAACAAATATATAACAGGGAAAGAGCCCACTTGGAAACGTCCTCCCCCCCCCCCGAAATCTTCCCAAACTCTACACCCCCTTTCCTGGGGAAGGCTTGATAAAAATCCTCACCAATTTGCATAGGTGAACACAGACCCAAACCCTTGGATCTTAAGAACAATGAAAAAGCAATCAGGTTCTTAAAAGAAGAATTTTAATTGAAGAAAAAGTAAAAGAATCACCTCTGTAAAATCAGGATGGTAAATACCTTACAGGGTAATCAGATTCAAAACAGAGAATCCCTCTAGGCAAAACCTTAAATTACAAAAAGACACAAACACAGGAATATACATTCCATTCAGCACGGCTTATTTTATCAGCCATTTAAACAAAGCAGAATCTAACGCATATCTAGCTAGATTACTTACTAAGTTCTAAGACTCCATTCCTTTTCTGTTCCTGGCAAAAACAACACACAGACAGAGAGAACCTTTGTTTCTCCCCGTCTCCAGCTTTGAAAGTATCTTGTCTCCTCATTGGTCATTTTGATCAGGTGCCAGCGAGGTTATCCTAGCTTCTTAACCCTTTACAGGTGAAAGGGTTTTTCCTCTGGCCAGGAGGGATTTTAAAGGTATTTACCCTTCCCTTTATATTTATGACAGCATTCCTATAAAACACAATGGGACTACATACCTAAGTAAATCTGACTTTGAGTGTAGGTTGCAATATCTGACCCTCTGAAACAAAATCTTCACATTTTTTTTCCTCCCTTTTATGGAAAAAAATATTTGAACTCAATGCAAACATCTCTGTTCAGATGTAGAACACTCTGATAACACCAGCAAACTTTCGTGGGAGGAACTGACTGAGATTGCAGTGAGGGATTTACCCTCAGATGAATAAGGGCTATGTTCAAGATTTGGGTTCTACAGAACGTGCAGTTCCAAGCACACCTGCAGGGTAATGTGACTCAAGTCCACTGATTTATTGTCAATCCACTTGTTAGTTTTAATTGGTTTCCAACAAGTTTTGGCAACTTTGCTAACATTGTTAAACATACCTTTCTTTGAACAAGAAATGAGGAATTATGTTTGCATGCACACCTAGAATGTGCCCCCAGATGCTCTGCTCAGTTCATGGGAACAGTCCATTACCCATTGTTTATGTGCTTATTGCTCAGACACATGTTCTTGGTGATATTGACTGCACACTCAGTGGCCAGATATGATTGATGTTTCCACATGCACAATTACACAAATTGCTGACTGACTTTCAAGATACTTAAGCAAGGTACAGTTTACCTCAGCAATGAGCTAGTTAGTACCAATGAGCCCCATCTTGTCTCTAGGGCTTTTCCCCAACTTTTTCTGAAATGCCATCAGCCCCAACTATCCAGCCAAAAACAGGCTTATGGAAAGGTTTGTGAAACTTTAAACAGGGCATGAAAAGAACCAGGGACATTATGGAAGAAATGAGCTACATTCCTATTTACTTACAGTGAGGAAACTGAGTGTGTTGCTACTGAAGTGTAAGGTGTGCTTTTTGCTGTATCTATAGAAACCCAACATCCAAAAGGATGTGGCTAATAAGCCAATGACTCATGCTGAATGAGCTGTTCATCCATTAAGAACTGGGCAACCAGTGGCTGTACAAAACTATCACTGAAATAGACACAGAGAATAGTATGTGTACAAAGTGGATCTCAGATATACTTTTTAGGTGCAAGTGCAGTCAGGGACAATGTAGCTCAGAGTTATGTACCAATATATGACATTTAGGGACTGATTAAGCGGAGACAACTGACATCCCTGGGATTATTAGTCAAAAAATCTGTGTGCTTATGGTAGGTTCCAGTTTAGCAAGCAGGTGATTTAGGTATGAGGATGTTAGATCTATTGTCCAAGCATAAGCAACAACAAGTCATGCTGAGGTGTAGACTGACATTAGTCAACATGATGTTAGGAGAATAGGTCCATCAGTGGCTATTAGCCAACATGGTCAAGGATGCAACTCCATGAATGCGAGAAGCTGTGACTGGACAACAGTGGATGGATCACTAGCTAAATTATTGTGATCTATTCATTCCCTCTAAAACATCTAGCACTGTTGGAAGACAGGATACTGGACTAGATGGACCATTGGTCCAACTTAGTGTGGCCATTCTTATGTTCTAGGTAATTGCTGCATATCTTGGATTCCTCATGGAGCTTCCAGAAACACAGGGCCACTCAGCAGTAGTTTATAGCCTAACAGCCCCATTAAACTCACTCTTTTTTATTACAAAAATAATGTAATGTACCCTTAAAAGCCACTATCCAGCAAGTTGCTGAACTTCTGCAGGTTTGAAATTGATCAATCTGCTGTGTTGTTGGACAGCTATCATCTTCCGAAAGTTTCTGGTGACATGTTCTTCCCCAGACATTGATCAGCCAGTGAGGTCTTGTTCTGATGATATTATGCTTCTGTCTTGTATTTCACTGGTTAAATGTGTTGTCATTCTATATCTGGAAGAGAAACTTTTGTACATGATATTCTGGAATAAGACAGAGCAGTCATCTTGCTCATATAGCTGAATTATAAAGCTTTTATTGAAAGCCACTGTTATTTTTCTAAGTCATCTCTGGTTAATGTGATATTAGACTTCCACTCCACACCAAAAATATGCACTCAGAATGCTTTCTCCATTACTAGTCCAAAAAATGTGCTGTAAGAAGTGCTTCTTTACAAGTTTTTATCTTACATTTGTACAACCAATGTTCACAAACCAGCATCCAGTTACTCTTACATAAACTAACAATTAAAGTACTAATAGCTTCATCTTTTGGAATGAAGATACACAGTGGAAACATCATAAATAAATGGTTCTTAACCTTCAGCAAACACGCTGTAAATTAAATAAAATAGGTTAAAAAGATTTAGCTTTGCTTAGTTATGCTTCTTTCTCTGTTCCAATAATATGAGGATTCCATCTTTCAACTCCATATATCTTTGAGATCCAGCCTAATATTTGACACTGTTCCCTTTTGATTTGCAATGAAGTAACTTCTTCTGAGCTACTGTATAATATTGTGACCTTTTTCTAAAAAACCTGTGATTGTTTACTTCTAAGTATTAAAGAGACACTTAAACAATACAGTAATTGGGACCATACTGTTACCTAAAGTAGCTAGACTTTAAAGTTAAAAATCATAAGCTCAATTTTGGTCTCACTCAGAACATGATCATATAAAGGTGCTGAGCACATCCTGGGAGATGCTGAGCTTCCTCAAAGTCCATTGATTTCAGACACTGCAGAAATAACTCAATTACAAAAGTGTAACCAGGAATATCAGTGGAGTTACATCAATGTGAAAGTAGTGTAAATGAGATCAGAATCAGGCTGAACATAAGAATGGCCATACTGGGTCAGACCAAAGGTCCAATAAGCCCAGTATCCTGTCCTCTGACAGTGGCCAACAGCAGGTGCCCCAAAGGGAATGAACAGACAGGTTATCATCAAGTAATCCATGCCCCATCACCCAATCCCAGCTTCTGGCAAACAGAGGCTAGGGACATCATTCCTGCCCATCCTGGCTAATAGCCATTGATGGCCTATCTTCCATGAATCTATCTAGCTCCCTTTTGAACCCTGCCTTAGAACTGATTCGTCCTGGAGTATACACATATTTCAGCATTTGTGGGGTTAGTTACCTATCAGTATCATGTCAGGAAAAGATTCTATAGTTCTTTTCTCTAAAATAATCTTTTTCTGGGTTGAAAATAATACATCTACAATAACATTAGCTTCTCCTGCTTTGTAGCTATCTGAAAATCAGATTTTTATACACTTGTATGCCACGTGGCTAACATGACATGAAGCTCAAATATAAACCACTGCAGCGAAACCATGGCTAGCTTTGCTCTGATAAATCCTTACGAAGGTAAACATGTTCACTTCCCTCAAGAACAGATGAATACACCTTTCTTCTGGTGTACTTTTCTTTTACAGACTAAGTGAGTTTTGCTACTTTAACCTACCTGTCCAATGTGTACTCCTCCTGTAGAACCATCTTTTCCTAAAATAAATGGGTGGGTGTGGCGGAGGTTGTTTTTATACCTTAAAACAGATTTTAGAAAGTATTTTGGCTTTCGATTTGGGAAAAATCTTACATAAGCAAAATATTCAGGAGTAAGTATTTGTCAATGAACTTTAACTGGTGTAAGTACTACGCATGAAAAATTGTGATTACTCTTCAAAGTTTAGAGACCTCTCATCTTATTTTAAAAAAAATCATTACACTAGGAGAATGGACATCTGCATGATTATCCACTCAAAAGTTAGGAAATGACAATCAAGGTTCCATGCTCAGCTTTAAATGTGTCCCCTTTGAATTTTCATTAACATATAATCTTTAAATTATATAACCCTATACTAACTTAATTACTGTTGTTACACTCTGTTCTCCTCTCAGATAGTGTACATCTATAGTCCAAAATACATATGTAAATTCTGATTATGCAAACCATCTTGGGCAACAACCAAAGTGTTTGGTTAATCTGAATGAAATTTGTTTCTGTGGGAATTCTGGTTATGGAAAGCATATCCAAATTTCAACTATGTGAAATTTTAACAATTTGGGATTCATTTAATTGGGGTTATCCTTTATCTATCTACTTTGCCAACACATCTTTTTGGTTTGAATACATTTTAATTAGGGACCATGGGAAATATGCACTTCAAAACTTGCTGGTTCAATATATGGTACCTGCCAAGGTTAGCCACGAAGCAGTGTCTAACATTACCACAGTTTCCCCCTGTACTTAGAAAGGGAGATACCTGTGGTAAATGGTTTGTAACAGTTGACAGATGTTGACTTTGTAATAGATTGCTACTGTATATTCCAGTCACCCATTTTATCAATATGTTTCTTACCGGTGTCTACTGATCAAAATGTCTTTGTTTAGTCAGAGATGACAGAATTTTAAAGCTTTGTCAACATTATGGGCCAGATACTTGAGTCAGTGCTTTCTGTCCCTCACACAGCTCAGTTGGAGGCATGCAGACAATATGCTTGTGTGTCACTTTTGCACCGTTCTGATCCTGGGGATGATGGTCCAGAGCTAATTTTCTCTAAATTGCACTGTGTTGACCTCTGACCCTCAGGGATCACTCCATCAGCATGGGATCATGGGGGCTTATATCAGCATAGGTTGTTGCCCCTTTCCCTTGGCCACATTCACTACTTTTAAAGGGAGTATCCTCCCAGGACTAGATCTACTTGCCTTGGAGCAGCTTTGCAGCAGGGGATCATGACAAAGATCGCCTAATACAATGTAGGCTCTGGCCCCACAATTAGAGTAAGCTGGTAATTAGTACAGGTTGGCTCTCTTTGTTTTTACATGCATTGGGTCTGATTGTCCTCTAATCCTACTGTAAATTGGGGGTAACTAAATTTAAATCAGTGGAAAGAAAACTGGCTTGAGAAAAGAATCAAGCCCCGTAGTTATGTAGAATGCACAGTGCAAAATGCAGCCGTTAAATATGTCCTCCTGGGGGCCTTATTAAGTATGCGACAAGTGATATTATATCTTCCTGAACAGTAGTAAAGCACAGTCTGTTGGGTTTTTTGTGTTGACTGTTTGTTCTGTTATGCTCTTTTAAACTTTCATTTCAAAAGTAGGCTACTCCTACTATGTGTATGTGAGAATCAAGGAAAAAGTTTGCTCATAGGATTATTTTAATAAACATTTATTCTTAACATAGCTGTTTCATTTTCCCAAACAATGCTTCACTAACTAGTCAGCATCTGCTGAAACAACTCATGGTAAACGAACAGATGCTGAACAGTTAGTGAGACAGATGCTGCATAGAGAGGGAAAAGACAAAGTGTAACACATTAATGACTTTTAAAAGCTTTTTTTGGTTGGACTGGGCATAATCCTTGCATCAGAGAAGACAAACTGCAGATCAAGGCCTTAATAAGCATGCAGCAATATGCAGTGAAACTTGACAAACACTCAGAGGTGTATTTGCAGTATCCCTGGTGTTTAGAATTTATTCATCTATAAGAAGTGATGTGATGAAGGAAGCATGGTGATTTCAAAGAATCCAGGGTCTGCAATTTTGCATGGGGGAAAGGGGAAAGCACAATTGTCAACAGAGGCCAAAAGAGAGGGAAAGGAGATCTTGATTTCAGTGAGACTTCTTGGAGGAATCCCATTTTTTCTCCTCTCCTTTGCACATCTTTCCTTTCTCTGCCCTGCCTTTTGTTACCTTTCTTCGTCCTGCTCTCATTATCTTTGTTTTCTGCAATATATTGCACTTGCAGGCAATTACCCTGCTGATTTAGTAGGTCATAACTCCAAGGTTTAGACCTTTCTTAACGAGTAGATGGGGTGCATATCCCAAAATCTTTTCCTGTCAGACATGGGATCACAGCATGGAAAAGCCACTTTTCTCTCACCCTTCTTGTGTTAGCAAAGAGTGCCTTCCGCGTGCATTTCTTCCTCTCGTTCCTAATTTTTGAAGGACTTCTTCCATGATTTCAAGCTGCTGGCATACACATTCTCCTTTCATGGGCTAACCATAGAAAAGGCAAAGCAGGTCAAATCCATCTTTAAATGCTACTATGTTAGCCGGCTTTCTAAAGCGATGGTCAGCTGTGACAGGGCAGAATAATTCAGCCACAGTCTTAACCACTGAGGATCATGTAGCAACATTTTTCAGACAAGACAAACACTACAGAGTGAGAGGAGTTTCTAAAGCCACAGAGCAAAATGAAAATGGTGCTTATGATACGTACGGTTTTATCACCCTAGCAATCTTCCAGTGGCCCAAGCTATAATTTTCATAAACCCAGCTGTAGTATTTAGTAACAAAAGAGGGGTTTTTTTGTTCCCCCTCTTTAATTAACTGTTTCTGAATATTATGAAAGGTCAAAGATGAAAGAGATGCTGATAAAGGAGTGATTTATTTCACTTTATGTTCTATCTACCTCTTTCAGAGTTATATTTTGTTCCTTCTTTGGCACATTCCTGGCCAACTTGAGCTGTGACAATCTGTCTGTTGTGGTCTAAGTCAGCCTTGCCCCATGGGAGAGAGGCCAGCTTGGCCTATTTGAACTAGAGACATAAAAAAGGAGCAAGAGTGTTTTTCTGTAACCCCATAATGTACTTTTTACAAGTGCTCTCTTTCATTGTGGCTAGCATGATGGTCACCCTCACTTCAAAGTGCTCTCATATGGAGCACATCTTTTTATTTCTGGCAGGAAAAGGAGAGGGATGATCTGGTGGAGAACGGTGCTGCCACAACTCACTACTCCCTGTCAGTGGTGGATCAGCAGATACTTACAAGATGATCTGACCAATGCTTATGAGACTTCAGCAGGTGTCAGAAATTAACTAATCTCTTACCCTTCTGTGGATCACCTTTCTGCAACAAGTCAAAGGCCACAGATGTCTTTGATTTACACTAAGAGTTATTCAGTCTGGAAATCTACTTGGCCAATACCTGTTTGAGATGGTGTAAGAACAGGAGCTGAATTCCTGGTCCTACTGAAGTGCAACTCTTGACTTCAGTAGAACCAGGCTTTCACAGAGGGTGTTTTATACATGAGGTTGGTCAGAGAATTGTATTTAAATTGTACAAACGCTCACTAAATTGCCCCTGAAAGGATGGCACATTTGGAATGAAGTAGCTGTTGAACTAGGTGAAAGGCATGAATATATCACAGGACTGCGAAGATGCTTCTTTGCTTAGTGAATCAACACAGCTCCTAAGACATGCCCTGGTTGAATGCATGCTTTTCACACATACGCAAGTTTTCCTGTACAAACTCAGACAAGTACAGTATATAACCCATAATTATGCCCATGCATAGGTCTATATTTATTCATGTTTGTATTTTTTACACATGGTGTTCTAAAACGGCTAAATAAGATGAAGTTCATTTTTAAATTATATTACTAACACTTCTAAATTGACTCCAATTAATTATCAAATGAACAATACCATCCTATTTCACTACAATATATCCACCCTTAAGAAGTTCCATTGGTTAAATGTATTCTATTGGGTCTAATGGAATTCATCATTTTAAAGACAAGGAAGATCTGAGAATCTGTGGAATCTTTTATATCCAATGCAACATTTGAAGAGCTGCTAAGTTTGTCACTTATTAAAAATAAAAATAAAAAAAAACAGAGCCAAGAGTTTAAAAGTGACTAGTGATATGGGGTATTAATGTCCAGCTAGCAACTTGAGACATCTTCTAGAGACACAAATTTCAAACAGTAGATGCCAGAAGCTCCCCTGAGCAGAGTTCGGTTCAGCCCTCATTGGTGCCTGCTTTTCCTCCCAGATCATGTGATTGAAAGAGATTGTGTGACAGCAAGAATATATAAGGTTCCCTTTTTCCCTCAGCATGAGGGACACCAAGTGAGAGAGGGAAGTGCATAGGCGACCCTCTGCAGTGAGTCCTGTAGAAGGGATCCTGGAAAAGGGCCAAAGAGATGCTTAGAGAGAGTCCTGTAGAGGGCCAACTTCAGAAATCAGGGGAAGGACAGTCATGGGTTGGGGAAGGTCTCCAGGTCTGGGATTAGGGTGTGGCCTGTGAGCTTCCCTGGGGCGAGAGACAAGGGATTCAGATTCCGTCCTAAAGAATGTATGAACAAGCCTAGGAGGCAGCCAAGCCAACTACGGAAGAAAATAGCCATGAGGGAAGAGTGGCCCATCAGCTGTTCTCATATGTCCGCTATGTAGAGCCTGGATTCACCAATAGGCTCTGACTGCTTTGTGCCACGTTAGAGATGCAAACCAGCTGTAGATTTGGTTTATCTGGTCAGCTAAACCAGTTTCTGGCCGATTTGTGGCACAAAGCAATTAGAGCATATGGATGAATTTGGCCCTTCAGCCCTATAGCATGTAATAGGTGTCAGAGTTTCTAAATGATGGCTTGATGTTACTACATTTTCTTACTGTGCATCAGTAAACAATATAATAGGAGGCACACATATGAAGCCAAATTAAAAAACTGCAACAGAGAAGCAAAATGAAACAAACAACAGGATGATAGTGTAAATCTGTTGTATAATAGCTAACAATTCTCCTAATAAACCCAAGTTACTATTGTTACAAACATGAAAATTAAGTGGAGTATGCTTATGCATCTTTATCAGGAACAACTGGGACTAGAACAGGAGAAGAGAATGTGATCAAAATCAAAGACCAGTGATGTGAGATCTCATGTCCTATTGATGCATACAGATTTTGACCCAGATTTCAGTGCGAATTGCGTGCCTGAGTACTTTTTAGGGTCTGAGTGCTAGCCACACATGAGCACCCAGAAACACATAGTACTGAACCCCTGTCTCAGTCCCACCTAGACACCTGGTGTGGGAGCAGGCCTTTGTTCCATATATTTCACAATCCTGTGTTTGCAGTGACTGATCTTCAGCAGAAGGTCCAAACCCTCCATGATACATTCAATTGTGCAATGCAGGGCATGCATGGAAAAAATTCCTTGCCAAAGCTCTGTGGCCTGAGGCATGGGTTTTATTAAACATATAATCCTCACAGTGTGCATAGCTCTAATTGTTAATGCTGGTAATTAATTCATCCAGATTTTTAATGAGAGCCTTGCTGTGTGAACCTAGCTGCCCGACATCTTGATCTCATACGGTCTCAGCCTTGAAAGATCAGACACAAAAACAGCGTGGGTGGCCATAAATCTTGATTATGAGACTGTGTTAAAGCTGTAAAAAAGGCAATAAGAGGACATGCCTAAATGAGTGTTAGGAGTTAAGATAGCTAGAGCATGCAGCAAATGTACCTAACAGCTTTGTTAGTCTTGACACATCCTCAGTGGGTCTCAGTAAGCCTGTCTGCTTTTTAAAAAAAATAATGACAGTTGTTTGAGGTCCCAAACAGCTGGTTCCATACCACTTGTCTGCTCCCACTAACTGCTCCCCCCTCAAAAATAACCCATAAAAAATTGAGAGCTCTGTGTCATTCCAGCAATGGATGTTTGTTGAACCACTACGGTATGTTAGGTATTATGAGCCCAGCTACCGCTCCCTCCTCGATAGCTACAGAAAGCCCTGCTTGTGTGTCTACTGTGTGCTAGAGCATCTGAAGAGCTCACATGGGAGTGTGGCATTCTCAGTCAACCGATGAGTTCCACAGGAGCAACTGGTGATCTCCTGTGCAATAAATCCAAGAAGAAGGAGAAGCAGAAAGTGGAGTTGATGGTGTTAGGAATCATCAGCTTTCTTCTCACAGACCCAAAGTCTCTGGGTACGCCCCCATCCCCCAATCTTCATACATAAAAGGGGATGATTTGGCTCAATTAAACTAGAATTGTGTTTCAGCTGCTGTGTGCAGGGTTGGTCCCCAGGGACTCATTTCATCAGCCTTAGGGTTAGTTTAGCTTATGCCAGTTTTTAACAGCTCTAAGCAGACCTGACTGAAAATTTTCCATCCAAGTAGTTGGAAATTTATTTATTTTTTTTTGCCAGAACAGACTTTGTTTGGTGTAAAATATCTAATTGTCAAATTTACACATTTTGCCCAAAAATGACATTTTTGGGGTTGCTATTTTTTTTCTTTTTTGACAAAGTAAAAATGTCATTTTTGAGGAAAACCTGAAACTTTAAAGAATTTCAACCAAAACAAAATCTCTCTCAATTTTGTTGCCGGGGTTTTTGTTGTTTTGTGTTTTGTAGAGGGAAAACACTTTCCCAACCTCTTAATCATAAGGAATCAAAATCTTAGTTGGGTACCAGCATAGCATAGCAATCTTTGGCCATGACCTCTACACCAGCAGTAGGGAAGAGAGCTGGCATAGTAACCTTATCCCAGCGCTCTAGTACTAGAGTATCCTTCATGCACTCAAGGGCCAGGTTCATCACTTTAGGGACCGATTCACCAGCAATATGGCACAAAGTAGTCTCTTTGCACTGGACTTCTTTGTGCCATATTGCTGGCGAATCTGGACTGGTTAATAGACTTGCAGTCTAACTTAAACCTATATTCTATGCTCATCATAGAAGTAGATGCACAAGAAATCAACAAATCCAAATTTATGAAAGAAGGCTTTCTTAGTTAAAAAAATAATCCTGGTGAAGAGTGAAGGCAGGAATAAAAATAAAACACACGTGTACCTATAGCATAGAAAAATGAGAAAGCTGATAACAGTGAGTACAAATCATCAGTTAGGATATGCAGGACAGTTGATAAGGGAAACTAATGGTATCAATGAAAACTCTACAGCCAGTAAGGTTAAGAACAATAAGGAGTTCTTAACTGTATTAGGAATAAACAAAATCCTACTAATAGCATAGACAAGGATGGTAAGATTAAAAAATTATAATATAGAAAAGCCAGAAGTATTCATATTTTACAGAGATAATGAAATATTTTCTACTCCATCAATATCTAAGGAGGTTGTTAAACAGCGTATCTTGCACCCAAAATTATGAAAAGAATTGGCTGAGTTGAAATCATTGGGCATTAATTAAGCACCTTTTTTAATTTTCAAATTTTCAGAAACCTCTCTCTGCATCTTTTAGGCACCTAAACGCTGTGCCTTTTAAAATCTGAAGAATGCAGGTCATATTTATAAAATGGTAGAAAGCAGTGATTGTGAAAAGGATTTAGCAGTCATGGTGTTGAACATGAGCTCCTAATGTGACACTGTAGCTAAGAAGGAAAATGCAATCTTGGATGTATGTCTATTTGCAAGATCAGCCCCTTAATATTCTTATCACAATATAATCTCCCTTTAGTGTAAAATGATGGTGTTTACAAATCTTGCTAGCCCACATTTTGATACATTTTGATAGTGGTACTGTAAATGTGGTAATGCTGGTGAATTTGGAGCTCTACAATTTCTAACAAGAGTATTTTAGACTTACGAGGACCACAGAAGCATAAAAATACATATTATTGCCTTTCTTAATCCCATAATGTAACAGATTATACCAGTTAAAGCTGCAGAAGTAGTTTTTCTAGGCCAACACTTTTGATTACACACTGTGATTTTTAGAATCTCTAAGGACAAGAAGTTCTTTACAGGGTCAGACTGACATGAACAAAACAGGCTGAATGAGTTATAGGAAAGTCTATTGTGCTCTCTGTACAGATTCCTTAGTGCAGGATGCCAGATTTGACATTATGGAACTCAAAAGCAAAACCTGATTCGTATTAGCTGTAATTAAAATATTTTATTTGTCAGTTAGGTACATAACGTCCCGAAGAGATGTTATCTCAGAAATAGTTGAGGTTGAACTGTCTCTGCAATAAAGCTTAGAGCATACTTTTAAATTCATTATAGCCCATTGCGACCCTGCTAAATGCTATTCAAAATCCCCTGAAACTCCACTTGAGTCTATGCAGTTCATCTAGCTGGAGCAGTATGCTATCTCCTAATTTATGTTAAAGTTCTACATTCAATAGGTAAATGTAGAGTGATTACAAAGGTTACCTCTGCTCAGTAGGCTAAATACAGTTGGCAAAGACATGATGCCTTGTGTAAACAATTATGGTTGTGATTCTCCCTCCTGAGCAGTCTATCTCCATTGACATCAATGGCATGCATGAGATGAGAATCAAACACTATGCCTCCACAGGTATTGGGTAGGAATGGGTGGGGAGGTGTAAAAAGAAGTGAGTTGAAAACAGGTGTAACTTGTATTCCGTCTAGTCCTGCCTTGTTAGTGGTAGCAGGAGATACGGGCATAGGCGATGTAGGTCCCTAGCCACACATGACACTAAGCACAGATGAGCACGCTAGAGGCCCTATCTCTTGAGTTTCAGTGCACTTGCAGATACACCTACTGCTAATGAAGGGAGAAGAGCTCCCTTTGTCCAAGCCCCATCCATTTAGAGGGAGCTACAATTTACCCTTAAAACTTCAGTTTTCTATTAAAACTAAAGAAGGGGTCAGATCTTCAGCTAGTATAATCTGGTGTAACTGTCAAAGTCAATGGGGCCATATTAATTTACACCAGATAAGGTTCTGGTCCAAAACATATTCCTATTAATTTATTATATTTTTCTTTCATTCCCATCAAGGACCATCATAACATCTGCTATAACTAATTTTAAAATAACAAAATTGCCAGATTTGTATTGCTTTGGTTCAAATGGTCTTGAAAGCTTTAAGGACAATGGACAAATCTTACAGTAATGTTAGAACTTTAGCCAAGAGGCTCTTATTCAAAAGCACAGTATATTCTTGGATTGTGTGTGATAGTGTGATCATTTATTTTGTGACTGTTTGCTGGTGGTATGCAACACTTAATCATTGAGACCACCATGGTGAAAAAAAAAGCTTCTTAACTTGCATCCAAATATGAACCCTTACGTTAGATTGTGGTTGTCTAGCTGATTTTCAATTTCTAGAAACACTCTAAAGTATAGTTTATCAGTGCCAAAGTTGCTTTACCAGAAGTTTATGGAAATAGTCAGAAATAGTCAGAATAGACTATTTATGGAAATAGTCAGAAAATAACTTCTAGTACTGACAAGCACTTTTGCTGTAGAACATTGTTGATCAACAGTCTCAAGGCAGTCAAGGAGGAACTTGGTGAATCTATAATGTTCAGTACCCTGATGACAAGAATCTCACCAAAAATATTTTCTGAGTAATGCAAATGCAGCATCTCCTTTTGGGTTTTTTGTTTTTGAAGATTTAGCCCCATAATTCTTTTGATGTTATAAGACAAAGGTTTGAAATAGGATTTGAAAATCTGTGGCAAATTTGAATTGGGTGTGTGTTCAAATAACTCGGATGAACTTTTATGGGTTGGGTTGCAGTTGTCCAAAATTCCAAATGAGAACATTTAAAGATGCAACCAAACAAAGCTTCATGGCCAAATTCATGTTAGATATAACTCTGCTGAAGTAAATGGAATTAGGTTTGACATGAACTTGGCCACTTACGTGGAAATTGATTAAGCTTCTATGTATTTTTAATTTTGAAAAGCATATTCTTCACTGTCTTAGATGGAAAAATCTTTCCATATTATATAATATTGAGGCCAAATTGTGATACTCTTACATTGGGTGTAATCATGATCTGGTCCTTGGTTTATAAACTCCCCAAAGTGTGGGTTTTACAGCACTTAAGACAGAGGGACCTAGAACATGTTTGAGAGCTCTGGCCAGTAATATCAAATAATAAAGTTATAATTAATAATAATTCCTCTCTGTGACTATATGGCCACTCTTACCAAAATCCATCAATATTTGTGATTATTTCCTATAAATGTAAGAGGTTTTATGGATAGATTGGGGAATCAGTTATCTTTCTCACCTGCCCTCCCCCCCCCCCCACGGTTGTGTAACTGAGAGCTGCATCTTAAAGATCCTTCAAAAAAAAATTTATTCCAACAACAGGTCCACCAGAACACCCTCCAATGGCAGGCCACAAAATGACATGCACAACTGCCTCTGTTTCCCCTCTCAGGTAACACAGTAACTTTACATCAGACTTCCTGGTCTCAACATTTCCCCTCCTTCATGCTGGTTTATTATAAAATGTTGTGCAGATGACCCCAAGCACAAGTCCCAGATATGTAGTCCAGTTCTTACCACAGTGTAAGCAGTCATCAAAACATCTTGTCTCTCAGTGCTCCACATACCACACATCAATACCTTTGACCACACCTAGATTCTGCCACTCTTCCCTTGCCCTTGTACCTTGTACCAGAACAATTGCATGTTCCTGTGGCTCCATAGAGACTCAGTGAAAATATGGGAAGACTTAGCTGCAAATTTAAACAGTGCAGATTTCCAAAAGATGTCCTTCTGTTACTCTTGGTTATTTACTGCTTTTTGAAAAAATAGTGTCCAACACTGCTTGATGATTGAGAGGAAAAAATGTTTCCAGGTAATATCTATTCTCCTGTGTACAATTTATCTTTAGGTTCATGTTTAGATTAATGAATCTACTCATATAAAATCTTCATGGAAAATTAAGCTAAAAGTGAAAATCTTTTGAGAGTTTGATACTTAACAAACGTTTTAATACTTAGTCACGTACTGTTGTATTACTGGGCATTAGGGAAAAAAAATTCAGATGCATTTATTTATCCGCTTTTATTTAATATAAAACCCTGTTGCCAAATTTCAGAGAATTTGCGTAATGCCAGAGTAATTGGGCTGCATCTGTGTAATCCTAGGGTTGCATAATTGTAAGTGGGGCAGAATGTGGCCCCTTGTACACATAAATCATGCAGTAATAGATGGGATTCCTCACAAACTCTAGGGCTAGTACCTGCAGGCTGGAAAAGTAACCCCAACCATGAGGGCTAGAAATTTACTACTTATTTTTTTAAACAACAGCATAGATTTAGATTTTGATATAATCACATTAGCAGGCTAGCTGCCTAGCTCTTGTTGATTTCACACCTAACCTGTTCTGAGCACTTTTGTAAATATTACTAGGCTCCTATCTGCACCTTTAGGTGGCTGAACAACTCTGTAAATCTGGTCCTTAGACAAAAGTGATGGAGGTAAAGTCAATGAGACTTAGAAGCCTAAGGGTGAAAATCACTTTGAAGTGAGCTGTAGCTCACGAAAGCTCATGCTCAAATAAATTGGTTAGTCTCTAAGGTGCCACAAGTACTCCTTTTCTTATAATAAAGTTACAATGAGCATCCTATACAAATTCCAACATCTTGAATAATTCCACCTGGTCTCATCAAATCCCATGTTTTAAAAATTGCAAATATCTCTGCAACAGGCAGAATCTTTCAAACCAGTAGAACTTTAAGCTCACCTGTTATAAGGGGGTATATGCCAGTGTCATGTGTCATATGCAGAGTGTACAGTTTGGATCTGAATGTCTAAGAGCAATCCTTCCTTAATCCAGGACTGGGACTGTTCCTAATAATCTAAACTAGAGTTTGTAGGAAAATTGTTTTTTTTCCCCCTGAGGAAAATGTTGAGGGAAAACATAATTATAATAATTAATCATTAATAATTTGTGTCAAAAGTTTCCCTAGGAAAAAAATCTGGTTTTGATTTTTTTCTTCTTTTTGATGGAAAACTAAAAATCTCTATTCCGAAATGCCATCATGGTGGCTTGTGGAAGTGGTCATTTGGATGCCTCTGTCTCCGTTCTCCTATATCAGAATCCCCCTTTGCTGCATCACCGCAGTGTAGCATGGGAGATGTAGTCTGGCTAAGAAAATCAGCCCATAGAGGGGAATACAAGCAAGAGGCACCTGTATTACATGGCACCATGGTGGCATTTCTGAATCAATTATTTTTTTCTGGTTTTCAGCCAAAAATGTTTTGGGGACTGGGTTTTGTTTTTGTTTTTGGTTTTTTTTGACAAAAGACAAAATTTGCTGTGGAAAAGCAGACACCTTTTTGTGGGGAAAAAATAGTTTAATTTAAACCCCATTTTCCATCAAAAACAGTTTTGGTATAAGATTTTTGACAGACCCTAAATCTTAAAAGGAATGTTACACTTTATATGTACCACGTGTAATGTGTCCTCATTTATCTTTCACTGTGCACTTAATTATTAACAAGCTAATTTTGTAGCTATTTTGTCCTGGTCAATAGAATGGCTTACTATTGTAGCATTGGCTTTATAAAATCTCATGACAGAACTCTTCATAAAAGATTATGCACACTGTGCAGTTTCCTTTGGGGCTACACTACTTCCCCTTGATCTCAAGAGTCAAGCTGGTGTGCTTTTTGGATATTCTTTTGAAGTAGTTCACAACGAGATGGTTGAAACTTTCTGAATAATTAGAAAAAACAGAGAAGTAAGACCCAATAGAGAAAAATATATCTTCTTTTGGGGTTTGCCATTGTGTTTGTAATCCTGGGGATCAATACCTTGTAGCTAAATGTGCTGATGTTTCCAGGCCAATAAAGAACTATTGTTTTGTGCTTTCTTTAAGATGAAATAGAAGGCATGGGGAATTAAAGAGTTCATAGTGTGTAGGAATACAAATCCCCAGAGTTTTTGTGAACATGCCACTTAAGAACTACTGCAATGCTTTCAGAATAGCAGCCGAAACAAAAGACAATTAATTATAAAATGCATGCCTTCCATACCAGATGGTTGCATCCCACCTTTATTAAAACACTCAATGATATAACTGAGTACAATTGCAATGTGTTAGTGTTATGAAGTATTTGGAAGCTTTACGGCTGACAATGTGAAGATGAGTTTTAAAAAGGTAAGCGGATCAGGTGCTAGCCAGTGCCAGAAGCAGTGGACCTAACTTGATGGAATATTTTTGAGAAACTATGGCAAAACCTATGGCTAGATCTACTTGACTGATTTCAGGATTTTAATTTGATTTAATTTAATTGGTCACATGCAGATCAGAACTCAAATCCTAGTTTTTTCTTTTGGCTCTCAATCTAGTAAAAATTGTTCAGGATGGTGAAATACAAATTAGTGGGCCCTCCATCTTTTTTCTGAATAAGTTGCCACCTGTCTGTAACATAAAGGGTAATAAATACAATAAACTGATGGTGCTAATAACTGATTTTAAATAAACTTCTTAGCTTGTTCCCTTTCCCATTGTAAACAGGCATGTTATCTAAAATATTTTAATATAGTATTTTTCCAAATAATGGCTGACAAACCTTACTAAAATTATAGGCAAATAATTTTATCCAATTTATACTGGACTAAAATCCCTCTATGCCAGTTTTGTGAGGTGAGGTAGTGGGAAAGCCTAGAAAGAGGAGAGATCTAGTGATGCCTAAAGTGAATTTTTATGGTGCAAATTTTGAAGTCCTTATGTTACTCTTGAAGACTATCAGACTGTTTCTCTTCTCTTTAACAACGGTGTTATTCACGTCGCTAAAGTTATCCTCAGTTACACTCCTATGAGAGAAAAATCAGGCCCTGTTTCAACCCAGTTGTTGACCAACCTCCCCTCCCCCGCCCCAAAAAAAGATGTATTGGGGTTGGGGGAGAATCTAGCAGTGATTTGTTTTCCTCAAAGCTGAACTTTAGAACACCATAAATGTTTAAATTTAAGTTGAATAAAGACTCTATTAGTTGTATATGCATTAAATGGTAACTTAGCGAAAGGATTCAAGATAAATGTTTGAGCTGTCAGATAAATTATGCAAGAAAAATAGAGGTGATGTATTCCAAACAGAGCAGGGATCAGACAGGCTGTGGGTGAATATTAAGAGCCAATTTCAGTCCTTGGATATGTCTGTGACTTCCCACTGCACATATCTGAGGGAGGAATTTGGTCCAAATAGTAAGTATTTTTAAACTATAGAGGGATATAAATGAGAATGGCAAAGGAAACAGCTGGCAAACACATTCTTGAGATCAGAAATTAAGAACTAAGCTAAAGATATCACTTTGAAAATAAAGGAAATGGAAACAGAGTTCTGGCTCTTCTGTACAAAATAAAATTGGCACATAGGCAATGGGGTAGTGTAATCTAAAGGAAACATCTTAAAAAGAAATATGATGTAATTAATGTTACTGAAACTTGGCTGCATCGGGACAACTGATCTGGATATCAAGTTTCCAGAATTTAAAGACCACAGGAAGAATAAGCTCCACAGTATAAGATGGACTATGGCAGAAAATAGTTATGAAAGAGGATATTCTGAAATCTAAATGGCTCACACAGATTGACTGACTGAACTGAGATTAAATTGTAAATTGTTCGCGATCTTCAGGGCAGGATGAAAAGAAAGATCAGTCTGATAAGGAAGACTTGTAAAAAGGTTTGAACAATGATCTTGGGAGACGTCAGTTAGCCTGACACTGACTGGAAAAAGAATTACAGAATGACTAAAGAAAGATGTGTTATTCCGGATGCCATGGAACTATGTTCTTCTGCAGCTACTGTTGAGTAATATAAAGCATTACAAATTATTTAGGGAATGAACCAGGTCTGAACAAGATAATATAGGTCAATAATCTGGTGTTAGCAATCCTGATATAACTGGCTTTTAATATTTACAAGGGTAAAAAGATAGTAGTGAAAAACAATGGCTGTGTAAAAGCAAATCAGGAGAAGATACACAATGAAACTCATGGAGATAGATTTGGAAATCATAATATTTATATGATTAAATGCTGTA
Organism: Eretmochelys imbricata; assembly: GCF_965152235.1. Classification (NCBI taxonomy): domain Eukaryota; kingdom Metazoa; phylum Chordata; order Testudines; family Cheloniidae; genus Eretmochelys; species Eretmochelys imbricata. The sequence goes on along the minus strand of NC_135580.1, from coordinate 35,643,064 downwards.
AGCAGGTGTGGAATTGGAGGTATTACAGTGGTCGAGATCAGATTGTGAAATATAGATATTTGTCTATTAGACACTGAAAGCAACTTGGCCACCTGGCATCCAGTTGAGGTCATTTTTTCAAGGTAGTGAGGAGTAACACAAGTAAAGACAGGAGTTACACAAGTACAAAACCAGTGTGAGAGGAGAATTTGGCCAGTTGTTTCATGTTCTTGAGATACTTTCACCTGTTTGTAAAAATTATTGAAATTTAAAATGGATCAGCATGACTAGAGTACAACCTGACTTTGGTTTTCAAAGAGCTCTCACAATCAGTTGTCAGCTGCCACTTAGAAAATGTCAGGGTTTTGATTGTTCTTGTATAGTATCTTTCCACCCACTTAGCCATGAAGGGCAAAACAGACACTAGAAGTATGGAAAGATTAGTTATTATTGATATAGTACACTGAGGCAGCTTTATTTGAAATCAACAGTCTTCGAAGTAATTTAATGTTTTGTGGTCTATTAGTGTTTGGTACATTAATATGCAATTGGATCTGACATAATACAATAAATCTGCCCTAAAGGTCAATGAAAAAGTTTTCATAAGTAAAAGGAAATTCTGTTTACCTAATTTTTAGTCAAGTTGGGAAGAAAACTGTACAATTACAGATGACCCAGTTTTTCATGTACATTGGGTAACTGATTGTGCAGGCGGCTAATTGTGGTTATTTACATACACAATTACTTGATTTCTGCATGCAGCCACAACGATTGTGTTCACAAATTAGCCATTCAATTGTATGCAACTTGTTTACCAAATAAACTCTGTACATGTAAACTAATGACATGTGTGAAGCAAAAAGTCTTGCAAAGAGCTCAAAATATGACAAACCCATTTATAGTTCTAGCGGTTTTTATCGCTTCCTGTCTTCAAAATTCGTTCCTTGCGAAAAATGCAGTGTTAGTATGTGTTTGTGAGATATCCCAGTGCTTTGCCTCTCTTGCTTGGGATGTTGATGACTTTTGCATTCTGAAAAATTATAGGGCATGACTCATATTAGTTAGCACTGTTCCCAAGCAAAGAACTTATTCCATACATTTGCTCTATATGGTCTCGGGATAAAAATAATGGTCTAAATGTTTAAATTTGGGTGCCTAAATTTGGGTTCCTCCATCCATATTTAGTAGAGCTGGTCAGAAAATAGAATGTCTGTCTGTTCTGTGGAAAATATTGACATTTCAAATTCCTTTTGTCCTGAATTGGAACAAAATGTGGAAATTTGGAAATTTACCACATATGTAATTTCTGAAATATTTTATTTTGAAAACATCAAAATAAACATACCAAAACATTTCATTTAGATTTTTCCGTTTTTTATTATAGGGTATTAAAGTCTAAACAGTAAAGCAAAAGGAAGTATTTCAACAATAACCATCAAATTTTGACAAAATTGACATTTTCACACAACATTTCAATGGAAAACTGGTCAGTCGGAAAAAATTTAACCAGCTTGAATATTTAGGCACTTATATATAAGTGGTCTGATCTTCAAATCTGCTAAACATCTTTTGCTTCCAGGGATTGCTATAGGAGAAGGGGTTCTTGGCACTTCTCAAAATCAAGTCACTTATATTTGTGTCTAAATATGGAAGCTGAATTTAGGCATCCAAGTTTCAACATTTTGGCTACTGTATCAGTTCTATGAAAGAAAACATAATCCATCTTTTCTAGGTTATTAAATCAGACCTTTATATTCTATAACATGAATTGTTAACTTTTCATTATAAGAGAAATATTATCATAATTTTAATGGTTTAGTTAAACAGTTATATTGAGGAAAGAAGTATATGTCAATGAAATAATTATGGATCAAAGATAAAAGCTGAGATTCATTCTTCTGAATTCTTCTCCTCTGCCAAATAACATAACCCAATGCTAATAATCCTTTGTTTTTGCAGAATTATATTTTTGATACATTTGCCTTAGATGTTCAGAAGCAATGAGAGAAGCTAAAAGGATGCTAGGATTAGAACTAAATGGAAATTCCCACTGGCTAAAGTCACCAATTATTGCTGAGGTTATGGAAGAGAGAAGTTTTCAATATTGGTACTGTTTCAAATATCACAAAATAAAAATTTCACAAATCTATTTCTGGATTTTCCAACCAGCTCTTGAGGAAAAACAGATATACACCACCATTGACATTAGTTACATATTGCATCAGTAAGTCAGCATAGGGGAGTGTAAGCTGGTATAATTTACACCCCCAGGGAGTGGAAGTGAGCAACTCAAGAAAAAACATCCAGAAGGGGTAAAGGTGGGTGGTGAAGCACTGGACTGGGTTACCTAGGGAGGTGGTGGAATCTCCATCCTTAGCGGTTTTTAAGGCCTGGCTTGACAAAGCCCTGGCTGGGATGATTTAGTTGGTGTTGGTCCTACTTTGAGCAGGAGATTGGACTAGATGACCTCCTGAGATCTCTTCCAACCCTAATATTCTATGATTCTATGACTCTAAGCATGTGCTACACTTTTATCTTACATCTTTTATCCCATTCTGTTAGCTTATTTTACTGCTACTTCTTCCCCCTCAGTGTCACTGTGACTTTCACTCTCTTCCACTAACTTACATTCACTTAGGGTGAAATGCGGCACTCAAACACCACAAAGGGTTTTTGCTAGAGCTCAGCTTTCAGATCAGCTGCGTCAGGTGACCATGTACTCTATACACAGCAAAAAGACATGGAAGTCCACAGTAGGGTTGGGCTGGAGGCAAGGATGGGGCAGGGACACAGATAACTTCAGTAACTCACTCAGCTAACACAGAGGCTGAAGCTGCTATTCTATTTCATTCCATTAGTTGGATAGTAACCATGGGTGAGAGTGATGTAGTAGACTTTTGCCTGAATTCTGGTTTTGAGCAATTAAGTTTCACCTCTCAGCTGCTATGGACTCCACTTACATAGAACATAAATACTTGAGCCTTCTGGAGAGTGTGGATTTCACCATTTAGTGTTTATGTAGCTCATCTAAGCATGCATGTCACCTCTGAATTCATGAACTTCATAGCCAAAATATATTTTGTTTTCTGGATTTCTAGTTTTTTGATATTCAAACAGTCAATTACTATACACATACCCTGCTTTTGTAAGTAACCCTGCAGTGAGGTTCTCTAAATCAAAAGAGACATCTTCAGCTTTCTTGCTGGGGTCACTTGCTGGAGGATTGTCTGCTCCTTGAAGTCTTTTAACCATGATTTGAGGACTTCAATAGCTCAGACACAGGTGAGAGGTTTTTCGCAGGAGTGGGTGGGTGAGATTCTGTGGCCTGCGTTGTGCAGGAGGTTGGACTAGATGATGGTCCCTTCTGACCTTAGGATCTATGAATCTATGACTGCAATCATCTTGCAAATTACCCCTTCCCCCACCTTTTCTGGGCAGTTTAGTTAGAAAGTTTCCACATCTTAGTGCAAGAACACCTGCAAAGCAAGCCTAAGAAGCTGTCTTGGAATTTTGACTTTTATTCCCACCAAAAGACCAGTGATGAGTTAATACAATAAAAGGACAAAGTTTTGGTAGAAGACAGAGAGCCAAACTGAAACTTCTTGTGAGCAGATGCAGTTCTACTGAAGTCAATAGTTACATTTTCTCATACAAGGAATTTGAATTGCCATATCTTTGGATTGTTCATGCATTGGCCAAGGTGATATTTTGCTAAACATTTGAAATGTTTATCTGGCTACCATATTGGGTTAGACATGAATCATTCCTAAATGTACATTGTAAAGGATAAATAAAGACATTTACCAGGAGGTTATAAAATAGAACATAAGGAAGAATTCACTAGATAACAAATATGTGTTTAAAAATTTGTGTGGTAGGATTTCATCATAAATATTTGAAGTGGTCAGGTCCCTAGGCATCTGTTCACTTTATGCTTATTTTCCCCCAAGGCAGATGGCTAGTTTGCCTATGCCTAAGGCTTATCCTGAACATAGTCTACAATAAATATCTTATGAGTGAGTAAGTTGATGGCAAATGGCAAGTGTTCACTCGTGATTACCTTGAGAGTATACCTGTGTGTATTACTCTAAAGCAGAACATTAATTCATTTGAATTTGGCCACAAAACTGAATGTAAATTTTTTCATCATTTGTCATTCACTACATAGTAGCTGTTGGCTGGTTGTTATTCAATATTCTCCTGTTTTAAAAATGGAGGACTCAAAGCAGGGAACAGAAACAATGCCCAACTGTGTAACTTACACATGGCTTATAGCTAATAGGCTGGATATTGTTCACAAACTGAGTAGTTGTGAATAATAAATACATATGCAGAAATCAGGCTAAGTTTATGAATGATATATGAAGAGATGGTGCTGATATGTAATGTCCAATGAGAGACCTGTCTTTTTAACTTTCTAGCCTTCTAAGAGGAACAAAATTATGTTCGGTATAATGTAGGCGCTTGCTTCCCCCAAACCAGCCCCACAGGGCCTGATGTAATCTGACTTCAGGTACAGATGATGGGAGGAGCCATTGGTATTTATCTCTGCAATCACCCTTCTCTAGCTGTTTCATCAAAGATGTGGCAAGTCCCATTGGCCTTGGTTTTATACAGGAATAATGTCTCCAGCCACGTCTGCTCTGGTAATGTGCTTCCTTCCACTCCCCTGCATGCCTGTGGCTCCTGGGAGCCACCCTTGATCTCATACCTAATTATAGTAAGGTAAAACAATGGTTATAAGACATAATGTTCTGTATAATGTATTTGGAAACTCATACCAGTGTGTAATGTATCCGCAACAAAACACTAGCTTTAGACTTCTTCTTCAACTGTAATGCAAATGGGTTAGGAAATGGCAAACCTGAAAATCTGATCCATAGAGTCCATGCAGACTGTGAGGGAGCAGAGAAACTGCTGCCGGCACACTGGGGGTTAAAGAAAACTTTTGAGTTCAGTTAGCCCTGCTCCATTATACCTGCAGCCAAAGCCAGGCCTGGAAGGGGGAGAAAAGAAGGGAGCCTGACTCAGTTGGGGGCTAACCAGTGAGGAAGCAGGAGTTTTCTGTGTGCTTGCCCAAAGAGACGGATCTGCGACTTGCCAGCCAACACAGCCACTTGAGGCAAGTAAGGGCTCCCCTGCCAAAGGGAGGCAGCAAATAAGCCCCTGCACTTGGGACAACTGGACTTGTGGGGCCCCACCCCAAACTGAAGAGACTTGTAACAAGTAGCCCAGGGAAATGGGGTTTGTCTTCCCAGTTGGGAGGGAGACCCCATCTCCCCTGTTTAGGGGTTACTCTACATGGGACCCTGGGCTGGGACCCAGTAGAGAAAGAGGGCTGTGGTCCTCCTACCAACCCCTTGGAGCTTATAGACCAAGAGACCAGCAATCTAGCCACAAAGCCGCCCAACCACTGACAACCCTATGACACAGCCATTTAGGTAAAATTCTAGGAAAATCAGCATGTTTGGAGTGAACAAACTGTCCAAGACCTCCACTTTACACAATCAGTGCCTTTTTCAATTAGGCCATTTTTATAAAAAACTATTATGCACAAAACAGCAGAATGAAACAAACTAGCTAACCCGCAGCAATATTCATAAACACTGAGACAGCTCCATTTTCTTTTTGGCCCCATCACCCTTGTTTGGCCATCTAACAATCTCTATTTAAAATGTAGTCCAGATTCTGTCCTGACTTACCCATGCACACCTTTGACGTTAGATGAGCTAACACTGGGTGTGGAGACAAAGTACCCTTATGTGAATTCTCTTGGGTCTTTGCAGAAATGGATCCAAAGACTATAAACTCTTTGGGTCAGGGACTATACCTCTGTTTGTTTCCTACCACATTGTGGGTGCAACTGTAATGTAAATAATGAGGCTCTGTTCAAAGCAAATGCTCCTTTGTGTGCTTGGACACCTAAGTCACCGAGCATCGCAGTCCTAGGTGTGTTCCCTGATTGTGTGACCTTACAGGCCAGTGCCTGAAAAAAATTATTAGGGGATTGAAACTCTGCAGGAGTGTGGTAAGACATAAGGGATAAACAGGCCTACAACATCTAAACAAAATTGTATACCACAGAAGAGAAGTATTATATTTGGTTATGTACATGGTCCCCAGATTTAAAAATAGCTGGGTTCCTTCCTTTCTGAGGGTGGGAGAAATATATAAACCAGATTTATTCTACATTTGGTTTCCTCTTTCAGTTTCCTAATTTCATGTACCATATATATATTATGAGGCCCAGATAAGCAATTCCTTATGCTCATTCACATTCCAATATCTTTGTCATTTACAAGCATCTGTATTTGTATGACTAAAAGTACCTTCCAAACCGAACCAAGACATTGTCACAAAAAACATCTCAAAAAAGTGACACAGTGATTATGGTCCAATTCGACTGAACAAACATGTTCTTCATGATCTACAGTTTATTCTACTTTTCTCTACCATAGAAGCTATATTCTAAAAAAAAAAAGGCATTTTGCAAGGGTTTAAACTATCATGTTCCAGCTCCCACTATGAAACTAGCAAGCCCCAAATTAGAACATGGAAATGACCAAAGAACACAACTTGTGCTGGTTTAAATAGAAGTTGTAAGAGAAGAATGAGACATTCCTATTCCCGAAACTACTCCTATTCCCCATTAACCTGAATGATACAGGAGTAAGCTTAAAGAGAGAGAGATCTGCATGAATCATGTAAAATAGTTACCAAATACAGCAATTATGTCAAGGGTTGGGGGATAATCAAAAAGTTCACAGAAGAGAACAAACATAAAAGATCTGGGAGTCTTGATCATACCTGTGACTCTGAGTGTGTTTAACTGCATTGCCAAAATACCCAGGGGGCATATCACATGGGAAAATAAAACGTGTAGGGAGAATGCTGCATTCATAAGAAATTCAATCAAGTGCATCAAAAATAGTTTTAGTGCAAAATTTTCCTTTCAGCTACACGTGTACAACTTCATTTGACTTCAGCACCAATTACATCCCCATCTCCTCCTGAGAACACAATTTTGAACCATGGCAGATTTTTTTAAATTACAAATTGAGCCACTGTTGGCAAAATCCTATCTAATTGTCTGTCTGTGGTGTAGAGCAGTGGTTCTCAAACAGGGGTACGCATACTCCTGGGGGTATGCAAAGGTCTTCCAGGAAATACATCATCTCATCTAGGTATTTGCCTAGTTTTACAACAGGCTACATAAAAAGCACTAGCAAAATCAGTACAAACTAAAATGTCATAGACAATGATTTGTTTATACTGTTCTGTATACTGTACACTGATATGTAAGTACACTATTTATATTCCAGTTGTTTTATTTTATAACTATATGGTAAAAAGAAGAAAGTAAGCACTTGTTCAGTAATAGTGTGCTGTGACACTTTTGTATTTTTATATCTGATTTTGTAAGTTTTTAAGTGAGGTGAACTTTGGGGATACAAGAGACAAATCAAATTCTTGAAAGGGGTACAGTAGTCTGGAAAGGTTGAGAACCACTGGGTAGAGAGCCCCACTGCAATGGAAACAAGGGGCAATATCCACTGAGGATTGCTGCACAACAGTACTGTGGGCTACAGCAGGAGCTGGGCAGAGCCAAAGACTCACTCTTATTTGGATCCAGAGGCTATTGTCACTGGTAGAGTAGAGAAGAGGGGGTTACCATAACTTCAGGGCTGTACCACCATTTCTCCTCAACAGGATTCTTCCCCACAGAATACTCCTTTACCAAGCCTGGGTATTTGGTCTTGACATGAAAAGACGGAAATTCATCGTGGCCAGTGAACACCCTATATCTAAACAGATCTTGGGCCATCTCCTGTTTGACTAATACACAAGTATTTCTGTTTACTTCAGTGAGTAAGGCAAACAGAGCACTGTGTCAAAGCATCTCAAAGATACAAATCCTATTTTTAAATGTCCTTACCTGGGTTACTAGTAACACATCACGGCTGCGGTTCAGCACAGCACTTTTAAGCATGTGGTTAAGTCTGGGAACTGATTATGGTTTTCCTCATGTTGGCAGAAGTTCCATGGGTGTTTTTGTTTGTTTTTGTTTTTAAAGCCAGAAGGGAACACTATGTTCATCTAGGCCAACTTCTTGCATAGCACAAACCATAGAATTTCACACACAGATTCCTGCATTGAGCCCAGTAACTTGTGGTTCAACTGGAATGTTTCTTTTAGAATTATGTCCAGGGTGAAATTTTGGCCTCATTGAAGTCAATGGGAATATGATTTCATTCCACCCCACCCCAGCCCCGGTCATGATTTAGACTGAGATTTTCAAGGGAGATTAAGGCGGTTAGAGACCCAACTCAATGGGAACTGGGCACCTCACTCCCCTAGGTTCCTCTGAGCACTATAGACTCCAGCGGATAGTACTGTTGACCACATCCTTTGGTAAGATGATCTCAATTTTGAATTTGCCTTTGAAAATTTGTATTTTATTTCCAGTTAGAAAATTCAAAACTCATCTTGGATCTTGTTAAGACTGACCCTGCTAAATTAAAGACCCCTTGAGGAACAGATGCTTTCACCTTCTCTAGCTATCTACAGGCAATAACCAAGTCACTTTTTTGCCTTCTCTTTGATAAAATAGATAGATTTAGCTCATTAAGTGTCACCACAGTGTGTTTTCCAGAGCTAGAATCATTCTTGTAGCTCTTCTCTGAACCCCTTCGTTATTTCAGCGTAATTTTTAATATATTGTACATGCATGTCTTTTACTCACTATCAGAACAGAAGCTGTGATAACAAAAGAAGGGGTAAAGGCAGTAACTGAAGCAATTATTTCATACTCTGCTAAGAAATCAGCCTCTTTATATCCGCTATGTGCTGTGCCACATAAAGAAAGGGATTAACTCTGCCCATATTTCAAATGACCAGCCCAATCGTGTTCAGATTCCAGTGTGGTGGCATGTATTTTTTGATCCTTTACTGATTGAATGCTCTAAGGCAATGACTGTGCTGGTAGAAAGATCTTATAAATTATGAAAAAAAATCCACTTGTATAAATGAAATACTGATCAACTCAGCTCTCAGAGCTCAACAGGAGGAGAGTGTTTTGACATGAGTAACATACTGTCTATAAGTAGAGGTACGTGAATTAACCTCTCTCTACAAAGCAGTTTTAACCACAGTCAGCATTAGTAAATGACAAATCTTGTAGTAGTACTTGCATGCTATATAAAATGAGTTAGAATGAAGAATCTGAGTTTCAACCTTCAAGCTCCAAAGCAGGAAAGAAGGTAAATGCAGCAAGTAACTTGGTTGTCTCTAGTAATTTAGGGTCCTGGGATTCACTTAAACTAAAATAAAGTGGCTGTAGTGTACCCATGGGTGCCCATTAGTGTTTTATGACAGATTTAAGGACTCTGATTATCTTCACTCTGTACCCATGAGTACCTCATGTCTCTTTGATCAATTATTTTACTTCCATTAAAATATTTTTATTTCACTGTCGGGGAATCTTGATCACAGTGCATCTTGCTACAGCTGTCAGATCATTGACGTCTTTCACGTTGCAAGGTTATCATTCCTTTCACTTAATATATCAGATGCTTAAGGGTGGGTTCTTGCAGCTGGTACAAATCCTTCTGCAGGATCCAGGAACTACTTTGCCCCATGGTTAGCATTAGTAATATTCTGGTTAACATCAACAATCTGGTTGACTTATACAAGGGCATTAGCAACTGCCCACTTGAAGCAGGCAACAGCATGATTAAAAATAATAAAATGCAATTCTCCTCCTTGATGCATGATAATCCCACTCTAAAGGGTTGTCATAGATTGTCCATTCAGCATCCAAGAGAGGGCATTTGTACATCTGTCAGGAAATGGCCCATTCATCTTACAAAGCAAAAATGCTTTAAGAAAACCATTGTTTTGTGATACCATCCAGCCTTTTTTGAATGAAGAAGGTATCTTTGCAGCCACTACACACATGTAACTCTTATTAAACTCACCTAGTGTCTTATGTGTGACAGGGCTGCAGGTCTGGGCCCTAAAAGAAATTAAAACAAATGAATGCTTTTTGCTCTAAAGTCGTGTGTAGTCCCTCCTCCCCTGAAGCATGGCTTGCTGGTGCTTCCTAATAGGAGGAAGGAGAAGCCACTCCACACATAGGTTGGGTCCTGGGCTTTTTGTTGTGGTGACTCCATCCAAGGTGACTCCTCCCTGTATCATGGGAAGTGTGACAAAATTCCTCCTCTATCTTGATGGATCTTGCGCTTATTGGAGGATTTGCTCGCCTTGGCGCTTCACGGCAGCCATCAGTTTGGCCGTTTTCGTGAACCCACAGTCCAGGTCAACTCCTCCTGTGTCTGACCAGGAGTTGGGAGGTTCAGAGGGAACCCGGGCCCACCCTCTACTCCGGGTTCCAGCCCAGGGCCCTGTGGAATGCAGCTGTCTAGAGTGCCTCCTGGAACAGCTGTGCGACAGTTGCAACTCCCTGGGCTACTTCCCCATGGCCTCCTCCCAACAGCTGCTTTATCGTCACCATAGGACCTTCCTCCTGGTGTCTGATAATGCTTGTACTCCACAGTCCTCCAACAGTATGCATTCTCACTCTCTGCTCCCAGCTCCTTACACGCGCACCACAAACTCAAGTGAGCTCCTTTTTAAACCCAGGTGCCCTGATTAGCCTGCCTTAATTGATTCTAGCAGCTTCTTGATTGGCTTCAGGTGTTCTAATCAGCCTGTCTGTCTTAATTGTCTCCAGAAGGTTCCTGATTGTTCTGGAACCTTCCCTATTACCTTACCCAGGGAAAAGGGACCTACTTAACCTGGGGCTAATATATCTGCCTTCTATTACTCTCCTGTAGCCATCCGGCCCGACCCTGTCACAGAAGCTAATGGAAAGACTCTATCAGCACTGATAATGCAGCTAAAGGAGTAAGTCTGTTATTGGTGAGTACTGAAAAATGACTGTAAAATTATTTAATGGTACTAAAGATTTTCAAACTTTAAACTGCACTAAGCTATCACTCATTCATAATTAGTGGATTGTGTATAGTAAGGAAGGACTGTGCTGAGAGTGCAGTTCTCCTAGATCTATAGTGGACCCTATTTTTTTTAAAAAAGCCAGAAATTTAGACACAAAGAAATTACACTGAAAGCAGTATTATCAGGGGCACAATTCACAATAAATTATTCATTTGCTGCACAATCTCATCTGCTTTATTCAGAAAAAACATGTGAAGTGTAATTTTCCAGTGTAAAGTATGCTTTGTAGTGACCCATTATTATCTCTGAATTTAAAAGGACACCTTATAATTATGTTTCTGTAAACAATTCCAAAAGGAGGCAGTCTTTCTAAAAATAGGCTTTTCAGATGTGAAATATGCATAGTCAAAAAAAATTGACAGCCACTCCTGCTGCGGGGTAGCAGTAATTCATGTATCAAATTATGTAGGTCTCATACACATGTTGTTTTCCTCTATTTTAAAAACCCATGGATTGAATCCTGGAAACCTTGTTGTCATAAACACATTGAATTAAGTGTTCACACCCAGTATGAATTTAGCCTAATGAGTATTGTACTTATTAAGACAAGGAAAAGGAACACTTAACCAAATAAACTCTAATAAATTCCCAGTACAAAAGCTACTTCAAATTTACACTTTCAATTACCCAGAGAACAAAATTGGTGTTGTGAACATGTTTATCTTTTTAGTGGGATTGCAGCTAAAATTTTACCCATATAAATAGATATTTAGGAACCTAATTGTCATTTTGATTACATCACAGCAGCTCTAAAGTCTAAACAAGATAAGAATTTGTGGCAGTAAGTGTATGATCTCCCAAGAATCGGAGATTGACAAATATGAGGGTAGTTTTAATTTTTGCAACACGTCATTTGTCAAGGTTTACTCTTTTAAAAAACAATACTAGTGATAGTATGGTTCTGGGTCAGATTTTGTCAGGAGGGTTCAGATTAATAGTTTAGTTTAATAACTGTTTCTACTATAGGTAAGATCAGCCTCTACACTGGCAAAACAGGAGTTTGCATTGGTCCGTGTCTGGGTTTCACAGGTAACTCTGCTCTCACCCACTTGTGGTTATGTTATGCTCTGTGCCTTTGCTTTGCTTTTTTTTTAACCTGCACAAATTATTTTAACCTCAACTGTTACATGTAGAAGGTTGGAAAAAATATCTATGTCTTTATAACCATCACTATAAACCAAATTCCAGTCCCAGTGAAGTCTAAGATGAGTTTTGCCATTGGCCTGAATGGAATTTAGATTTGGATGTATATTTTTACACTGACTTGGGACAGTTATGTGGTTTTAGTATTAACAATATGTATGTAAGATATTTATTATCATTACATTAGTTCAATGGTTAATTCATTTCTTACCTGAAATCAGTTTTCAGTCTTTTGCTTTTTCCATTGTTCTGTTAGAATAATAATGACATTAGTGGAATTAGACAGTTATACTCTTAAGAGTTCATTGATGCTTGTCAACAAGAATATAGCTGGGAGCGACTATACAAAAATAACAGTATTGTCTTTATCCTTTGCATTGACTTTCAACTTGGCAGGCCTATTCAGGGAAAGCCTTTCAACCATCAAGAGCCAAGTGATCCTGAACTTGGACTTAAAATAAGAATCAAAATAAAATATAGCATAGAAAATAACAGTAGAAACAATATTTCTTAATCAATAATACCCCAGGATACACGCTATGTGGGCTTCTCTTTACAACTGAAGACATCTGTGTGGATCCATACATATTCCCCTTCTCCCTTCACACTCAGCCAATCCAAGAGGGAAGGAAAGGACAGGAAAAATAAGAGAGGAATAAAAAGGAAATAATGGGGACATTTTCTTTCTATTTGCTCCAGAATTACTGTAATGAAGTATTCATATAAAAAGATTGTAAATCTGATCTGTTATCTTATGTTAGATTGAGTCTTGTGGCTAGAAGCATAAGATAGAACTGAGAGTTGAGATCTCTCTGAATTTCAGACAGACCAGAGTCCAAGGTTTTGGTTCAGGGCCATGACTCATTCATGTAAAGTCCCACACAGCTCTGCAGGCCATTTCATTGCAGTAATTTGAACTTTAGTACATTTCTCTGCCACGTTGATACAAATACTGGCACTGATCCTGTATTAATTACAGTAAATGGGCTAAATCCAAATGTCTTTACTCAGGCAAACTCCCATTGACTTCAAATAGTAATACTAAACTCCTGGCTCATTTTGTGGTATTACAGAAATAATAACCCCAAAATGAGGCCTAGTATAAATTATCAATTGATTTTAATGCAAGCAGGATCAGCCACTGTCGATGTAGCTTCCATAAAAAGCAATTGTCTATCACAGCAATCTTGTACACGATAAGTAAAATCTAGGACAAGTGTTTCACAACCCCCAATGAGCCCTTTGAATTGTAGCTATGGTGCTCCTCCCCTTGGCCCTTGGTTATTTTTAAAAGGTTAAATGTCAGATTCCCTAACAGATTAGCTAATAACAGACTGCACACATTTTGGAGTGTGTCTTGTAGACTGCTTCAGAAACACAGAAGAGTTTTCCCCAAAACAATTTTTTCCAGCACTGAATACAGTAAATCATAGAATCATAGAATATCAGGGTTGGAAGGGACCTCAAGAGGTCATCTAGTCCAACCCCCTGCTCAAAGCAGGACCAATCCCCAATTAAATCATCCCAGCCAGGGCTTTGTCAAGCCCCTGACCTTAAAAACTTCTAAGGAAGGAGATTCTACCACCTCCCTAGGTAACACATTCCAGTGTTTCACCACCCTCCTAGTGAAAAAGTTTTTCCTAATATCCAACCTAAACCTCCCCCACTGCAATTTGAGACCATTACTCCTTGTCCTGTCCTCTTCTACCACTGAGAATAGTCTAGAACCATCCTCTCTGGAACCACCTCTCAGGTAGTTGAAAGCAGCTATCAAATCCCCCCTCATTCTTCTCTTCTGCAGACTAACCAATCCCAGTTCCCTCAGCCTCTCCTCATAAGTCATGTGTTCCAGACCCCTAATCATTTTTGTTGCCCTTCGCTGGACTCTTTCCAATTTATCCACATCCTTCTTGTAGTGTGGGGCCCAAAACTGGACACAGTACTCCAGCTGAGGCCTCACCAATGTTGAATAGAGGGGGACGATCACGTCCCTCGATCTGCTCGCTATGCCCCTACTTATACATCCCAAAATGCCATTGGCCTTCCTGGCAACAAGGGCACACTGCTGACTCATATCCAGCTTCTCGTCCACTGTCACCCCTAGGTCCTTTTCCGCAGAACTGCTGCCTAGCCATTCGGTCCCTAGTCTGTAGCTGTGCATTGGGTTCTTCCGTCCTAAGTGCAGGACCCTGCACTTATCCTTATTGAACCTCATCAGATTTCTTTTGGCCCAATCCTCCAATTTGTCTAGGTCCCTCTGTATCCTATCCCTGCCCTCCATCGTATCTACCACTCCTCCTAGTTTAGTATCATCTGCAAATTTGCTGAGAGTGCAATCCACACCATCCTCCAGATCATTTATGAAGATATTGAACAAAACCGGCCCCAGGACCGACCCCTGGGGCACTCCACTTGACACCGGCTGCCAACTAGACATGGAGCCATTGATCACTACCCGTTGAGCCCGACAATCTAGCCAACTTTCTACCCACCTTATAGTGCATTCATCCAGCCCATACTTCTTTAACTTGCTGACAAAAATACTGTGGGAGACCGTGTCAAAAGCTTTGCTAAAGTCAAGAAACAATACATCCACTGCTTTCCCTTCATCCACAGAACCAGTAATCTCATCATAGAAGGCGATTAGATTAGTCAGTCATGACCTTCCCTTGGTGAATCCATGCTGACTGTTCCTGATCACTTTCCTCTCATGTAAGTGCTTCAGGATTGATTCTTTGAGGACCTGCTCCATGATTTTTCCGGGGACTGAGGTGAGGCTGACTGGCCTGTAGTTCCCAGGATCCTCCTTCTTCCCTTTTTTAAAGATTGGCACTACATTAGCCTTTTTCCAGTCATCTGGGACTTCCCCCATTCGCCACGAGTTTTCAAAGATAATGGCCAATGGCTCTGCAATCACAGCCGCCAATTCCTTTAGCACTCTCGAATGCAACTCGTCCGGCCCCATGGACTTGTGCATGTCCAGCTTTTCTAAATAGTCCCTAACCACCTCTTTCTCCACAGAGGGCTGGCCATCTACTCCCCATGCTGTGATGCCCAGCGAAGCAGTCTGGGAGCTGACCTTGTTAGTGAAGACAGAGGCAAAAAAAGCATTGAGTACATTAGTTTTTTCCACATCCTCTGTCACTAGGTTGCCTCCCTCATTCAGTAAGGGACCCATACTTTCTTTGGCTTTCTTCTTGTTGCCAACATACCTGAAGAAACCCATCTTGTTACTCTTGACATCTCTTACTAGCTGCAGCTCCAGGTGCGATTTGGCCCTCCGGATTACATTCCTACATGCCCGAGCAATATTTTTATATTCTTCCCTGGTCATATGTCCAACCTTCCACTTCTTGTAAGCTTCTTTTTTATGTTTAAGATCCGCTAGGATTTCACCGTTAAGCCAAGCTGGTCGCCTGCCATATTTACTATTCTTTCGACACATCGGGATGGTTTGTCCCTGTAACCTCCACAGGGATTCCTTGAAATACAGCCAGCTCTCCTGGACTTGTTTCCCCTTCATGTTAGTCGCCCAGGGGATCCTACTCATCCGTTCCCTGAGGGAGTCGAAGTCTGCTTTCCTGAAGTCCAGGGTCCGTATCCTGCTGCTTACCTTTCTTCCCTGTGTCAGGATCCTGAACTCAACCAACTCATGGTCACTGCCTCCCAAATTCCCATCCACTTTTGCTTACCCCACTAATTCTTCCCGGTTTGTGAGCAGCAAGTCAAGAAAAGCTCCCCTTCTAGTTGGCTCCTCTAGCACTTGCACCAGGAAATTGTCCCCTATATTTTCCAAAAACTTCCTGGATTGTCTATGCACCGCTGTATTGCTCTCCCAGCAGATATCAGGAAAATTAAAGTCACCCATGAGAACCAGGGGCGTGCGATCTAGTAGCTTCTGCGAGTTGCCGGAAGAAAGCCTCATCCACCTCATCCCCCTGGTCCGGTGGTCTATAGCAGACTCCCACCACTACATCACTCTTGTTGCTCACACTTCTAAACTTAATCCAGAGACACTCAGGTTTTTCTGCAGTTTCGTACCGGAGCTCTGAGCAGTCATACTGCTCCCTTACATACAGTGCTACTCCCCCACATTTTCTGCCCTGCCTGTCCTTCCTGAACAGTTTATAACCATCCATGACAGTACTCCAGTCATGTGAGTTATCCCACCAAGTCTCTGTTATTCCAATCACGTCATAATTCCTTGACATCACCATAAACTGCTTGGCCTCTTTATCCCAGATGGAGAGTGAGGGAGAATGATTTGTTACTGAACTAATTAAATATGGTTAGTACACATGGGGAGCATGGAGGGGAAGGAACCTCTCAAAATTGCTACTTGCAAGAGTCTTATAATGTGTAGGTGCTTCTGCAGTACTGCAATGGTCAAAATAAAATTCCCATTATGTTCCCTCCCGACTGAGTAAACTACAGAAGAAAGGACCTAATCTTTCCACCCCTCACTCCTAGGAATAGCTCCATTCATGTCACTAAAACTGTGTATGAGTTATGGTTTTCAAGGTTAGGCCCTAAATTAGAATACAAGGCCTTAAATATTTCTGAATCAGAAAACAAGATTGGCGTAGTAGAGATATTTATCATATATATTAAGCTGTGGCTGGGTAAAGCTTCCTTTTTTATTTTCTGGCATCTGCCATTGGAAGAACTGAATCTACTGAAAAATTCAGACTGTGTATGTATCTTAATAATTTCAGCAGAATTTCCACCACAGCTGCTGTTTTTGAAGGACCTGGAATTTAAGGCTTTGGGATAAATCTCAGCTCTTCCTAGTCTTATGCATTCCGCTTCTTGAGGTGCATATCTAAAAACACAGAGAAGTGACAAAAACATTAACAGGCCCCTGCAGCAAGAAAACAAACTATATACAGGAAATGAGTTAGTTGCAAACTGTAGTTTTCTCTTGCTACCATATATCATCAAGGAAAAGAGTAAGACCTCTTCCATGTGCTGCTCTGTAAAATGTTACCTTCAGACTAGCAACATAATGACCAGGGGGACTAAGGAAACAAATCCTCAAATCATTAAAATATGCTTCCTAATTTGTATTTTGCCACTGCTGGTCAAATTCCAAGTAGGTTCTCTAAAGCAAAGTCATAAAAACCCATTCTTTTTCAGGCCATCTGTGGTTGTGTTTGTAATGTCATTGCTGGAGGTGGAAAAATGACTACAGTTACCATCAGAAGGGGAAGGGGTGAGGGTCAGTTAACAATTTTGTTTGCCTTTTTATTGCAAAATCAGCAACTGGAGTACAGTGTATTGGGTCCAGTGATAGAGAAGCACGACAAATGACTGAGCCCTTGCAGCTGAAGAAATTTTATTAGCAGCATGTGAGAACTGTGTTTGTGTTCCCATTTCAAGTGGGTCATGTAGACCTATAAATTGGAGGCCCTGTGTTTTCCAGTCATATATTTTTGTTTTCAACATATTACACTAAATTATTTCTTCTAAATACAAATAGATATTGTCGTATTTCCAAAAGTGAAGATTTATAGAGTTTTTTAGAGATAGGTAGGTGGTGTTTTAATAATGTATTTGGTTTTATGTTATCTATTTCATAAAGCCTTCTGAAGTACTCTTTTTGTATTTAATCTGCTTGTGCTGTTCCCTTATTGGCCTTATAATTACAATGCAGCAATGAAACGATTGCTATTATTACTATATAATATAAGGGGCAAAGCTAAGCCCAAGTCTGTGGGTACAGAGAACTTGGGTTGCAGAAGAGTTAGTGTGATTCTACTAAGCCAATGGTTTTCAGCCTCTGGTCTATGGACCTCTAGGGATCCACAGACTATGTCTAAGATTTCCAAAGTGGTCTACATCTGTATTCAAAAATGTTTAATGAAAAAGGTAGAAAACCACTGTACTAAGCAGTCGAAGACAGAAATTCTGGAGGCTGTCAAAGGGCTTCATAATTCATATGGGCCATGGTGCAGAGTTCCCTGGGTGCTCCTTCCACCCCAGTGTACAGGAGTGACTGGGAGCCCCCGAGGTGAAGCGTGTGGATACATGATTGCATTTGTTCCCATGCATTTTCTCTACCTCTACCTCCAAATGGTGAGGGAGATGTGGGAAGTTTTAGGCTATAATAACAGCCACGGAATGGCTCCATGGCATGGAGTGGGTAGCTTTCCTCCTCCCACAGAGAATCCCTGTGGCAAGCCCATCTATTTGGGCACAGCAAGGGTACAGGATTTATCCCTTGGAAGATAATCCATGTGGAATGCAGACAGCAAGCATTTGCCTCTTATGCCAGGTATTAGGGATTTAACATTTTGAGGCCACCATCAAGTATCCCTTTTCTTTTGTTTACTCAGTTTGACACTTTGGGAAGAGAAAAACAAGACACCGCAGCTGCTGTCTTCAGACATGCAGCATGAGTATTCCCATCTTTCCTGTTATCATTCTGTATGTTTTCATCTGGCTCTGAGGCTTATTTATATTTAAGTATCTTCTTTGCAAGCCTGCTTATGTCCATTCAGGCTCATCAAGAGTGCAAACCTCCCACGCAGACAGGCAATAAAAGTTCTCAAGTGTTCCTTGAAGGGCCTGTTCACCTTCGCACACTGACGCTATCTGTGCTTCAAATGCTCGATGCTTGGAACTCCCTGTAAGGAATTCTCACAAGCCAGTGAAGACTGGAGATATACAAAATGTTGACAATGAGCTTGAAACATCCAAACCTCACTGGTTTCATCGCACCCTTGAAATTCCACCCAGGTTCCCTAATTGCTTTGCTAATCTTTCAATGAAGCTGAGCCAATTTGGGGTAAAACTTGGTGTTTTAAGCTGTTGTGCTTCGAGTGTTTAGATTCAAACCCTGATACTCAAAGTGAAACTTTTTTAGGGAGCTATGGGGGAACAACCTCTGCACGACAACCCCAAGAGATGAAAATGTGAGCATGCGATGCTGACAGTTCAATCATGCTAGTGGCTCAGGCGGTCTGTCACTGTAGTTAGAAAACATCATGTTGACTAAACCCAAGGAAAACATGCTTCTATTTTTACACTTAATTTTATATGAAAAAATGCAAAACTGACTTTTTTTTTCCAGATTCTGTAAGAAGTAGCTAAAAAAGTATCCAGCTGATGGCTGCCTATTACATCACTTTCATTGATCCATCGCTAGGAGACCATGTGTATTCACAGAAGCTCGTCTGCTATTAACATTTCTAACCTGACGTGTTTCATATTAAATGGTTTCCATAACAAAGCATTCATTGAAGTGATTTCTTCAGTGTCTAGGGGAAAAACACTGATAATTACAGTATTTGTGGTTAATTACTTGGGGCTTTTTCCCTTTCAAAATATATACATTCTGCACTACTCAAGTAAGTGAATCCATGGTACAGTGTGTGCACATGCAGTAAAGCTAAACTATTTGCTTCTGATTTTATACTTGCAATGATTTCTCAGAATTTTATTTGAAGAATCTGTTAGTCCATGAGCTAGTTGAAGAATGACAATGCTTGAAACAAATCACCATGCAACATAGATGCAGAAAGCACACAAGCCTGTCAGCTGCATAGAGGTGGTGAAGAGGCAGGAAAGCTGCCTTTTAATTCCTTATATGAGGTATTGCATAGACCCTTATATGGCAATACATGCCACTGGGTTTAGTACAGAGCCTTCCATAGCTGGAGAGGAAGGATTTCTTTCTCACAATGCCCTGTCCCTGGGATTTGGGATGACTGTGGATTTAGTTGGCATTGGCCTCCAGAAATAAGATGGGGAGTAACACCATTAAGAATCCTGAACTGGGATCAATCAGGCAGCAGCTGAAAGAGGCAAGAGAGCCGTTGCCTCCACCAAGTCATCAGTAGTAATTACAAGTGTCCTGGAACTTGCTGTCTGGAAGGAGCAGGCCACGCAGGGAGTGTGGTCAGCGGAGGGCAAGGATGGAGGAAAGGAAGCTCGCTCAGAATACAGAGTCTTTCACCATTGTGCGCACTTCCCACTGCATAATTATAAATGTAGCTAATCTTAAACGGGGTGTGAGGTTCCCTGTGAACTCTTCACGCAGCAGCACTGATAACTGCATTCTGCCTCCCTAAATCTCATCTCCTCAGTCCAGCAATTTCAATTGGCTATGGTATCCTTCACCTGCTGGTCTGGCCTGTCAGGGAATGTTAATGTGTGCTTTAAACAGGTGCTATGCAGGCACTTGAGAGGATGCTTCATTTCACTGGTAATGAGAAAATTCCTGTACCTAACAGTGTGTATTCCTTGTCATCTGTAAGGCATTTTGGCATCCATCAGGATGAAAAGTGCCATGTAAATTTAAAAGATCATGTTATAATCATCAGGGAGCTTTCTTGGCATGAAAGTGCAGTAGTGGAAGTTGGGAGGTTGGGTTTCTATTCCTAACTCTGTGGGTATATGTGTACACTGCAATTAAACACTCGCCGCTGGCCCATGTCAACTGACTTGCGCTTGCGGAGCTTGCAGGGTTATGAGGCTGTAAAATTGCGGTAGGTGTTCGGTCTCAGGCTAGAGTCTGCCCTCTAGGACTCTCCCCCATTGTGGGGGTCCCTGAACTCAGGTTCCAGCCCAAGCCCAAAAATCTACATCACAATTTAACAGCCCCTCAGCCTGAGCCCCCGTCAGGTGCCACGAGCCAGCTGTGGGTGTCTAATTGCAGTGTAGGCATACCCTCTGGGGCCTTGGGCAAATCTCTTCTTCCTTTGCCTTAGTGTTGTTGACATAGCTGTGCTGCAGTTTTCCCTTCAATAAAATGGGTTCTCATCTACCTCACAGGGGTGTTTATAAGGTTACTTTCCTCAAAAACTTGTCAAGTGCTTTGAGATCTGCATGTGGGAGATGCTGTAGAAGTGAAAATTTTATTAATGATTAGTATAAATAGACTACCTCTAAATATCCTGGTAGGCTAAGTAGTCTGTTACACCAAGTGAGACCTCACACTCTGATGCTGCAGTGACTTACAAACATACTTAACTTTAGATCCTGTGAGCAGTCCTATTGGCTTCAATGAGATTATTCAGTATGTATTGTTAAGTATGTGTGTAAGTCTTTCCAGGATCCTGGCTTTGGTTCCTTTCTAAACCATAGCTATAGTGTAGCTCATGCTGCAGGCCTTTAATAGCACTGGTGTTTACTGATAAGTTAAAAGGGCTGGATCAACAGCTGGTGTAAATATTGGCTCCTTTGAAGTCTGCTGAGGATCTGACCCCATAGTGGCTCAGTTACCCTTTGTCATTGTTCCCTTCAAAATTTTCACACTGATGCCATTTAGTCTTGTGATTTATTGCTGTGGAATTAGACACGTATTTTTTGCCAGCAAGCAGACATGTTCAACTTTAAAGCAATAAGGTGAGTGTAACATCACAGCTAATTTATGTAGATCTCTTACGCTGCATCCATCATATTTTTTCAGAAACATAAATTAATTTTGATAAGAAATAGCAATCTTGTGTGTCAGAAAATCTCAGATTTTGTAACATGCCTCAGTAATTTCAGCATTCCTGTACACTTCAGAACAACGACTATGTCAGCAATCTAGTATAGTACTTCACCAATCCTCCACAAGGAGGAAACAGTGCACTTTTTTTGTATTGTTGAACCCTGACAAGTTCCTCAAATGTTTCATTATTACCACACAGCATAACACTGAACTGAATCAGTTGCAAAAACACTGACATTCCCATGTTCGTAAGGGTTTCCCTAGCTGCAAGGCATTTTGTACTGTCCCTGACTGATTGAAATATAAATAACACTAGACCACTAGAGTAGATGTGCAGATTTTACAACCTGATGTATTGGCATGCCCTGCAGATAGCGCAGGATTATAACAAGAAAGGTTATGACTTATAACCGAAGAGATCCTGTGGGTCCATTCTTACATCTAGCAGTTGATCAAACATTAAGTGTGGGTATATTCAGACATGTGACTATGGAAAATTGGTGTGTTCTTTCTTGACAGATCTGGTCCCTGTATGTATGCCAAGGCATATGAGCTGACTTCAGCAACAAATAGCTTTATTATTTTTTAATCAAGTTATCACTGCTGAGTCAACTAATGGCAGTGGGAGCTGCTTTTTTATTTTTTTCTGCATATGTCCATTGCCCAAAGGACTTTCAGAGGCGGAATCTCTTCCTTAAAATGCACTGAATTGTACATCTCTGCTGCACCTTAACCATAAGTATAATATAGTTAATTTTATCCAGGGTTACTGCTGGTGACGACTTTCAGAGCGTATATAGAGTCTGAAGGATGGGCAGTTAAGGGGGGGCAAATATCTTTTTCCAGTAAACAGAGCAATTTGATATGGAGGGTGAACACACAAACATGAAACCCCAGGTCTTCATATTTATAGCCGTTTTCAGAATAGGAGCACATTCTGCAACTCAGGAACTGTAATTATTTGTGACCTAATTGTGATCCCATTTACATCAATGTAAAGCTGAAGTTACACCACTGCATAAATCAATGGAATGGAAGTTAAAGCACTGCAAAAGAAATCTCTGCATATCACTGGACAGACCACATGGGACCAATTTTGCACTGACTTTCACTCCTATTATCTTTAATGGGTGTAAGTTCAAAGTTTGGCTGTACAATTCCAGAAGTTTTGTCTGCCGATTCTAGTGTTTTGGTGGGTAGGGAAATATTGTAATTCCTCTCCTATAAGCTGCACGTAATTCATCTGTCAAAACAGAAAGTCTCTCTATAAATAAAGATATTTAAGATCTTATGGCCTTTTCCATAACAATTGGGTTTCTTTGGTATCCATCTCTAAATTTCCCTTCCCTTCACTTATGCATACTTATGCACAGTTTGCATTATTTTTCAATGTTGGCTGGCTATTGGAGCAAGCTAATGGATGTGAGAGAGAACCGCAGAGCATAACAAAAATGGTCAATGGTCATATATTATTACAATGTATTATTGTTTGTTTGCTTTACTGGCTTTACTGCATTGCTATGTGGATGTCAAAATTTAATGTCTTGACCCACATGATGGAAGATGCATGCATTTTTATTTTTAAAACAAGTTTACCAAACTTCTTGATTCTCCAGAAGGTTTGATTAAAGTTTACTTGGAATTTGATGGCTAGTTCAGCTCAGTTCTCATGTTCAGTTTATACAAAACAGTACACTGTGGTTAAATATTCATTTATTGGGCTTTTGTCATCAGAGTAACACAAGCAAAGTGATTCTTTAAGCATAAAAAAGGTGCTAAGTGCATAAAGCAGAAATGCTGTTCCATAGCGCTGTACAATTAAAAAAAAGTGTGGTGTGTTTTTTTTTCAACTAGCATGAAATAAATGGGGAAGCAATTACCACAATGTCAAAAGTAAACATCACTTACCAGGTGATTACTTACAATTTACTCTTTGCATAGAGTAAACTAGAGTAACACCAAGTGTAATCTATTTATTTTCGCTCATTTCCTTAGTTAAATGCAAATAGGTCCTTACAGCAAGTATTACAGGCTTTTTCACTGTGTGAGGCCAAATAACCTTATCTTTACCTATCAGCATAGTAGGGTAGAGTTTCACAACTGTTGTCTGTCTGTCTGGTTTTTGCAGGTGCAATTTTGCACCTGAATATATGTGCCTGCATTTTGCTGCCCAACAGTTACTGTAAATAATAGTAGTTAGACATCAAAATGCCTAGCCAGGGCATCACCCTCACTCAAGATGTGCACAGGAAGGGGGTATTATGCAGGTGAACTCTGGTGCCTGGTCCTTGGACTCTGCTGAGGGCTTTCCATGTGGTCAAATGCACCTATGACGGGAGATGGAGTTGAGACAGGTCAAATGAGGGAAGGGGATGGCCAGGATATTGGCCAGAGAAAGAATAAGGGAATGTACATACCCCACAATCCGTCCCCATAGAAAATACTCCCAAGTGTGAATGCAGCCTGTGGCTGTTATCTGTGGGGAGGGAGAGTGGGACTGCTGAATGAGATGGCATCTCTGCAAGGAATTCTTGAGGAGATTTCCCAGTATAAAGTCCCCTCCTGCAGGTTTTACCATGGGAAGAGACTATCTGGTCCCTAATCTGCACCCACAAGCCAGGTATTGCAGCTGCAATTCGTTAAATGTGGGTGCAAATATTTGCAAATATGATTTGCACCCACAAAAAAGGACATTGAGGTTTGGCTGACAGTATGGCTATGTATTTACATCTATTCATAAGATGAGTATTATCCCATTTTGTATATAAATACACATGGTGAGTAACAGGTTTGTTTGTTTGTTTGTTTGTTTGCTGATAGTTCTGAAAAAAAAATGATTCCGGTTGAACCAAATCCAACCTTTTTCAGAGTTTTCAGAAAATTGAAAAACTCCCTTTTGGGTCAAATAAAACAAAAAAATTTGTTCCAGGCACTTAGATTAATAAAACAGCCAGAGGACGGGGCAGCAGCCTTTTTATAACCCACAGCGTTCACCTAGAATGTAGGAGACCCAGGTTTGAATCCCTCTTCTGAGCAAGGATTTAAAGCTAGGTCTTCCCTTACAAGGTGAATTTCCTAGCCACCAGCTATAGGCTATTCTGGGGTGGGTCTGTCCTATTCAAAGCTATTCCACTTTGTGTATATACATTAAATAATCACTGGATCAGCTACTTGAACTCACGTCTCTCACTACCCATGTGATTGCCCTAACGTCCAAGCTAAGGAGTCGTTTTCACACTCTTTTTCTGGCTCAATGACTAGTCAAGTATTTTATACACCGTGGCACAGCTTCAACAGGAGAAACTGAGAGAGAGCCCTCCTCCCCACTCCAAAATACCATATAGGCTGGTGGTAGGGCCTTCATGGGGGAGGGAGGAAGACCTAGATTCAAATGCCTGTTTCAGAGCAAGAATTTGAAGCTGCATCTCACATGTCCTAGATGAGTGTGCTCCTCAGTGGGCTGAAGATTATACCGGGGGGGGGGGGCACTACCTCCTCTGGCTGTTTTCTGAGTTCATTTAAGTCCCACTAAGAATGTAGCCCGGAAAATTGTTTTTTTTTAATTAGTAAATAATTTCTGGCCAACCAAACCTCCATTTGTTGACGAACTATTCATCCAAAAAATTTCACCCAGCTCTATTTTATAGGATAGAGACAGTAAGGTACTGGACTGGGATTCAGGAGATCTGACTTCAATTCCCAGTTATGCTACAGGTTTCCTGATCACCTTGGGATAAATTTTTATTCATTTTGAATGAGGCGGTCAGGTTTTGGGCAATGGTGGTGGGGCTCAGTCTCTCTCTGCCTCAGTTCCCCCTTTATAAAATGCCAGTAATAATGTTTTCCTGCCTCACTTGGGTGTTGCGAGAATAAGTCCATTAATGTTTGTGAGGTGCTCAGATAGTGGATCATGATGGAGCCATAAAAGGATGTACTGCAGATATGTATTTTCTATGTATGTGTGCCTGTAAACACAAACACACATAGAATCATAGAATCATAGAATATCAGGGTTGGAAGGGACCCCTGAAGGTCATCTAGTCCAACCCCCTGCTCGAAGCAGGACCAATTCCCAGTTAAATCATCCCAGCCAGGGCTTTGTCAAGCCTGACCTTAAAAACCTCTAAGGAAGGAGATTCCACCACCTCCCTAGGTAATGCATTCCAGTGTTTCACCACCCTCTTAGTGAAAAAGTTTTTCCTAATATCCAATCTAAACCTCCCCCACTGCAACTTGAAACCATTACTCCTCGTTCTGTCATCTGCTACCGTTGAGAACAGTCTAGAGCCATCCTCTTTGGAACCCCCTTTCAGGTAGTTGAAAGCAGCTATCAAATCCCCCCTCATTCTTCTCTTCTGCAGGCTAAACAATCCCAGCTCCCTCAGCCTCTCCTCATAAGTCATGTGTTCTAGTCCCCTAATCATTTTTGTTGCCCTTCGCTGGACTCTCTCCAATTTATCCACATCCTTCTTGTAGTGTGGGGCCCAAAACTGGACACAGTACTCCAGATGAGGCCTCACCAATGTCGAATAGAGGGGAACGATCACGTCCCTCGATCTGCTCGCTATGCCCCTACTTATACATCCCAAAATGCCATTGGCCTTCTTGGCAACAAGGGCACACTGCTGACTCATATCCAGCTTCTCGTCCACTGTCACCTCTAGGTCCTTTTCCGCAGAACTGCTGCCTAGCCATTCGGTCCCTAGTCTGTAGCTGTGCATTGGATTCTTCCATCCTAAGTGCAGGACCCTGCACTTATCCTTATTGAACCTCATCAGATTTCTTTGAATATATGATGATGTGATTTAAAAGTGTCACTGTTATACAGTTGGGAAAGCTTACAAGACAGAGGTGGAAAAGCCATAAACCAAGTCTCAGGTTATTCAACATAGGTGCCATTTTACTACTCCTTATCACCGTCAGGTATTTTGTATATGGCACACTATTATAAAAACTGTTTCAGGAATGTTTTATAGAGCTTTATTTTTCATAAACCTCCCTCCTCCAAAACAAGGTGCCTCAGTACCATGAGTCAAAGACTACAGAGAGCGAAAAATTATAGCCAATGGAAATGTATAAAGCCCTAATCATTACCTAGAATAGCATTCATAGGGTTAATAATGTTACAATTTTGAGGTCCGATATTTGTCATCTCCATAGAGCTGAAGTGCTTTTAGCTATTGAAGAAAAGGGATTCTGGTCTTTCTAAGGTAAAAAGCACCATTTGTAGCCTGAAGATCTCAGACTTTTACACTTGTCACTGATTGACTATTGCCTGCCCTACACATCAGCCTGATTTAATTTTGGGCAAAGAAATTCCCCATTTGAAAATAAAGAAGGAAATACTTACCTGACTGGCAGTTTTTGGTGGCTGCTTTTTGAAGCTTTGCAGAGGTCTGTAACACTAGCAGCAATCCAGGGTTAGTGGTCAGAATGCAGGTGAAGTTGCTAATGATGCGTGATAAATGTAGCTTATCACATGGTTTTCACCATTATGTTTTGTGTATATGAGAGCTACTGCAGAATTTATTGTTGCACAGTTCATTATTGCACCATTTTTGTTATTGTATTTACGGTTACAAAAAATCAAAAGTTTTGAGGCAAGTTGAGCGAATGCTGCAGTTTGTTATTTAGCTTCTTTCCATTGTGTACTATCTGTTTCTGTGGTACTGGTTTAGTTACCTAGGAAACAGCTGTAGAACAGAATTTAGTTATTCTGTCTGAATAAGTGTCTGTGATAGATTCATAATGCTTATCCCACTTGGGTCTTTAGGGAATTATCAAGCATGCTCTTTGGTACTATTGGTATGATCCCAGGCACCACAAACTACATGTAAACAATTGTTGGCCCTGCCCAGTTAACAAAAGTATTTTGTAATTCTTGAAAGAGAGGGGCAGGGTCGACAATTTTCAAATATACTATGAGGCACATATGATATCTGAGAGAGAAGCCACAGGAGACCACAGCTGTCCAAAGTAAATGGGAACCGGAGTTGGACTGGTCACTTCAACTAAAGATAAAGGAGTTCAGCTGGAACAGATTGTGAGCTGTAGGAAATGTTGCCAGCAGCTCACCAAAGCTGTAGAGATAGGGAGAAGAACAGATGTCAGGGTCAAATCACCTGATCATTAGCCAGTAGAGTGAGGAGAGGGCTGCTTTATCATCCTATAGGAACCCTAATGAAAAACCAGATCACCAGAATTGGAGGGAAGAGGGAGAGAATCCAGTACAATGCTGGGTACCATGGCCATCCTGAATTGGTTAACCATCATTGTACAGCATAGACCAATATCTCATTCATGCACTAAAGTAAGGGGAGTGTGAAAAAGCCTCTGTTTGCTCAGCCTTCGAGCTCCACTGCTGGGGTAGTGCTCCCATGCCTCACTTTCCTCACACAGTAGCCATTCCACCAAGTGATGTGAGCAGCCCACATTACCTGGCCAGAAGGCAAAGAGAAGCAGCCCTGTCCAGCCCTGTCCAGCTCCTAATGGGAGTCCTTACTTTGGCTCCATTCTCCATGTACTTTTTGGAGCAGGAACAGAGTGCTTTCCCCAAGCGTGAATTTGGGGAACAGAAAGAATATGGCCAAGCAGTTTCCCCTTCCACTGCACTTCCTCACAGTCCTACCTACCCACCATAGTCTTGATGTGAAAAACTGGGCCCTTCTTGTTAACACTGCCTAACATATGTGAGCTAATCAGTTTCTCTACACTCAGGAGTTAGTGCTGATGCAGCTACACTGATTGCAAGCCAGCGATTGCTATATTGCTATTCCCAACTATTAATAGGCCTTGGGCCCCTAAATATCTAATTAAGCAACCTATGTGACCATTTAAGGCATTGATCCTACAATTCATGACTTTTAGGCAGGCTGCACCCTTGATTAGCCCCACTGTAGTCAATGGGGCTCTGATCACATGCAATCAATTGCAGGATCAGGGCCTAAACATGAATTGAGGGGCCTACCTTTAGGTGCATGATTTTGGAAAGTTTCTTGGGAATGGAATTTTTTATTAGCTGCTTTTATTCATGTAGAATAGAAAAACAGTTATGATTTCTGTGAGTAGAAATGTTTTTAAAAGTGACTTAGCAGGAACTGTTGATATTTATATTAATAATGGTAAAAATAGTGCCTTTTACCAATATCTCCTATAATTCTTCAGCTTTCTACAGCAGTTGCCCAATATACTGCAGCATCTGTGCTTTAAGCTGTACTAACATTTTGGAATGGTACTCTCATGCTCTTTTATAAGGTATGTACTGATATTGTTTCCACTGACTGCAGAGTGAAAGTGCATTCGTGGCTCACCCTTCTGTCCTGATTTATATACCTCAGTGCATCCTCAATTTTGGTAGGGTTGTGCAGGATGGAAGTCAAAGCAGAATTTAGCCTTTAGAATTTAGTGTGTGTGTGTTTATGTATGTGATATATATATATATATATATATTACTAATACTTTGACCTTAGCTCATTTCATCCAAAGCTTTCAAGGCATTGTACAAATGTAAGAAGATATTAGGAATCCCATTTTGCAGATAGGGAAACTGACTCGGATGTTGAGACATGCCAAAGGTTACACGAGTCAGTGGTAGACCTGGGAACAGAATCCTTTTGACTCCCAATTACCTGCTTTAACTAGTGTAGTATTTATTATGAGTAATATAGGTTTGCTTTGACACTGCATCAGCAAAAAAAAATCTAAATCACTGTTGCAAATCATGTGAAAAAATCACAGGAAACTGTTAAATGCAAAGCCTTGGTGTACAGGAAATTAAAGCATTTAAGAGGTTTCTGAATTTAACAGATGGGAATCTCTCGGCTATTGGTACATATAATGTTAAGAGTTTTAAAAGTTATTTATTTGAGATGAATTTATTACACTACAGATTATTATGTTTAAGAAGATCCCACTATTGCCTCTAGATGGCTCACCTGGAATTCCCATTGCAAAGATCTTGTCCAAAAATACACTCAGTACATTTTAATGCCATAATGGCTGACATTTCCAGCAGCAATAGAGGGTCAATCGTGTAAATGTATTATATCTGTATAAAAACATCCTGGCAAATTGTATTGCCCTTTGTAGCAACAGGAATAACAGATTGATTAGGGACAGGGTAGATTTGAGTAAAGTAATATTCTATTAGTCATTACATGAGTTCCAGCCCAAGAATATCTTAAGGAGGCACTGTCTTTCTGGCTGTAATAAACACTTTCCAGGTGCAGTCTTTGCTGTGGGGTAGGTGATACAGTTGATGCTAATCATTATGTCATCTGTCTATAGTTTATCCATGTTTTAAATAATAAATGACGCTCTCCCCAGAGGAGCAGGACATGAACTACTGTATAGTTTCTAAGATACTGCTTTAAAAAAAAAGCTGGTGTTAGCCTAATATGAATTAAAATCTGCAAAAGAGCTAACAAATTTTGTTTCTTCCCTTACTAAACAAGATAGCTCCTGTGGATTTGTGAATCCATATGGTACAGGATAAACGACGGAATATTTATTATTTCTTTCGGAAAAGTTCACTAAAAACCGCAAAAAAGTTGTAAGGGGACTAGAATACAGTAAAATGTACTTAACGTCAATCAATAATATAAAAGTCAGACAAAACTATGCATGCTCTGAGAACCTGACAGGTTTGGTTTGGTTTGGTTTGGTTTTTTTCTGCCCCATAATGTGAAAGATGGTTAGATAGGCCAGTCCATTACAGAATATAAATATTGTGAATTGTATGTGGAATGCTTATAGAATATAATATTGTAAAGTGCTGTCGAAATTCCATGTCCTGTACATGGGTTTAAAATAATTACCTTATTGGCCCCTGTAATATTTTACCCAATATTTTTAGCTGATATGACTTTCGTTAGAATTTGGATTTGTTGTTGGTTTTTTTTTTTAATGGTGAGATAATAATCAACAGGCAAACCATTTTGATCTTGCTGCTTTTTCTATCTGTAAACAAGAATGTAACATTCCTTTTATTTTTATCGTCCCAATACAAGGAATATCCTTGTCTCCAAGCCCCAGTGCTGTTCTCTATTGCCACATTTGTTCTGCAGATCATCCCTTTGACATCAAATGTATTCTACACACTGAACAAATGCAGAATAGACTATACAGAATCTTATGCACTGCAGCTTGGGGCAGAGAATATTTTTCTAGACTGTTACCCTGCCTACTAAAGTGCAAGTAAAGTAAAAAAAATCTCAATTTCCTGAGGTCTACAAAGATGAGGTGAAGATTTTGCAAATTTGATCTCCCTTTTCATAGTACAGTATTCATCATCATAGCACCTGCATACTATGCAAAAGCTAATCAATATATCCTCATACTGCCCCAGTGATGAAGGGAAGCACTTGTAGCCCAATTTTCACAGAGGAGGAACCCAGGCACCCAGAAATCATGTCGCTTGCCCAGGCTCATGGGAGTCTGTGGCACAGCTGGAATAGAATCCACATTCACCACACAACCATCCCTTCCTCTCTTGATGCACTGATGCAAAAAGGAACTTTTTCCCACTGCAAAGAAGCCAGAAGAAATATTCTCTACAGAATGAGGCCCCAACTTGGCAGATGACTTGCCTATTTATTGAAAGCTGCTGCATAAAGAAATTACTGAAACCCCAGGGAATCCAAGGGGGCCCAACGTGATTCTCACAGAGCCACTCTGTCTCTTAATTGGCCCCACATCATTCTGCCCCACCTCCCTAACCGAGTGGCTTCATTGGAGCTCTGCTACCAGTGATTCTTCACTGCCACAGCTATGTGCAGAGGCCACAGGGGCAGAGAGCTCTGCAAAAGAAATAATAGATCTTTTATCAGCTTTTTATTGGATCAGGCTTCATGATCTTTTCCAGGAAATGTGTGCAACTAGAAGAGGGACAGCATGCCTGCCATGACTGCACCTCAGCCCATGTTTCCACCCTCTACCTCGGTGAACCCTGGACCCACAGAATGCTTCCCGGGATCCTAGGATGAGAGGGCCAAAGAGGTGGTGACTGAATCTCACTTTCCTTTGTGCATGGCATGAGGCAGATCCAAGCACAGAGGATCCTTTAGACCTACAGGTCCAGGTGAGACAGTACCCCACTATAATAAAAATACGCCCAGTACAAAAGTGTTACGCAGATTCAGAGTCTAGCTCTGAGCAACCACACTGAAGTTAGAGACAAGTTTTAAGACTTTGCTCCCAGAAATACACATGCTGTGCAGACTAGAAACTTACAGGAAGTCTGTTTTGTACGCCCACCCCTGCACTTTCATTGTACCTCCTGCTTCCAACCCCAGCTTCTTCCCTTACAGACGCTGAACTCACATCTGTGCCTGGCCTTCACCTCACAGGCAAGATGCACTCTCCAGTACCCACCCACCCTCTTTCTCAGACCTCTCAACTACCTTCATAACTGCTACTACATCGGGACACCTCCCCTTCCAGTCTGAAATCCACCTTCAATCTGAAAAACAGTAGGGTTCTGTGCCTCCATAGCTGTTTGGGGAGAAGCAGCTCTGCTGCCATTTTGGGGAAACTCCACTGACAGGCTAACTGGTGAGTCTGTGCAGTCATTAAGACGTGTAAGTGTGAGACTAAGAGTTGGAGGGATTCCAGAGGGAGGATTGGAATGTGGGGGCAGGCATTAGTGGGGAAAAATTCAACCCTTCCCACTCCCTGCTCACACACATTGAAAACTGAAAACATCCCACTTCCAATGCTCCTAGAAGAATTTCTTACAGTTTGACACAACTAGCAAACTTAGCTCAGGAAATGCCCAGAGACCGAAGATAGCACTGAAAATGAATATGTGCAGTAGAGCTGTAGGTGAGAAGAGAGGGTCTGTTTAGAACAAAGTCAAGGGCAACAGCTGAGCCATAATGTAGCTGCCTGCACTGTAGCTACTATGCCTTTTATATATACGGGAAACTTTGGTTTCCAGGGGTTCGCAGGCACAAACATCTCCTGACACCCCAAACCAAATAATCAGAAATAAATAACTCATGATGATATTGATAATAAAACCAGAGAATACCCATTCATAGAAATATGCATTACATCATTCTTCCTGGTTACATAGTGATTCATCACCATTTCCCTGCCTTTCTTTCTTTTGATTATCTTTGCTCATGGATCTCACAAATACTTTCCACCTAATTTTAGGTATGTTTTTGTTTGAAATGTTAGATCCTAGAAAAAGCCCTTTTCAATGGGAGTGTTTTCTATAAGTAGGTCACTGCAATAAAGAGGTTAGACATGCAGGCTTTGCTGACAAGATATTTTGCTATCTAAAGCACTTAATGCTGCTTTTTTTTTTAAGACACCCATTTGTTGACCTTTGTTTGGTGCTGGCTAAAGTGTCTTTCTGACCAGCTCATGAGAGTGGCATTAAAGGAGTGATGTATAGGACTAAATTTATACTTGCAATAAATAGACTAAAAATACCTCAACAAACAGGGTAAGCTGTAATTTTAAATTGTAACACTTCTAAAGAGCTTTCACTGATATCAGACGCTTCCAGGCTTGAATCAGCAAGGCACTGCATTTTAATCAACTAACTGTGAAACCATTGCCACAAAATTGCAACCAAAATGTTTGTATAATGTTATGTAGCTAAGGAAACAAACTTGGGCTTCTAGAATTACCTTATTAACTCATTCATAGCAATGGGCTCTTCAAAGGATTTTAGAAGAGTTACATGTTACGCTGCACAATTCTTTCTTTTTTCAAGGAGTAAACTAACATCTGAATTCAAGGATGGGTGGCCATAAAAATGGTTCTATTTTCCTTTATAAAAATTTTAAATTGATTGGAGAAAGAACAATGTTTCGTTTCATCGTTAGCAAAATGTGCTGTTCCTAAAATGCATTTAATTACTGCACTGTATTTATACCCTTACTTCGAAAGTATTTCATTATGAGAGCTGCCCTTAATTTCAAACCCAACTTTTCATCTGTCCCACCACCCATTTGGCTACAATCTTGCTTTTTTGCTGTAAACTATTTACCTCAGAAATGATCAATCATGATAGTGAGGTTAGAGAAAATGTAATTGACATTAAAGAAATGAATTCCATCTAATTTTTAAAGTTTTTCTGCTCTGTTCATTTTTTCTTGTCTTCTATTTGGACTTTACGCAGATGAACAATACTGAATTATTATTTATTTTATGCTGGTACCTAGAATTCCCAGTCATGGACCAGGACCCCACTGTGCTACATGGGGTACAAATTCAGAAGCCCGAAAGATCTATCTGGAAAATTCTTTGCAAAACTGATCAGTTTGGAACTGAATATGAGTTTCCTCTGTGAAACAAAGCAAATGATAAATGAAGTATTAAGGTTCTTCTGGGGTGGAGGAAAGGGTTGAGTTTTAGATTAAAACAAGCCACTCTCTATGCCTCTGATAAGCTTGTTGTGAATTCTTACCAAAAGCTAAAGATTCTATAACTCAATCATACTGGAGATGAGATTTCAATATCATCCTCATTTTCATTTTAATCGGATGTAGAACGTCTTTGGGGCCCCTCGGAATGTGTGCAGGAGAGACAGATTACATGTAGAGTGATACATTTAAGAGAGGGATGGGACATTTCCTTCTTAGAAAAGCCAGCATTTTTGTTTAAAAACCACGTATTTGGAGTGAAGATTAGCAACATCTTTAAATCTATGGCAGAGATGGTCACTCCCACAAGCCAAGCAGAAAAGATCACCGCAGCTCGCTTGCTGCCTCATGAGAAGGTGGGATAAACTCTTTGCCTCACAGTGCTGGAGGAAGCTCACTCGTTTTGGTTACTGAGAACCTGGTCCTGAGAGAGCAGGGCCTGAGCACCAGCAACCTCCTTCTGATGTCAATGGAAGCTCAGCAGCCCATTGATCTGCTGCTGGCAGAGCAGGGAGAGGAGACAGGGCCTGTGAGTTGCACCAGTAAAGGGCTGCCCTGGTGTGGGGGGAGGTTTGGGGGGCAATCACAAAACCTCTCTCCTCTACCCTCTCTACCCAGTGGCAGATCAAAGGACTGTCAGGGCGTGGGGGGAGTGAAGCTTACAGGATAATGGCAGCTTGCAGTCAGTGGGAGAAGGGTGGTGCTCAGAGCAAAGATTAGAACAGATGTGAATAGTCCTTGGATGACAGTTACGTATTCTCAGTTTTAAAATCTCAGGACTGTCCTGCCCAAATAAACTGTTGTCAGCTCTATTAATAGCAAGAATGAACTACAGTTCTGTGTTCAAACCTGGAAAAGCCTAAAGCCCATATTTGTTTGTTTGTCAGTAGGCATCAAAGGAGAAAAACTGCATTTCAGTTCTAATCCAGTACAAAGGAATTCGCATCACTCTCTAGCTCAACAAGATGAAATCCAGGAAGGCATAGAGTCACGTCTTTGAAATGGTGCAAAAGAAGGGAACCATTAAGAGTAAATGGATTGGACCTGTATTTATGGTCCCTACTGGCCATTTATTGACAAGTATTAAATCTAAAACTGTTATAAATAAGCATGACTGCCAAGCAGTTTCACATGGACAATATCAAGATTTTAAGTGACTGTTAATATGAAGAATTCTGGCAAAGTTAGACTTAAGCAGTATTGCCAATCCCAATCTTTCAACCCTCATGAGTCAGGTCGCCCAAAATCATGAGATTGGCTTCAAAGTCATTAGATGTCAAAAATAATAAATGTTGGGTTGTTTTTACTTACTTTCTGGTGTTTGATGTTCATAGTCTCAGCCACGAGATTTGGTTGGGGGGACACATTTTTCATGAAAAACAAGTCCCTATTTTTGACCAGCTCAACTTTCAAAGGTAATGAATGACAAGTCAGCATGACCTGTTCGGATCCTACCTCATTAGTTGTCCAGCCCATGGTTTCACTCAAACCTGAGTTTCCTCATAAGCTTCCTATGTACTCCTGGCGAAGTTGGAATCACTGATCCAGTACCTGGAACTGTAACTTCAGACCGGTAGGCCATGGTTCCATCATGTTCAGAGTCCCAGTTCTGGTTTAATCATTGTTGGCACCATTGTCCTTTTCTCACCATTGACACTGTCCCCTCATAGCTGCAAGTACCCCATGAAAATAGGGGAGCTGACCTGCCAGGATGCACTATGAAGTTCCTAATTTATTTCTAAAAGAGATGTTTTTATGAGCTATATGACTAACGCAAAGCTGTTACTAATGTCAGTGTTATGATTCTGATGAGGCAAAATATGTTTTTCCTTCAGGACTCCTAGGATGTTAAGAGAAAGGGAGGTAGAGACGATTCACAAAATTTCTCACTAATTAAAACAAAACAAAGCATAAAAAGCTGATGGAATCAAAAGTAGCTTGTTGGTTGCTTTTAGCAGCAGGGGGTTCCTTACTTTGATCATCACTTCAGTTTTTATTAGCAAGTATCCAGGCAGTGAGTGGAAATGCTACATGAAATTTCAGGTATGTGAAGATAATTAGGCTGTGCAGAAAATGTACATATTGGACCAAATTAATCCCTGGTGTCAGTCCTCTGACATCAGCGGATTTACACCAGGGACAAATTCAGCACATGATGTTACAAACAAGTTGGAAAATCATTCAGACAGCAATTGCTTGAATTATGAGCTGATCACCAGAGCAAAGAAAATGAGTGAACCACAATTAAAAGGAATTTGATCCAAGTGAAAATCCAGTTAAGTACCTTGTCTGCTTTTTTATTTTACACTTCCTTTCTGACTAGAGGAAATGAACAATGACTTGTATCTGTGAGAGCATGGTTGTTTCAGGTTAAACAACTGTATTTAAGAGCTACAAGGAGTCTGGTGGCACCTTAAAAACTAACAAATTTATTTGGGCATAAGCTTTCGTGGGTAAAAAAACACGTCTTCAGCTGCATGGTGTGAAAATTACAGATGCAGGCATTATATATTGACACCTGAAGAGAAGGGAGTTACCTCACAAGTGGAGAATCAGTGTTGACAGAGCCAGTTCAGTCAGGGTGGATGTGGACCACTCCCAATAACTGATGAGGAGGTGTCAATACCAAGAGAGGGAAAACTGCTTTTGTAGTTAGCCAGCCACTCCCAGTCCCTATTCAAGCCCAAATTGATAGTATTAAGTTTGCAAATGAATTGTAGCTCTGAAGTTTCGCTTTGAAGTCTGTTTTTGAAGTTTCTTTGGTTGAAGAATGGCAATTTTTAAATCTGTTATTGAATGTGCAGGAAGATTGAAGTGTTCTCCTACTGGCTTTTGTATGTTACCATTCCTAATGTCTGATTTGTGTCCATTTGTCCTTTTACGTAGAGACTGTCCAGTTTGGCCAATGCACATGGCAGAGGGGCATTGCTGGCACATGATGACATATATCACATTAGTAGATGTGCAGGAGAATGAACCCCTGATGGTGTGGCTGGTGTGGTTGTGTCCTATGATGGTGTCGCTAGAGTAGATATGGGGACTGAGAAGGCAAAGGGGTTTGCCACAGGGATTGGTTCCTGGGTTAGTGTTTCTGTGGTGTGGTGTGTAGTTGCTGGTGAGTATTTGCTTCAGGTTGGGGGGCTGTCTGTAAGCAAGGACTGGCCTGCCTCCCAAGGTCTGTGAGAGTGAGGGATGGTTTTCCAGGATAGGTTGTAGATCGTTGATAATGTGCTGGAGAGGTTTTAGCTGGGGGCTGTTTGTGATAGCCAGTGGTGTTCTGTTATTTTCCTTGTTGGGCCTGTCCTGTAGGTGATTTCTGGGTATTTGTCTCGCTCTATATTTAAGAGTTGTATATCAAAGGGATTCTGATGACTTGATAAAATTGGCTGCACCTACAATGAGATTATTTGTGGGAAATTGTCCACTGTTTGTCTAGTACCAGCTCCATTAGTAATCTAGTGTGGACCTGTCACAGGTGTCTCTTGCACAATACGAAGCCTTCTCAAATCCAGTGACCTCTTCAGAGACACTGATCTGGTCTACACTCACACACCCACCTTTGTCATCACTGGTGGAAGTTAGTTTTGTTATTCCTTTTTCTAGCATTCTAAGGAAATGAGAAGCCATCCTCCAAGAAGGCCTCCTTTATATTCCCCAGCATGCATTGCTCCCTTATTGAATTTATAACATTAGGCACAATATTACCCTCTGCTGTGTACCTGCTGCTTCTGTATTTCCTCATTTACAGGAGGTGTACAGACAGGATCACCCAAAGTATATTAGATTTAAGTGCTTGAAGTCTAAGCTTTGGAAAACATCTTTCTTTTTGGGACCTATTCATTTTTAAATGTTTTCCCCATCAAATCAAAAGCAAAAAAAGGACGCAACAATGGCACCCACAAATGCTTGGGGTTTGCAGTGCTGAGAAAGCCATGCGGCTATGCCTCAGACTGGGTTTCCAACCTCTGTCTACTTCCCTGCCAGTTCATTGGAATTATCGACCAATTGTCGCCAGGATCTCTTTGAGGCGCATCCCTACTTCTCAAGGGCATACCCCTTGTGGTCTCTTTTCCATTGCTGGGTTTAGTTTTCAGGTGCTGGGAGGTATTGTTGACCTATGATATACAGGAGGTCAGACTAAATAATCTAATGATCCCTTCTGGTCTTAAACTCTATGACCCCAACTGTGGAACTTCTTGCCAGAGGAGATCAGATGGAACCAGCTCTGACATGTTCAGGCTTAAATGCCAGACCCACTCTTATGTGAGAACATGTAATTAATCACTGGATGAGTCATTTTCATACAACACTGAATAATGGAAAATAATATTATCCCTAAAGCCTCATGGCAAAGCTTCTCCTAAAACTTTTTTCTTTCCCCTACACCCGCTCTTGTCTGGCTTCCTGCTACAGATTTACAGTGCACAGATCTCCACTTGCTCTTCTTTGATGAGGGTTTCTCAGAGTAATATAGCAGCTTCCCAGGACCAACCAATGAGTGTTGAGATGGAAGGGGAAATGTTCGTAGAAAGCAAGAAGAAAAGAAATGAAGGATAATGAGGAAGAGGGACCAGGGGGAAAGAGGCACACAAGGGAATTCATGGGACTATTCAAATTTAAGGCATATTCTGCTATTGTGAACCACTGATCAGTGTATATGCCTGTCTGTCTATGCCTGATTCACAAAGGATATACGTCTGCTACGCTTGCCAACTAGGAGCTTAGGCCCAGGTGTTCCAAAGTATTTAGACACCTACCTCCAACTGAGGCATCTAAATACCTTTGAACTGCACCTTAGTCCTTTTATCTCAATCTGTAGACACTCATACTCTTATCTCTGGAGGTTCCAGATTAAATGCCCTGTGATGGGTAAGATCATGGTGGTTACACTATTATTAACTGTATAACATTT
Organism: Eretmochelys imbricata; assembly: GCF_965152235.1. NCBI lineage: Eukaryota > Metazoa > Chordata > Testudines > Cheloniidae > Eretmochelys > Eretmochelys imbricata. The sequence continues at coordinate 35,604,198 of NC_135580.1, read as the reverse complement.
AGACAGCAATGGCAGGAAACCTAAAATAGATAGAGATCTCACTTTGCAGGAACCATACTTCTTAGTTTCTCACTAACAAGAATGAAATACATTGCTGAACAGTACAAGTTGAAGGATATTTATCGAAATAATTTCCCTCTAACCCATAGTGAAAAGTTCAGTCTTGGAGGAGGGGACCTTCTTAGTCTATTGTAAACCAATTGAAAAGAGTGTAAAGTATTAAACATCAAAAGGGATTTCTGTAAGTCCTCACAAAGTTCCTGGTTTATTACAAATTGGCAAAGAAAATGCCTCCAGAGCTGTTTATCTGCCATAAATTATTTCAAGCTCTCTTACCAGTGGTATAGTTTTAATGTTCCATGTAACTTGTTATATAACTATTATATTTATTGCTGGTAGATTGACTAAAAACAATACATTCAGAAACCCTGGAACTCTTACAAAAATAGCTTTTTATTTCAGGAATATAGTTTTTAATGGAGTCATTTTAAGTGTTTACTATAGATCCATTTAAATATGAGTTTAGGCATCTGTAAATGCATTACAAAGAGGCAAAGTATATAACTGAAATTAACCTTCCAAAATGCAATTTTCAGTAACAATTTTTTCAAATACTTACCCCTCATTAGAGCTCTGTGGAAAAACCCACAAAGCTAGCTGGGGGAAAACATACTTTTTGTGGTTTCAACAAAAAATACAAAACATTTTGTAGGTTCAACTCATGACTTTATAAAAACAAAATCCATTTTTGAGGTCCCACAATTATTTTGTAGCAAGAAAGAATATTTTTCTAAAGGAGCAAGGATTTAGACTTATGTAAAACATCCCTTTTTTTTCAGTTCTGACCTTCCATCGTAGGCTCAGATCCTACAAACACTTATGCATGTGCTTAACTTCAAGCACATACGTGTAGTCATGAGTAGTCCCAAGTGGGATTCTCACATGCTAAAAGTTAAGTATTCATAAGCATGTGCAGGATTAAGGCTGTGAATTTTATCATAATAAAGAGCAGTCCCATGACTTACACACAAGGCCAGGCTTCCTCTCTAGTGAGTGAAAGTAGGTAATGCTAGACTATTACTTTGGGAAAGTAACCTATAGAAATACTTTAACATGATTCTAATGGTGGGTTTGGTTTGGTTACCCTCTCATTCTGAAACTTTTTATGTTCTCATCATAAGAGAACAGCACATCAAATGATTGCCAACATGTAAACAGCTTTCCCACATGAATTAGTACTATTTTCCTATAACTACATGCTGCAGATAAAAAACCCAACCACTTCATTAATGCAGAAAGATTTGGTAATTTCCGCACAGTATAAAGCAATTCTAAATTATATTTGACAATATGTGTCAATGTGGCGCAGCACACACAGTGATCCTCTGCCTAAAAGTTTGGTGTCTGGGTAAATCAGGCCAGTAGCATGGTATCAGAGAGCAAATATCATTAAAGACCCTATGGTTTGACTCTGTTTTGGAGCAGCTATCTAGCACATACAAAAATTGTGAATTAAACAGAGAATTTTTACCTGTTATTAATGTTCTCCAGAATAGGAGGTTAAGTTCTCTGAGACTGACATAATTTTCATTATCCATAATGAATGAACTTACTTTATACATTTTTTGTACATTTCCTGAATTTCGGCATCGTTTACAGTATCTTCCAGCATAATGCCTGATTTTTGCAAACGAAAGACAAAAACTTAATGCGGTCAAGTTAAAAAGTGATAATGGTTTTCTTTGATGGGAGAAGAAGAACCTGCAGTAGTGGTTACTGGCTTAATTCTGTTATTTGTCTGTGTGGTGAAATAAGATTCAAGTAATCTGGATCTAGTCCTGGAATGAAAGTTATAGTGTAGCCCGCCATTATTTCAAGAGGAGAATGGTGATAGGACCTAACAGTTTTCTTTGACAGTCAGAACTTGCCCAATCTCATTGGATGGAAGACTGCACTAGTCACACAGCATCATTTAACTGCCTCCACTTTTTATCCCCTTTTCCAATCTAGAGTGGACTTTTTGAAGCCTGAAATCTTAAGAAAGTTTGAAACCACATGCTCTATACCTGTCTCCATCTCTACAAGTGGCCAAACTACAACCCAGATCCAAATGCCAATGTTTCAAAGCTCGAGTCCCCTGTACTTGAACTAGTTATCTTTTTCTTTACCTTTCTTTGATGTTTCTACTGTGACCACATTTAAGTGTTCATTCCATTAGGTAAGATTCTGCCAGTTTGAGAGAGTTTCTTTTTATTCTTAAAATGGGGAATGTTGCTGAAACTGATAATCTTGATAAAAAATGGAAGAAACCTCTTTAAAACATATAATTTTTCCATACCACTGTTTCCTGTGCTTAAATTGTTCCACCCGTTTTACAGGTAAACTGAGGGACACATATTAAATGACTTGTTCAAAAACCACAGAATAGCTGGTAATAAAAATGAAGATACCTGTCTCCCAGTCCTCCTTCCTGACCAACAATCTCTCCCCTGAGTACTTAAGTATAATAGTTTGATTGTTGCCTCTGATTGCTTACAGCTGTTTCTCAGTTAAATTGTGGTCTATTACTGATGAGTTTCCTCCCTGAAAATAAATACATTCAAAATGCAACTAAGGCTGCAAGAACATTGCCCTGCAGTTCAGACTAGATAGGTGTGAGTAGCAGTGCACACCAAATAACTGCACTGTAACTCCCTGTGTGAAATCTGCTGGTGTAAACTAAATGGTTCCTAGTTCACATTAATGTAATCTTATTTGAAGACCATTACATGTAATGCCAGTTAGGAACCTTTCACTTTGCATCTGCAGCATCCAGACAGCAGAGTTACAGTGCAACACTTTGGTACACACTGCTGTTCCCACTCCAGTAGTCCAAAATGCAGGACAGTGTAGACAAGCCCATCGTCAATATTTTTATATTGAATGTGATTTGGACAAAAATGGTTCATTTTGGATATGGGTGAGTATTCCTCAAATGGTGCTCAAACTCAGTGATAATTCAGGCTCAAAGGAGAGTATTGGTTGTAAAATAATATATCGGATTTAAATAAGACTGCTCAATAGATGTGCGAGGAGAATGTAAGATCAAGTGCTCAAGAATAGGATCAAGTTCCCAAGTAGAAAATATATCAGATCCTCAAATGATACACCATCTCAGCCCGTAAGGAAAGAGAGGATGGATGAACATCAGAAAAGGACGTGGGCCATACTTCTCAAAAGTAACTAGTGATTTTGAGTGCCTTAGTGTTTGGGTGCCTATTCTGATACCTTAAAGAGGCTTGATCTTCAGAGGATGAGTACTTTCAGAAAATCAGAGCCCTTTAAGGTGTTTTAAGCCAACCATCCAATAGCTGAGACACCCAAAATCATTACTCACTGTTGCCAATGTTGGCTTCATTTTAAAATTTGAAAAAGTGAGCCAATGAAAAATAAACATTTTTATGCTTCCCATTAATGAATTATATATATTCAATAAGGGCAAATGCAAAATACTTAGGAAAGGAAAATCAGTTGCACAAACACAAGATGGGAAATGACTACCTAGGAAGGAGTACTGCAGAAGAGGATCTGGAGGTTATTGTAGATCACAAACTAAATATGAGACGACAATGTAATACTGTTGCAAAAAAAAGTGACCATCATTGTGAGATGTATTAGTAGGAGTGTTGTAAGCAAGACCGGAGAAGTAATTCTTCCGCTCTACTGATAAGGCCTCCACTTTAGTACCATGTCCAGTTCTGGGCATCTCACTTTGGAAGAGATGTGGTGAAAGTCCAGAAGAGAGCAGCAAAAATGATGAAAGGTCTAGAAAACATGTCCTATGAGGAAAGATTGAAAAAAATGGGTTTGTTTAGTCTGGAGGAAAAGAAGGCCGAGAGGGGACATGACAAGCTTCTTCAAGTATGTAAAAGGTTGTTATAAAGAGGAGAGTAATAAATTGTTCTCCTTATCCACAAAGGTTAGGACAAGAAGTAATGGGCTTAAATAGCCACAAGGGAGATTTAGGCTAGGCATTATGAAAAACATCCTAACTGTAAAGATAGTTAAGCAGTGGAATAAATTTACCTAGGGAGGTTGTGGAATCTCTGTCTTTGAAGGTTTTTAAGAGCAGGTTAGACAAACACTTACCAGGGAGGGTCTAGATAATACTTAGACCTGCCCCAGGGCAAGGGACCGGACAAGATGACCTGTTGATGTCCCTTCCAAGTCTACATTTCTATGATTCTCAAATTTGGGTTTGATATTGTAAATGTAAAGTTGTATTTTATTTTCCACCATGGGAACTTGGATCCAAAGTGGTCCTTTCTATTTAGAAAGAGAGAGACTATAAAAATAAATGTGCAGTACCCTTTCCTCTTCATAAAGCTTTCTATTTAAGTGTCAGGATTTCTTTTTTTCCTAAATGCTGCTCAGAATCAAAAGTTTCATCATGGTGATATATGTGTTTTTATACCTATGGAAAGTTTTTCCACTTCCAGTCTATGTTTTATGTGGTTGGTTTTTTTATTGAGACTAACACAATGACTAAATCAATACAAACTACCCTCTCGGCAAAGAGAGACCACAAGAAAGTGCTGCATCATTAAACTGAATTACAGACAAACACTTAAGGAGACAAATAAGTATTTTGTTACTATAACACTTCACTTTTTTATAGCTTAGATGATTGAAAATGTTTACAAAGTATGTATGCCATAAGAGGGAGAAAGGCCTGAAGTAAAGCCACTGTAGCTGTATGGAACTCTCTGTGCTGTAGGAAACATATGACTGGAGAATAAACCTAGAGCCCTCTAGCTGAAGTACCTGAAATAAATTAAAGCACAGGTGATATGCATGCACTCCAAATGAACGATGTATGACAGCATTAGTATGAGCCAAAGAGGAAGCAGTCATTCAACCTTCTGGCAAGAAATAAAGCTCCGATGAGAAGGTCTGATGTGAAAAAAGTGAGGTGGGAGGTCATGCAGTGATAGAACGGGAGAAGGAACTGCTGAGCCTCTTAGCCCAGGTTTCTACTGACCAGAGACAATATATGCCCAGAGACATGGATTTGTAGCTAAGAGGGAGCGTGATTCCAAGGCTCTATCCACACAGACTTACAATTTCATTATTTAAACACATTTTTATTTCAATCTATTTTTCCACTGATTTCTACAGGTCTTCTACTTGGCTGCCAAATTCTGCACCAGTAATGAGTTCTGCTGCTGTAGTTTGGCCAGGACCATCATCCATCTTGATAGAGTTTGCTTGTCAGAAATCCAGCAACATACGCTCCATTCCTATCCCATTCTCCTTTCCTGTTGTTAAAAACCATACAGTTCATCTAAAACTCCACTGCTAATTAATGTATTTATGAACTTCCTTCTTGCTTATCTAGCTGTCACAGGATTTTATACTGCTACTCATAATTATAGCAGTTGAGTACCATCCATGTCAAACTTACTAGCAATAGTGAACTTCATAGAATCATAGAATCATAGAATATCAGGGTTGGAAGGGACCTCAGGAGGTCATCTAGTCCAACCCCCTGCTCAAAGCAGGACCAATCCCCAATTAAATCATCCCAGCCAGGGCTTTGTCAAGCCTGACCTTAAAAACTTCTAAGGAAGGAGATTCTACCACCTCCCTAGGTAACACATTCCAGTGTTTCACCACCCTCCTAGTGAAAAAGTTTTTCCTAATATCCAACCTAAACCTCCCCCACTGCAATTTGAGACCATTACTCCTTGTCCTGTCCTCTTCTACCACTGAGAATAGTCTAGAACCATCCTCTCTGGAACCACCTCTCAGGTAGTTGAAAGCAGCTATCAAATCCCCCCTCATTCTTCTCTTCTGCAGACTAACCAATCCCAGTTCCCTCAGTCTCTCCTCATAAGTCATGTGTTCCAGATCCCTAATCATTTTTGTTGCCCTTCGCTGGACTCTCTCCAATTTATCCACATCCTTCTTGTAGTGTGGGGCCCAAAACTGGACACAGTACTCCAGCTGAGGCCTCACCAATGCTGAATAGAGGGGGACGATCACGTCCCTCGATCTGCTCGCTATGCCCCTACTTATACATCCCAAAATGCCATTGGCCTTCTTGGCAACAAGGCACACTGCTGACTCATATCCAGCTTCTCGTCCACTGTCACCCCTAGGTCCTTTTCCGCAGAACTGCTGCCTAGCCATTCGGTCCCTAGTCTGTAGCTGTGCATTGGGTTCTTCTGTCCCAAGTGCAGGACCCTGCACTTATCCTTACTGAACCTCATCTGATTTCTTTTGGCCCAATCCTCCAATTTGTCTAGGTCCCTCTGTATCCTATCCCTGCCCTCCAGCGTATCTACCACTCCTCCCAGTTTAGTATCATCTGCAAATTTGCTGAGAGTGCAATCCATACCATCCTCCAGATCATTTATGAAGATATTGAACAAAACCGGCCCCAGGACCGACCCCTGGGGCACTCCACTTGACACCGGCTGCCAACTAGACATGGAGCCATTGATCACTACCCGTTGAGCCCGACAATCTAGCCAACTTTCTACCCACCTTATAGTGCATTCATCCAGCCCATACTTCTTTAACTTGCTGACAAGAATACTGTGGGAGACCGTGTCAAAAGCTTTGCTAAAGTCAAGAAACAATACATCCACTGCTTTCCCTTCATCCACAGAACCAGTAATCTCATCATAGAAGGTGATTAGATTAGTCAGGCATGACCTTCCCTTGGTGAATCCATGCTGACTGTTCCTGATCACTTTCCTCTCATGTAAGTGCTTCAGGATTGATTCTTTGAGGACCTGCTCCATGATTTTTCCGGGGACTGAGGTGAGGCTGACTGGCCTGTAGTTCCCAGGAACCTCCTTCTTCCCTTTTTTAAAGATTGGCACTACATTAGCCTTTTTCCAGTCATCTGGGACTTCCCCCATTCGCCACGAGTTTTCAAAGATAATGGCCAATGGCTCTGCAATCACAGCCGCCAATTCCTTTAGCACTCTCGGATGCAACTCGTCTGGCCCCATGGACTTGTGCACGTCCAGCTTTTCTAAATAATCCCTAACCACCTCTTTCTCCACAGAGGGCTGGTCATCTATTTCCCATGTTGTGATGCCCAGCGCAGCAGTCTGGGAGCTGACCTTGTTAGTGAAGACAGAGGCAAAAAAAGCATTGAGTACATTAGTTTTTTCCACATCCTCTGTCACTAGGTTGCCTCCCTCATTCAGTAAGGGGCCCACACTTTCCTTGGCTTTCTTCTTGTTGCCAACATACCTGAAGAAACCCTTCTTGTTACTCTTGACATCTCTCGCTAGCTGCAACTCCAGGTGCGATTTGGCCCTCCTGATTACATTCCTACATGCCCGAGCAATATTTTTATACTCTTCCCTGGTCATATGTCCAACCTTCCACTTCTTGTAAGCTTCTTTTTTATGTTTAAGATCCGCTAGGATTTCACCGTTAAGCCAAGCTGGTCGCCTGCCATATTTACTATTCTTTCGACACATCGGGATGGTTTGTCCCTGTAACCTCAACAGAGATTCCTTGAAATACAGCCAGCTCTCCTGGACTCCCTTCCCCTTCATGTTAGTCGCCCGTTCCCTGAGGGAGTTGAAGTCTGCTTTCCTGAAGTCCAGGGTCCGTATCCTGCTGCTTACCTTTCTTCCCTGTGTCAGGATCCTGAACTCAACCAACTCATGGTCACTGCCTCCCAGATTCCCATCCATTTTTGCTTCCCCTACTAATTCTTCCCGGTTTGTGAGCAGCAGGTCAAGAAAAGCTCCACCCCTAGTTGGCTCCTCTAGCACTTGCACCAGGAAATTGTCCCCTATGCTTTCCAAAAACTTCCTGGATTGTCTATGCACCGCTGTATTGCTCTCCCAGCAGATATCAGGAAAATTAAAGTCACCCATGAGAACCAGGGCGTGCGATCTAGTAGTGTGATCTTCCTAGTGGAGTTCATGAAGTCTCTGCCTCGTCTCCTTTCTTGGGATATAAACACTCTATTTGGGGTAGGATTGTATTTTTAGTCATCAGCATAATCATTTTGAAGGCCTGAAGTAAGCCTTAAGATAGAATAATAGGGAGTCCAAAGCTCATGGGGAGAGGCCAGTAAAACTAACACCTTCGCTCTCTTCATGTCTCGGAGGCACAGTGGCTGAAGAAGCATCTTCTCTTTTTCCTCTTAAACCACAAACCTCTCAAGGACAAACAAATGTTTTATTCCTTATACTCCTTCTTCCTGAATGATCTGAGTACATGCTTACATTGGTCATGCACAAAAATCAAGCAACCGCATGCACAAAGGGCAAGCTAGGCATCCAATTAACTATTTGCGTGCAAAACTATCCCAAACATTTGCGTGCAAAACTACTCAATTAGTTTCAACAATCATTGTTCTTCCATGTTGAAACTGCATGTGCAATTGTTCATGCATTTTTACATGCCATGGCAGCATATGTCAAGACAGTGTAGACAATCAGGACCCAAACGATATATGAATGTCCATTAAAAATTTTAGAATGGGCTTTTCAAAAGCACTTAGTATTGCCCTAGCTTTACTCCAGATGAAGTCAATTAGAGGATTTATCATTGACTTCAGTAAGAGCAAAGCAGGCCAGTGCTGAGTGATTTTGAAAATCCCACCTTTCCTGATAATCACTAGATTGTTCTCAAAGAATGGTTCATGAACTGCCAGTGGCCTAAAGAGCAATTGTGAGTGGTACAGAAAGTTGTGACCAATCACATGGTGCTGTCTCCTACTCCTCATTTCTCTCTGCTAAGCTGTGTTATAGCCAGCTAAAAATACCCTTGCCCCCTCTCCTAACACCTGTGTCCCATTCTGACATGCTAGCAGAATCCCAGGGTGTTTCAGGTCGGCTTCCTGGAGGAGGAGAAATCAGTGGCTTGGAGTCTGGATATATTCTAAATGTAACTTGTTTTATTTACACATATACCTCAGTCTTGGAACCAGACCTGGTCAAACAGCATGCAGGACAATCCTTTCTTTCAGAATTCACAGCCCAACACCAATGCCTAGTTCCCAGAGAGCAACACTGCCTCAAAAATTGACTCAGATCAGAGCAGAGAGCAAACTTTCTTGCTGCTTTCACAGCTTCCTCTCTCTAGAACCTTGAATAACCCAAACTAAACAACAATGCAGCATGCCTTCCCAAGACTAAAATCTTGCTAAAATCTTGCATGCTAAGAAAAAGAACTTGGAGGCCTGTATATAGTAGCACTACAGTTGGGATGTTCAAAGGAGCCTAAGGGAATCAGGCTTCCAATTTACGAAGACTTTCAATAGGCGTTGAGCATGTGACTCTTTTATGCCCTTTGAAAATCCCCACTTAAATACTTTCCTAATATTACTGCTCCATGCAAGTCATTGCTACAGTTGCCATGGGCCGATTATTTAGTCGTCAATGGGAGGCAAGGTGACCTGTGTGATTCCCCAGTAGAAGAGAAGCTTAGGCCACAAACCAGTGTCTCTGTTAAGATGTGGTCCCTGCCATGAAAAAGTTTAGGTGTGCTAGACCTAGAGTATGCTGCATAGTTCAGAATGAGGTTTACTTAGTGTGTTGAAATGCCAGGGCAATTGTCATCTGTCTTTACCAGATGCAGACTCTACTGCATGTCTTTTTAAGATTAATTCCTAAAAGTCATATGTTGACTGCTTAACAGTATGATCTGAAGGATTTAACGGGTGTTAAAGCTGTCAACATTGTTAAATATCAGTATTAGAATGAACTAACGCAGCTTGCTCAAATCATGAAGAAAAGGAGGCCCCAAGAAGGTTTTGTTACTAAAAAGAAATCCTTTTTCATCTTAACTATGGTTTTCTGTTCTGTTTCTGTCACTTTGAAATGAATGAGGCATGGTGAAAAAGAGGAAAGGACAGGTCCCATTCATGTTTGCCTTCTGCTGGTCAATGCAAGCTGGAATTTGTGTCAAGGTCATGGGAAAGGTCAGTGACCTAGTTTGCTTTTCTGCTCACAGAACACCACTTCATGGGTTTTCATAAAATGCCTGGACCTGGTTGGTAGCATCCCATTGTGCTGAATAAAGTGTTCAGCATTGTTCAGCCTTTCTGTATTTAGAAAAGTCTCTTTTTTCCCAGCTTGGGAAGAGATGGGCACTGTAAACTTATCACAACCAAGACTAGCATTTGTCCTGTAAAGTATTAGTGAACACAGATCATTATGATTCAGTAACAAAAGGTCAGATACAGTAAAATACCTGCTTAGTCACTTACCTTCTCAATGCATTATTCGTAGTGCACAAGACAGACACGTTTTGAAAATGTACTGGAGTTAAATGACTACTGCTGTGAAAGGGTCTACCATTTCTAGCAGAATTTCCCATTACAGCGATAGGGAATGTCACTGTCTCAAAAATGGCAGAATTTTTTAAGTGTGCCCAGTGTAAAGCCAGGCTGCTGAATGAATGCAGCTCAGTTTGTAAACTCTCTCTTCTTCAGATTTAAGACCCAGTTGTACGTATGCGCTAAGTGTTCTTTTAGCTGCTAAATCCATCAGATACTGAGACATTAGGATTAACCCAGCATGCCTTTTCCAGAGCTCACTATATCTCATTATTAAACTCCTATGGCTTGAATGGTGCAGAGTGAAGTGGTGGTTAGCAACTTGCTGAAAATCTAGACTCAAAAGCCCAGACATTCAGCAAAACATCCTACAAGATTGTGGTGCACTGGGAGGTGGAGTTATAAATCTTTCCTGGGGCCTTCCCTTCCCTCCCCCTCCTAAGTTGCAGTGTGGCCACAGAGCCACTCAGTGGCAGATACTGTAGCTTCTACACACTCCTTCTATGGGGTGAGGATTGGAGGATGATAGAATATACCTTGTAGTAAAACTCCTGACTCACAGCACAGGGAAGTGCCTTGTGCACTGCGAAGTGCCTTGAATGGTTCCCTAGAATCCTGCCCTCTCCCATACCCTCAAACAGCGGAAGAACACCTGTCTTACTCACAGGGAACAATCCCTATTGTGGAAGCACTGTTTGCCTTATTTTAAATATAAGATAAAAATAAAATTAGAAGCATTTTTTCCACACTGAGAAGAAAAGTAGATAGAAAAGTATTTGGTTAGCTGTTGCAGTATCGCCCTGGTTCAGTCAAAGTCTTGGCAAAGAAATCAAGTTGCCTCATCTCACTTAAAGAAAAGGTGACCCTTGCAGAGCAAGGCTAAGGCTTGAGAGCACTGGTGCAGCAAATGTGGGTGAGCTTTACCTTTCTTGTAAAGAAACGGATGTTTCTCGCATTCCACTGTTCATAAAAGCATTATTATCCTGGAATCACCCCTCTTAAGCTTGCTTAGAATTTTATTTTATAGCAGAAAACTGAGAAATTATTAGTATTGGGCATTAAAGTAGTCCTTAAGTCATGCATCCATAACTCTGTAAATTCACTTAGTCCGCTAGATATGTGTGTGTGTGGGGGGGGGGGTATATCCTTGGTTGCTTATTAATGTGTTGTCTTGGTATCACTTTGTGCATGCTTTTTGTTTCATTGTCTCTTTCTATCAAGAATACAACAAAATTTGAGAAATATAAAAAAGAGAAGTTTAACATATTAGTAAAACCTCTGCTAATCTGAACTGTTTCCATCGGATACTGTAGATGGGAGTGTGATTTGCCCATAACTTTTCAAAGGTGTGGTTATGGGAGGATTTCCTTATTGTTAGTAGCCTTGAATTGGATTGTGCTAAGCTGATTAAAAGTTCTTGAAACACAAGGTGAAATTAAATAAAGCTCTGAAGGCAATTTTTACTATCAATCCTAAAACCAAGATAAACAAAAAGACGCTGGAGGCTCAGCCATAATAAAAGGCATGCTGGGCTCGTTCAGAAGCTGTTCATACAGGAAAAGGATTTTTCTTTTCAACATTCTGGTGGCCCTTAGCAGCGATCATTTAAGACCTGTGGATCATAAAGAAATAGAGGCATTAGGCTCTGGAAACAGGGATTAAAGTGCATCCAGTCAGATTAGGTCACTGACCTGGGGAAATTATTTAGCAATTCAAGGAAGGTCCTTGGCAAGCCAATCTAATTAGGAACTTGATGTATTGACTTTTTACTTTATATGCCCTAGCCTTTGCAATTTTATGGACATTTTTTCTAGTTTCAGTATCTCTCAGGGTCTTGATCTCAAATCCGGAGCTCTTTGCCATCTGTGAGAGTCAGTATTTATGTAGAAACATTAAATAGCTTTCTCTGACACCTTGCTTCTATTTCCATTGTGTTAGTGTATAAATTTACACAGTTACAACATTGTCTAATTCAGTGTTAAGAATAACATCGTCAGACACAGACAGTAGTAGTATTAACTCCCGTTTTTCCAAGTCTGGCAAATAGTTGTTAGTAGCATTAGAATCCTACTATTAGACATTTCACAGTGAATGAAGTTCACTTAAATTAGATCAGACTGCAATAAAAAGGTAATAAGTACATGAAGCAATATGAGATTTTTCTCACAAAAAATATTCAAAGATCACTTCGGAGTCATCATTTACCTTCTCTTTCTGCTTGTGGAATATTCGTGATCACAAATTGCTTCAAATTCTTCCTTATTCAAGGAATATCTTTTCATATATTTAGTCTATTGATTGATAATGAATATTTGAAGTTCAAGCTCTGTTGCTGAGTTCTGAGTCATCAGATAAGTCACAGGGTGTTGTTTGTGTTTGCTGACTCAATAAGCACACAAGCACTTCTACAGCAAATCGATTACTTGCATATGCAAATATAAAATTTGGTTTCCACAAATGTTCACTGATTCAACTTTGAAATCAGCTCCCACCACTGTTTTTGCCAGTTGTGCACAGCTGGCCTTTTAAAGCAAATGCACCCAGGGCATGAACATTATGAATTTATATTTATCAGTTCCCTGTCAGTTGCTCACAGATGGAGATGTTTGCCAGGGACAATTTATGTAATATACTAGAAGTTGGTGTTGGAGAGGCAGGGTGGTTCCCACAGTGGAGGCTTGTGCTTAAATTCCTAATTTGAGGCCTTGTCTATATTTTGCTTTTTACAGCTGCAGCAGTGCAAACTCCATGTAGATGTGTTGCACTGTTATAAATCCTGACTTGCACCCACACTACATACAGTGATTTGAAACTGAAGCCAATGGAATTACTCATGGAATAAGGCACTACTCAATGTGAGCAAGACTACCAGAACCTGGCCCTCTGTGATTTTTGTGAAGTACCAGCTGTTAAGGAGTTGATTTAGAAAAAAAAAAAAAAAGCTGTTGACATTTTCATATTCATCTGAAATCATTTATAAAGTGTCTCTTACTTGACTTTCTCTGGAATTGTAATTTGCTCACTGTACTGTATAGGCAATTCAAACCTCACTTTTGGTTCAAGGTTCATGACATCACCCGATAAGTATACAAGAACACTTTGAGCATCTAATACCTTGGAAACATTCCATGCGCCTTCAACATTCAGAAAAATTCTGGTCTACCATAATCAAATGTATCAGTAGAATTTCAGTATCTACTAAGCAGCTCCAAAATCAAAGCTGAGAACTTTTCATATCTTATCTTACCCCTCATGAGTTCAATAAGATGCACTGAACAATGCTTGATCAATTTTGGTTGAGATGTAACAGTAGGTGATTAGTACAATGTCCTAAACAACAGTTGTCTTAATATCATGTTATTAATAGCTATTCTGAAAGGGTGGGTCAATAATTTAGTTATATCACAAGTTGGGGCATGGCCTAAAGCCCACTGAATCAGTGGGAACATTCCCACTGATTTTGAAGCAAATTCTTTATGCTATCCTGAGTCTGGATGAAGGTAGCATACCAAAATCCAATTCTGTATTTACTACTCGCTGCCAGAATTGGCATAGCAACATAATGGCAAAACTCTGATTAGCTGCCACTAAATAATATTGCATAAATTTGCATTGTTTCTCAATCTAGAGAAACTCTCTTCAAACGAGGCTTTAGCTAATGGATGTCTGATCAATAGGTAGCCTTTTACCAATTACTTCGACAAAACTGAGACTAAAAGCCTTCAAGAACATAACCACATTTTCTTTATATTATCTTCTGGCTGTCTTTGAGAATGCAGTTTTTGTAGTATTTTCTGAAAAGGTGAATTTAGGTATTGTATTCTGGCATGTCCACGATCCTATTTTGTACTCTACAAAATAGAGCTGGTCAGGAATTTTCTGTCAAAATGATTTCTTTTAATGGAAAAAACAATTTCTGCAAATTTGAAATTTGAAATTTTGTTCATTTATTTTGATTTGGTAGCCGTGTTAGTCTGTATCCACAAAAACAACAAGGAGTCTGGTGGCACCTTAAAGACTAACAGATTTATTTGGGCATAAGCTTTCATGGGTAAAAAACTCACTTCTTCAGATGCATGGAGTGAAAATTACAGATACAGGCATAAATATATATTGGCACATGAAGAGAAGGGTGTTACCTTACAAGTGGAGAACCAATGTTGAAGGCCAATTCAGTGAGGGTGGATGTGGTCCACTCCCAATAATTGATGAGGAGGTGTCAATACCAAGAGAGGGAAAACTGCTTTTGTAGTTAGCCAGCCACTCCCAGTCCCTATTCAAGCCCAAATTGATAGTATTAAGTTTGCAAATGAATTGTAGCTCTCAAGTTTCGCTTTAAAGTCTGTTTTTGAAGTTTCTTTGGTTGAAGAATGGCAATTTTTAAATCTGTTATTGAATGTGCAGGGAGATTGAAGTGTTCTTCTACTGGCTTTTGTATGTTACCATTCCTGATGTCTGATTTGTGTCCATTTGTCCTTTTACATAGAGACTGTCCAGTTTGGCCAATGTACATGGCAGAGGGGCATTGCTGGCATATGATGACATATATCACATTAGTAGATGTGCAGGAGAATGAGTCCCTGATGGTGTGGCTGGTGTGGTTGTGTCCTATGATGGTGTCACTAGAGTAGATATGGGGACAAGGAAGGCAACGAGGTTTGTTACAGGGATTGGTTCCTGGGTTAGTGTTTCTGTGGTGTGGGGTGTAGTTGCTGGTGAGTATTTGCTTCAGGTTTGGGGGCTGTCTGTAAGCGAGGATTGGCCTGCCTCCCAAGACCTGTGAAATTGGGGATCGTTTTTCAGGATAGGTTGTAAATCGTTGATGATATGCTGGAGAGGTTTTAGCTGGGAGCTGTATTTGATGGCCAGCGGTGTTCTGTTATTTTCCTTGTTGGGCATGTCCTGTAGTAGGTGACTTCTGGGTACCCGTTTCGTTCTGTCAATCTGTTTCCTCACTTCCCCAAGTGGGTATTGTAGTTTTTAGAATGCTTGATAGCGATCTTGTAGGTGTTTGTCTCTCTCTGAGGGATTAGAGCAAATGCGGTTGTATCTTAGAGCTTGACTGTAGACAATGAATTGTGTGATGTGTCCTGGATGGAAGCTGGAGGCATGTAGGTAAGTATAGTGGTCAGTAGGTTTCTGGTATAGGATGGTGTTTATGTGACCATCACTTATTTGGACCCTGACTGAATTGGCCTTCAACATTGGTTCTCCAGCTGTAAGGTAACTCCCTTCTTTTCATGTACCAATATGTATTTATGCCTGTATCTGTAATTTTCACTCCATGCACCTAAAGAAGTGGCTTTTTTACCCATGAAAGCTTATACCCACATAAATCTGTTAGTCTTTAAGGTGCCACTGGACTCCTCATTATTTCATTTTGGGTTAGTTTGACCCAAATTGATATTTCAGTTTGTTGAGCTGAACCAAAATGTTTTGTATCAAGTGAGTTCAACATTAAACCTCATCTGTCTATGGTGCTGCGAGGCCTCATTGGCATTGTAGTTTGGATGCCTCATGCCCCCACTGTCCAAGGCCAGGCTACAACTCTCATGATAACACACAGTCTCCCTTCTGACCAAGCTTCTTGGTGCATTGTGTGGGGAGGGGGTGTCCTGGTGCAATGGGGGATGACTGTGGGTGCATCATGGGAAATGTAGTTTCACCAGGGAGCCCAGCACTTAGGGAAGAATGAGGTCTTCAGGCACCCAAACTACAACAGCCATAAGGCACAACAGCACCACAGGTAGATGCAGTTTAATGTTGCCCTGACTCTAAACTAAATGTTTCATCATTTCCAAACAGAAATTTTCCTGAACTGTCAATCTGCCAGAAAAAAACAACAACCCCAAAACACCCGATTTTTCAACGTTTCCTCCCATTTCCAGATAAAAATAAATGTTAAAATATGGGAATTTCCTAAAGGACAGATATTCTGATTTTTGGTCAGCTGTTGTACAAAATAAGAAAAGAAAAGGGGCACAGGGAAGAGGGACAGGGAGCAATTTAAACATATCAGTCTACGTTTCAAATACTAGTGATTCTAGGTGCCTATGGGTGTGGATTTCAATCTGAGGAACCTTTAAACACCACTATTAAAAATGTAGGTCAAGTTTTATATATATAATAAGGAATTTGATGAACTGCAGCACAATGCATCTCAACATGCTAAACACTGATTTTTTTCCCCCAGAACAGATGCTGCCTCATGCTACTGCATCTTTATATTCAAATAGACCCATGAGAAATAGACATCATTTAGCACATTCCATTACAGCAGAAACTCCGAGGAAAAGTTAAAATAACTAGCATTGTTTCTTCTGGTCACAAAAATAAGTTCAAATTGCACAGCTTTGTCTATTTTTCAGTACTTGATAATACATTTATAAGGGCTCCCTGGCCAGACTCTTCCAGCAAATATACACTGAAGTGCTTTCATTTACTCTTTGGGCAGTTGCAAGAATTGCTTACCTGCTGTTCAGCAACCCTTAGTATTATCAAAAAAAAAGGGCAAGGCACTTTGTCATATGAGAAAAATCAGGTAGGAGAGTCACTTAAACTACATAATTAAGCTAATTTTAATAAACATTTTAATCTGTGATGCTGTCATAGGGCAAGGCTGCCCTATAGTACCCTCTGCTGGCTGAGTGTGGCATGGCTGCCACTCCCTGCCTCAGTTTCCCTCCCCAAGTTTGGCCTCCTCAGTTTTCCACACACAGAGCAGACCTGGAGATGTGGCTTAGCCATCCAGCGAAGTGATAAACAAACTTAACCCCTTCTAGGCTACTAAAAGTCCAGTCAAGAAGTCTCAGGCAAACAAAAAAGATTCCTCTGCTCTGTGAGGCTTCTCTTCAGTCCACCCTCTGTGCCCTGTTCCCAGATCCTTACTGGGTTAGCTTTGTGCATCTTTCCCCAGCCCTGGTATAGAGCCCTGGCCCCCCTGGAGTACCCAGTCTCCTGCAGACCCTGGATCAGAGCTTTCCACAGGCATCTGCCCTGTGATTCCACTCTAGACTGACCTCACTTCACCCTTTTATAAGGCCTAGGTGTCCATTAAGCTACTACCTAACCCCCTTGGCCCTGCCCCTTCAGGCTAGGAAACAGCTGATTAATTGTGGCAAAGGTGTGGCTTCCCTCATCTCCCCTCAAAGGGGCCAGTCATAGGGTTGCCAATTGTCTAATTGCACAAATGCAAACAACCTTGCCCCACCCCTTCTCCAAGGCCCCGCCCCCTGCTCAGTCCATCCCCTACCTTCCATTGCTCACTCTCCCGCACCCTCACTCACTTTCACTGGGCTAGGGCAGGAGGTTGGGGCGTGGGAGAGTGTGTGAGCTCTGGGCTTGTGGGGCTGAGGGATTCAGAGTGTGGGAGGGGGCTCCAAGCTGAGCCTGGGGTAGGGGGTTGGGGTGCACGAGGGGATGCAGGCTCTGGGAGAGAGTTTGGGTGTAGGAGGGGGCTCAGGGCTGGGGCAGGAGGTTGGGATGCATGGTGGGTGAGGGAGGTGGGCTTCAGCCTTGCGGCACTTACCTCGGGCGGCTCCCAGAAGTGACCAGCATGTCCGGCTCCCAGGCTCAGGGGCGGCCAGGCAGCTCTGTGCACTGCCCCAGACTGCATGCACCACCCCCGCAGATCCCATTGGCCACAGTTCCCGGCCAATGGGAGCTGCGGAGACGGTGCTTGGGGTGGGGGCAACACGCAGAGACCACCTGGCCGCCCCTGCCTCTAGGAGTTTCTGGGAGCTGCAGAGCCAGGGCAGGTAGGGAGCCTGCCTTAGCCCTGCTGTGCCACCAACCAGACATTTATTGGCCTATTAAAATAGCCCGGATTGGTTTCAGTAGCCATTGGGCAATCAATTCCGGGACACTCCCAGCCATCCGGGAGGGTTGGCAACCCTAGCCAGTCACCCTGTGGCAGAGGAATTATAATCTATTATTTAGGATTCTTATTTATGTAGAGCCAAAAATGTAACACTTTACAGGCAGTAAGAAAACAAGTCCCCTGCCCAGACCTCATTCAAAGTCCAGATGTACAGTAAGCCCACTGGTGAACTGGGGACAATAAATCTAAAACTAGTGATCTGGTGATCTCCAAAAATATCATAATGGCTTTCTTAAGAAAAATGAAAATATTTTAAAGCTGAGTGCTTTAAATTTAATCACATTCATTAAAAATATGATACTCTGGCCTCCTGCTGATGGATGGGGCTGCCCAGCTGCAAATATTAGTTTGACAAATTCTGATCTGGATTTATCTATGGACCCAGTGCTGAAACTGCCCATGATAGACTATATTACCTGTTCATGGGTGTTAATATTTGAAAAGTCACAAGACTGGGTTTTGCATCTGCAAAGTTGTACAGACATGAAGGCAACTTTTTAAAAAACCTGCCCTGTGTATCCCTTTCCTAAGTTCATTAGATGTGCCATGGGTAACTCTCCCAAAGGTTGCCTGTTTGCACAGATCTAATTTTTGATTACGAACTTTAATATACCATCTGAATCAATTATAGCTGACAACAGGCCACTGTTTTCCTGAATAAGTTGGAACATATAGCATATGTTTCTCAGTTCTTGATGCACTCACTTTTTGTCTCTCACTTCTCTGGATCTTTATTATGCCTGCAAGCCTACTTATTAGAGCTGGCCAAAGGATGACAACTTCATTTCCTGACAACTTTCAAGGTTTCTGGGTTTCATTCTGCACTGGAACATAAATAAAAACCTTTCAAATGTTTTTTTTTAATGAAATTGTGTCAAAACATACGATTTTAGATTAAAAAGAGCAGGTTTTCTATTTGGGTTTCTGTGACATCCCCGAAGGTTGTCACAGAGACCCAAATGGACTGTTGAATCACTGTGTCCCCTTAACTGTCCAGTCTAGGGTGCCTTTTACCCTGCTTTGCTCTCCAGGTGCTGATCACTCACAACTGCCAGCATGCAAAGTCATTCCCAGCTGAATACATGAATGCTGTGCCCAACCATCCATGAATAGATATAGGGCGACACCCACAGATCCTTCAGTCCCAAACTAACCCCCCCAAAATATGCATCTTGTACTGTCCAGCACACTACTGAACAATGCAAGCGATTAACAGGCTGTCATTTCATCAAAGGAAATGTTTATGCATCAGTCTGGAAAAGGGCAAATATAGTGTCCATCTATAAGTAGGGAAATAAGGACAACCCGGGGAATTACAGACCAGTCAGTTTAACTTCTGTACCTGGAAAGATAATGGAGCAAATAATTAAGCAATCAATTTGCAAACACCTAGAAGATAATGAAGTGATAAATAACAGTCAGCATGGATTTGTCAAGGACAAATCATGTCAAACCAACCTGATAGCTTTCTTTGACACAGTAACAAGCCTTGTAGAAAGGGGGAAAACAGTAGATGTGGATCTTGACTTTAGTAAGGCTTTCGATACTGTCTTGCATGACCGTCTCATAAACAAACTAGGGAAATACAACCTAGATGAAGCTACTATAAGGTGGGTGCATAACTGGTTGGAAAATCGTTTCCAGAGAGTAGTTATCAGTGGTTCACAGTCACGCTAGAAGGGCATAATGTGTGGGGTACTGCAGGGATCGGTTCTGGGGACGGTTCTGTTCAATAGCTTCATCAGTGATTTAGATAATGGCATAGAGAGTACATTTATAAAGTTTACAGATGATACCAAGCTGGGAGGGATTGCAAGTGCTTTGGAAGATAGCATTAAAATTCAAAATGATCTGGAAAAACTGGAGAAATGGTCTGAAATAAATAGGATGAAATTCAGTAAGGACAAATGCAAAGTACTCCACTTAGGCAGGAAAAATCAGTTGCACACATACAAAATAGGAAATGACTGCCTAGGAAGGAGTACTGCGGAAAGGGATGTGGGGGTCATAGTGGATCACAAGTTAAATATGAGTCAACAGTGTAATGCTATTGCAAAAAAAGCAAACATCATTCTGGGATGTATTAGCAGGAGTATTGTAAGCAAGACACAAGAAGTAATTCTTCCACTCTACTCCGTGCTGACTAGGCCTCAACTGGAGTATTGCGTTCAGTTCTGTGTGCCACATTTCAGGAAAGATGTGAACAAATTGGAGAAGGTCCAGAGAAGAGTAACAAAAATGATTAAAGGTCTAGAAAACATGAGCTATGAGGGAAGATTGGAAAAAATGGGTTTGTTTAGTCTGGAGAGAAGACTGAGCGGGGACATGATAATAGTTTTCAAGTACATAAAAGGTTGCTACAAGGAGGAGGGAGAAAAAATGTTCTTTTTAACCTCTGAGGATAGGACAAGAAGCAACGGGCTTAAATTGCAGCAAGGGTGGTTTAGGTTGGACATTACAAAAAACTTCCTAACTGTCAGAGGGGTTAAGCACTGGAATAAATTGCCTAGAGAGGCTGTGGAATCTCCATCACTGGGGATTTTTAAGAGCAGGTTGGACAAACACCTGTCAGGGGTGGTCTAGAAAAGACTTAGTCCTGTCTTGAGGGTAGGGACTGGACTAGATGACCTTTCGAGGTCCCTTCCAGTTCTATGATTCTATGAGCCTGAGTAGAGATTCCCCAGATACTTCAACCAAAACACATTGGTTTAGACAAAACAAGTTTAAACAAGATAAAGATAAAGATAAAGATAAAACATGTTTATTAACTAGAGAGTGCTAGATTTTAAGTGGTTGTGAGTGATAAGGCATAAAGGGCAGAATTGGTTACAAAAGAAATAAAAGATAAACACGCAAGCTACTTCCTAAAATGTATAGTAGAACCTCAGAGTTACGAACGTTTCAGTAGTGGAGGTTGCTCATAACTCTGAAATCTTTGTAACTCTGAACAAAATGTGATGGTTGTTATTTCAAGTTTACAGCTGAACATTGACTTAATATAGCTTTGAAACTTTACTATGCAGAAAAAAATTTTTCCTTTATTTTTTTAGTAGTTTCCATTTTACACAGTGCTGTACTGTATTGGCTTCTTCTTCTTCTTTTTTATTTTTTTTGGGGGGGTCTATGCTGCTGCCTGATTTATGTACTTCTGGTTCCAAATGTGTGGTTGACTGGTCAGTTCGTAACGCTGAGGTTCATAACTCTGTGTTTCTACTGTACTAAGCAAAATAAGATTTGAGGCAAACATCTTTCTCACCACACTAGATGCTGGAGGCAATTCACAGTTTTTAGTTCACAGGTTGGATTTCCTTTCAGCCTGGAACCACTCCCCTTAGTTTAGTGTTATTCAAGTATTCATTGATTTTAAGGGCAGAGAGATGTAATGGAGAGGAGAGGTAATTCTGAGGTCCTGTCTCTTATTTTTTATCCTCCTCCTATCTTTGAGGCTTACCCCCTCCCCAGGTATAGACAAAATAGTTCCCTGTGTACGTGAGATTCTAAATGTCTTTCAGATGAATTGTAAATTTATTTGTTTACAACTCCCCTGTTGGTGAATTTCTGATTAAGCAGGTAATGACTCTTTAGCATCCTGCTGGCATGCAAGTGTGTCATTCTCTTTGAGAAAATGGTCTGGGCATTACCCAGAACTACAGTATATTTCAGTAACAATCATAAGTAAAATCTCATATCTCCATATACTATGTTGATACACACATTTTAACAGGACAATGACATTCAGTGAATTATAATTTTTCAAATGATATCTCACAAGCCATACTTTGTACAAAAGATATCATATCCATATAAAAGTGGTGAACATGGGGTACAAGGTATCGTATGGGGTAGAGATTGTCATAGTCTCTATCTGGTCAGAAAAGAAAAGAGAGTCTATGCTGGACCTGAGAAATCTTCCTGGCAAAAACTTTTTCAAAATAGAGATATCTCTACAAAGCATTTCAGCTTTGACAAAACAGCATATTTTAATAAAAATACATGTAATCAAAAATGTCCTGACCAGCTGTGCTTCTTAATAAGTCTCTTTCAACATCAGGAAAAACTTGCTTATATGGAAGGCTTTCTAGAGACCTCCTGATGCTACCTTCTAATTTTGCTAGCCCTTTCCCTGATTTACCCATCACATTTTGTTGCAATGTTACTGTGTTGATTATATCAGGTTGTGATTTAAGGGGCTGAATGATTTTCCAGGAAAATTCTCTTCATACAAGTTATGAATTATTAGCAAAATGTAGCCTGCTCAATAAAGTGCATGCTAGAATGTGCAATTTCCCATTAAATTTGCGACCACTGCCTCCTCAGAACTTCTAAAATCCAAGCATGTCCCCTATTTGAGATCTGAAGTTCAGATCTCCAGGCTGTTCATGCTATTGTGTTATCTTGTGCATATTCACAGGGGGTTTTAAGACTTCTGCATGATCCCTGACAGGAGTATAGGTGTAAAAATGCTACAGACGTTCTCAGTTAGTAACATTCAATGCTGTGAGAGCAAGTTCTGCCTTCAAGTTGTCTCTACCCCCACATTCCCCACTCAGTACTGAACACACCTTTCTTCTTCTTCTTCAGCATATGCCCACCCTTCTCTCCCACTCACTGACAAACAGAGGGACATAAACATGACCATAATATAACTCAGTGGTGCCAGAAAATTAGTTGTATTGCTGCTCTTTGCACTTTCTGACCTAAGCAGCAGTCCCAAAATTCAGACTGATAAGGGAGCCAAAAGTTTGACATATTAGCACGCTCGCACTGTATGCTGAGATATGTTCCTGGTGTTCTATATACCGTCATCTTCATTCTGACCTTTTTGTTGCTGGCACATATCACAGGCCCAAAGTAGCTCCCTGGAACAGGTGCAGTAAATGCTGCTCGCAACAAGTTTCTCAACCAGTGCAGATTCTGAAGCCTCTGTTTGCATATTTGCTTATAGCTCTCACTAAAAGATGTTGGGTATGTGGCTCCCTATCCGATGTATTTTTGAAAAATGTAGATTTGCTAGACCTTTGCAAAGCTTGCTTAGTAAATGTGCTCTGTCTTAAAATAATAACATCAGTAAATTAAATACATAATCTCTACTCTTAAGGCTGAGTTGGCACTCACAGATCCCTGGTTGTATCCAAGGTTTACATAGCAGCTCTTCTGACCCAGTAGCTGTATTTATTGCTAGAATGGGGCAAAAAATGTGACCAAATCTTTTGTTTCAAAATTACTTTTAATTTTATATAAAAAAATTAATTAAGTGGAGAAAAATTCAAAATCCAACCTCAGTGTTTTTATTCAACTCCAAACGTTTTCAAAAAAACTTTTCCATTTGCCAAAAAGTTTGAAAAAGAATTGCTTTCTGTTCAATCTGAAATGTTTGTTTTGATTCTTTTTTATTATTTTTCAAAATTGTCAGTGAACTGAAATATTCACTATTTGCACACTCATAGAAGATCAGCATTGGACGGGACCTCAGGAGGTCATCTAGTCCAACCCTCTGCTCAAAGTAGGACCAATCCCCAATTTTTGCCCTAGATCCCTGAATAGCCCCCCTCAAAGATTGAACTCACAACCCTGGGTTTAGCAGGCCAATGCTCAAACCACTGAGCTATCCATCTCCTGCAATGATGTTTCTTGCCTCATTTGACACAATCATCTGGCTCAGTGCTAAACCTACCAACAGGGAAGACTTCCATTGACCTCAGTGGTGTCAGGCTTTCAGGTTAAAGAGTCTCTCTCTAGTGCCCTCTGTCGTTTTCAGATCAGTAAGTAAGGTTTGTGTATCTCTTCAGCAAATCAGGCTTTTCCCTTCCCTGTGGGAGGTCGCATGATGAGAGAAACTGTCAGTTTTAAATTGTTGTGAGAGACAAATGCGATGGAGTAGATCCACATTTTTAAAGTGAGTCAAAGTGGTAGGACTTGTTTGCTGAATAGCACAGGTCATTTTAGCTCAGCTCTGGGCCCGATTGTGCAGCCCTTTCTCATATTGGATCTAATAGTGTGAGAAAGTATTCACCGATGGAAGGGTTGCACCATCAGGCCCATAAAAAAATCTAGCAATTTCAGATTCAACTATTTAATTTTATGGTTTCTAGAGAGAGATTCTGGTCTGAGACTTATTTTATTGGTTTGTAGTTGTGCACATGCACATGTGCAAAACATACGTATGTACAGAAAACCATTTCCTCAAACCCGAGCGTGTAATATAAATAAAAAGCAAATCCTCTTACTTAGTAGCATAGGAATTATAGGCTGTATCTTTTGATCTGATAGTGACTTCGATTCTAGGTGCTTCACAAAATTAATACTCATCGATTACATATTTGATCTTATCGTCTGGTCTTGCCTAGCTGATCCTCCCTGCTTATTCAACATCATCTCTTATTACATTGCCCCATTTGTCTGGCTCCCACAGCCATCTCTGTATTTTTTCATCTCACCCCATATGAACAGAACCTTTTTTAAGTGCTTCATCAGCTCACCATCCTCTCTCCATTTAAAGCCTGCCTTTAAAACCCACTTCTAGCACAAAGCCTACAATAAATGATTGGCCCTAAAAATGTGTTCTTTGAAAATCTAACCCCAACAGGTGCAAAGACTCAGAAAGAATATTCCCTGTAAAGGCCAATGCAGTTGGAAATTTGAGAAATCCTAGATGTGGCTCTTGCCTGTCAATTGTCTCTCTTTTAATTTGACAGCAGGATTGGGGGAGAGGGGGCGGGGGGGGGAAGAATCTCAGGTATATTGTAGGGATCTAAACAGGTAATACTTTAAAAATGTAAAAATTACTTGGAATGTTTGCAATGCTGATGAAACGGTTAAAACTCTTTGTGACTGAAGGTGGACCTAGCTCCAAGGAACACCCTTGGATTTGGGGAATGTTCAAAGCCGGATCCAAACATTTTGGCTGTCCCCTGACTCTAGAATGGGCTGAACCAAAACCTTGACTCTGATTGCCTCAGACATTGGAAAAACTGAAATCCAGATCTGGATCTGAATTATGGGGCTGACCCTTCTCTTTTTAAATGGTCGAACAAGAATTCCAGTTCTGAACAAGAATTCCAGTCTAATACGCTGAACCTGACAACGTTCGAAGAAGGAGCCTGATCTGAACTTCACTGTGCACCTCAGGCCCATCTCATGTTCCTAAGTGGAATGTACTGTGCTTCAAGCAAGAAAAAAGAGGGGGCAAGTGTAATAATAGTCACTGTTGCATGTAATAGCATGCAATACCTTGTGGGCTTGAGAGGAATCTAGTAAAAATAGTCTAATATGGCTGGTGCCTGAACAAACACGTTTGAGCAGCTCTAACCAATTGGTCTAATTTATCATTGGACTATTCCTACCCGGCATCAAAATGAAGTTGGTCTAAATTACCTAAGGAGTGAACCAGAAGGATAATTTATTACACATTCACCTGGAAGGAAGAAAAAGACAACTCAGCACTATCTGCTGGGAGGAAAAAAGAGAACATCTGTGATCCCTGCTTACTGGGAAGGGTTTTAAACTGTGTAATATTTCAAGAGTGGCTTCATCTGTGCTAATAATGGAGGGAGCACTCATGTATATGAGGCAGGTGCTGCTGGTATTTAAACTACCACATTGTCTAAACCTGCTCTGCGGTTAAGCAATGTAGTGCTTAAAATGTTCTTAGTCACTTGGAGCCTTGTCAGCGCTAGCATTCCCACCCTTGCTACCTTTGGTGGAGCTGAGCTGGTGGTGCTAATATAGGGGAACTTTGTGCAGGCACTGCCACAGAGAATTTGAGAGGTGTAGCGATAAATAAGGCCCCCTTTATTCACCTTGCGCCTTGAGTAGTGCCATAGAAAGCAACAGAACTGCTCAAGGAGTAAAGCCATGCTCCAAGTGCATAAGGGTGGCAGAGCCTGGCCTTAAATAAATACATAGAACACACTAAATTAAGCATGACTCATATTTGTTTCCACTTTTCATATCGCCAGAGTTCCCTTAATGTCCCCATGAGGATGCAAGAGTAGGTGGGAGATACAGGATTGTGCGTAGGTATTTTTTGGTTGCTGAGAATTTGTTTTGTCCATGTGTATTATTTACCAGAACAGATGTCTTGGAGCAAGTGCCGAATGAAAATATTATGTGATTGAAGTGCAGTGACCTCTCAATTACATTTTATTGCTTGATTTTCAAAAAATTCCGAATGGCTCCTCAACTTACATAGGCATGATCTAGCTTAAAGGCTTTATACTAGCTGGGATGAATTGCCAAATAATGGGGTAAAACTCCATGTAAAGCTTTAGAAAATGTAGGGTGGATTTAGACATATTCTGAATGGTTCTTGAACTCAGGCTACAGAAAGTTGTGAATCAGGCGCAAAGGTAAATATATGTAGAAGCCACATGCATGCTCCATAGTTTGGGATGATCAAGCCATTTCTGGATGCATTTATTGTTAGAAACAACACAACTCCTGGCCAAAGCAACTAAAAAAAGTCAAAGCAGCACTGGAAAAAAAGTTTACCTTGGCATGTACGTGTAATAGGCAGATGCCTGCAGAAGCTGTTGGATTTATTTGTTTGACAGTCAGTAATACTACCATGCAATGAAATAATAAGGATTTATTTCAGATTCCTTATGGAGGGATTTTCCTAATGCTGAGTTCAGCGGATACGTAGCTTTTCCATGGCCTCCAGCCCCACTGCTTAGTGGGGTTCCAGGTATAGCCACTGCTCGGAGAAGCCCTAGTTATGTGACTCCACTGGAGCCACACCACTTGGAAGGAGCTGGAGATGAAGCAGCAACCCACAAAGGTCTATGTAGAGGCACAAGGCCCCTGTTCAAAAGGTCACAGTCATTGATTTTGAGGCCAGAAGGTCCCATTAGATCCCTAACCTCCTGTATAACTCAGGCCATAGAATGTTATCCAGTTACTACTGTATTCAGCTCAACACCGGGTGCCTCATAGGCTTCATGTGGGTACCCAGAGATCTAAAAGGCTCTTCAGGGATCTAGAGGCTTTGAAGGCTGAACCCCTTCCTTCTTTCTCAGGGGCCAAACCCCAACCCCTGATGGACAAATTTGGAGGAAACCTGGTGACCCAAAAGTTTTAAAAGACCATTTGAGGCATTAAAATCTATGTAATAGGCCTAATTGTTCCTCAGATTGTTAAAAAACAACTGAATAGCCCACTACCGATAGCTCTGAATTATGTAAAAACTGGACGCAGCCATAATGGCCACTTCCAACAGCTAATAGACAAAATGTAGTCCAAATTCACAAGCAAAGTGGTGATAACCAGTGGAAGTCAGGGGCATAAAGTACAGCTCAAAAGTTCTTTAATAGCACAGAGTGGGGGTATAAAGAGAACTAAAAGATAGCTGCCATCATGAGCACTTTGGTTACTGTTATATTGGTATAAAATTCCATAATTTCATAGTCTCATGGCTTGGGTCAAATAAGATGGAAGAGGTCTCACTATGGGGAGAGGGAGGGACTATTAAAAAAATCCTCCTGAACCATTTCACATATTGGATGTAATAACTGGGCTATAGTTAGAGGCATTGCCAAAAAAGAAGCCACTGTAGGGAAAAACTAATAGGAAGGTGCCAGTAAATATATTGTGCCTGATTCTGCACCAGTAACTTCACAAATAACTCCACTGAAGCCAATGGAATCATACCAGTATAAAACTAGTGTGAGAGGAGAGAATCAGGCTCATGCATAGTTTTCCCGTTATAGAAAAATGCCCTTAGGCAATAAAAGAGAAGATGATTAAATTGTTCATGAGTTAAAATTTAGTGAAGGTTTGCCAGAAACACGCTTGACTCACATGAGCATTACAACTGCATTGGCTTGTTCCTGGGGATCTCATGCTATATATTGCATGGCTTAATGAAAGGTTCCAGACTGGCTCTCCCAACTGTATATTACCACACCAAGAAATTCTGTATAGGATACAGGAGGATACCAGGGTATCTCAAAATGCATAGACAAAGCCAAAAAACTCCATCTGGTAGCCAGGTTTTAGTGAGAAACTGTAAGAGCTGGTGGAAGGTTATGACAAGTGTGCAAAAGAGAGGCTTAACGGTGCAGAGCCATTAATCCCTTGTCCCCTGCCTGATTAACCTTGGCAGAAAGTCAGCACCAGCTTGTTTCCAGTGCATGATTCAATTTACCTTCCTGTTTATTTTTTTTCTGCCCAGTGTCTTCCCCTATGTTTGTGCAGCACCTTACACATTTTGGGCATTGCTACATCACAGATAATAAGCACTTGGGCCAAATTTTCCACAGGTGCAATTTGTGCCAACGGTTAATTTTGAAGGGGCAAACTGCACACACAAAAAGGGAGGTTGGCTTCCAACCAATCTGAAATATTAAAAGAGCTAAAATATAAAGTACACAGGCTGATTCACCTGCTGGTTCAGGGAAGGCATACTAGAAATGGTCAGGCGTTTTTTGATAAAAGTTTGTTTAATCAGAAAATGACAACTGTCAGAACCAAAATGTTTCACAGGAAACATCAGGTTTCAATGAATTCCTGGTTCTTGAACATTTGAAATGGTCAAAACATTCCATTCTGCTCTATTCTCAATGAAAAGTTCCATTTTTCGGTTCAAAACGGCTTTTTGTTTCAAATTTAAGTTAATTTTTCTATTTGAAATTGAAAAAATACCTTTACAAGTGATCAAAGTGGAACACTGCAATGGCTCCAAACTGCATTTTTGTTTAGAGGGGTTGGGTGGGGAGATTTTAAGGTTGCAAAAAAAGAACAAAAAATTCAAAAATTTGGTTTTCTGCCTGATTTGGAATGGCAATTTTTTTTTAAATCTTGAAAAAATTTTGCAGCATGGGAAAACCGTTTCCCACCCAGCTCTAATTTCCACCTGTTATGCCAGCAGGGGAATTGTTGCCCCTAAAAAAGAGATTTACCTATAAGTCCTTGCACCACTGGCTTTCCTGGCAGTTTTGGGGGCAGGCAATAATAACTTATGATCAGTGCTCGCGAAGAGCCCCCCAGCGAAGGCTGCCTGCCTGGAGGATGCAAAAAGAAAAGGAGTACTTGTGGCACCTTAGAGACTAACCAATTTATCTGAGCATAAGCTTTCGTGAGCTACAGCACTTCATCGCATGCATACTGGAGGATAAACTGAATCAGCTACCTGGGCTTCCTCAGTGTGCCCCTGTGTCTCACTTTTCTAGCCAGTGACAGACATTGCAAAGCAGCCCTGGGTAAGACATCAGAATGGGGGGTTTCAGGCTCCCTATCCCTTGAGGGAGTCAATCTGTCGCTGAGGGCCCTGGGACTAGGCTGACCAGATAGCAAGGATCAAAAATCGGGAGAGGAGGTGGGGGTAATAGGTGCCTATGTGAGAAAAAGACCCAAAAATCGGGACTGTCCCTATAAAATCGGGACATCTGGTCACCCTACCTGGGACCAGGTTGCCTTCTGCAGAAGCTGATTAATTTAAGCCCAATATTTGTATAATACAGAGTCCCAGAAGAAACCATATCTAATAATGGATTCCAGCTCTTTGCAAATACTGTGTTGTTACAAACCTTTCACACCATATATGGCTGGCTCTAAGCATGTACAGCTGCACAGGGCTCCACACTCACACAGCTTCCTTCCAAGGGTGTTTGTTCCTTCTCCTCTCCCCTGTCATGCCCATCTCACTCCCCCACCTGCTGGCAGAGTGCCACTCTGCCAAGCCATCTCTCCTCTGAGTCGCTGCTCAAATAATAAATGCTCTTTCCACTCTGCCTGAACCACATGGCCAGAACCAGGAGCCAAGTGTGGAGCAGGAAAAAGTAGCAATCCTTGCACAGAGTATTGCTTTCACTGCCTGGCACTCAACATCTCTCTCTCTCTCTCTCTCTCTCTCTCTCTCTCTCTCTCCATGCTTTTCAAGCAGGGGAGAGAGCCTGTTGGTAATCTGAGTCAGGAATGAAAGAGAGGAGCAACCCAGCAACCACACTGCGGGTTGGAGGGCAGCTTTGAGCCCTCCTTCAGCGAGTGGGGAATCTGAAGGGTTTTATTTTTAGGTGGCATCCTAACTCCATGGTAGTTGACATGCGTAGTGGAGGTGGCCAACAACATTTGTAGGCACTTGGCCAGAAGGGAAGCCTGTGAACTATCTCAGAGCCTATGTAGCCCAGAGTGCGGCATTCACTGGAAAAAGAGACTGACAGTCCAGAAAAAGAAACATATTCTCAGTGACTCCATCCCTTGAGTGTAAGCCGGGGGAACACAAGAAAACCAGCAACATGGGCCAGCCCAGGGTTCAACACATTTTTCCAGGTGGTCAGCGTCCTACTTTGCCCCAATATGCACTCTTCAAAGTGAGGTGGACATCAGGCAGGGTGGGTGGCTATTAGATCACAAACTGGAGGACTGAAGGATCATGAACTGTTTAGTATGTTGTTCAGGCACCCCTTTGCCACCAGCCCCCTTCCCCCCCCCACCCCCCCAATTACCTTCACCTCCTCCGATCCCACTAAAGAAACCTAACAAAAGCCTGCACAAAGAAATATAGTTTGGCTAACTTGTCCAAGACATGTGCAGCGCAATGGAAAGGCTAAATATGCAATGAAATACCACTATATCTACAAGAAGAAAAGGAGGACCTGTGGCACCTTAGAGACTAACAAATTTATTTGAGCATAAGCTTTCATCGTTGCATCCGATGAAGTGGGTTGTAGCTCACGAAAGTTTATGCTCAAATAAATTTGCTAGTCTCTCAGGTGCCACAAGTCCTCCTTTTCTTTTTGCAGATACAGACTAACACGGCTGCTACTCTGAAACCTATATCTACAAGGATAGTCATTCATCCTTTATCTGTCTCTGCTGGCGTGTTAGGCAATAGCCTTATGAATGATTATAGTTAATAATGGAGAAAAAATCTGCATACATCTTTTCTAGTTTCAGAAACTCAGTTAGAGTCAGGACTTTATTTTTAAAAAGTAAAGGCCCACTTGCATGCCCAGTTTTGTGCAAGTATTTCCACACCTAGTTGTATACATGAAATTTGGGGAGTTTTGCAGAGCGTATAGATAGAAAGGTGACTATCACAGCCCAGGTTCAAATGCTGTCCGTACTTATGGTTAAAGGCATGCACAATCAAGTTCTAAATTGTGAATAAACATCCATAGCCTTTACGGCTCATACGAATTTAGCAGAGTTCAGGGACTTAACCGCAACAGTGACACACATGACCACAATGGAAAGTTCATCAGCAAGGGCTGTAATTTCACATCCCATCATCAGACATCAGGACAAGGGACCTTTCTGGCATGGACTGTCCAGGACTGCTTTACACAACGGAATGTTTTGAAGATTCTGCCACTGCCCTGTCCCAGTCAGAGACAACATGAGATGAACCTACCAGACCCAATCCCATGGTTTAGAGAACAAACTGTTTTTTAACTCACATCAATCTGCCAACCTTCATGTGAAGTACTGGGAGGAGCAAACCCTGTGATATGACACTACCTTTTGTGAATCATGTTTTGTTGGGCAGGGCACTCAAATGGAAAAATTACAAAGTATTGAATTGAAAGGGGTGCAAAGAGGAGCAGCCAGGTGAGACTAGCTCAACCAGGCAGTCATTTCTGTTTAGGTCGCCTGCTACACCTGCTGCTATGGTCCAAGAGGCTCTAGGTTCAAACCTCATTGTCATTTAAATCCACAGAGAAAGCTGGTTACAAGCCTGAAACTAAGGTCAGTTTTGCTGAGGCTGTCAAACAAGGGTTGGTTTTGAATATGCCTGGGCAGGGTTTCACGAAAGAGATGCTGTATTGTTTGAGGGGCAAAGCAGATAAAATGTGTTGGGTCAGTTGGATTTAAACGAAATGCAAAACTGAAATGTCCACAGTTCATATAGCTTTACTTACTTTATGTCTGATGGTACACAAATATGAATAAGCCCATGTGGGAAAGCCCTATAGAATTTAATAGGGATTGAAGCAACAAGGATATATTGTTCCAAAAATCTGTAGGATTTAATAGCGAATGAGAGCCTTTTGCAACCTTTCTGTAGAACCTTATGGCAGATCTAGTGCTCTACTAGATGCTCCAAGAAAACTTATAAAAAATCTGTTATTTTCTATTAAATTCTACAAGGAACATTAGGCAATAACTTTTTGAAGAATTTGCCTTTTTTAACTACTTCAAGAATATGTGGTATATGCATCTCTATCCAGGTTATCGCTTGTTCATTCTTCAGAATATCTAATATGCATGAGAGGAGCTCATGGCAATGGGCTGTTTATCAGCAATTTAAACTCTGGGGTACAAACCCCTGTAGATGTGTATGGGGAAAAAAGCATGGCTTGGCCCCTCTAGTCACTGATTAAGCCTGCGACCAGTTTTCCTTGCCCTTTTGTGCCTGTTTCATTTGACTGCTTTAAATGAGTGTGACAGAGACTCCTGACATCATTGCCGAGTGCTCTGGTCATGTTCTGCTCTGAAAACAGACAAATAAAATTGGTACGAAAGAGGCGCCCTCAGCTCAGAGGAAACCCTGGAGCGTGCTAGGAAATAGCTCAGTGAAGATGAGGCCATGGGTGGGAATAGGCAGTAAGTGAGGGGAGGGCAGAGGGATTTTGTTATTATTATTATTATTTTAAACACATGTATTTATCATGATTCATAAAAGGAATTTGGGTGGGAATGTACAGCTGGGAAGGCAGAGGATTATTTTTATTGTTAAAATATGTACTAATCATGGCTGAAAGCAGGGAATGAGGGAGGGGCTGTGTATAACGAAGGAGCCACCTACTGTGAATGGAGGAAGGGAGTGAGGAGAATGAGGGCAAAAAGATACTATTTTTTCAGATGTGTCGATTTAAAATATGCCTCCATCTCAGCAAGTGCTGCGTCTGACCCGCAGCCGTCCGTTCGGCTTCAGTGCAGGAGAGAGCATACTGAACAACTTAAATTCAGCTTTCCCTCAGATTGCTCTGCCAGGAGCATTGGGTGGCTCACTCTAACACCTTTTGTAGCCTTTTGTTAGTAGTTCTTATTTAAATTTCAAAATATTTTTTAAAAATCCGCTAAAATTCTTAGCACACTTTTAGCCACTGCTGCCCCTTGGTCAGGTTACCATAAATGTCTCTGTTGGAATCCTGTCAGAAACCCTGCCTAGATGTACTGTAGGAGTGGAATGTTCTGCACTGAATACCAGGAAATACTTCTTTATACTGTAATAAAATGGATGGGCTACATAAGACTCCTTGTGTAGTAATGGAAGCCTCATTATTTGAGACTTCTCAAACTACACAGGATTACCATCAAAGAGAAAGGACAGTCCAGTGATTGGGGGTAGTCTGAGATGCAGAAAACCCACATTCAGTTCCTTGCTTCACCACAGACTTCCTGCGTGACCTTGCACTAGTCACTTAATTTCTGTGTGCCTCAGTTCCCCATCTGTGAAATGGGGATAATAGCATTTCCCTACCTTGCAGGGGTGTTGTGAAAAGAAATACATTAAATAGCTTAAGGTGCTCAGATACCACAGTGATGGGGCCCAGATAAGTACCAACTGTTAGAATGCTTGTACTCTTATCTATCTATTTTGGTGTCTACAGCCACAGCTGTAGCAGCCAGGGCTGCTAGAGTGATGGGATTATGTGAAGATCTCAGCTTTCATTTTTTTAAAAAAGTGGAGAAATCTCAAAAACTTGAATCATAAAGGCTCAAAAGCCATAAGGCAAATAAAAAAACCCCACACAACGCCCATATTTTTTTTAAAAAAAAAAGATTTTTAAGTCAATCTCTTTAATGGGGGGATGGGAGGGTTGACTCGTGATTTTTGCATGCTTTGGGTTGGCAATACTGGACCATCCACTGGAAAATATAAAGTAGGGAGACAGACTAAGAGATCGAGTGGCACTTTTATAACTCTAATTTCTACTGTCCTAGAATAATGGTGAAACAAGACTAGGAATGTGAACAGCAGCAATAGGAGGATTTCTAAAACTTCGTAAAAAATTTTATTTGGAAACAGTACCATTGTTCTGGGCACTGTACAAGTGTGTAATGAATGGTGGTCTCTGTCCCAAACAGCCTGCCTTTCTTAACGCATCCCTCTCTCAAAGGCCTAGTTATATTGAATTCCTATACCTAACTATTCATCTCCTGATTTTGATATGATAATTTTGGGATGGATGTAGCAGTATAGCTTATCTGGTAAAACTCTTCTCTGTGTACCAGAATATCCTGCACAAAAGTTAGTGATGGGCATATGTCAAAAGATTTACATGGTCACATTTAGAGGAGCGGCTGACTGGTCAGATGCTTATCCAAAGCTAATCCTGAATGGTTTTGTCTAGAAACGTAGTAAGGATAGGATCCCTGTGTGGTTTCTGAATTCTGCAATGACTAGAAATCCTGTGAAAACAGATCCTTTCATGGAGTTTCAATTCCAGATTAAAACAGAAGGTTCCAAAGCACGCCCACGGGGGTGGGGGAGGAGGGAACAGCAGTGCTAGGGTGAAAATTTTAGTCAGTTCTTAATTTATCCTCCCTGATAAAGGGCCTGCTTCTGCTCCCACTGAAATGGGGGGATGGGAGTTTAGCCATTGCCTTTGATGAGAGCAGCAGGCAGGCACTAAGGATCAGGTTTTAAAAATGATTTAGACACACCTAAGTTGCAGAGAGTTGCCTATATACCTTTAAAAATCTGCCCCCAAGTGCAAAAGCATGAAGGCACCTATCTTCCACTGATGTCGCTTTTTAAAATCCCATTAAGTGCCAAATTGCATTTTTGGGTGCCTCAGTACCTATAAAAATCTGCCCCTAAATCCACACCCCTGATTTATGTTCATACTTATGGCAGAGCCTGTCATGCGATTTTGTACGTGTCTGGGGGAGGGGGAGAGCAGGCGATGTTAAGGGGCTATCCTTCAGATGAGGAGTTAAAGCAAGGTTGCTTTAACCACTCCTGGTGACTGACCAGATGAAAATGAAAGATCCTGTGGCTTTTTTTTTTAATACTGAGGCTTCCCCTGATGTCCTGAACAACTTTTTCCCTCTTCCACTAAAACAAGTTCTCATTGTCCAGTGCTTTAATGTGAGTTATTGCTAAGCAGAACTTGGCTGCTCTTTTCTGCTTACACAGTAAACACACTGACAGTGTTAACAGGACTCATTATTTTATAAAGTCCACTGGGATAACTTACGTTTGAAAAATTCTATATAAAATCAAATTCTGATCTGGCTACTCTGCCACGGCTTACTCTGAATGATGCAATAAACAGGCAGGTTAATTAATCATTTCTCTTTCATGCACTATATGTGTCATGCACCAAGAAATACTAAGCTCGTCTTTGTTGTTCTTCACACCCAAAAGTTAGCCATCAGCAGTTCTTGCAAAGAATTCTTTACATACTCTGCACTAAGTTCTACAATTAACAAAAACTCCAAGGGGACTGGTGTATGAAGTAATATAGTGAGTGAGATAATAAGAAAATCATGTGTGTCATGTGATGCAGACAGTACTGTGGTTGGTATACACACTACAGCTTGCCCATAAATAGAAATGACAAAATTGTTGCTCTAAAACTTGTCTGTGTAGCTAATTTGAGACTGACCTCACCAGAGGATTGTTAAGGAGTTCCTGTTGGCATTATTGATGAAGAAGTGCCTCTGAAGCTAAGATGCCTCTGCATCTATTCATTCTGCTTTTCAGATTGGTAACAGCAGAAGCCAACCTCCACTCCCAGCAGGAAAATATTTCAAGCAGAGATGTTTCACTCTTTATTCTCTCAGGTTTGGGATGGCCTTCACGACCCTCATAGTCCCCTTAACAATTTTTCCACGAGTGACACAGATCTCGCATTTTGATAAATCACTCTTTAGCCCAAGATTGCTAGCTGGAGCACCCCCCCAGAAACCATCAGCTCTGTTCTGCACATCCGCTAGAGGGACTTGTTGGAAAGCAATGCGATGTGCTGTCTCTGCACTGGGGATTTGGGCATGCTGCCACAATAGCACTCCAAGCTCCTGGCTCTGTAGGGAAAAGGATGATATTATGACCAGAATTTTTATCCCCTGGGCCTGATTCTCGTCTCACTTACACTGGTGTAACTTCCTTTGAGTTAGTGACTTAAGTGAAGGGAGAATCAGTGTGCAGTCATTGGACCGTCACATAAACGCACGTACATTTTTCTTGCGTTAAAGAAACACTCAACAACCCCTGTGTCAAAGCTAATCGATTATTGGAATTTTCTGTCTTCAAGGGTACTGGTGGAGTCTGATCCAATCCAAGGATTTCAGAAAATGAACAATTACTGGGTGGGACACCAGCTTTTTCCTAAATTAAAAATGAGGTGACTATTGACTCCCACACAGAGGGTTTAAACTGAAAGGTCAGGAAGGACTTTTCCACAAGGCACAAAGGCAGGTTATGTAGCTGGATTAAACTACAATCTTTAGTCAAGAAAACTAACAGAAATCAGTTTCCAACATGAGTAAAGGTTAAAGGGTTGGGGCCTTAGTATGTATCTTCTAGTACACATGCTAAAAGTGTTGGGACTTTGAATTTTCATTGGCATGTAATAGTTGTATAAAGAACAACAAAATACTGTTCTAGAATTACCACGCTGCTGTTTTATGAACTTTTCCTTTAAGATGTTTTGTTTTAATATAAATAAAAGAAAGCGAGCAAGACAAACCAAAAAGTAACAAGCAAATTGTGAAGTCCCGAATCTCAATTCCCTTCAGAAGTACGTACCAAAGGATAGATCTACTCTGTTAACACTCTAAAACCTCAAAGGGGCTATGAGCTAGCGTGCCTTTTGTCATCATGATGCAAATTAACAAAAACTATTTACAGCTTTGCCTTTCGACTAGTAGGTGGTGCTATCAATGTTACCATTCATTACAATGGAGTACATGCTCAGATGTGGGAATTTTCAAAGCTGTACAGGGTTTCAGCCACACATCTTCCATTAACATTTATTGAATGTGTGTGGCTAACTGCTCTGCACTGCTTTAAAAATCTCATCTGGAGTTAATAATTTTGGAAAGTGCATGATATGTTATTCCCAAACAACCATTTTAGGAAGGCAGATGCTCAAATCCCATTAACTCTCAATGGGAATTCAGCACCTAAGTTTCTTAGAAAATCCCAGCTTTAATAAACATTTGGTCCATTTTCCTTTTCTGTCGTTTCATGGCCAAGGTGATCAGTGACCAGGCTATTTTCTCAATCTCTTTTGTAATTTTATGGACATCTCCTGAAATCGCCAAGGAACCTTTCCACATTTTGTAGACTTTGAAGAATGTCCAACTAATGGTAGTCATATTATTTCTAGCTTTTTAAACTAATGCAACTAGCACAACACAGAAAGACAAGCCATGTGATGCAGAGATCAGGAAAACTAGGCAGCAGAGTAGGAAATAGTAGAAGCATTCACTGACATGTTCACCAAGATTATAATTGCTAAAATAACCTTGAAAGGGAGGTTAAATTATTGAATACTGTTGCAGCGATTACCCAGATCTAAATTACTCTGGTAAAAATGGAAAGAAATAGGGCTCTGTCTCTGTTAATTAGTCAGCTTATCCACAGATGATCTCTATATGGTCAATGCAAAACTTCTTGCTAATGCAGAGATGCATACACCTACAAATGACAAGTCTACATATTAAAACCAATTATGCAGTTTACAAGAATATCCAAGTCCTTTGATATCTAACCAGGAAAATTATAGTGAAAAGAAGTGAGGGCAGGGGAGGAATGCTGCATACATTAAACGGTAATGATCTAGACAGCACTTTCCTTGAATTAGTTCATTTTAAAAAGAGAACAAAGGGTTTGTCCCGCTGGGTAGCTTTTCAGCAGGGATGCCATGGCTGTCTTGTTTCAGATCTGCAATACTCTGTAGCTTCAGTTAGTGGTAGCACTTGCAAAACTAGTAACAG
This sequence comes from Eretmochelys imbricata, assembly GCF_965152235.1. Classification (NCBI taxonomy): domain Eukaryota; kingdom Metazoa; phylum Chordata; order Testudines; family Cheloniidae; genus Eretmochelys; species Eretmochelys imbricata. The sequence continues at coordinate 35,566,129 of NC_135580.1, read as the reverse complement.
ACATTTTGGCACAAAATCTGACTTCAAAGCAGTGAAGGGTATTTAAGATCTACTCAGGAATGAGTGGAGAAATGCAGTGCATTTGAAACATTCTTGATCATTTGTCATGAAGGTGTCATTTATAGAGGCCTGTCTATACATTTATAGATTGGGTTTCTCATTTCTTCTTTGCCCAGTTGTCTGCCTTGGACTTACCTATGCATCTTTATTTTCTGTCTCTTTTGTCACTGGTTACTTGCTTTGCCCCCTGTTAAGCCTCACATTAGGCTTTTGGCAACGTCAATTCTCCCACTAATCCATAAACAAGAATATTACAGTATTCATAATACTTACCACATACAGAGCTCTCCATCTTCAAAGCACTTTACAAACATTGCATTAGAATAGGACCAATGCTGCATTTTTGGGAGAATGAACTAGCTGGTTTAATAGGTCTTTTCCTTTTGTAACTTTTTTGACTTTATGAAATTAATTCTCAAAACTCCTCTTATGTGATGTAATATCCTTACTTTGCAGACAGGGAAGCTTGGCTTGAATGGGATTCTACATCAGTGTAAATGCCTATGTGTCTACACTGGCACATCTATTTGCAGCATTGAGGCCTTTTTGTGATTCAACCAAGCACCCAAAACCTGACTGCTGATCCCAGCTCCCTTAAAATGATGAGCTGAGCTGCTGGATGGTCTAATAACAGGAGCCACCGAAGAGATGATGGAGGTAATATGCTAATTCAAATATCCATACAGAGACAAGTAAGAACGGAGTAGGCCAAGGCTAGCCAAGACCCAGACTTGTGTCAGTACCACCATTTTTATTAGTAATCTAGATTAAATTTGTTGTTTAATTGCTATCCGCTATGTGGGCATCATGAAATAGTCATTTACCAAGAGTTACCAAACCACAGTATGTGAGATGCAGCACTGCAGTTATTTTCTCAGACATCTCAGTATGGTAATTATTGATACATGTTGAGTACTTGAATGGTGACCCACTATTAACTGGGTAACGTTTGCAAAAGTACTTAAGCGACTTAGGAGTCTAAGTCCTATTTTCCAAAAGCATTTAAGTCAGTTAAGCTCCTAAGACTCCTAAAAGTCTAGGGTAACTTAGCTGCTTTTGAAAGTGTACCCTCTGTGCACAGTTCTGAAGCCTAGCTCTAGTGATGGAGGTTAATGAGGTTTTAATTTTAAACTCAACAATTTTCACTGAGCTTTGCTTTGATTTTTGGGGGTCATTTGAACTTAAAGCAAAATTCAGGAACTGCAAATGTACACAGAACAAAACCATGGAGAATGTCAGCATCAAATGCTACAAATCCAAACTCCTGAATTTCTCACGGCTCTGTCCAAAAGCATTTATGTTTACCAGCTTTCATCTTAACCTTGCTTGTGCCTACATGCAGCCTCCACTCCCACCTGAACTAAAGAGCAACAACTTGAACCAAGAAAAAATTAAAAGGTAACGGAAGCATGGTAATCATGTAGAGGATTTTCTATATAATCTTTTCCCTCCTAATATACCATATGGAGAGCTTGAGAATCCACAAACATAACTGAGCATTTAGACAATTAAGGCCAAAGTCATCCCTGGGGTAATTCCATTGATTTAGTGAAGCTACACCAGGACTAAATTTAGTCCACATTCTCCAGAGTCTTTGCAATGATGTGATCTTACTTTGGTAACATTCATTCTTTTTACATTATGAGCAACACAAAATGAAGATAACAGGCTTTTCCAATTTCAACCACTTAATAATTTTATTGCAGTTCTAGGAATTAAGAAGATCACATTTCACTGACTTAAGGGAGTACATTTAATACACTGCACCAATTGCTACCATCGTGATGGGCTTATTTGTGATCGATACATGTATTAATGCTAATAAAACATGGAGTTTCCCATATGTAGATGTGGCCTCTTTCTCCTTCCCTGTACTGCTGGGGATAATCATTTTTACAACATGAGGTCACTTGCACCAGTGAAGGGCATTTTAACACCTTTCCCTGTTATCTGTGTGAACTGATGAATCTAATAGAATCCCAGCAGAGCATTTAAATTTTATTTCCTAGGTTAATCAGGCTAAAAGACAGTTAACTAAGTTTCCCAAAGGGGGACTTCTCTACATAAGAAAAGACGCTGACGGAATTGTTCATCATCAGAAATTTCAACCACTGAAGAAAGAGAGGCGGCACCACTGGGGAAAGAAAGGGGGGTTTTGTCTTATAGTGGACAGCTTCTTAAAAAAAATATTTTCTGAACAAAGGAGTCAGGCGAGTCCCCTTCTTTTTTTGATCTTTAATCCCTTCTCTCCCTACTAGAATAGCAAAGGAGCTCTCCTCTCTTTCTAATAAATAGAGAGCAAGGCAAGGCATTCAATGCTATGTCCCTTTGATCAACACAAAGCTGTCAGCCCCTGCCGCTTTTTTCCTCCCAGCTCTTGTTCCTGGTTAAAAGTGGAAGTAATACCCCCTGAAAGAAATACCTAGGTGTCCTGCAAATCATCAATCCTTTTTCTTTTTATTTCCCCCAGCAGGCAGCCCAACCTCCCCGCCTGAACAACCTGCCACCACCATCCCTCTTCCTCTTTCCGCCCTGTCTCCAGAATCCCAGTTCTATTTTATACGCAATTCAATGTGCCAGTCTGACCTACTGGGACCTTGCTGTCTGAGACTCTACCACTTGGTACAGACGGGGGAAACCTCCACTCTATCAATAAACAATGTTTGCTTCAATGCATCGCTCTATATTTTACAAAAAATTTCCTTATCAGACATAGCAGCATGATCCCTGGAAATTAGTTTATTATTATTTTACAACAGCCCCGCCCACCAAATATATATATCAAACTGAATCTCGGAGATCTGGTTTTGATCAAATCGTTAGGTTGCTGCAGTTAGGAGCGCATCAAAACATCGCAGCAATAAACAGCTTGCAAATATTGCTGCTTTCAGAGAGGTCATTCAGCACATTGTAAAGCTGGCTTTTTGTGTACTGCTGCGGTTATAAACAATCTGAGTTCTTCCTTATCATAGCATGAGGAACTGATGTATAGCTTGCAAATATTATGCAAAGGAAAAGACAAACCATTACAATCAACTTATAGAATATGAGATTTGCTGTTAATGTTTACCAGGAAAGGGAGTGTAAGGCAGAGAGAGAAAGAGAGAATGTATATATATATACAAAGGCGTGGGGGTAGAAGAAAGCATATCAAAGATCATTATTATTCTACAACATCATACCATTAATGGCACAAAATCCTGTTTAAATACCTTTGCCATTTGCCCCCAAAATTGTTGCATTGGGTGCAATATGCATGTGTATAGAATATGGTTTTGGTTTTTTTTAAAATCAGGATTGAGTGAATACCGCTCGTTGTGCTGGCTGCAAAATGTCAAACTGCAGTGGAAAGAAATACAGCATTGCAGTGGTGGTGCGCTGAGGCCCCCGGTAGGAAAGCAGGAGCTATTAAGTGGAAAATTCCTGCAGAGGACGTGTTTCCATTTCTAATGCGAAGAAAGAGGGTGTTGTTTGAGGCTGGCGGGTCTGTGGAAAATACAAGAAAACACAGGGAAGATGAGAAAATGACCTCATTGAACTCTGAGAACTTAAGCAAACAAACAGCTTCAGCCAACATACCACATTCTTGTAGTACTTGTGCCTAAACAACAAACTGACCTATAAGTTATATAATCACCCACAAGGCCCTGTGGCTCCAACTGAATGCGGGGAGCGGGATTTTCAATACAGTGAGAGAAAAAAGGAACATAACATAACCGTTTGCAGAAGAACATTTGAACAGACCATTTCCCCTCACCACCGCCCCCTCAAACGGTGCACTTACATGAGGTTCAGGTTTAAGTGCATTCCGAATACCAGCAGAATGATGGCACTAGTTGTTTATTATAGTACCAATGATTTCAGTATAGCATAAATTTTCCATTTCAAAGGATCCTGAATGCCTTCAGGGAAGGGACTAAGTTTCATGGCACAAGGTGGCCTGTGTAAAGATTGCTGGGGGTTTCTTCTAAAGAGAGTTAAAATGGCATTGTTTGAAACTAATTCAGGGGGCACAGGGAATGCATGTTGAGGAGTCTGAGCTTCCCCCTTTAGAGGCCACCTATAGAGTTGACTCTGAAAGCCTGAGTTACCATTTTATGTCAGCTAAACAAATCCTAGTGTAAAAATGCAGGGGCTAATCAAAGGCCATGTTTTTGTTGTTGTTGTTCTATAAAGCTACTGCCTAGCAGAAAGGAAAAATGTATGCCAGCAACTGAATTTGCTGAAAGGTTTGATTCATTGTTGTGATGCTGATCCTGGTGGATTTTCAATAACTAGTTAATTGGAACTAACAGGAAGAGAGTTATCAACTGTAGGGGTGGTAGATGCAGCATAATTCAGTTTGCAATAATATTACTAACAAACTGAACTGTCATTTCTGTCTGACAAACCTGCTTTAGAAACATCCTCGCTGCTATACTAATGCTAATGCTTGCATTTAATGGGCAGCTTTTTTTAATGCTGTTAAAATCATGTATCCTACTGGTTGCAGAGGGGTTTGTGCACATTCAAAATGTTAACCTGAATACGCTCAACCATCCAGCATTTCACATTACTTCAAGGGGCTTTGGCTGCCTGAGGCACATTAGTGTTAAAGGGTTTTGACAACTTTAAAGAGGGCACCGTGCTTTGTGAGGAAACATAAACAGATGCGTCGGATCTCAAAGATTAGTTACTTAAACAAACTGGGCCTGGCTGCAATAAATACTGACAAATAGACATAGGCAACTCGCGCCACAAAATTCAGATTTGCGCTCAAATTTCAAATGACCCACAATTTGGATGTGGGGTTTTGATCCAGCCCTTTATAAAAATGGGTATCACTGGCAACAACTGATCCAGCAGTCCTGGGGAGAACACTACATCCAGAGATTTTGTTCCGCCTCACCTTTGACATCTACAATAGTCAGATCAATTGATTGAGGATGGGTGACTTAGATAAAATAAGAACACCCCCAAACCAGAAATGCAAACCCAACCTGTTTTGAGGTTGGAAAAGAATGTGGTTGTATTACTTTTTCCCAAGTTGACATCTCTCTGCACTTCTGAGACTTATAGTGGAAAAAGCCACAATAACACAGTACAAGAAGATCATTCTTACAAGATATTCAACTCCATTTTGCAGACCTATTGTACTGCAAGTTGTTTGGCTAAAGGTCAAATTAGCATCTGACCTTTGGGGCTCTTGGCTAAAATATTTGAAGTTCTCCAACCATCACTAAAGAGAATTCTAAAAGGCTCCAGAGTACATTGTTTTCAAGTACGAAAGAGAACAAAGGAGAATAATTGGGAAATAATATTAGATCTAAAACAGAGATTACACCCTGGTCAATGTTGTTCAGATCCAAAACCAAATTTGCCCAAACTTCAAGGGTGCTTGGATTCAGGCCTATTGCTAATCTCATATATTCTCTTCAGTATTATGCCAGACAGAGGTTCAAGAACTCCTCATAGTTGTTTTATTCCTGTTCTGGGAATATTTAGTCAGGACAAACTATATATTGTAGCAGTTATGGATAAGGCAGTAATGTCAGAGTTTTCTTTTCCTTTTATGGTGTAATCCAGGGGCACTCAAAGGGGTGCATAACCGACAAATAAGAACAGTTTTCCCCTGAACATTCTAGCAGGAAATAAAAATCTCCCAAACGGCTCTAGAGACAACACAAACCTTCTGAATGATAAATCGGTGCACTGCCCATAACAAAAGCATTCCCTGCATGCAATAAAATGAAAGGGCCAAGTTTTGCTCACCATGACAAAGTAAGGAAGGGAATGACACAAGAAACTCCCTGTCTGTTGCTCAAAGAAGGCAAGGACCATGCAGGTCTAGCACCTATAGGCACTACTAGCCTTCCCAAAGGGTGCATGCCTCACTGTCCCCTCTGCATTGCCTGATGCAGGAGGAACATATGCTGCACCCTTGAAGAGAGGTGGGTGTTAGAGTGAACTCCAGCAGAAATTGTCCCAGCACCAGGGTTGGGTGGCTGTGACTGAAAGGCATAATTGAGCCCAAAACATGTAGTCAGTGGAATAAAAGAGCCATTCCCCAAGTCCTCAATCCCACCATGCATATCTAATGCATGTCTAACTACAGCTACAGTAGGCGAGGATGGCCATGCACAGGGCATTACTGTTCTAATGCCAAATATTTTCATAGGACCTCACCTTAAAAGAGGCTGGCTTCAACAAGCGGGGATATCGGTTGGAGATAGGTGTCTAAGTACATTTGAGGATCTGGGTCCCAGTTACTGAGCATCTTGTAGGGACTGGCCCTTAATGTTTATATTGTAAGTACCAGTTATAGTGCCTGTAACCGCTTTTGTTTTTGTGTTTGCTGATTCAGCTGAGAAGGGAAATTCTAGCAGACTATTTTTAAAAAATTAATCTGAGTGATGAAGCACTCACTTGAGCAAGGTTTAGCATAGGTAAGACATGTACAGTGCCTGCCAGTACACCTCAATCCCAACCTACAGCAACTCTGCTATTCCAGAACTAGGCCTCACTTGAGCAGAGACTGCCAGTCATACCAAATTGTTTGTTTTTATCCTAGTGCCTATTTCTGTGCTTTGTAAAACCATTGCGCAAACTTATTTTTGCAAGTATTGTGGGTTGCTTCTCTCTTGTTGCTTGTGGATCCTTGACAAAAACAGAGATGGAGTAAGTAACTGATCTTCTAAAAAACTTAGAAATCATTAATCCAGAATGGAACAGAACAGTTGGTTTGGGGTTTTTTGTTTTTGTTTGTTTTTTTTCCTTTTTAAATGATCAACTTTGTCAGAGATCTCTTTGAGAGACTTATGGAGACAAGTGGCTCAGAAAGAGCCTTTATGGACCAAATTCTGCTCCTTGATGTTTACATGTCATTGCCTCTGAAACAAAGCTAGGTGAACAATCCACAGTGTGACAAAGCTCCAACCTTGTCTCAGTGGGTCTCGTGCTTCCTGGCGGATTACGCTAGCCTCAGAGGCTCACTGTGGCCCTCCATGTAGCCTTTCTTTCTCTAGAGGCAAGGGTCACAGCCTACTGAGCTATTTTCATCATAAGCCAGCAAGGGAAGTGAGGAGAAGCTATCCTCCCCCGCACAGTCTCTGTTGTCTCCCAGGCTCAGTGATTACTCAGGGAGTGGAGGGGGGAGCCCGGGCCCGCCCTCTACTCCAGGCTCCAGTCCAGGGACCCTGATAGTAGCAGCTCTTGGTAGCTACCTTTTTGGAAACAGGATGAGTACAATTCCCTGGGCCACTTCCCCACAGCAGCCCCCACTTCCACAATATCTACGTCACCCTTACTTCAGGGCCTCCTTTCTTGTGCCTGATAGGGTTTGTACTGCTCCATTTCTCCAGCAGCGTGGCTTCCTCCTACAGTTCCTCACACACACACACACACACACACACACACACACACACACACACACACACACCCCTGACTAAGTAGGAGGTTTTTAACTAGTTTCAGCCAGCCCTTGATTGGCTTCAGGTGTCCCAATCAATCTAGCTGTCTCCACTGCTTTCTGGAAGGATCTTAATTGGCCCCACGTGTCTTGATTAACCTGGAGCAACTGCCATTTGGTTACCATGGTAACAGGGATTTGTTTAGCCTGAGGCTAAAATACCTGTTTCTCACTACTTTCCTATAGCCATCTGGCCTTGCCCCATCACAACAGTTAAATATGTATTCAGCAAATTTGGTGCCTTTCTGTGTTTGCAAATATGCCCATCAATAGATTATGAATTTTACTGATTTGCTCACTATTTGTAACCGATCTACAAAACTTTTCTGTTAACCATTTTCAACCTATGGACTGTTTATGAACTGCTCAGAGTTGGTATATGTTTTTTAGAACTCTTTCTTCATACCATGTGATTGGTCACCTAAATCATAGGGAACTGTTTCTGTTTCCTAAGTTTTATAAACAGGACTACCTGAAGAAACTGTTGTGGTTTTGGTGAGGTTGGACTGTGGAAGGGAGCACTTGAGAGAAGGGAAGAGAAGGAGGGAGATGGAGGTGAGGAAAAGAAGATGAGCAACCCTAGGGAATTTTAGGGTGTTGGAGAAAGAGAGAGAGAGAGGCCTAGAGAATTTTAGGACATTTCAATTAATTTCTTGCCTTCTTTTGCACAAAAATGCACATCTGCATATTTGGACCCTAGATTGACCCCCTGTTGGTGGACAGGTGGTTGATATAGGCAGTGTGGTCTGGAGAAATGAGCATAGGATTAGGAGTCAGGAAGTCTGAGCTTTAGCCTTGTCTCTGCAACTAACTCATTGCATGACCTTCAATAAAGCACTTTACCATTCTGTCATTGTTTCCTAGCCTCTAAAAAGTGTGAAGACAACTAATTCATCTTCAAAGCATTCCTGGAGTTAACCAGGATAAGTGTTAATGTGGGCACAGTGCTTTGAAAAAGTACAGCACTGTACAAATGTTAAATATTATCATTATTATGCTTTTTTCCCCTCTCCCTTGGGTTTGTAATCTCAGGCAAGCAGCAAAATATAATCTAGGGAATGTGTGGTGGCCATTTCCCACAGGTATCCTGCTTCTTGCATTCTCCCATCCTAGTAGTGAAGGGCTTCCTCGCCAGTAATGATACAGTGAACCATGGTCTGAGCACAGCCTGGAAAATCTGTGCCCTGTTCAGCTGGTGATAAATACACGTTATGGTCTTTGAAAACACTTCCCTGCCAACAGATAAGCAGGATGTAGTGACATGGTGGAATTCTATGCCCTTATCATGGACTGATATCCAGGATGTTTACCCACATGAGTCCACAAAGACAGCATTTTCCACTGTCCATTTTCCCTCTAATAAAGACAGGGTGAAATTCTGACCTAACTGAAGTCAATGGCAAAACTGCTATTGACTTCAGTGTGCCAGGATTTTGCCCTCTGTCCTGCAAATGGATGCCCTTTGACAATGCCATGAGAAAAATCTTTCCACTGATCTCCTATTGAAGAAAAACTAATCTGTATGGTTAACTGGTATAACAATGCAAAACAACAACACGGGATAGTGCTGACAGAATTCCACCACTTCAGATGTATCTGTGTTCAAGAGCACTGTTTTGTGGCTGCCTGTAAGGACTCTATACTTTAATATACTCTGGGTCCTTCCACCTGAGGGGGAAAAAAAGAGACATAAACCATGCAAAGCGCAGACAGGTTGACATGGTGGTGGAGTTAACTGAGGAGAACCCTAGCTCAAATATCAAGCAGTGCCATACCACTTATGGAGAAGCATAGCAGCAGTCTTGCCTTGACAGTCTCATAGACTTTAAGGCTAGCAGGGACCACCATGATCATCCAGTCTGACATCCTGCACATTTCAGGCCACAGAACCTCACCCACCCACACCTGTAATAGACCCCCTAACCTCTGGCTGATTGACTGAAGTCCTCAGATCATGATTTAAAGACTTCAAGGTGCAGCGGATACATCATTTACACTAGTTTAAACCTGCAAATGACCCAGGCCCCATGCTGCAGAGGAAGGCAAAAAACCTCCAGGGTCAATGCCAATCTGACCCAGGGGAAATTCCTTCCAGACTCAAAGTATGGTGGTCAGTTGGACTCTGACCATTTCAGCAAGACCCAACAGACACCTGGAACAGAATTCTCTGTAATAATTCAGAGCCCTCCCCATCTAGTGTCCCATCACTGGCCATTGGAGATATTTTCTGCTACCTGTCACAGATTGGCTACATGCCATTGTAACAGTTTCATCATACCATCCCCTCCATAAACTTATCAGGTTCAGTCTTGAAGCCAGTTAGGTTTTTGCTTCCACTACTCCCCTTGGAAGGCTGTTCCAGAACTTCTCTCTTCTGATGGTCAGAAACGTTTGTCTAATTTCAAACCTAAACTTATTGATGTCCAGTTTATATCCATTTGTTCTTGTGTCAACATTGGTGCTTAACTTAAATAACTCCTCTCCCTCCCTGGTATTTATTCCTCTGATGTATTATGGAGAGCAATCAGATCTCCTCTCAGACTTTGCTTGGTTAGGCTAAACAAGCCCAACTGTTTGATTCTGCTCTCATAAGGTAGGTTTTCCATTCCTTGGATCATGCTAGTAGCCCTTCTCTGCACCTGTTCCAGTTCGAGTTCATCTTTATGAAATATGGGATACCAGTATTGCTCATGGTATTCCAGATGAGATCTCACCAGTGCCTTGTAAAACAGTACTAACACTTCCCTGTCGCTACTGGAAATACCTCGCCTGATGCATCCTAGGATCACATTAGCCATGGCCAGATCACATTGATGGCTCTTAGTCATACTGTGACCAACCAATACATCCAGGTCGTTCTCCTTCTTTATCGCTTCCCACTGATAAAATTCTTGTTGTTAGCTCCTAAATTCATGGCCTTGCACTTTGCATTATTAAATTTCATCCCATTTCTATTACTCCAATTTACAAGGTCATCCAGATCTTCTTGTATGATATTCTGGTCCTCCTCAGTATTGGCAATACCTCCCAACTTTGTGTCACAAATTTAATTAGCACACTCTTACTTTTTGTGCGAAGTTCATTAATAAAAATATTAATAAGATTGGTTCCAAGACCAATCTTTGAGGAACTCCAAAAGTAACCTCCCTCCGGCCTGACAGTTCACCTTTCAGTATGACCAATTGTAGGCTCCCCTTTAACCAATTCCTGATCCACCTTTTGAGTCTCATACTGATCCTTATCTTCTCCAATTTAACTAATAATTTCCCATGTGGAACAGTATGAAATGCCTTACTGAAATCCAGGTAGATTAGCTCTACTCCATTTCTTTTATCTAAAACAGTGGTTCCCAAACTTGTTCCGCCGCTTGTGCGGGGAAAGCCCCTGGCGAGCTGGGCCGGTTTGTTTACCTGCCGCGTCCGCAGGTTTGGCCGATCGCGGCTCCCAGTGGCTGCAGTTCACTGCTCCAGGCTAATGGGAGCTGCTGGAAGTGGCGGCCAGTACACCCGTTGGCCCGTGCTGCTTTCAGCAGCTCCCATTGGCCTGAAGCAGCAAACCGCGGCCACTGGGAGCCGCGATCAGCCAAACCTGTGGACGCAGCAGGTAAACAAACCAGCCCGGCCCGCCAGGGGCTTTCCCCGCACAAGCGGCGGAACAAGTTTGGGAACCACTGATCTAAAAAAAAAAAAAAATCAGTTATCTTCTCATCAATCAGATATCTTCTCTCAAAGATATCAGAGTGGCCTGGCATGATCTACCTTTTGTAAAACCATGTTGTATTTTATCCCAATTATCATTTACCTCTATATCCTTAACTACTTTCTCTTTCAAAATTTGTTCTAAGACCGTACATACAATTGAGGTCAAACTAACAATGCTGTAGTTTTCTGGATCAACTTTCTTCCCTTTCTTAAAAATAGGTACTATATTAGTAATTCTTAGTCACAGAGTACAACCCCCAAGTTTACAGATTCATTAAAAATCCTTGCAATTTCATGTGCCAGTTCCTTTAATATTCTTGGGTAGAGATTATCCAGGCCCCCTTGATTTAGTCCATTAAGGTGTTTGAGTTTGGCTTCCCCTCTGATATGGGGTAATTTTTACTTCCATATCCTCATTTCCATTAGCCACCCTGCCATTACCCCAAGCTCCTCATTACACTTATTAAAAACTGAGGAAAAGTATTCAATTAGGTGTTGAGCCATGCCTAGGTTATCTTTGGTCTCCATCCCATCCTCAGTGCTTAGCGGTCCCACTTCTTTCCTTGTTTTCTTTTTATTTATATAGCTATAGGGCCTTTTACTATTGGTTTTAATTTCCTTTACAAGGTCCAATTCTGCTTGGCTTTTGGCAGTTTTCACTTTTTCCCTATATTTTCTGACTTCCAGTCAAGAGTGGATGTTACCATGAGACAATCTGGAGGAAATTCAGTTTGTTATTGTTGCTCCCAAGCTCCTGGAAGATTCAGGTGGTCTCTGGTCAGAATTAGAAGTGGCCATTTAGTTTTAGCTGCTGAGAAGCAAATCTGCCAGTCCACAGGCAACATGGCGAGCCTGACCATTAAAATGAAAACAAGATGCATATAAGACTAAAATCCCCTCTTGTATTGGACCAGTGGACTTCAATGGAGTTTCCTCTGGGTTTACACTAGCAATGCTGAGTAGAATTTGACCTGTTGTAGTAGGCTAGATGGCACAGATGCTAAGCACCTCCTCAACATTAATGTTGCTTTAAACTAAATTTTGATGTAGCTCCGTGTAGTTCATTAATTTCTACAATACATTTACCAAAAGCAGTCCCCAGGGCCCAGGGCAAGGGAGGATTTTTAAATAAGATCCCTTTTTCTTGTGGTTCTGATTCACATATGCAATGAGTAGGATGCTAAGATAAATCCATCCAGCGTGGTGGGAATTTTACCTAGCACTGCTGGCAGTCATTTAGTCTGATCCAGCCCCATAAGCCCCACCACACAGCAGCTAATTGCAAGGATTAGAACACACTGGACACTCAAGCTACACTCCTGTGGGTTTGGGGAGGAACAACACCTTTAAACATTCCAGCTACGGTTCCCTTGGCAACATACATAACTCAGTAAAACTATGGGTTTCTGTTTTCTTAACCCTTCAGGACATTGACTGAATGAATACTTCCTTGAGGAAATAGTTCAGTCAACCAGATATACTCAAACACACTTAAATTCAGCAGTCCTTTTTTTCTCCTTTAAAAAAGGAAAAAAAAAAAAAAAACACAGTTGAATTCTACATTGCACTGATCTTTGCCCCTAGCTTCAAGGGTTGAATCCAAAGAAGTGTGCTCACCATGAATACATGTTCCATCGAAGACTGCATGAAAAATATGCACGATTAAAAAAAAAAAGACTTCAAACCATTAATATCTCAGATCATTTCTTTATGAATTTGCTGGAGAACTGAGAACACATGGGAAAAAATACATAATAATTTGGAAAAAGACGCAAACAATCACTCTCACATAAGAAACTCATTTGAGCTGCACTAACAAAACAAAAATTATATAATATTTATATAGATAAAGTAGATTGTTGTTTATTATAATAGTAATAAACAATTGTTTGGTTTTACTGTGATTCCTCGGAAGATGTCAAAGCACTTTACAAATATTAACAAGATACATTTCACACCATTCTTGTGAAGTATGCAAGGTTCACTCTAAGGAGCATTTCATTCACCACTTCTACTGTGAAACAAATCAGCTGTTTAACAGCACACATTAACATCCCACAGTAATTTGGGACAGGAATGAAGAATTCCCTGGTAGAATGCAGAGACAATATGATTAATTTGATTTCACGAGGACCCTCCCCGATATTTCCCCCCCCCCACCCAAGTGTTAACTTCCATACTTTACAAAGAGAGCCATGTATTGGTAGCTGTGGTTAGGGATCGTTAGTGATCAGACTTAGTGAACAGATTCTACAGAGTTCAGTTCATAAGGGGGTTATGCAAACTGAATCCTGCAGCATTTATTTTCAAGGGCTGGGAGTGGGCCCTTCCCTGCTGGCTTTCCTGGAAATTCATGTTTGTAGCATTTATAACCAAGTTAATGAACAACACATCTCCAAGAGCCTTTGGCCCTGCGGGCATCGTGTGACTTGTAGCGGCCATCTGAAAAGAATTCACCTTGGGACATGAGGTATACAACACGTGACCTAACCTATACATATACCAACACATGTTATTAAAATAGAAAAACACGTGCATTGTGGTGGCTACAAACCAAACCATGTATCAAGAAGGTTTCTGTACAACTGGAACTGCTCTCCCAGTATGATTTTTAGCCCTCAGTCCCTAGCCCCCTATTCCCTCACTCCTCCCTAAACCTGACTTTTGATATATTCTGAAGGGACAGCTATACTCCTTTGGTCAGAGCTTCAGTTCTCTATGGGGCAGGTTGCCCATCTTGTAGCTTCAGGCAGACATGGGAAAGGGCCACTGCTCCAACAAAGATATTAAAGAATATTTAAGGGGTCAAGAATCCTCCTCCCTCACTGGGCCAGCTAGACTGTGGAAACATTTCACCCCTGCAGCAGCAGCTCCTATGGAAAGGACAGGGATATAGATGCCCCATCAGTCTGATCATACAACTGTTTGCTACAGATTACGCAGCATCCCTGCTCATGTGTGGTTGCTAGGGCAGCCTCATTCCTTAGCCAACTACTGTTCTAAGGTTTAATTGGCATCTGTCCACCTATGCTTAGTTTGGGAATGAACCAGAAAGGGAGCATTTTTCCAGGCTTACTTGTCCATGGAGGAGTAGGTGTTGAAGTCAGGCAGCTTTCTGTCCCCCTCATGGCTTGTGGGAGGAGTGGCCCTTACTAGGGTTCTGCAGCCCCAGAATTTACCGGAGACTGGATTAAGGTTAAAATGTCTTAATAGATATTCAGGCACTACCACCACATAAATGTCAAATAATATTGATAACAAGACTTTCTGGGGACAGCTATGCTCCAGGAGGGAGGGAGTGAAGCCCCATTCCACTTAGCAGCAGCAAAGTTGAGAAGAGGCCAAACCTGCCCTCTGAGCCCCAGCTGATGAGGGGACAGAGGGAGAGCAGTAGCTGCCCTCTTTGCCCCCAAAACTCTGACTGATTAGAGAGCTGGTAAGACATTCCACACCTGACATCATGCTGCCAGCTCTCTTCCCGCTGGAGGATGTGAATGGCACTCAAGTGGAGAGTTCATGTCATCGGCCACAGGCCAGGGACATGTGCTTCTACTGCAGAGACACAACAGAGCCTGAGCCCAGCTAGTAACTTGGGTTCGTGGCTAAAAGAAAGGAGGGGCCCTAAGCTGGGGCTACATTTGGAGGATGGAAGAGTAGTTTGGAAGGTCTTCCACTGGTTAAGAAAGGGCTCTTCTGTTGGTTAAAGTATCCAGGACTTATTGCATTGAGGTCTCAGGGTATAATTTCTATGGCTAATTAACCACATGCATTAGTCCCCTTAATTGTGCCTTTTAACATTGGTTTTCTTAGCTCCACAAGTGCCTGATAAAGATACTGAGATACTGTTTTAGTATCCTGGTATAGATTCCTGTCTCTCCAACACTGTAGGATGGTCTTCACTCCAAGACAAGTGGCTGGTAATTTGGGACAACCCAGATAAAATGAAGAGTCTCCATCACTCCTTCTAAAGCACCAACACAGCTAGCTCCCTGTCCCATCTAAGTGCTCCCCAGAGGTCTCTAATTTAAGAGCTTATCCATCTTGGACCGTTAAATTTAAAAAAAAAAAACCCAAAAAACCCCCACACCTTCCTCTCAGATGTACCACGCTCCTGGGGATGGGAGGAAATATCGGCTTCTGTTTCAAACAAAAGAGCAGGAGGGGGGCATACCTTCCATTTCCTGCTCTGCCATAGATGCTTTGTGTCACTGTGGAGAAAGTCATTTACTCTCACTGCTTCAGTTTCCTTATCTGCAAAATGGAATTCGACATATTCCAAGACTAAATGAATTAATGTTCATACAGTTCACAGAGCTCTTCAGGTAAAAGGTGGTATAGATGTATGCAGTATGCTGCTCAGAACCCACATTAGACATAACTTGTTAGCTGACAAGTTAGTTTGGGAACGAACCAGAAAGGGAGCAAGACAGGATCTTTAGAGCCCACAGCTCTCCTCCACAAACAATTTTCATCCTCGCAAACTTTGTATAGTTGTGGGATCTTGTGTCAGATCCTCAGCCTTGATATGGTCCCTTTGTGTTGCTCCAGCTATACAGCTTCTCTAGTTCCCAACCTGGAAGAATCCCTGAGAGTAAGGGATGTGTTGGATAAGAAAAGGGACATGAGTGTAATGCTCTGTTCATCAACTATCCCAAGGGTACCATTACAAGTCAATGTAACAGAGAGCAGCACAGAGGCTGTTTGTTCTAAGTGACTCTGGGTCACCACACCAGCCTTAGGAATCAGGGAAACAAAGATTACTTCAACCCTTCGGGTTGCATCTTATGTCAAGTGTAGTTGGGGCGGCCTGAGGATTAGAGTCTACATATCATTTATCTGTTCACTTTAATAAAATAGGGCTCATTCTAACTAGAGGGTCTGAGGTTAGTTAATGGAATGAGACACTTCTTGACTGGACTAATATATGTAAGCAAATTTACTCCAGATTCTATCAGGATCATTTCTTCCCTGTAATTGTTGTGGGAAGCATGAACATTGTGTTTACAGTGACAAAGTACAGCTCAACAGAAACAGTAAATGCTGTAAGCATGCTTTACAATGAAAGCAAAAGGTGGTGTTAAACGCAATGTAGTATTTATTAAGTCACTAGCCTAACACTTCAGACAGTCTAGAGCTACCTAAAACCTTACCCCGGTTGCCACCCAAGAAGCCTTGTCATCAGTATGCAGACTTCAGCCCTGCACCTCCTTTTTTTTTTTATTAAAGTACTTCAGCCCTGAAAAATGACAGCCAAGAATTTGGCCTTTGTTCAATATATCAAAGGGTAGCATGTAGCTCTTCACACAGTCCCACAGGACACACAGAACTCAGTGACTCATTCTATACAACCTTTCACTGGAGGAATGTGCATGCAGTTAAGTACTTGTGATACTAATTAAAGATTAGAAAACCCTCATTTAAAACAACACTAATTTGCAAGGTATTGGGGTGGGGATGGGAAAATGAGATTTTTTTTTTTCTGTCCAAGTTGACAGTAAGGGTGCAGTTTCTCAATGTCCTGGGTGGGTGAGAACACAAGAATGGGATATAAAACATTTTACCTCTGTGTCCACAAGGACCTGCATCACAAACCCTCCTCCTCCTAGCCCCCAACTGTATTGGCAGTTCAAGGAAAGAGATCAAATACTTGGGGTAGAGAGACTAAACTTTCCTTTATAAACTGTTGTGAAAAAATGTTCTTATTTTTCAGACAGAACTTTTTTTGTGAACAATTCGTCCAGCTTTCTTGCATTGAATTTCAAAATGTTGCAACCAGCTTTATGGCTTGTTGAAAAATAGGGTGAACTTTGGGGAAAAAAAATCTTCCCTTTTTTTTTTTTATTCAAAAGGTTGACAAAATAAAAATGAAATTCAGAACATTTTACCAGCTCTACTTTGAAGTGGGAGCCCAAGGTGAAAAGACAAATATGTCTGTGACAAATTAGTAGGGTATTTGGGAAGACCTGCATAACTAACTCCTGGCTAATGCACACAGCACAAATTGATGCTGATAAGTGCACAGCATCATGTGCTTTCTCCCCCTGTATGTATAAATATTGGATATACAAATCATTTTTGGAAATATTGTTGTCATGGTTACCACTCAGATGTCTTTTTGTTTTAACATCCCCAATTTTGTAAGGTCTGGGTTCAATTCAATTTCATAGGGAGCAAAGGCGTTGAAATTTTCAGAAGTAGCCTCTAGTTTCAAGTGTCTCCATTTTTGAGTGGCCAACTTGAGACCCCTCAGGCCTGATTATCCAGAGGTGCTGGGCACCTACAACTCCAGCTGACTTCAATGGCCTCATATGTGATGAACAGATCATATGGCTATGCCTTTTAACATGAACAAACAAACAGCCTAGAGGCATGATCCATAGCAGTCTATTTATATACAACAGTAACCCACTATAGTTGGCATAGAAAACATTGCTATGCTTCCACATGCTGAACTCACCTTTGTGAAATACTGTATGTGCCAAACACATCGTCCAGTGTTATTTATTTGTTTGGCTTTGCAGAAATGCTAAAGAGTGCCTGTTTATATGCTCTAAGTACCTTTGGGATAACATCCACATAAATCCTCTCTGCAGCAAATACAATATAAAAATAACCGAGTAGTCAGGTAACTAAGGAACTCAAATTCTGCCTTCCCCATTGAAATTCTTCCCCACTTTTCAATGTCTGAGAGAAAAGATGAGTGGATCATTTTATATACTATGTTCAAAATGTAAATGTATATAATACATATGTATATTAATACATTAAAAAGGATATGTGTCAACAGTGTGCCCTTGTTGCCAAGAAGGCTAAAAGGATATTGGGCTGCATTAGTAGGAGCATTGCCAGCAGATCGAGGGAAGTGTTTATTCCCCTCTATTCGGCACTGGTGAGGCCACATCTGGAGTACTGTATCCAGTTTTGGGTCCCCCACTACAGAAAGTATGTGAACAAATTGGAGAGCGTCCAGAGGAGGGCAATGAAAATGATTAGGGGGCTGGGGCACATGACTTATGAGGAGAGGCTGAGGGAACTGGGCTTATTTAGTCTGCAGAAGAGAAGAGTGAGGGGGGATTTGATAGCAGTCATCAACTACCTGAAGTTGGTTTCCAAAGATGATGGAGCTCAGCTGTGCTCAGTGACGACAGATTACAGACCAAGGAGCAATGGTCTCAAGTTGTAGTTGGGGAGGTCTCGGTTGGATATTAGGAAAAACTATTTCACTGGGAGGGTGGTGAAGCACTGGAATGGGTTACCTAGGGAGGTGGTGGAATCTGCCTCCTTAGAGGTTTTTAAGGCCCGGCTTGACAAAGCCCTGGCTGGGATGATTTAGTTGGGGTTGGTCCTGCTTTGAGCAGGGGATTGGACTAGATGAACTTCTGAGGTCTCTTCCAACCCTGATCTTCTAGGATTCTATGAAAAGTTACCTTTCCAGAGCTCTAGCTGCCTTTGCCATATATTAAAACTGAAATCACAGTGATGCAAAACTGATAGTAAACTCAGCAGCCTCCTTCTTTCCTCCCTCCCCCCACCCAAAAAAAGGTCATGAGGGGGAGAAAATGTGATCATGTAATGAAAGGCCTTACCACAGGACTTACACTGCTCAAAGGACCATGGATATTTGTTCTGAGTCAAGCCAGGATGTGCAATGCTCCATTTTATTGCCCTCTGGGAAAAAATAGAGCACACTGATCCAGTGCCCTAAAGCATCCTCTTCACCCTACCAGCCACAAAACAACATCTTCACCGCTGTGCAGGCCTTCTCTTTACCACCTGGAACTGATGCAGATTCCAGAAAAGATTCTTTACTTCTTTTCCCCTTCCCATATTGCCCTAGCTGAGCAATAGGAGTAGGAAGACGTGTTAATCTTTCTGGAGTGTAGCACCTGCAAGTGTGGCTGGGTTATAGGTCAAGGAAACTTTACTGTGAGCAGAATGAAAGTCCCTTGAATTGTACTAACGTAATTTTGGACTTTAAATTCCACTTCAGCCTAAGCAGATTTCAGCGTACCTGAGTTCACCAAAAGCACGTTTACCAAAGTTAGTAAAAGTTTTAAGGACTTTGCCCTTTCCCTCAGATATAAAAGATGGGGGGCAGGGAAAGCTCCAGTTCTGTCTTCCTTTGTTCCCTGGTTCCTTCTGCTTTTAGGGTTCCCTCTTCTTTACTCTCTCCTGTCTTTTTTCTTTAGTAGTTTGACAAGCAGGTCAAATGCACCCACTCTTCTCTATGCGGCAGTCCTTCCTCTGGCCTCAGCAGCAATCACTGGCTCTTGAAAGTCTCTGGACAGTCTTATTTCTTTGTTTTTCCTTTTCTCCTGCAGGGAGCATTCACCAGACTTGAGTACGCAGTGATGTTTCCTTCTCTTATGCAGGGTCAAGACCTGAATTATGCCTCAGAGCTCTCCAGAGTGGGATGACACAGACGTGCATCTTTTTAGCTTGTATACTGAATTCTCTATACTCATGCACAGACTTAGATACTGTATTTGATGTGATTCTGGTCCTCTAAAATGCCTCCTGTCTCATGGGAAAGGAATGCCATTTTTACAGGAACTCATGTTATTCAAAAGAAATCCACCTTACAGGGCAAGAAATCCAGTGCAGGACATGAAGAATTTAGAAGAACCAGGTGTGTGAGTGAGCAGATGGGGACAGATGTCATGTATGTGGTGACGATAGATAGCAATGTGATAAATTGTAGAGCCATATTATAAGTTGCATTTATCATGTACCTTTGATCCCACACCTACAATTTGCCTACTGATGCATGTCTCTGGGACTCATGCCAGCATACCCAAGTATCAGTGATACATGGGTGTGTGCACATAAACTCAGTTGAGACTACACAATAGTGTCCTTCCCCTTTATCAGATAACTTGCATTGTTTTATAATTTTGATTTCACTGTGTGTGTGCTTCATGGCTCTTCCCTTATTTTAATACTACATGTGCCAGTAAGGTATCTGCTTTGTCTCCTAAAGGCCTGGTGTTAACCATCATCAGAAACTTGAAGAGGAGTTGTAAGCAAATTGGTTTGTAGTAGGCCTCTTAGGTCTCCCGTTTCCAATTCCAGTGTATGGGCAGATGAGTGGAAATCGTTTGTTGCTAACCTAGATTCAGAGCTTCCAATTCACTGCACAAGTTGAAGGTGTTGTCAGTGGGGAGACTCAGCTATGGAAAGGGCACAGAGTCTAATTCCAGCAACATCCTATTGTTCTATTATGTTATGGACTCTGGAGGCCTGGTACCAACTAGAGAGCCAGAGCATAGGCCACAGTGTTAACCAATGTAAAACAAAACAAACACAAAACCCTTTTCAAAGCAAAGGTAACCTGCTGTCAGCCAGATCAAGCAGAGTTCAGCAGGTATCCTAGGAAAATCCTCCTCTGTTGTGAATTAGTTTACAGTATAGATTTATGAGAATATTCTAACCATCAGTGGATGATTTTAAATGGAGTGTGATGGGGGTTGGGACTCAGCACCGCAGCACCTCCCACTGGTGACTCCAGGAATTAGCTCAGTCCATGTGGAACATCCTCCACCGGTGGTGTCCCGTCCGTCTCTCGCCCTCCGTTGGTGTCTGGACCTGCGTTGCTCCCTGCTTGGCAGCATCCTCTTCAGGACACTCCCCTCCGGCAGTGTCCCTTAGTCCTTGCTCACCCCCTTCCGGCGGGTGGGAGGGGGGGAAGGTTAACAGCAGTTTCCTGGTTCGCCCCTGCCACAGTGGCCAACCACACCCCAAAGTCTAACCCCTTCCCTCAGGGGTCTGGTGCAGTCTGTTATGGCCACTTCTCACAGCCAGGTGCAAGATAAGGAGGAAGGGGTGGGGGACAGACCCAGGACCACCCACTACTCTGGGTCCCGACCCAGGGACCCTCTAGTGACAGCCTCCCTGCCCTCCTTCTCTCCCCTCATCTGTCCACTCTCCCTGGGTTACTTCCCCTCTGACCCCTTTGCACCCTCTAGGACCTTCTGGTCAGGGCCCACAGCCTGGCAGGTAACAGGCTGGAGCTCTCTTGTGCTCCCCTGAGTCTGCCCATCACTGTGCTGTCCTAGGTGCTGCAGGCAGGCAGGCAGGCAGGCAGGCAGGCAGGCAGGCAGGCAGGCAGTCTGGGAGAGACTGACTGCTGCTATCCTGGGCAGCCTTTACATAGGACTGAGTCCGGCCCTGATTGGCCACCTCTTGCCCAACCCTGATTGGCTCTCTAACAGGCCCTCCCTGATTGGCTACCATTTTGCGCAGACTCTCTGGCCTGTCTTTGCCCACTCTCACAGGGGGGGGGGGGGCACTTGCCCCACCACATAGAGTATTAATCAAGCACAGGCAGGGAGCCAGAAAAAGAACACTATTTTTTGGCTTCAGTAGATCGAATAATTATTTAGTGGCTAAATGCTAAAACTCTGTATTTTAAAAAAAATAATCTCATTCTACCTGTTTGATGTTAGATGGTAAAACAGAGCAGAAGTGAAAATATCCTGTAGCCCTATATCATCCTCATTATCTTCACTGGTGAAGTGAGTAAGTGAGTGGAGAGGTGTGAAATTCCAGCAGAGAGGAACATGCTGTTTTAAGAGGAAGTGCTGACATGCAGGCTACAATTAGACAAAAAATGACTGCTGACATTTAAAAATCATTACAGAGAGGAAATTGCAAGTGTAATTATGTCATCATTGACACTGTTCAAGTGTGCTGATGCATTTTTGCTGATCAAAACCAAGTGTTTACATTTGTAAATAGAATACACTTAGCAACGCTATCAATGGAAATGTTCCAACAGAGAACCAAAAAATAACAAAACCGCAAAACTCCCCCCCCAAAAAAACCAGAGCCAAGTCATTTTAATTAAAAAAAAATTCTTTCCAGTTAATGTTCAATATTTTATTTTCCACAATAGCTTTTTCTGGTTTTGTGTGAGGATTGTGGGTTTTTTATTTTGTTTTTGCACCAAACCATAGTTGAGGTGAAGCCTTCCATGACTAGCGTTACAGGCATTTTGCTATTTCATTCAGTACAAAGGCAGTCATGACATGTAGCAAAATATGGAAATGTTACAACTTACTTGTTGAAGAAAAAGCTAATAAACCTCAGTAATGATGAAGCTCTGGCACTGAATTAAAGAGAGTTATATTATTTAAGAAAGCTTTAAACTACACAACTATCATCAATCCTTCACCTATAAAGTATGAAGGACAAACATAATGTTATTTGACACAGTTCAAAATGGCCAAACCATGTGACACACAAGTGTGTAATTATGGTTGAATTCCTACTATAGGCCTTTTATTTGGACAGTTGTGTATAAACACACTTTATAAATATGTAGGCAGAACATGTTTAGAAAAATGCTTGAGGTAAATACAGGAAAAGTGTTTGCTCTTATAGTAAAAATCTGTATTTTGTGTTTTTTTTTCTTCTAATACTGCTCGGTGGACATACAGGCAATTGTGTTGTGTATTCTAACCAGACCACAGTGCAACTGGATGTGGAGATTAAGAATATAGCTGTCAAGGTTCCTCCCCCACTCTGAACTCTAGGGTACAGATGTGGGGACCTGCATGAAAACCTCCTAAGCTTACTTTTACCAGTTTAGGTTAAAACTTCCCCAAGATACAAATTAATTTTATCCTTTGTCCTTGGAATAACCACTGCCACCACCAAACTCTAACTGGGTTTACTGGGAAACGTAGTTTGGACACGTCTTTCCCCCCAAAATCCTCCCAACCCTTGCACCCCACTTCCTGGGAAAGGTTTGGTAAAAATCCTCACCAATTTGCATAGGTGACCACAGACCCAAACCCTTGGATCTGAGAACAATGAAAAAGCATTCAGTTTTCTTACAAGAAGACTTTTAATAGAAATAGAAGTAGATAGAAGTAAAGGAATCACCCCTGTAAAATCAGGATGGTAGGTACCTTACAGGGTAATTAGATTCAAAACATAGAGAATCCCTCTAGGCAAAACCTTAAGTTACAAAAAAGACACACAGACAGAAATAGTTATTCTATTCAGCACAATTCTTTTCTCAGCCATTTAAAGAAATCATAATCTAACGCATACCTAGCTAGATTACTTACTGAAAGTTCTAAGACTCCATTCCTGTTCTATCCCCGGCAAAGCAGCATACCAACAGACACAGACCCTTTGTTTCTCTCCCTCCTCCCAGCTTTTGAAAGTATCTTGTCTCCTCATTGGTCATTTTGGTCAGGTGCCAGCGAGGTTACCTTTAGCTTCTTAACCCTTTACAGGTGAGAGGATTTTTCCTCTGGCCAGGAGGGATTTTAAAGGGGTTTACCCTTCCCTTTACATTTATGACAATAGCAAAAATCAATTATCCTGCATGGAGACTGACTAATAATGAAGTATTCAATGTTATTAACAAGGTTATTCTTGTTAATAACAGGAATGGAAGACAAGGTAAATGCTCACATTTCACTTTAAAAAACAAATTCTTCTCCAGGCTGCATCTGCTCTACCTATAGACCTCCTCTTGTTGGCTTGTTTAAAGGAGGTGAACCTCTTTTTTTAAAGAAAGAATTGGAAAGATTTTTTTTTCTTTTGTCTTCTCTTTCTGTTTTCCAGTCTTCTGTTTACATCCTTTGCCTTTGGGGATGGGGTTTCTTAAACTCAGCCTATTAATTTGCTGGGTATCCTCCCGCAGCTAGTGTCTGTCTTTCTGACACTGGCTCCATCAGTTTCCATCAGTGTCCCAGTTCCCTAAATGTCAAAGCACATATCCATTCAAGTTTAGTTCCCAGAATAATGTCAAGAAACTCGTTATAGGCCCCGCTTCACCAGAAGAGCTGCTTTTCATAACATCGTTTTATCATAAGATTGTAATTCGCTATCAGAGTTATACAGGATTCCTTACTGCAGCGGAGTGCCTGCTCCTGCCATTAAGAAACTAGGCTTCTGTTGTGGCTGTCAGTAGCACAGCCAGCACTGGGGTCTCTGTGGAGTGGCTCCATGGCAGTAGCATGACCAAGAGGTATTTCGGATGTGTCTCTGGCGAGGCACAGAATGCTTCAGGGAACCCTGAAGAGCACATGCCAGAGTGGCAACAGCAGTCCCCAGCTCACAGTGTATGTCAGTAATATTGCATAAGAGAATGAGAACAGCAGTAGAAAGGAGAATAACACAGTGATGTGTTTGATGTCATAGTATTCACTTGGCATGGTTGCAAAACAGCTTAAATCAATAACCCCTCTTTTCACTCACTCATTCACTTTCCAAAACAGATTTTCTCTTGGGTTGAAGTTTCCCATGTTTGGCTTTAGTATAAAGGTCATTATTTATTGATGAAAATCTAAGGAAAACTCATTTACCCTTTTCTGAGTGAGGCAAGGTTGAGAAAATGATCTCTTTCCCTGCTGTAAAATACTTTGCCACACTTTGTCTTTTTAATGCAAATGCAGTTGATCTTTGAAACTGGTCATGTAACTAACATTCATTTTAGAGTATATTTGAGAAAAACATTGGTTGTTTCATAATCAAGTAATTAGAGATTGACAACATTTCTTTGAGCATTATTTAGTAAGTAACCAACGCCCTGATCCTGCAAAGATAACTATCTGAATGGACCCTTTCACCTGCACAGATCTGCATGGACACAGGGGTTTGCCCACTTGGTTTTCTTCTCATGATCAGAGCTTAAGATTTTTAGCTAAGCCTATCAAAACTCTTTGTGACATATCAATGCATGTTCTCTCCACCCAGCCTGACAAGCACAAGAGTTGCTGATCTCCGAATGCTGCTGGGACAGTTTGCATGATGGAAACAGAAATAACTAATTGAAACACACAGCACACATCTCTCTAAGAACCACTGCTATAACATCAGGAACAGGGGAAAATTTAACCATTGACAAATTGCAGACACTTTGAGACTGTAGGATCTCTCTATAATTTTGTTGCATTCTGCAATATTCTGTAAGTCTACATTTTCATTTGAAAACAACATTTCAAGCATTTCCCAAGATACAGTCAATACAATACAAACTCATGAGCAGCTGCTTTGTTAACCTAGTCTTGTGGAAAACAGCCTACATTCAAACAATAGTAGCAGTTTTAGTGTGTCTATGAATACACCTCTCATACTCCCTTCAACATCACTCAAGTGTACACCCTCTGTCCTCTCTCATCCCATTCACCTCAATGACATATGAACTTCAAAACCTAACTGGAACAATTTAAATGCTAATATTGAAAATATGGCTGCAGTGTTCTTACATAGTGCCATGGGCTAGTGAAGGCTATATTAGCAATGCCCAGTGTAACAAGCAAGGATATTAACAGATTATCATGAAATCAAATTTATAATCCAATTTTAAAACCTTGGTTGCAATACTAGGAAAAATTACCTTTCAGATTTCATGGTTATTACATTAATAATCTCAGTTTTATATAAGATTATTTTCTTTACATAGAATAATTCACCATAAGGTTTTTAGGGCAGAAGCTGTCATTTACTGTGGGCCCTTTGAGCCCTTTGCTCCCACGGGTGAGCAGTTACTCACCCAAATTGTCTTATTGATTTGGCAGAGTTATAACTCACCAGTCTGAGGTAAGGGGTTACCAATATGGGCATATAAATTTGCACAGTGGCCAACACAATAAAGCCTTAACCTAATGGAGGCCTCTTAGGGCTACCATAATATAAATGTTAAATAATAATAATATAATGCCTGCCCCACTGATTTCAGTAAAATATGGTATAGGAAGAATAAATATTCTTTGTTCCATAATACTCTGCCAGACAGGTTAGGCTTCAACAGAGCCTCCAATAGAGTTACACTGGGTATATCGGAACATAATCAGTCACAGAAAATATTGAACTTCAGGATGGCTTTCATTTCCATGAGTCTAAGGTACTGCAACTGCTGGAGCTTTCATAGTGGCTAAGGCAATCATGTGACCATGAGAGCTAAAACAGTGACACCCCAGTAGTGGATTCCTGAACCAGAAGGCCATTCCGGACATAATAAGAATAATTTTAAAGTGAATATTACAATCTATAGAGTAGATATTTTTGTTTATAGGGGAAATTATTACCCCACTCAACTCCATTCAAAGTGAATGGCAGTATATATGGTAATATACAGTATGTTATACTGCATGAAGAAATAAAGAACTCTGGAAAGGGAGTTATTTTCATTTTTAAATTGTTCCTGTCTTTCACGTTTTCCTGCATGCAACCAAAATAAAGGGTGAAGAGTAGAAATCCAGCAAAATGCTGAACTTTGGCATTACAAAAAAAAAAACTCCTAGGAATTTTAAAGGATTTGCTATACTGAGTTGAAGTATCCACCAGATAGAAGCCTACGAACAAGGTAAATTAGGAATTCACTCCCTTCTTAGCCTTGTATGTCCTTATTTTGCAGTCTCTTTGCATTAGAATAGCCTTTGCTATGACGCTGCAGTTCTCAAGGGCTGCAGAAAGCTGGCTGGTGGTATACTACTAATAAAGATTTCTAAATGCATTATTGATGCACAGGACCTGATTGTCCACTCATTTACACCTTACATAATAATTTATACTTGTGCAAAGTGGGTATAAAATGCTTCCATTCTGATTTGCTAGTGTTTTATACTAATTTTGCACAGGGTAAATGACTGCAGAAGATGCAGAGCAATGGGGAATCAGGGCCAAAATATCTTAAATAAAACTTCCTAATGCTGGAGAGAAGATAGTATACTACTGAGAAAATCCCTATTTTTGAATTAAATCTAGTCCATTCATATGACAGCAAAAATCTGGAGAGTGAGGGTGATCATTGAAGTCAATGGCAGTATTTCCATTGATCTAAATGGGGCCAGGATTTCATTCTAAATTCCAAGATGGCATATAAAATCTAAGCAGCATTTGAGACTACACAAAATACAATAATCCTCCAAAGCTGAGACGAAGAAAGAAGTAGTGGAAATTGTCTTTTTAAAATGTTTTCAATTTATTTAATTTATAGCTGTTGCATTAGTAGATACTTTGCCCAACTATTTCAAGCGAAGAAGAAAACAATATAGTGTCAATCAGAACCTGTTTCTTGTTCTTCTCAGTTGGACTGATCAATTAATGAAGACAGTGAGGGAGAACAAATAGTACAATCCATTGGTCTCTGTTTTTCTAGTGCAAAGTGGAAGAGTCAGACTCCAGTGGCTGAGTTTGGCCTTGATGCCTCCAACACTTATGCATGTACTTAACTTTACACACATGAGCAGCTCCATTGAATTGAAAGTTTAACATGTGTGTCTTCAGGACCCAGGACTAATACAGCTCTCTCTAACTGCTACATAAGGAAGATAACTCCACCTCACAGTGCTGTGCAGGGAAGATCTGCCAGGCTTAGAGCTGCTTTTCGCTGGTGGAATGACACAAAGTTGCCAAAGCGTTACCCAAGATCAGCGCCTAAGAATGAAAACGGATTGGGCATGGGGAGATGAGCATGGCCAACAAAGGTGGAAGGATGAATACATCTGCCAAATAGTGTTTTGAATGAACAAAATACTTTAAGACTGCCTCAACTTCCATCTCAAGGCAAGGTCAAGCAACCAGGTGGAAGGGTCAAGGAGTTATGTGGGGAAGGTAAAACACTAAAAGGCCAGAGAAATGCCTGCCCCTGACCATAGCACAACCTCACTCCTTTCCCCTCCCCTGGGGTACAAAAGAGGTGGGCAAAGAACTCAGCATTGTCTTTGGTGTAAGACCTAGCGTATCAATTGATCTGGGGTAAGTGACTGGGAGCAACCTGATGTGGTGTGGTTTTTGGTTTAAGTGACCTTTTATCACTAAGTTCAATTTGTCTGAGTGGCAAGGACAGTCTAAGGGGACTGTCGTGACTCCATGGTAAGACTGGTATAGTGATCCAGGAGTTCACATGTGTTACTGGCTTGGTGAAATCTAATTATAGAACACACCACCAGCTTGGGGTCTCTGCCCTGCTTTTTGACAGTCTGCCCTGAGCTAGATACTCACATTTGTGAGCCACTCCAGACAGCGTGACACATTTTAACAACATTCATCAATGCCTTAGTTGTTACACCTTAAGACATAGATTTTAATTAGTCTTATTAATTATTCAATTAGTCTTAATAATACTGTTTTTGTTTTGATTTTTTCATCCCAAATACCAAATCAAACCTGAACCTCTGCATATCAAGTTCAGACAGTGTAGGTATCTCTATATCTAGCTTAAGGTCACAACTGCCCTCCTATGCTTTGATTAAAACCTATTGTGGGGGGTATCTGTGCATCTTGAAGTCTGGATGTTTCTCTAAAGTCAGATATTGTTTGAAAATCTAGCTTTTCCCTAAGTTCCCCTGGTTCAGAACTTTGCAGTGTATTCTAGGACCACATGTATATCACATAAGTGGACTGATCCTGCCTTTCTTGCCAAACTCCTAGTGCACTGGAGTCATTAGGTCCTAATGAAAGATATCAGCACAGGGAGAGATGGAAGGCAGCAGAGAAAGAGATGGTGGTTTGGAGGAAGTAGGACAAAGTAGGACAGGGTATAGGAAAAACTAGGGAAGGAGGGAGATGTGCAAAGAAGAGGATATTTTCAAATTAGTATCCAGACTTCTGCAAGTCTTATCTGAACTCAGCTGCTGAACACGTGAATTTCTGAAAACTTACCAATCACCAATATTTATTGAGGTTTAACTAGAAAACCAATTAGTTAAATTCAATCATTACATTTAATAATCTTAGGGCATTGAAATCAATTGAACCTGTAAACTTAAATTATATGATTACTTGGGATCATTTAATGGACTATCATTTTCTCAAACTGTAATTCAGTGAGACTTTTTTTTGTCTTGGGGTTTGTTTGTTTGTTCAGCTGTTTCACAGTAGACAGTGCCTGACAGCACTTTTGATACTATTGATACATTTTTAATGTAACTGAACTCAATGTATAAAACCTTTTAATTATTGAATTTTCAGAACACTTGTACCTACAAACCTTAAAAGGCAGCAGTATTTGGATGTAACATCAGTTTCATATGGTTTGCAACAACTGTGTCCAGTTAAA
Source organism: Eretmochelys imbricata (assembly GCF_965152235.1). Lineage (NCBI taxonomy): Eukaryota > Metazoa > Chordata > Testudines > Cheloniidae > Eretmochelys > Eretmochelys imbricata. The sequence goes on along the minus strand of NC_135580.1, from coordinate 35,536,899 downwards.
CCACTGGCATTAATTATGTGAGCATGAATCATTGATAAACCAGGGCTCTATATCCATCACAACAGTGTAGCAGCTTTAGATTTACAGATCCAAATCCAAGGGAGATGGTATAATTCCAATTTCTAGCCTGGCGGAGGTGGCACTTTCAATGTAATAGATCAGGAGGCGTGAATGTTTTAATGCTAGGGCATATAGTAAACCTGTTAGAGGCCATGTCCTCTGCTAGTATAAATCAGCGTCACTCCATTCATGTCAATGGAGCTACACCAATTTACAGCCGCTGAGTATCTAGCCCCTCTTTTTTTCAACTCATCCCTTTTCAATTTTTTTTTATTTAATATGGTCTCTGTTGTCCTGCTGCTTGTCTATAATTCCTCTTATAATAAGCTAGCCACTCAGATCTGATCCAAAGTCATTGATGTCAAATATGGGCATCTTTCTATTGACTTCAGTGAACTTTGGAATAAGTCCTAACTCAGTGAGTCAGGGAACAGGTGGATAGATATTAGTTGTATAGGGCCTGAATCTCCTCTGACTTATAGTAGGATAAATCAAGAGCAGCTCCACACAAAAGTCAATATAGTAAGTTTTACATCAGTGTAAGTGAAAGGATGTTTCACATCACTAAAATCCAACCACAGTTTTAAAAAGTTGGGACAATACCATGCTTTCATAGCCTCCGTTTCTAACCATTCTGCCAGTTTCCCTCTCTAATTTAAGGTAGGGGTAGGAGGCTGTGCACTCTCTGTATACTCCACAAAGAAAAGTTCACAGCACAGTTTGAAGAACTCCTGGCAACTGACTGATGGATTTCAGAGTAGCAGTCATGTTAGTCTGTATTCGGAAAAAGAAAAGGAGTACTTGTGGCACCTTAGTGATGAACAAATTTATTTGAGCATAAGCTTTCGTGAGCTACAGCTCACTTCATCAGATGCATTCAGCTGTAGCTCACGAAAGCTTATGCTCAAATAAATTTGTTAGTCTCTAAGGTGCCACAAGTACTCCTTTTCTTTTTGACTGATGGAGTGTGTCTTGTTTGAGGCCAGTCACTGCTCCACTCTGCCAAAAAACACTGGGCCAAATTCCCTTCCCAGCTATGGTAAACTGGCTCCATACTATTGGGCCACTAAGTCTAAGGAGTAAATGAGTGCGAAAAATAGTAAATAAAACCAAAACCAACGAACAAGTAAATTAGAAAGTTATCAATTATTTGCAGGGTTGTTGTGGCCATGTTAGTCCCAGTAAATTAGACTATATACAACACCAAATATTATCTCACTCACTTTGTCTGGCTAAAGTTATCAATTGTCAGCCTCAAAAATCAAACAATTCTTTGTGTTTACATCTGACTCTAACAGAACTGCTGAAAGTCATTCAACAGAGGGACAGCTAGCTCTCATAAAGTGAAAGTTTGTAGAGGCAGGCTCCTAGAGTAGGTTAAAGAATTCATCTGCCTCTAGATTTTTCTTCCCATTCGCAGAATGCTTAACCTCATACTGAGGAGAGTTACTCTACAGTCTATCACAATAAAGATCCATAAGGCCACCACGCTACTGCAGACACTGAATGGATGATAGTGCTGCACTTCAGATGCATGACTTTAACACACCATCTTATTCAGACAACCTATTTACAGGAACCACTTCATGCAGGAGGCTTTTGAAAAGCTTTAGAAGCCACTGTTCCTAGAATATGTTCAAGTATTCCACTGGAGCAGTGGAAGGTAAAATTAAGGAGTACTCGAGTTTGACTCTGTATTGCCCAGCTACAAAACTTGCAGCTGAAAAGTGGTATGTTTTCAAAATAAAAAATTCTTGCTAAATGCCTTTTGCAAGAGTAAACGACTGAGGCAGGTTTGAGCTAAGCTTGCAGTAAAAGTTCTCTGTCCCCACCTCCCAGCCACTAACTACAGCAGGCGCAGCATAGTGTTACATGTTATAACCTTGTCTTGCCATTCATGCTTAATGCGGGCACAGCTCCATTTCTTGTGGCATGCTGTGACTTATGGTCAACTTTCATTGCTAACAGGAGCAAAAATCAGCCTGACTAACTTAATATTTCCAGAGAGGCAGAGGTGGAGGAGTGTGTGCGTGGTGTGAGTATGAGGCAGTGGTCTGTCCTCAGCAAAGCTTGCAAGGTGAAGCCTCCTTCACTTTGCATTTAACAAAGTTTTCCTAAGAGGGGGAGGCAACTTTCCCCCTAGTTTAAGTTCAGCTGCAACTCTCAGCCAGCCACTTCACTACAAGAATGCAGAGTGAGCCATTTGAGCCTTGTGATCTTTTAGCTACACAGCATCCCATTCATCATATGCTTGAGAAACATAATATGTAAAGCTGAGAAAAACAGAAGCTGCAGAGACAAGGAAAATCAATTAGCAAGAAAGCTTGTATAAGAAGAAAGACTTAAGCAAAATCTTCACTTTATCATTTTGAAGTTTCTAACGCTTTTTTTTTTTTTTTTTGCCTTTAGATTAAAAACTTTACTGGCCACATTCCAAGTATATTCTTTAAATTAGGGTATGGAGATAAGAGACTACTATTTATTCACAGACTAGGGATCATTGGGCACACAGATGGATTTATATTTTCTCCCCAAGTAATTTCAGATAATTTCAGCGAGGACCACCTTCAGTACTAAGAAAGACATTGTTAAAGTTTGCAACTAGTTTCCATCCTGAAGGGAACCCACGCAACGTGACTTAAACAATACAGTGAGGGCTAGATTCTGATCTCAGTTACACTGATATAAATTAGGAGTAACTTTACTAAAATCAAAAGAGTTATACCAGTATAAAAGAGATGAGAATCCACCACAATTAACTGCAAAAGAATGAATCCTCATTTACTCCAATGTAACTGAGAAAGGAATCTGGCCCTTATTTTTCATATGGAATCAATTCAGATAGTGAGCAAATTCTCTTTTCAGTAACAGTGGTTTAAATATGAAGTATCTGACTTCACTGGAGTTGCTCTCAATTTGCCACGGTGTAACTGAGCACATTTTGGCCCAGTAACTATTCAACATGAAGTTATTGCAATTAATGGTGGCAAGCAGATGTGGGTTCCATCATACTTCTGCCTCCAAAAATCAGAAAATGCATACTGCAGCCTGTTAAAACAGTTTTAAGTGATTTGGGGCACTGCTGTTCAAAATTATTTTTGATCACAATTATTTATCACATTCTAGAAATAAAGCAGACGTGTAAAGTATTCATCCACCTAGTTCCTTCCCCAGCCCTATGAATATTTTTTAACTTGTTAACTACTGGAACTTGATCCTCATGTAACACAGGAAATGTGTAATAGTGATACCAATGACCTTACTAAAGTGCAAGCTGTGAATAGCCCTAGTGAAGTTGAGCAGCCTGCAAAGACAAAAATGTTTGTATGCCAGCTATTTAATCCCAATGCAGGTGAATGGCCTTTGAAAAATATGTAAAGCACTTTAGCGTGCTAAACTAAGCTTTCATTATTGGGAAGTAAAAAAAAATAAGTAACATCACTACAGGTATGATAAATCACAAAGAAAATGTAATATCCACTTATACAAAAGTCCAATTTTCTGGTTACAACAGTAAATAACTAAATATTCAGTTTCTGTCCCCAAAGTTAAAATATCCTTTATTTTACAAAATAGTCTATGATACAAGTAAAACAGAGTGAATAGTTAATAATTCACTCCTCAAATTTTGCTGTTTTGTTATGTTTACTAGCAGATTGTAAACATTTTCTTATGTATTTGTCATTCAAAGTTTTTCATTATTTTTTCCCTTTATATGAATAGCTCACAAATAGTTCATTGTGAACGTGAAATTCAAACTTTGTGCTGTGTTGGTTCCTGTCTTCCATTAGGCTATCAACTGTCTGATCAGAGCTTTAGCTAGTTATGTATGTCACATGATGCTTCCTTACCATGATTAGCTTAATGTAACTAACAATGTAAACTTCGAGTACTACACTTAAAATTGGAAAATATTAAACTATTCAAGCTGGAACTTCAGTACTCACAAATGAGTATGAGTACAGCTTAACTGTTTGCATGTTCACAGATGGCAAACATGAAAGGATCATAATGAGCACAGGCTACTCAACGTTTGTTTATGAATTAAAATATGTATTTTAGGAAAACACTTGCCAATGATTAGCTCAGCTCTAATGATTAAAATAGGAAAGCAATGATATGGTACAATAATTCCATGGGGAAGTTCTGTTGCTGTTACTGAAGTGTTCTGTATCAATCCTCTTCTAGGTACCTGTTCCTCTGTAGCCCTCCAACTAAAAGGTTCACCGACCTCTCTCCCATTTATGACTCTTTCTTTCTTTCTTTCTTTCTTTCTTACCTCAGTGCTTCTTTGATACCCACTTTCCTCGAGTTTGGTCTTTGGCAGCTATCACTAAAAGTTTTAAGGGAAGGACTCGTACTGTAATACCTTGGGTGATATGTTATTACAGCATACGTATTACAGCATAAAATTGTTTATAGTGAATCATTAATATCCAAAATAAAAGCTCTATTGTCAATTTTGATTAAACATATAGGCCACATGGTATTGTTTCTGTTCCTTGAGCATATCTGTCATAGGGAAGACTTGCTCTTTAAGAGATTTGTGTTCCATCCCACCTGTGGTTTTTCATCTGGTCCCAGGTGATGGATTTGGTCCTGTAGTTGGATCAGGTGACCAAGCATCACATGATGATAGGCCAGGAGTGAGGCTTCCAATAAGAGTGAGCCTTCTCTCACAGGGAGAAGATGATGAGGGCCCAGGAAACATCTAAGGGAGAGTGCTTTGGAGAATTCTGGCGTCGGCCTGGCACAGCTCCCCTACTCGGAGCAGGAGAAGCTGAAAAAGAACTGGGGTCTGAAGCCTTGATACAAGGGTAAGAAAAAAGACAGAAGGCAAGGGACCTGGAGGGAGGCTTTGCAGTGAATACAGAGGGGACACAGTATCAGAGAAGACTTGGGAAGTGGCTCTTCACACCAACCAGGTTGAAAGGCCTGGCTGGAGCTACCTGCAGTGAATGGAAGAAGCATAAGTCTAAAAAGCAAGAGGCTTGAGGAAATGCCAAGCAACTGGACCTGGGATTTAGGGAAAAATCTGTTGAACCCAGCAAGGGGCTGAAAATACTGTGCAGTGGGGAAAAGAGGTTTTGATTTAAGCTAACATTTGAACAATAGTGTTGTTTTAATACCCCAGGCCCTTACAAGGGGTGTTATTTGACACTCAAGAGACAGAGCAGCCTTTGAGAAGCCCAACAAGGGAAAATGGAGGCAGTGGCAGGATTGGGTAAGACCCTGTCACAGTGCCTCTTAAAATCACTTTTCGCCAGCGCAAATAATCATTTACTCACTTCCCATGAATATTGTGTAATATTCACTTATTTGCTGATTCCATGAACATTCCTGACAGTGAATTCATTTGCCTGAATACTAACGGAAAATTAACATAATAGGGGTGCGAACACAGGTGCCTAACTCTCTCCCTGATGTACACTTGCATGCATGCTGCTATATTCCTGCCTGTCTTCAGTATAATGATAGTCTTATGATTTTTAGTGAAATCAACTCAACTTGATTACACATCTCAACAGATTAGTGCTTCTGAAAATGTAATAATAGGCAAAGTCCCGATCTCTGCATGAGGATCAATCCTTCAAGTAAATGATAAGCCCCCAAACTTCAAGTGACTTTCGTGGAATGTATTGTCAGAGATCACTGAGGGTATCTCTGCATGTAGGACAGTGTGAACAGGGAGTGCACCCCTTACTACAGTTCTTTCTGGCAACATACTCTTCCTATTGTTCTGGTTCTGCTCTATAAGCCAGTGCAGGGAAGGGTGGTGTAACGGTCCTGTCCTTTCTTGTGCTCTTTGGAAGGAGAGATGAGGGCATACAGTGTTCTCTGTACTCCCCAGAATGTTTCTATCACTCACACCCATCCTGTGACCCTGAAAAGAACCAGTCAAAAACTGGCCTTGAAAGAGGATCTCTAATAGCAAATAATAATTAATCCTCTCATTTACACAATCAATAGGAGATTGCAGGGATCTATAAATTTTGGTTCAGTAGCGGATTAAAGCAAAGAGTACACAAAACTGTCAGCGTATTTTGTAGCTAGTAAGCCATGGCAGTTTTCAGAGTGGCTGAACTGCTGCTGGGTAATATTTTGGCACACGTCTCTTGTCCCAGACCCTGCTGGAAAAAAACAAGGCACCAGAAAAGTAGTTTAATTAGGAAGCAACTTTTGTACGTAACACATCTGGGAACTATTCGACAATAACTCCTCCAGTGCAAGTCATCTCTTTGTAATCCATTCCACCTTGGGGAGGGCTGACCCCCATTAACTTGGTCCCAGTACCATTGCTGGGATCCCAGAGACCTTCCTTTGTACGAGAGTTAAGGGGTGGGAAGAGGAGGTTATACCAGGCATTAGAAGCCCCAACCCCATTCTCTACCTTCTTTAGGAGTGGCCTTTTCCTAATCCAATTCCGATTCTGGTTTATCAAGAAAAGCCTGGGCACCTGCCAAGTAGCAACAAAATGAATTTTATAAACTAACCAACACACCACGTTCCTGGGCTGTTAAGAGACAGGTGAAAAAAGTGACCCTTGCCCAGGCTAATCTCGAAGCAAGTGAAAAATACTTGCCCAGTACCCAAAAAGCAACTAGCATGATGCAGACAGCAAGTCCCAAAAATCCAATACTGATCTAAACCCAACAAGAGGGAGGATGGAGTTTTTCTTCCTGGTGCAAATTGCCACTCATTTGGGTGTGTGGTAGCCAATAGGCTTATGCCGCACACTTCTGTCCAACCAATCAGCCACACAGCCCAACCTCCTCCAGCCCAGAAAGAGGTTGAGTGCCCACTATGAGGTAAGAAAGGTGCAATACTTAAAGGAACCAAGGGTTTCTTCCCCTGCTGACCCAAATAAAGCTTCCTCACCTGTGAGCTCGTGGGAGGAGCAATTTAATCAGAAATGCTAATTTGCTGTACTAAACAATTTCAGGGGTCATCTTTTCATGTTCAGGCATAAATGGAACTCTAATCAAGAGCCAGAAAGATGGTTCAGAGTAAACTGAAAATAATCTGTACTTATAGTGTGATCCTACAGTTCTTACTCACATGAGTCCCATTTAGATTTAGTGGGACTACCCACATGAGTGAAGCTACAGAACTGGACCCTTGATATAAAAGTCTTTTTTGAATCTCCTTATTGAGACTATTTTAGTCCATTAAGGGTCACCAGTAAAGAGATTATGTTGTACTTGAAATTTTATATTTTTTTAATGCATAAGAATTCTCCAACTCTTCTTGTGTTATGGAAATCTACAAATATATTCCCTATTAATTTTTTTTTGTATTCAATTTTTTATCCATTTCAATAATAATAGCATTACTAATGTGAGTAACAAATTTAGTTGCATTAGGTTAATTCTTCCATAAAGTACTCTATCCCATTATTTAAAGCTGATTCTGAGCAATTTAGGCCCAGGACCTCAAAGATATTTAGGCTCCTGACTTCCATTGAAATCAAAGTCTAAAAAGCGTTAAGGATCTGGGCCCTAGAGCCCAAACACACATCATTGACTTCAGATGGAGCAGGGTCAGGCCCATTGTGTTTAAAAAGATATTAGAGCTGGTCAGAATGTATTTTTCCATGGAAAATTTCAGCTTTTCAATGAAAAACTGAAACCCAAAACCATTTCAGCTGAAAATTTCTCATCAGAAATGCCCCTGCAGTGCTTCATAGGAGTTGTAGTTCCGATGCCTCATGCCCCCATTCTACTGCATGGGCCAGGCTGGCTGTCTATACCACATATCCCATGAGGTCCCATGGTCTCCCTACCTGCTGAAATGCTGTGGTGCAGCATTAGAGTCATACGGCCAGGGTACATCCTCAGAGGAATAATCCCTTAGGGCAGTGGTTCTCAAAGCTGGTCCGCCACTTGTTCAGGGAAAGCCCCTGGTGAGCTGGACTGGTTTGTTTACCGGCCGCATCTGCAGGTTAGGTTGATCGCGGCTCCCACTGGCTGCAGTTCACCGCTCCAGGCCAATGGGGGCTGCTGGAAGCGGCGCAGGCCAAGGGATGTGCTGGCTGCCCTTCCCGCAGCCCCCATTGGCCAGTGGGAGCCGCGATTGGCCGAACCTGCAGACCCGGCAGGTAAACAAACCGGTCCAGCCCTCCAGAGGCTTTCCCTGAACAAGCGGCGGACCAGCTTTGCCTTAGGGAGTCCAGCCCACAGAGGAAAATCAGGACAAGACTCCCACATTAGAATTCCCATGAGAGGCTGCAGTGGCATTTCCAAATCAAAGTATTCAGACATTAAATTTTTTGGTGAAAAGTTGAAAATTTCTATGGCAAGCAGATCCTTTTTGTGAAAAAATTCTAGATGAAAACCCAATGTTCCCCTTGAAGAACCATTTTGATGGAAACATTTTAACCAGCTCTACAAGATGTTACTATAAGTGGGTTTTAGCTTCCTGTCTAGAATGTCTTTCTGCATCACCACTGACTTACATTGTGATACCATGTCAATGTATGTCACTGGACTTTATGATCGCATTTTCAGGTCAGCCAGTGGAAAAGAACAACTTACTAGGATTTTGCTGAGATAAGCGTCACAGACCAAGTCAACAGAAAAGAAGAATGAGTCTTCTTGTCTTATTGCATAAGCTATAAGTAATCAGGAATTTATTTTTATTACCTTGACCATAAAAAATAGGTCTTTAAAAATGGAAAACCAAAAGAACAATAGTAATTGTTCAACAAAAGTTAATTCCCCTAACTGCATTCAGAGTTTGTTAAGGTTCAGTCTGTAAAAGGAAGAAAATTCAGGGTCAAAGATCAAACCCTTTTCCCAGTGTCTAGTCACAACGGGATGCCATCCTTAATTCTACCCAACTGTGTCATATTGTGGCCAAATATTGGAGGCTTGATCCTTAACTTTGAAGTTCCTTTCTTTTGTGGATTTAAGTGAGAACCACAACATTTTTTTGAAACGCAGTCTCTCAGTGAATTGAATGTAGTTGTCTGTGTGAAAGTAACATTGAATACAAAGCTTTTCACACTTCCATGGGGATAGCTTTAAAACTATCTTTGCCCCTTTGTTTCTCTTCATGTTTGTTTTGGCCCTGGTTATTTGATTAAAAATGTCGGAAATCAGAGTCAAAAGATGTTTTTTTAAAAAAAAAATAAAAGGAAGGGCAGGTACTGATAACTGTTCCTCAAATATTTTCTGTCATTTTTATAAATGCTTTCCAGATTTGGGCTTGACATCCTTACAGATTTTATGATTGTCTCAAGGCTTATTCAAGTAACACTTGTCTTTACTTTGGCCCAGCTCATTAATATTATGATTTCACTATTAATCCTTTTCAAGCATTCTCTTTAGAAATATTTGATATGAAATAGAGATTTTTGAGGTTTAAATCAAATTTAATCAAAGACATTCATCAGAAAATTTAATTTGCATGTGTATTCAATTAGAAAATGTAATACACTAATGGCTCAAATGCCTATTGACTTCAGTGATCATTTTGCCTAAATAAGGAATATAGAATATACTAATAAAATGTATAAAGCATAACAAAATCTTTCCATGAAACTATGCTTAAATCCCAAACATTTTACATATGAAGACTGGGGTGTCTTATATGAAGCGGGTAGTTCTTGGTCAGAAAAAGCCTCATATCTTCAAATATCACGGCGCCTAACGGGTAAGATTGTTGGAATATTCCTTTGGGTGCTACTTCCCACCCACTGATAGGATGATCCCATATGCCCACAGTATGGGTTGGAAATCAATGTACACACATAATTCATTTAGCAGCCTTGTTCTCACTGCATTCCTTTTACCCCCACAATGAGGGTTTGTGGTGTACACAGTGTAATTAATAGGAAGAAAAGAGTCCATGGTATTGGAGAAGGTAGCAGTGTAGGTGGACATCATGGAGTCAATGGAGGTGTGTGTGGGGAGGAGGAGGAGGGAACATAGAGCTACAGAGAAATCTGGGAGATAAGAGGTCACGGAAAGGATAGCCTGGTATGATGGATGTGTAAGGGAGAGTGAACAGTGTTACAGGGGATCAGGTGGTGATCAGAAATGAGGACAGAGAGGTTGGAAAGGTGGAGACAAGATCAAACCAGTGAATACCGTGGTGAGCTGTTCTAAACCTGGAAACTCATGGATGTTGATATCACGCAGGATGAAGGTGAGGGATTGGAATAAAGCAAGAGAAACAGTAAAGCATTGAGATCAGAGAGGGCAAGGATGATGATAAAGTGTAGTGAAGTCAAGTGAAAGTAACCCTAAGAGCCATAAGGCATGCACATCAGAGGAGGCAAAGATGTTCAAGAAGTGAGAGAGGAGATTGAAGCAAGATTGTGAGAGCAGCACTCCACTGTCACCTCTGCAGCAGGGAATAATAGTCATAGAAATTAGAAAAAAAGATACATTAGATCATCCACTCTATTGCCTAATGTTTAGACTTATGGCATTAGTAGAGAGCAAGGTAACTGCAGCTTCAGAAACAGTTATGAGAGTTAGATAATCCTGCATAAAATGTTTGAGCAGCGCTATTATATAGATATGTACTGTTTTGGGTTTTTTTGTTTTTAAACTTTGTACAATACATAAATACCTCTACAAGTGGAAATAGTGAATAAATGGATGAAGCTTTCCATGAACATCAGCACATAAGAACAGCCATACTGGGTCAAACCAAAGGTCATCTAGCCCAGTATCCTGTCTTCCAACAGTGGCCAATGCCAGGTGCCCTAGAGAGAATGAACAGAACAGGGAATCATCAAGTGATCCATCCCCTGTCGTCCACCCCTAACTTCTGGCAAACAGAGGCTAGGGGGACACCATCCCTGCCCATCATGGCCAATAGCCATTGATGGACCTATCCTCCATGAATGTGTCTAGTTTTTTTGAACCCTGTTATAGTCTTGGCCGTCACAACATCCTCTGTCAAGGGGTTCCACAGGTTGACTGTGCGTTGTCTGAAAAAATTCTTCCTTTTTTTTTTGTTTTAAACCTGCTGCCTATTAATTTCATATGGTGGCCTCTACTTCTTGTGTTACGAGAAGGAGTAAATAACACTTCCTTATTTACTTTCTCCACACCAGTCATGATTTTATAGAACTCTATCATATCCCCCCTTAGTTGTCTCCAGGCTGAAAAGTCCCAGTCTTATTAATCTCTCCTCATACAACAGCCATTCCATACCCCTAATCATTTTGGTTGCCCTTTTCTGAACCTTTTCCAATTCCAATATATCTTTTTTGAAATGTGGTGACCACATCTGCATTCAATATTCAAGATGTGGGCATACCATGGATTTATATAGAGGCAATATGATATTTTCTGTCTTATTATCTATCCCTTTCTTAATGATTCCCAGCATTCTGTTCTCTTTTTTGACGGTCACTGAACAATGACTCCAAGATCTCTTTCTTGAGTGGTAACAACTAATTTAGACCCCATCATTTTATATGTATACTTGGGATTATGTTTTCCAGTGTACATTACTTTGCATTTATCAACACTGAATTTCATCTGCCATTTTATTGCCCAGTCACCCAGTTTTGAAAGATCCTTTTGTAGCTCTTTGCAGTCTGCCTAGGACTTAACTATCTTGAGTAGTTTTGTATCATTTGCAAATTTTGCCACCTCACTGTTTACCCCTTTTTCCAGATCATTTATGAATATGTTAAATAGGACTGGTCCCAGTATAGACACCTGGGGACACCTCTATTTACCTCTCTCCATTCTGAAAACTGATAATTTATTCCTACCCTTCATTTCCAATCTTTTACCCAGTTACCAAACCAATACCAAACACATAGGAAGACTCATCCAGAATTTGAGAAAATTGACACCAAACAACTGATATGGGTTGGCTTTTTGAGACATGGGTCAGTGATGAATTCCCCATTATACTGAAGGCAAAAATGTGCTTGTGAGAAAAGATAAAACAAATGGACTGCCTATCTTTTTTTAGTTAGATGTGGAAAATCTCTTGATGTTCTTTTTGAAGAGAGGCATGGGCTTGGTCTGTTATTTCTGAAATTGGTTTAATATTTTTATTCTGTGGCACTTATACTTTTGTCTACAGGATCAGTACAATCTCCACAGCACTATTTAACATGGAAATATTCTCCTACTGCTAAAGGAGATTGCTGGAGAGATGCTTAAGCAGCAGCAAGGGTAGTAAAATACAAGTCATCATATTGCTGCTGTCTACTTCAAAAAGGGGACAGAATCATTGCAGGCAGAATTCTTCTGTTAAAAAATGCCAACTCTCAGAAATGGAATTTACTTATCTGTAACTGGAAGTTCTTCAGGATATATGTTCCTGTCTGTATTCTACACATGGATATGCATGTGCATGAGTCTGAAGATTTTTAGTAAAGCAGTGGCCGTTGGTCTGCACATGTGCAGTTGTTCTCCTAGCGCTCTGAACCGAGGTATAAAGGGTGGTATGGACAGGCCCCTTTTCAAGTTCCTTCTCCTACCACAAATCCAGGTGTGATCCGCAGCAGAGGAGAAGGAAAGTGAGTGGTGGAATACAGATAAGGACCATACATCTCAAAGAACCTCCAGTAATGGGTAAGTAACATCCATTTCTTCTTCAACTAGTGATTCCTGTGTGTATTCCACACATGGAAGAGTAACAATCAGAAGTCAAACTGGAGGTGGGTGTGAGGATGTAGAAGTGATGGCTGTCTGTCATACTACTGTCCTCACAGCTGTATCGGTAGCAGAAGACTGAATCAAAGTGCAAAGTCTTGTGCAGTGTGTAAGAAGCTCCAGAGAGCTGCCCTACATATCTCTAGTAGAGATACATCTTGCAGAGATGCAACAGAGGTTTCTTGAACTCTGGTGGAATGGGCCCTCACCCTCTCCACAGAAAAGATGTGATCTAATTGGTAACAAAGGATAATTCAGCCAGAGATCCATTTAGAAAGTCCCTGCAGAGATACAGCTTCATCTCTTAATCTCTCTGCTATGGCAACAAAACACCTAGGTGTCTTTCTAATGGTTTTTGTTCTTTGTGGATAAAAGGCTCTTTGGACATCTAGAGGATGAAGCTTTCTCTCCTCACCAGAGGTGTGTGGTTTTGGAAAAAATATTGGTAAGTGAACTTTAGGTGGGAGTGAAGAAATATATGAAACGTCATATATGGTGGGTTTACCATGAGTGATCCCAGCTTGCTGACCCTTCTGGCTGATGTGATAGTGACTAGGAAGACAATTTTCATTGAGAGATGGGACATAGAACATGTAGCTAAGGATTTGAAAAGAAGTTTGAGGGGAGATGAAAGAATGAGATTGAGGACCCACTGATGTTTTGGCTTCACCAATGGTGTAAAGGATCTGATAGTAAGCCCCTTCAGGAATCTAGTCATCTTGGAATTAGGTAAGAAAGTGTGGTTCTTTATAGGGGGATGAAAAGCATCAATTGCTGCTAAAAGAATCCATAGGGAACGAGTAGAGAGACTTGTTGTAAAGAGCTCGAAAAATTGTGATTTTATTTGCAAAACTACATTTTTCCCCAGCAACTTTTGAAATAGATGCTTACGGTAAAAGTTCTTCCAGGAGTTTAGCTACAATGTTGAACTAACATTAAAACAGCATAAGAAAGTGATATTTTCTAATTTAATTATCTAGGGTCTGGCTTCATTTAACACATAATGAAGTTATAGATCAGAAATTGGCTCCACTGGGTGTGAGATTTCTATCTGAAGAGAACTCTGCTGTTACTCTCATTTCTGTGTTAGTGAAGGCCAAAAAGAATATTTCCAAAAATGCCATGTTGTGTTCAGGAAATTGGATTAACTATATGGTCTTCTGCTCCCAAACATGTCCCAAGCAGAAAAGAGAGGCTCACCTGCCAACAGAAACATCATCCAGAAATGGATTTATATTAAAACAATTAACAGTTCAGGAAGTTAGAGATTTTTCATTGTAATAGACAAACTAATTTGGAGTGGATAAAAGGAAAATGGGAAACCTGATTATGATCTTACACCAGTTTTACTTCAGGGTTACTCCTGATTAGAGCATAATCCTTGATACTGCACCCACAAGCATATGCCCCTATGCCCAGGTGAAATCTCAGTAGGATGGGTGGGAATTCAGACAGGTGCAGGGGACTACACTCATGGGTCTCAGTGACGAATTAACACTTCAGTGAGATCAGAGTCAGGCCTTTTCATTTTGAAATACATTTGAATAACATTTCAATATTTATATCCTACTCATTTTAAATCCTCAGACAATAGAGTTGATCCTAACAATTACTAATGGTATATAAGGCTGTACATCCAGTGCAGGCTATTTTATTTTAAAGAAAGTAAAAATGTATTTTTTTAAAGGGCAGCAAATCAGTATTTCATAGAATATTACAATAATGAGAGAATTAGTATTTTGCTGCAAACTTTACTCCTCTAAAAATATCTGTATTCATAGGAGTAGCCCCATTTAATTCAATGTAGTAATTCCCTGTGATAAGGGTTTGGAGGATCAAGTCCTGAGAATAACCATCTGTGTTGCTTATATTTTATTCCCAGATATGGTTGTTCTCCAGTGAGGGAGGATGAAACACCAACAGATAAGCCAAGTTTAAGAGTAGCAGCTGTGTTAGTCTGTATTCGCAAAAAGAAAAGGAGTACTAGGGGCACCTTAGAGACTAGCCAATTTATTTGAGCATAAGCTTTCGTGAGCTACAGCTCACTTCGTCCAATGCAAACTAATTTGGAGTAGATAAAAGGAAAATGGGAAACCTGATTATGATCTTACACCAGCGGACACACAAAACCACTGACCGCTTAGGGGTAACATTTGATGGAAGTTGCTCCAAAACTTTAATTTAATCCACCATTCTCATCAGGACCAAATTCTAGCTGGCATGTTAGCTCTGAGACTGCTTGACAACTGGTTACAGCAGAGTTCTGCTAATAGAAGCCATTCATCCAACTCAACGAGTGTGACCTGTAGTATGAAGGTAGTTCTAGGTACCTGTCTCCTGTTTTAAAACACATGCTGAGATGGAGCACCCTCGCATGAAAGATTTCACTAACACTGTGCTAATTCTTATTGTTGAAATTCTTCTTTCCTTATTAGCAAACTGCTGAGTCTTCTCCATATATTAAAATGTTATGCAAATAGCCTCAGTTAAACTGAACAGTAACTGTTATCATTGTACTTGATTTGAATCATTTTTCTTGACCCATATAAAAGTCTAATGGGAGTTTTGCCTGAAACTGGACTGTGGGATTTGCACTTCTGTATATAGACACACATTTATTTATTTAGGTAATATATTATAGTCTGTTATTCATATAACAGCAATAAATCAATCTCACTGTAAGAATTAATGGTGTAACATCAGGATTCATAGTTCTGATCACAAGGATTGCAAAATCCCGATTTAGGTTTTCAAGTGTCAATTTTTAAAAATTGCTGACTGTGCAAAATTGAGACTTTTTTTATTAATTGAAATCTGTATCATTAAGTTCAGCAGCAAGATAAGAAAGACTAGCAGCAGCCCACAGAGGTGATACTCAGAGAACCTAGTCCTGTAATGCTGCTGACTAGTCACAGGTACTGACTGTACAATAGAAGGTGCTTGTCTGCTGAAGTTTGCATGACAGTATCAATGACGACATCAAGACTGAACTGTTTGTTCATGCCCCCAGGCTTTGATATAGAAACAAAGGAGCCAATCATTACTCCATATCTGAACACAGAGAGGACCCTAAAGAGGTAGACCAGCTGCCTCTGTAGAACAGCCCCCTTCACAGTCACCACTCCCAATACTTCTGAAAAAACTAGGGCTGGGCTGCCAAAACCCTCCATGGCCGGGCTAACCGGTAGGGCCTCTCCGTAGAGGAGCCCTTGCGAGTTCCTTCCATATTGTTCCAGGGTGTACTTAGTGTGGATGAACCTGATCCGAAAGAGAACAATGAGAGGCTACAGTCCCCTTGTGCAGAGACCCTGTGACTTCTCACTCACAGTGTGCCTCTGCCATGGCTACCTTTCCCTGGCAGCATGTTTCCAGTCGCAATCCTCACCAGGGACTCTCCTGCTTGCAGCTCCCCAGGCGGCTATTTGAAAGGGGGTGGGCAACTGAGAGGACGCACCGCACAGCAGGTACTGGTAGACCTAGAGAAAAGACAATGTGTGTCCCTTAGGCCCGCTCTGGTTCATGACCTCATGCCCATGCAGCTACTGACCCATCAGAGAGCCTCTTTTCACACAGGAGAGAAGGGTGAGATCCATGCACAGAAGATTCCCTTCATATGCGACACAATCTGGCCCTTACTTCCCAAAGGGTCTTTAATGTTAATATGATATTTAGACAATATACTTGCAGCTGATTTGATTTAGCTTCTTCTGAAATTAACAAAAAATAAAGTTGAGTTCACCACTGAAAACTATTGTGATAAATCTCTGCAATTTATGACACAATAACACTCTTCCCAGTGTATTATATAAAAGAAATAATCAACAAAAGGGCCTGCAGTTGTAGTGCAATAGCTGTATGAGTTATAAGGCTGGAAGCCCAGTTATTGCTCTACTCAGGAAGGAAATAACCCATTCAGGAAATAATAACATTGACTTTCAGAAGGAGAAAAACAGCCATGAAGTTTTGCTGTCGTCAAATGAGTTAGACCTAGAGAACTGTGCAAAAGCTGCCAGTTTTGGTTTGCTTAGGTTTCAACAAACTTTGCCAGCTGGTTGGTTTGCTTTGCTTGGTTTCTCACCAGTGAGTTTCAGGTTCACAGGAATCTGAAAACACAAAGCAAATAGAAAACTGGCCATGCTTTGTTAATTCCCCTCTTCCCTTGCACACATTTAATTTCCTGCTGTCCTCTTAGGTTGTACGGGAAGCAGTGGCCTAGGTATTACTGTGCAGCGCATTCAGAATCACCTCAGACCACACAGTGTGCCAAGGGAAAGCGAACGGACTCAGTGGAGACTTGCTGCATTACTTTGGAGGTGGCTTACCTGCCCTGAGAGATAATGGAAGGATGCCTACTTTTGCTGGCTCCCAACAGTAGGAAAATGGGGAAATTGTGATGGGGTCCTCAAAGCTGAAGACTCATGCCCACAGGCTCTCAGCTTTCCTCCGTGAATACTTGTCCTCCCCTCTCACAACACAAGGGCTACAGTAATCCTTTCGGAGCTATGTCCAGGGCAAAATGGGGATCAAGATGGGTCTCAATGTATTTGTGTGTTGGGAGAGTTAGGTGTGAGTATGTTCTTCCATTTTTCTCCCTCCTCCGCTAGCCCAGTAGCCCATTCAGAGATGATGGTTCCATTCAGGGATCACAAAATCCTCCATGGCTGATTGTCAATGAGTTACAGAGAGGAAAGACCCACCAACGCAGAGTCGGAAAGGCTCTCTTCGTGTGCTTCCAGAGCCCAGGGCTGAGGAACAGATTGTGCTAGCTGATCAGGAGACAGGATCTGGTGGGGCATTTCTAGCCCCGAAGGGAAATTTCGCCCTCAAAATATGTACAATGTTCTGTGGCAGCAGAATCATGTTATGCCATAGAGCTCTGTGCCATGGAGTCTGATAGGTTTTGGATTTCCCCCTTATTCTCCTATTTATGGGCCTGAGTTTCCGAAGAGCTGAGCACCCACACTTCCAGCTGGCTTCCATTACAATTCTACACAGTCAGCACTTCTGAAAATGAGGCCACATTTCTATTAACTCTCTTCATAAAAAAAGATGCTTGATAAGGCAACGATCCTTCTGCAATTATAATTAGAAAGTATGTCTGCTCTGACCCTCCCAGATTCTAAATTATATTTATCCCTCATATGTTTCAGTATTTTGTGCAGCACTTCTTAGCCTGATTATGATCCAAGAATAAATACATTTGCTCCAATTGTCCATTTTTCAGTTGATAAGGAAATGCATTTCTGTTTTGACATTTCCTTACAAAGGATCAGACTTTTCTCTTGACTTTTGTGCAGTGTCCTAGGTCAGTTGGAAACTCTCTACTTACTCTTATGAGTTGTGGGCTAAATTCTCCTCTCACTTACACTCGTGCAACTGTACTAAACACTGTAAAGTTGTGGTGGTGATAGTGACAGAGAATTTGGCCCTATTGCTTTCCATATAGGAGTTGTTCATAAAAGTAAAATATTTGTCCTCCATGCCAGTAAATATGGCAGCAATTCCCTCCTGTTTTTGCCTACAGGTGATGAACATGGGACCAGATTAGTGACTTCATCAGAATGGTAGAGGACACTTTGAGAAGGGAATAATTAATTAAGTCCCAAAGAAGGCTTCTGAAAACATCACCTAAGAAAGAAACAGTGTATGTGTGGACTAAAAACAGTGGGCCAGATCCTCAGTGTGTAAATCAGAATCTCTCCATTGACTTCAATGGAGTTATGCCGATTTACACCAGCTGAGGATCTGCCCAAATACTTCTGAAGGCATGTTAATTCAAAAATCACCAGAGATTTTGTGAGCAAAGGAGAAGGTGGTTCCTTCAGACCTGGCCTAGACTCAAAGTTGTATCAAGGTATCTAAAGTATTGAAGTTATTCCAGTTTCATTAAATCAGTCCAACTTTGTGTATGGACACTATTATATTGATTTAAATCCAGCTGATATTAGTGCACATTCACAGGAGCAAACTAAACCAATATAAGAGTGTCCACACACAAAGTTGTACCTGTTTAACTAAACTGGTTGTTAAGCCATTGCAACATGCATTTGTGGATAAGATCTAATTTCCATTCCGCTCCTTTCCTCAAAAAAATCCCTCTTTCTAGGGCAAACCTAGAATCCACTTTGAGTGAGCAAGAAATGTTATCAGTGACTGTCACAGGTAAAACATGCTAGTTAATGTAACAAAATGTTCTGAAATGAGTGTCAGACACAGTCAGCACGTCCCTTGGTATACTTTATTACTTACCATGCTTAAGCAGTGATATACACAATTAGGTCCTAAATTGGAGGGTATTGCCTGTCCAGCATGGATTTGTGTATACCCTTGCACATTCCACATTCACAGTACAATTGTATTTGAACAAGAATGCATATGAGAGAACATTTTGTTTCCCAGCAATTGCATATTAGCAATTATTGTTGTGGTTACCAGCTTGCTACAGCAACAGTGGTCAAATAACTACAGTTTGTACTGCCTTTTTTCAGATGACTATCCTATATTTTTGGCTTGCACACAAGTATTGCACAACGGAGATTAACCACTCGTAAGAGAAATGTTGAACAAGTTCGCACTTTGGTTGTATATAGTGAAAGTCAATGATTCCACCTTTTTTTTTTTTTTTTTTTTTTTTGGCAAAAGTAAGTTGCTTTGGTTTTTCTGCCAGGAGACACATCAACGTCTTTGAACACCCACAA
The DNA here is from genome assembly GCF_965152235.1 of Eretmochelys imbricata. Taxonomy (NCBI): domain Eukaryota; kingdom Metazoa; phylum Chordata; order Testudines; family Cheloniidae; genus Eretmochelys; species Eretmochelys imbricata. Next base: position 35,517,509 of record NC_135580.1, on the reverse strand, counting down.
GTACCAAATCATTTGATTCCAAATTTTCCATGAGGTTTTGTTTCTTGTCAGTAGATAATTGAGTGTCATCACTAACCACCTCATTTCCTAAAAACCCAAGACCATAAACTATCTCTGCAGATAAAATCAACTTTTTTTTTCCATATTATTGTCCACAGAAGCATACTGATTAGTTTTAGTTTAGTGGTCTTTGGACCACCCACCCACAATCTGGAGAGCAATGTAAACTATGTTTCCATGAACATTAAGCAGATGGTAATTTCTGGCTATTGACTACCTATTGAGAAAATACTGTGTATTCAATTGAAATATACATCATTATACATCTACCTATGCAAACGGAACAGAGTAAGCCAAATGTATCCCTGCTGTAACAGCTATCCTGACTTTCAATGGGCTAGAACTGCATTGTCTAGACCAAATTCCCAGTTGAATAAGAGCATGCAACCATGATTGCAACAGTCACAGAGACAAACCAGGAATGAATTTGGCCCAGTTTCTAAGTCTTGGGGCATAGACTGTGGCTTCCAGTGTCTGTGCATACTGTAAGTGCTCAATAAATAATAAAAATAATGTAATGGATGTTCTAGAAAAGTAGGTCCAAATGCAACTGTCCCTGTTCCTTCTATTGGATCAGTCAGTTTGTCCTATACTAGATATATACAAAAGATGTGGATGTGGATAAATCAATCATATTTATTTGATACACCTAAGGATATGGATATCCTACAGATTTTGCTTCTGTGGGTGGTAGGTGATGGGGTTAAATTTTTTGGTGGTGACTTAAAACATCTTATTGGTCTTTTACACACTCACACCCTCCAACTGTCTGATGGTGAACCCAGCAAGACAACATTAAAGCATCACTGTAATACTACAGGAGCCTTTCTTGCTAGGTAGAGTAATAGTGTGGGCCAATAGATAAGCCATTGGACAGGCAGTATGAGTTGGAGAGAGACTATGGAGCGATATAAAGTTCAGGGGGGAACTCTCAACTCACTGAAACTCTCAACTGAAACTAAATTTCTGAGGAAATCTTTAGCATGAGCCTTATGCTTGAATACTCACAGCATACTACTCCAGTGATAAAGATCTCTCTTAACTTTAAACAGGGCTGATCCCATATCACAATATAGTTTTGATTTACAGTAGCCCTAAGACTGAGGCTTTAAGATATGTGTTTCAATGAATGTTTAGATCTTCAGTCACCAATTATAGCTGTGTTTTGAAACTCTGGCATGCTACTGCAGTGCTTATATTCATTCTCGGTTTCTGTGAAGTGTTCTCTATTACTGCCTTGTTGCTGTGGTTGTTGTTGTTTTTAATAGACAATGACACGTGTTTTGCCATGGGAAAAGAAGAGCAGAAAGCAAAAGATTGCTGTTGAAACATTACTGAAACAGACCCTTTCCTCTCCTAGCCATTACATTTGCATGAACACTTCTTCTCTCCCACATTCACACACACACACACACAGTTCTGACTTCAGTTATAATCAAATTTGGTGTGGAGGGCCCCCAGGGTTACTAAATTGTCCCAAATTCCCAGTCACCTGTGTTGGGGAGAAGAATGCTATTTGCCTCCCTACTATATGTAGTTTGTAGAGTTTCTTGAGGTCCCTTCCAGTCCTATGATTCGATATGGAGCTGGCTAACAACCGCATTAAATTCTGAGACCTAACAGGAGAATTCTAACTCAGCCAATGGACAGACTATCATAATTGCACCTCCACACTTGATCCATTACTCCCAAGTTAGGGGTTCCTCTTTTTCTTTGCAGTGATGACAATCCATGTTTTTGTGCTATGCAAGTCCCAGACTCTAAGTCCTACTATGAAAGGAAGGCTGGATGCAGGAAGTCAGGGGAGGGCCTTCCTGACACCTGTCTAACTAATTAGGGCTCTGGAGTGAAGACTTCCCTCTTGATTTATGGTTAGCTATTGGCTGGGAAGGGCTGGTTTCTGCCAAGATGGCAAAAGCCAACCTGCAGACCTATGGAGTAAGGAGAGCGCCACAAACTACCATATTATTTATTGTTCTTTAATGAAATTCTCACCTTACAACCCTAAGGGCTCCTAGAGCCAGAGCCAGGTTGTGCGGGAGGATGTGTCCTGCTTAATGAGTGATGGCTGAAGTCGTTATGGCTGAGTAGTGCAGTAGCGCATTTAATGATTCCAGGAGTTCTGGGGTTAGAGTATTAACTGGCAGCCTTTGCTATAGCACACACACACACACAACCCTCTAGCTTTATCCTATTGGCACTTGCCAGGGCCACACCCCTGCCCATGGCAGTATTCTCTGCTGGTAGTGTCAGTGTTCAGGGACTGCTGGCTGCATCATTGTGGCCTTTTATGCACAGAGGTACTATGATGGTGATGGGTCTTCTTGGACCCTCTCCCACCAACCCTGATGCACTGTAGTTTGGGAAACCATAGTTTGGCCCCAAGAATGTACCTAAAATTATAAAACCTGCAGTCAATAACAAACAAAAGGGTTAATTAAATATATGATAGAAAATGGAAAATAAGATTAGAGGTGACACTTACACCAGGAGGCCTTTTTCAGGCTGTGGAAAAAATAGAATACCGTTATTCTTCCCACAGCCTGAAGAAGGCCTCATGTCCTAAATGTCATCTCTAATCTTGTTGTCTATTTCTAGTGTATATTATAGCTGCACTGTTTGTGCCACTATAGTTAAAGTTGTGTCAGTGTTTCCATTATAAATCCCTGTTTTCAGAGGTTTGTAACTCAGCCATAAAATTTTTGCTTTGGGCTGAAACTTGGCATACAAGTTATAGGACTGGAAAAGATATAATATTTTTCCTCCTTTAACTCAAACACAGGTTTGTATTTTTAAAATGAATTTTTTTGCAAGCCATTCACCTATCATGCAGACTCACAACATATAGCATTTGAAATTACTCCAGAAGTACTCTTAACATCCTATCTGGTTAATTATAAGTAAGGCTGCGATTTAGTCACAGAGATCACAGAAGTCACAGAATCCGTGACTTCCAAAGACCTCCATGACCTCAGCCAGCACCAACTGGGAGCTGCAGGGTCCCCTGCCACCTGCAGAGGCAGGAATTGCGGGGTACCCCTCTGCCCCAGGCTGACTTCCACAGCTCCCGGCCACTGCGGGTGGCAGGGGGAACCCTGCAGCTCCTGGCCGCCCTGGCGGCATGGGGGACCCCTGCTGCTCCCCACCACCGGAGACGGCACAGGGGACCTCCACTGCTGCCCGCCGCCATGGACAGCAGAGAGGGACACTAGAGCTCTGAGCTCCCAGCTGCCCAGACTGTCCTTTTTGTCAGGGATATTTTTAGTAAAAGTCAGGGATAGGTCATGGGCTTTCATGAATTTTTCATTATTCCCGTGATCTGTCCATGAATTTTTCTAAAAATATCCATGACAAAACCTTTGCCTTAATTATAAGCTCTTTTAAAACCTCCAAATACATATTTGCTGCAGTGAATTTTTAAGAAATGTATTAAATTAATAGTTAAACAATCAGGTCAAATAATTTGGGCTTTAAATCCCTGTAATTAAATCTTTATAGGATTGGGTTAATAATCTGCATTTTATAAAGGCTCCTAAGTATATATTTGTATAATAAAGTGCAACAACTCTGCATTGCCGTCTAATGAGTCAATAACACACTTTTAGAAAACTTCATAAATGTAGTTACATGGAGCAATAATCTGCAGTTTTTCACATGAAAAGACCCTCTGTTTAGCTAAGAAAACCTTACTCATGCAGAAACATAATCAGATCTGCTTCATCTGTCTTTCTTTTTTTCTATGTGTCGTGGTAATGAAAGCGCTAAATATACATAGCTTGGCTCAGAGCGAGGCGATATGATAGATGACTTCTAAAATTTGAACAGTGTTACTGTAAGATGGGAGATAAATTATTTAGAGAGAGACAAAAGAGTTCTAGCTACAGTCATAGAAATGTGATGAATTTAATAATATTGAAAATTAACAAGGAAAGCCAGTTGCCACTGGGATCTGTTAGATTGCTGAATAATCTCCCTGGAGAAGTGGTAGAAAACCCATCATCTGGGACATTGAAAATTACATTCAGCACAATATCAGAAAATTATAATTTGCAGGAAATTATCCTCACTGGTGTGGTCATGGCCTAGATGACTCAAAACATCTTTTCAGTCTTCAAAGATATTATATGTCCAAAAATCCAAGCCTTTTACCCTGTAACTGGATCCTCAGCAGAGGGCCCTTGTGTAATGTACGCAACATAATTGTGTATGTTCCATGCCTAACCACTAGAGGGCATTTGTATGTAACAAGATCCCTAGTAGTGGGGCAGTAGAATGTGGCAGAGCAAGAAGCAATGCAGCAGCTGAACAAACATACTTAGCTCTCTGTCCCTGTCTTAGCTGGCAGGTTCCTGGGTGCAGATGTAACAGATCTAACAGAGGGGACAAGGAGGTATCTGCTGTTTTAATTCTCCTCCAACACCAGGAGCCCATAAGTGACAGTGGACATGCTGATGGGTTGGGGGGAGATGACACAGACCTGGTGCAGTATTCGGTTCCCCAGCAGCAGGCCTTACTGAGGGAAGGAAGGGATCACTCAAAATCCCTATAGCTAGACAAGGCATGAGTTGTGGCCTCAACAGCCTCACAAATTTTTAAAGAGGCAGCATCTGTTTCACAACTGACATTGAAAACATAGTTTTGCAGGCTGTGACACCATGGGGCCCCAGAAAGAATGTATGGACGTGTCTGGCAGCACAACTCAAAACTGCCCTATGTACACTGGAGCAATATTTTGCATTGTGTGACATGCCAGATGTGAAGAAAGTGCCTGCGTTGCTGAATTATATGGGTAGCAAGACATACCACCTGCTTCACACTCTGACATCTCCAGACAAGCCATACATCAAGACTTTTGATGAGTTAGTGACAATATTACACGAGCATTTTGCACCTTTGGACATAGCTGAGCACTTTAGATTCCATAAATGCAACTAGCAGGAAGGTGAAACCATCATGATGTGTGGAGCAGCGCTACAAAGATTAGCAGAATGCTGCAAATTTGGAGATACCCTCAAGTTGCCCCAAGGGATCAACTGGGATGTGGTATCAGATGAAGCAACCTGGAAGCATCTCCTGACAATAACCACCCTCACGTTCAAGAGAACTATGGGGTTAGTTACCTCTGTGGAGGCTGACATCCAAGAGTCACATGAGCTTCAATCAATGGGTAAGAGGGAACACTCTGCATACAAATTACACTACATTCTATGGTGAAAAGACAAGAGAATCACAGGGAAATTTCTAACACTGTGGCAAGGGTGCACACAGTGCAAGTGATTGCCATTTCCAGCGTGAGGACTGCCAGTACCGGCCAAAAGGGGAACATCCAGGTCTTCCATAAAGAACAAAACACCAAATGACAAGAAGAGTTGACAAGAAACATACCATAAGGTTCATGCTTTGCAAGCAAAAACCGACTTAGCTGAGTTTAGCATTGCATGCCTGGAAGTGGTTTGTGTGGAGGACAAGGCAAAGAAGTCATCTGGGTGACACCTGTAGTAAATGGGAAACCCCTTAAGATGGAGCTGAACATGACTTCAGCTGCATCTGTTATTCCACACAAAGAATTCCAGGAAACCTTCAGCAACAGCATATTGTATGGGACCGACATTATGTTGAAGATGCACACACAATAGAAAATCACCATTAGGAGTATGCACAGTAAATGTACAGTACAATGGTCAATGCCATGACCTGGACCTTCAGACTGTAAAAATATGAGGACTGGCATTGCTTGGACGAAGTTGGCTGAAGAGCATTCACTTGGATTGACAAGCCAGCAAGCCTCTTCAAGTCCCTGCTACCTCACTGAAGCAGATGGAAGAGTTTCTATCTAGAGCTGCGCCAGCGTTTCAAAAGGACATTGGGCACCTGAAGGTCATTAAAGCCAATATCATTCTGACAGAAGGGGCAAACCCCCAGCTCTTTAGTCTCAACAAGTACAACTTGCCATCAGACATGCAATTGATAAGGAGCTGGAATTTCTAGAAGGTAAGGGCATGATAATCAAGGTCGACTGGAGTGAATGGGCGATTCCCATTGCTCCTGTCATGAAGAAAAATGGTGCAATAGGGTTTGTGGTGACTTTAAGGTGCCATTAATCCCATGCTCTGCATGGAACAATACCCCTTACCTTTCATTGAAGGTATTTTCTTATCGCTGGCCAGAGGGAAGAAATTCAGCAAATTGGACTTAGCTCAGGCTTATGGGCAAATGAAAGTTGGAGAAGGGTTGAGGAAGTTTCTCATCATCAACACTGAACAAGGTTGTTCCAGTTGAATGGAGTGGAATTTGGAGTGGCATCTGCCCCTGCTATCTGCCAGAGGGAAATGGATCAGGTATTCCAAGAAATACCAAGTTGTAGGTGTTTCTTAGATGACATCATTGTCACCAGATCCAGTGATAAGGATCATTTGAAGAATCTGGCACAAGTTTTCAAAAGGTTAGAAGAATATGGATTACAGGTAAATCATGATAGGTGTGAGTTCTTCAAGGAAGCAGTTACATACTGTGCACACATCATAGATCAGGGGTGGCCAACTGTGGCTCACAAGCCACATGTGGCTCTTTTACAGTTAAACTGTGGCTCACGGAGCCCCACCTCTCCCCATTCTCCACCTACCAAACTGGAAGGGGAGCTTAGGACCTCTGCCTTGCAGCAGGGTTGTGGGGTAGGGGCTTCTGCCCAGCGGGGATGGGGGTCTCAGGGCTTCAGCCACACAAGGCACACCTGCTGGGCTTGGGGCTTCAACAGGAGCAGGGCTGAAACCCCAAGTCCTGGCAGGCGCTTCTGAAGGTGCTGAAGCCCCAACTTCTGGCAGGAGTGCCCCGGCTCCCGAACTTCTGGAGATTGTTGTATACAGCTTGGTGGGTCAGTAAGTTTGGCCACCCCTGTCATAGATGCTAGAGGATTACATAAATCACCGGAGAAAGATTAAGTAGTTATGAGGGCACCTTACTCTGAAGAAGTGTCACAGGTTCGTTCATTCATCAGGTTCATTAAGTAGTGCCATAAATTCTTCCCAAACCTGGCAACAGTTCTGTACCCACTGAATCAGTTGCTTCAGAAAGGGAAATGCTGAAAATGGAAAAAGCAATGCAAAGAGGCTTTCCAGAAGGCAAAGCAACTAGTTACTTCCACTAAGTATTAACTCATTACAACCCAGAGCTAGCAATCTCCTTGGCACGTGATACATCACTCTATGGAACTGAAGAAACAATCTCCCCTTGATGCCTGACGGTCAGGAATGACCTATCATTTTTAGTTCCAGTCCCTAAGTCCAGCAGAATGCAACTATGCTCAGATAGACTATGAAGCCTTGAGTCTAGTCTGGGGAGTTACGAAATTTGGACATTATCTGTACAGTAGGACGTTTATGCTTGTGACCGTCCATAAGCCCTTGTTATCCATTTTTAACCCCAGAAGGGGCATTCCAGAAATGAACGCTGCTCATGTTCAGAGATGGGCTTTATTCTTCTTTATTCTTTATGGGGCCCATAACTATGATGTCAAGTTTCAGAGAACTGCTCAACATTGTAATGCTGAGGGGTTATCACAACTATCACTGTTGGATACAAGCTCCACGCAGCAATAAGATGAAATTACAGCTGTTGAAATGTTCAATGTGGCATAAATTGACATACCCGTGTGATACTGAAACAAGAAATAAGCAAGGACTTTACCTTAGCAAACGTATATAATGCTACCTTAAAAAGTTGGAAGACAGAATCAGTGGAGAGCTTAAAACATTCTTCCACTGGAGGAATGAAATCACAGTTGCTCAAGGTTGCCTGATGTGGGGAATTCATGCCATCGTTCCTGTGAAACTCCAGGCAAGGGTCTTGGAGGAATTACATACAGGGCACCTAGTCAAGATGAAGATATTGGCTAGAGGATATGTCTGATGGCCAGGTATTGACTGACAGTTTCAGCAGTTAAGAATTGTTCCGGCTGTCAGAGGGTGAAAAATATGACTGGCTTGGCTAGTTCATCCTTGGAACTAGCCAGCTGCTCCCTGAGAACAATTTCAACTGGATATCACAAGCCTATTCTTGGGTATAAATTTTCTAGTAATAGTGGATGGATCGTCCAAGTTGCTTGAAGCTTTCTACATGCCATCCATGACTTCTGCAAGTGCCATATCAGTTCTACAGAGCCTTTTTGCTTGCATGGGACTGCCAAGACAAATTGTAAGCAACAATGATCCACAACTTGTTTCAGATGATTTCCAAGCTTTCTTGAAAAGTAATGGCATCAAACACATTACATCTGCACCATACCATCCTGCATCAAATGGCTTAAGAGAATGCTTTATTCAAACCATGAAACAAGCTTTGAGAGTTGCAACAAAACAACCAAGTTCATTATAGGCCAAACTTGGAAACAGCTTGTGACCAGAACCTGAATTGTCATATGAAGCATCTGTTCAAGTGTCTACTCCATAACCTGAGAGATCATAGAATCATAGAATCAGAGAATATCAGGGTTGGAAGGGACCCCTGAAGGTCATCTAGTCCAACCCCCTGCTCGAAGCAGGACCAATTCCCAGTTAAATCATCCCAGCCAGGGCTTTGTCAAGCCTGACCTTAAAAACCTCTAAGGAAGGAGATTCTACCACCTCCCTAGGTAACGCATTCCAGTGTTTCACCACCCTCTTAGTGAAAAAGTTTTTCCTAATATCCAATCTAAACCTCTCCCACTGCAACTTGAGACCATTACTCCTCGTTCTGTCATCTGCTACCATTGAGAACAGTCTAGAGCCATCTTCTTTGGAACCCCCTTTCAGGTAGTTGAAAGCAGCTATCAAATCCCCCCTCATTCTTCTCTTCTGCAGGCTAAACAATCCCAGCTCCCTCAGCCTCTCCTCATAAGTCATGTGTTCTAGACCCCTAATCATTTTTGTTGCCCTTCGCTGGACTCTCTCCAATTTATCCACATCCTTCTTGTAGTGTGGGGCCCAAAACTGGACACAGTACTCCAGATGAGGCCTCACCAATGTCGAATAGAGGGGAACGATCACGTCCCTCGATCTGCTCGCTATGCCCCTACTTATACATCCCAAAATGCCATTGGCCTTCTTGGCAACAAGGGCACACTGCTGACTCATATCCAGCTTCTCGTCCACTGTCACCCCTAGGTCCTTTTCCGCAGAACTGCTGCCTAGCCATTCGGTCCCTAGTCTGTAGCGGTGCATTGGATTCTTCCATCCTAAGTGCAGGACCCTGCACTTATCCTTATTGAACCTCATCAGATTTCTTTTGGCCCAATCCTCCAATTTGTCTAGGTCCTTCTGTATCCTATCCCTGCCCTCCAGGGTATCTACCACTCCTCCCAGTTTAGTATCATCTGCAAATTTGCTGAGAGTGCAATCCACACCATCCTCCAGATCATTTATGAAGATATTGAACAAAACCGGCCCCAGGACCGACCCTTGGGGCACTCCACTTGATACCGGCTGCCAACTAGACATGGAGCCATTGATCACTACCCGTTGAGCCCGACAATCTAGCCAGCTTTCTACCCACCTTATAGTGCATTCATCCAGCCCATACTTCTTTAACTTGCTGGCAAGAATACTGTGGGAGACCGTGTCAAAAGCTGTGCTAAAGTCAAGAAACAATACATCCACTGCTTTCCCTTCATCCACAGAACCAGTAATCTCATCATAAAAGGCAATTAGATTAGTCAGGCATGACCTTCCCTTGGTGAATCCATGCTGGCTGTTCCTGATCACTTTCCTCTCATGCAAGTACTTCAAGATAGATTCTTTGAGGACCTGCTCCATGATTTTTCCAGGGACTAATGCTAACCTATGCGTAAAGGAAACCACCTGAGCAACTCAATCTCAAATAGTTGATAGTTGCAGCTGATGAGTGATACAGAGGCAGCATAATCTTCTCATTTCATCTGGAGTGCTCAGATAGTCTATTCTGACCTGCTTAGTTATATTTGCAATATGTAATGTTAGGTTAGACATGTCTGAAGAGATAACAACTCAATAAGGGGGGAGGACTGTAATGTATGCGATGTAATTGTACATGTTCCATGCCTATCCACAGGAGAGTATTTGTGGTATTAAGGTCCTTAATAGCAGAGCAGTAGAGTGTGGCAGAGCAAGAAGCAATAGCAAAGCAAGAAGTGTGGCAGAGCAAGAAGCTGAAGAAACAAAACAGGTTACTTAGCTCTCGTCTGTGTCTTAATTGGCAAGTTCCTGGGTCTAGATGTAACAGATCTAACACCTTGTGCCCATATAGAGCCCAACTGAAGCTAGCATGGCTCCTTTTGAGTTTAAGATCCACCTGTGTGCATCTGTTTTCAGGACTGGCGCTGAAAGTAGAAATTCTGTGATTGTCTATGTGCCACTGATTCATTCATTTGATTTTCTTTTAATGTGAATATGGTACAACATTTCCAAAAGAATTTGGATTAACAAGGTCTGACTGTTTTTATAATACCACAGAATCAGCTAAGTCACATGCTGCTTGGCATCTGGAGTCCGGCAATGATTAGTCATATACTCATTGTGGTCACGGTTTTGAAAAGGAATAAAAGTGATGGAGGGATTTGATCATTCAGGAGCTCACCCTGCATTCCTTGCAAACCTCAAACTCACATTGACTTTGGTGAGACATTTGAATGTGCTAAAAATGCAGGTTCCAGCTCTTAACTAATTAAAAAGTACTTCAGAATTATAAATTAGATATGCATAAAACTCTGGGGAGTTTGAAGTTTTGGCAGCTGCACAAACTAGGGCCTGATTCTGCTTCTACAGAAGTCAATGGCAACGTTGGTCCCACTTTACAAATGCTTTGGGTTATGCAAAATGATTATGAGTTTTGCAAAACCTCATTTCTCCATAAATTATAAACACATGTTGAGTTTTGTGGAGATTCCATGAAAAATGTGTTTTTCTTTTTAAAGGAAAGCACATGTTATGCAATTCACCCCGTGCAAAGGGCTAGCACCAAGGTTTCTGCACCACTTGCATCTTCTTCGGAGGAGTTCAGTGGGATTGAAGGCTGCATAGGCCTTGCTCTGATTCTCTGCACAGGGGGGTGAATTTCACCCTAGTGTAAATCGGGGGATTCGATTGTAAAAATTACCTTTGTGAATTTAATTTTTATCTGGTAAGTCACACAGAAATGTAGTTTATTTGGCTTAAGAGCTGACAAAGGGAAAATGTGATGCAGAATATATACAAGAGGGAAAAACGGTATCCCTGCCAAGTTCCTGCCCCCAAGCATATCAGAACACCATTCAAATAAAAATCAAAACCATTGATCTTGTAAAGACTTATGTGCGGACTTAACATTAAGCATGTGAGTAATCTAATCACATTGACTACTGTCCAATTGCCACCTCAAAAGGGTCAACTCGTGCTTAAGCTTAAGGACATATGTAAGTGCTTGCATGATCTGGTTCTCAATAAAGACTATGAATGGCAGTTAAATTACAAATATCACATAATTAAGTCACAGGGCAGTTCAAAGGGGCTAATAAAAGCAGACAGTTAATTTGTTGTTATACCAAACTAGATAAAGTCATTAGGACTTACAGCCTATTTATAGCTGTCTGTATATACTGTTCACCTCTAGCACAAAGATACACTGTAGTACAGTTTACTGACATGTACAAAAACTAACTGCCATCATTCTTTTTAATAGCCCAGCTTGGCTTTTATTATAAATATTAGTATTAGCCTTGCTTCAGACATTTTCCCTAATTTATTTCCTTTTAAATTAAGAGTTCCTAATAATGCTACTGTATCTTCAGTTCTCTTCAGCACACACGTAGGCTCCGATTCATAACTTAAATATTATGGGGCGTGTTCTCATAGGCTTTAATCCAAAACTAGTTGAAGCTGATAGGAATCACTTAAATCCCATTGAAGCCAACAGATGTCTTTCCATTGCATTAGATAAGGCCCTTAAACTTCATTGCAACTTCCATCAATATTTATGTGAATTGTGAGCATACACGCATTTTCTTTACATATTCGATATATCAATATTTTGTATTTAATTTAAAGATAATAATAGATGTTTTGAAAGAAAATCAAACTGTATATATTTGATTTTTATGCTTTCGTGTTATGTTCCACAAAAATATTTCTATTTCATTAACAGTCCGAGTCTCATGTTGTGCAGCACCTTACTCCATGAAGAATCCCATTGACTTCAATGGAACTACTCATAGAATGCTCCAACATTAGACGTGGTATCAGAATCTGGTCCTTGGGTATCATTACCAAGTGAGATTCAGCTATAGGGAAATTATTAGATTCTTGTAAGAATGGAATATATATTTAATGTCAATTATTGGTATATTACATCACTTTATAATAATAATTTGCACTTATTGTATGGTAAACTGCCTGCATAAAATTCATTCCCGATGTCAACACAAGTCCTTAAATCCAATTTCAGACTATTTTGAAGAGTCAATCTGATATACACCTGGCTCACTCTCTAATCGGGGTGAATTTCAGCCTATTTATAAAATGGGTAAAATAACATTTACCTGCCTCATAGATGTATCATGAGACTTAATGTATTTTTGCAAATCTTTTTTGAGATCTTCAGCTGAAAGATACAATGGCTCAGATTTTCAAAAAGCAGACTTTTTTGCACATGTAATTTTTCACACAATCTTTGCATATCCAGCACTTAGTATTTGTGCACTGAAACTATATTTGCTAGTGCAAATTGGACAGTTGTGTGCACAAATCTAAGTGTGTGCATAAGAAAGTAGGTGTGAAAAGTACATAGTTGATTAGCAATTACAGAGGCTATTTTGGAAAATTTGGATGAAAGATTGTTGCCAGTGAAAAAAGAAAACTTTAGGAATCCAATCCTGATATGGTATGTACTGTAAAAAATAATATTTAGGGGATTTCATTGTTTTATTTGTTTCTAAAGTACTTTTACAAAAGGCATCTGAATGTATAATGGGATGAACTTGTTGAGCCAGATTCTGTTCACCTTGCTCATGTAGATAGTCTCCTTGGTTTTAATGAAATTAGAAAACATGAGGGAACCAAGTTTTTGGCCTGTTACATGCTTTTTAATATCCTACTGCCAGTTGTAATCTCAGCTCTATGCTGGTGACAGTTTAAGCACTTCAGATAGCAATAGAAATCTCCCATTCTTTCAATATTAAGTGTTAATTCTTCTGAATTTATGATCACCACTTCACCAAAAGATAGCAGACAACTATGGGCATAAAAAAAAGAAGTCTCTTTCCATGTTCACTGTATTCAGTAAACCCTATTTAAATGAAAAAGCACTTTGTCAAGGAGTTTACAGAGAGTGACCTGGCCCTATTCAAACTAGAAATAAACACGTTATTCACTCCTCATAATGAATTGGCAGATTATGCTAATTTGAAAATGAAGCTATCAATTACATTTGCTCCAGACCATCTCTGCCATTGATTTTGTAATTAATGATGCATGTACATTTTGGGGAGGGAGACTATTGAGGAGGGAACCTCATGTGCAGAATAAAAATGTTACAGTAGCTTAATCAATTAGACATGGTTGACAAAGGATAACACTATACAGTATTGTGCTTCAATAATGGTCAAAGAATCAGAGACAACAAATTATATCATGTCTATATTAATCCTCCTACAGGTTAAATGTTATCCATTGTACCAACAGGATCTATCAGAAAAGCTGTTTGATATCTTTCAGGATCATGCGTATTTGATGCTATCTTGAAACATACTTGTTTTGTTCACTGACATTCATAATGATGCAATACATGGTGAGATCATTTGTCATTATGTGTGTTGAATACCAGGCTTGAATGCCATGTTGCATATGATTTTTGAAGAACAAATATTACACTGGGATCTAAATTAAGCTATTTTTAACTGTAAAGAAGATGTGCATACTTCCACAGTGGACAGACCCATTTGGTATGACTTGTGTAGAGGTTTGTCATGCTTTGCTATGGCAGAGATAATCACTCTGAGGCTCAATGGCCAAAATGGTAATTTATGTGGATGTCTTGGAATATTTATGTTCTGATTCATGGTGAGATTTTTAACCGCGCATTTATCCATAAATTTCATCTACTAATCCGATCTGAATCCTAGGGCAAAACTTCGTTGCAAGTTTTGGACTTGAGCCTTCAAGCTTTAATCGTGAGAAAATCCTGACTAAAGATGGTGCACCTTTGACTTCATTACAGATAGTCATATGACTAAGAATGAGTCATGTGAGCAAAAGATGCAGGGGCATGTTTATGTAGAAAAATAAAGATCCTGTAAAACATTTATATATAAGGCTTGGGTACGTCATCAGAGTTCACTTACCTAGTTCTCAGGTTATTCATAGAATTCTCCAGGGTAGACAAAGTCTGAATTTCTAATGAAAAATATTGCAGAAAAAAACCCTTAAACCTTCTCCCCAGCACACCCATCCACACACTTCGTAGCTCTTTGTATGTCGCCATGAACCATCTAACCACCAGTAGCATTAAAAAACTGGTTGCAACACATGAAAAGTAAAATGCAGTTGCATGGTATTCACATGCTAACTATGCTTTGCAAGCCACACAAACCTGCTCATCAGTCTTTCCTGCAGGAAAACCACAAACACTGAAAAAAACATAATACAAGATGCATGGAAGTTCAGGAAAAGGTGATCCCTCTCCAATCTTTTGACTTTGCTCTATGCTGTTAACATTCTGTTGTACAGAAGCACAGGGATCATGACTGCTTTAAAGGTGCCAATTGTATTCAGTTTAGATTATTGAACATTGTACTATTTACACATGAATGTTCTGACTTTCTAGTTTTTCACTATGAAACTAGACTTCAGTTAATCCAACTGGTGGAGTCTTTAACAATGTATTTTTAAAAGAATTGGCATATCCTTCAAGATAATATTCTGGGCCCAAGTCCCCGCTCACTTTAATGCAAATCAGAAGTAACTTCAGTGGATCCAATGGAGTTACGTGGGTGTACAACTGGTGGAAGAAGAAGGGGAATCAGACTTACAAATGCCAATTGATTCAAGCTACAGTGTTAGTCTAACAACCTTAACATTTTTCAGTGACTCACAAAAATGATTTTTTTTGCAGCCTACAATAGTGTTCATCATCATACCCTCACATTTCTCCAACTTGATGATAACAGCCATATTGTATAGTAAGTAGATGAATTCCAGAGAAATAGTTCAGGTATTGTGAAAGTATAATTTGTATTGGGATGTCTTGCATGTGAGAATGATAATAAAATGGCCAGGGATGCTATTCTTTTCTGATGCAAAGGTCTAGATTCACAAAAATACTTAGGCCGCCATTTTAAGTGCCTAAACCCAAAATTTAGATTTTCAAAACAGCTGTTCCCCAACCCTGAAGGCACCTCAATCCCCTAGGTGCCTGAATTTCCATCAATAAAGTCCTGAAAAAATCTGCCAGTGGGCATATGCAAAGCCAGTTAAATCAAGCTGCTCTGCACCTAATTCATGCCTATATCCCAGCAGAATTCATAAATTAGGCATTTCCCCTGCCTATCTCACCTGTGGGATCTAGCCCATTAGGGGCGAACTAGAGAGAGTTCTCAAAGGTCTCCTAAGACAGCAAACCTATCAGATCAGGCCCTGCATAAAACATAGTCAGAGGTGATTCCCACTAGCCCAATTGTCAGAGTACTCACCTGGGAGATGCCAGTTCAAATCTCTTCTTTGCCTGATATGGAGCGGGGACTTGAATCTAGATCCCCATATAGAGAGAGAGTAGGGTATTCTGGGGTTACGTCTCTTGTATTGGAGCTCTACTATTTTGTATAAGTAATTAAATATTCATTATGCCAGAGAGCGAGAGAATGATTCTATAGCCTGGGGGGTCAGGACATTTTCCTGGAGATGGGAGACCTAGGTACTGAGTAAAACATCCCCCTTCCACATTTTTTTTCAAGAACAGGCTTAGGTGCCTAATTCCAAGAGATGGTTCATAGCTGTGAATCATGAATGACAGGAAGAACCTGCTTCTGAACCTAGGGTGACCAGACAGCAAATGTGAAAAATTGGGACAGGGGGTTGGGGATAATAGGAGCCTATATAAGAAAAAGACCCCAAAATCAGGACTGTCCCTATAAAATCAGGACATCTGGTCACCCTATCTGAACCAGAGTTGGATGCCTAACTTTCTGATAGGGGCATGGCTTAGATCAGTGCTACTCAAAGTGGTGGTCCGCGGATCGGTGCTGGTCCGTGAGCCATCGGCTGCCGGTCTGCACGCACATTGGAAAAAAAAATTGCCAGTCCCCCACATCAGATAGCTTGAGAAGCACTGGCTTAGACCACACCCCTCTCCTCTGCATTTCCTTCTGACTAGCCTAGGTGGCTTCCCACTCAGTATGTGGGCTTCTGTGAATCCCATTCTTAGGCACCTAACTCTCTCCATGCATTGTATAAGGAACCTGGGCACCCAACTCAGGGCTGAGAATCCATTGGGCAGAAGAGCACCTAAAGTTAGGCATTCCAGTGCTGAGCCTAAGTCCCTTTTGTCCCCAAATTAACTTGCACAGTACCCAGTGCTTTTTATGTGACAAAGGGATAGGAATTGAGTTACATTTGCTTAAACTGAACTTTAGTGGATTGGATCCAAACGAGAATTAAAGTCAAATGTTTCCCAGTTTCTACAGTCCTAATACAGCTAATACATTATGAGCTTCATTGAAAGCAGGGTTTTTTAACTTTGAAATCTGCCATCCTTGAAATATTATTTTGCTAGTGTACATAATATTCCTGTTTCCTAACACATATGTCCAACTGACATCCTACAGTAGGTACTAGAAATGAGAGAGAGACTGGGAGGGAAATGTCACTTTTAAATGTGGCACAGAAGCTTAAAGTGGAGCACGAAATGAGACTGTATTTAGCCAGACTCCGATGAAATCCCTTCCTATTACTCAGAAGGATACAGCAATGAGGTTCAAGATAATAATTCCTTCTACCTGCACATATATTTGTCCTGTGAAGTGCTGTATTAACAGCTACAGACTCAATTAGATCTCATAAAGCAGCCTAGTAACCTAATTAAACTGTATGGGGAAAGAAGTAAAACAGGCAAGATAAACACCATCAAAAGGAAGAGAAGGCTTCAATTATTGGAGAGTCTGGTCAAAGGGTCCCCCCCTCTCACCAGTACTGCCCCATTAGCCGTTTCATGGACAAATTCCCACCTCCACACAGTGCCAGCACAGGTCCCAGCTCCATGGAGCAAGTTTGTAAACCTTTGTCAAGCAGTTTCACATGAGCTCTGAACTATTTCGGTTTCCTTAACAACGTGTTTATTAAAGTTAGATAAATCCATTCTTGAACTTCTGAAGCAAACAAAGCGGTTGAGCTCCAGTCTCAATTTTCACTATAAATAACTTCAAGCTCCGGTTGTAATGCCTGTAGTTAGTTCCCAGCAGGTCTTTGATCTTAAGTATAGAAAATGAGCACATTTAAAAAAAAAATACCTAAAGTAATACTATACAGGCAGGAAAACAAGTGGGTGGATGATTGTGTTCTATGCATATTTATTTTACTCTACTATATGGTACATGCTTTATGTGCCTGAACCAAAGCCCATTGAAGTCATTGGTTTTGAAGAGCATTGGGTCCAGCCTTACAAGATATTCTCACCTCTATTTGGCATTGTAGTTTGCTTGTTCAAGCATTCTTCTTTTCTCATATTTTGAGATCAAGTCAGATTACAATAATGCAGCTTTATGTGCTTTCCGTATTGAATGTCTTTCCAGAAACTATGCACTAGCTCAACCAGACGTTAGGGGCTTGATGCATGAACCACCTTGTGAAATTCTATGACCTGTGCATGCAGGTGTTCAGACTTGATTATCAGAATGGGCCCTTCTGCCTCCAAATTTTTGAATCTACAAATCCTATACTGGCCAAGAACCCAGAATATTTCAGCTCCTGGAATTTTTTAAAATAGCTCCAGTCTGCGTCACTTTCATTACCGAAAATGTTGATGGCAATCAAAGTCCAGTGGAAGTTCCTTCTGTCTCCACATTCCTTTTTAATCATTTATTTTACTTCAATACACTCATGTTTTCTTTCATGAAGAACAGTTTCTAACTGGATTATCCTGAGTTCTATACTTTTCCTCTCTTTTTTGGTATTTGATTTCTTTCTTTGTTAGGAAAATGATTATTTTCCCTGCTTTTTTTCTAAATTTAATCAATTTCATTTTCAAGTTGGAACAATGAGTATTTTTTTACTTCCAAGTTCATTCAGTCTATACAGTGGCTGTTACTACTTCTGTAGTTACAGCTCTTACTCCTGAAAGCTTGAGATACTCTAAACAGATTCTTAGTACATGAGTATTAAAAGCCTAAATTATATACTTTTCTTGCCAACAACAAAAATCCTAATCTAAGATGAGGTAAATGGGCAAGCAGCACATATTTTTCAGGTTATTCTCTCTATACCAGCTGTTGTTTGTTGCAGTGTCTCCACTGATGGAGTTATGCCTGGTTCTTAGAGCCTACATTAAAATAGTACTACATTCAGTATGGCAGATACAACACGAAGTCCAGTTAAGGTACAAATGAGCAGCTGTTGGTTTATTAACAGATCAGTTTCTATTAGAACACAGGTTTCAGAGTAGCAGCCGTGTTAGTCTGTATTCGCAAAAAGAACAGGAGGACTTGTGGCACTTCAGAGACTAACCAATTTATTTGAGCATAAGCTTTCGTGAGCTACAGCTGAATGCATCCGATGAAGTGAGCTGTAGCTCGCAAAAGCTCATGCTCAAATAAATTGGTTAGTCTCTAAGGTGCCACAAGTCCTCCTTTTCTTATTAGAACATAACATCCCATTGAAGTCAGTAGCAAATCGCCCCCTTATATCCGTGGTGCAGGGTATAGCCCGAGTTGGGGTTCACATAAACGTACTGACAGGATGTATGTTATTGTTAATACACAACATTTTTCAAAATTCCTCTTTAACCTTTAACTCATACAATGAGAATGTGGTGTATGGAGTAAAGTCAGCCCAGGTATAAGTGGATGCATGAGTGTTTCTTCACTGCAGTTGCACTCACACAAACCAGGATTGAATTAATTTCCATGCTGAAGTTGCACTGATTTTTCCCTTTGAAATTTTGCATACAGTAGGGCCACACAAGTCTCTATAGCTGTACCTGGCTATTTGAGACAGTATCTGCCATTAAAAACGGACCTGAAGAAGAGCTTGAAAGCTTGTCCCTTTCACCAGTTGGTCCAATAAAAGATATTACTCATCCTGTCTCATTACACATTAAGGCTGGGATTTTCCAAAGGGCCAATGGGTGTTGTATGCCAGCTCCCATTATTAAACACCTAATTCATCTTTGTGAATCCCAACCTAAGTTTGTTACAGGTGAGGATTAATTGTGCTAAACTGGGGCCTGAGCCTGAGCCTGCAAGGGGCTCAATACTGTGCTTAGTGCTAGTTTTACTACTTCCCTTGTGCTGATAAGTGTACCAGAGCAGGGTACGCAGAAGGATAAAATCACCCATCACTTCTGCTTAAATTTAAAGATGGTCTTGACATAATCTGTCAGTTTTCTCCACAGATCCACTGAATATCCAATCACATGGCCTGGGGAGAAGCCACGGGCAAATTGCACAGGCATGAGATCTGGCCCACTTTTTCCCATCCCAGAAGGAGGTGATCTGCAGAGTTAGGGTATGAAAGGCTTTTGATTTGAATTGGACACTATTGTCTTGCCCTAGACAACAATATTGGGGAGTGGTAGGGTCCTTTGATCCAATCACGCATTTGTCTCACACTCCTTTCTCGCCTGGAAGGGCAGCGATCCATATGTTAACATGTTAATTTATAATAATGACACTAAGAAGATCAGTGTGAAAACTTAAGCAAAAAAGAGGGATGTAGAACAGGACA
The DNA here is from genome assembly GCF_965152235.1 of Eretmochelys imbricata. Classification (NCBI taxonomy): domain Eukaryota; kingdom Metazoa; phylum Chordata; order Testudines; family Cheloniidae; genus Eretmochelys; species Eretmochelys imbricata. Next base: position 35,497,539 of record NC_135580.1, on the reverse strand, counting down.
CTAGTGAACAAATATGACTGCAATATGTGTCATTCAGGATTCAGAGAACAGCACACAGTACTACATAGTAAATGGGAAAAAATAGTTCAAGGAATAAATCCCAGGCTGTGCTAGTATCTGCCATGCACCTCCTTGTTGAATATAGTTATAATATAGACAGCCCTCTTCGGAAAAGTAAACAGATGGTTCCATTCCATTTCAAATTTTATTAATGGTATTTGTGCACGAGTATTATCACAAAGAGGAAAAAAGTGCTTTTTTGTATTTATGTATTTTTAATCTAAATAATTTTCAGGGGACCTGTTTCTGTTGCTCTTTCAGCAGCTTGAATAAAATACACATATCATCCATTGTTCTTGGGGAATGTGTCCTTCTGTTTTACAGAGAAACAAGAATTATCGCTTATGAAAAGCAACAAAGAAGAAAGAATAGAAGAAAATATAGCTGACTATCATGATTGCTTAGAACTTGATTATTATCAGCAGATAACAACTCCTTTGTTAAGAGTAGCTTGCATTGGCTATTAACCACAATAGTTAACCATTTCAAGGCAATTATTAATGATTTAAAATAGTTATATGGCCATTATATGGCTTTTTTTTTTTACATAAATAGCTTGCAAATCATACATGTTGTTTTCCTCACTTTGTCTAGTGAAGGTATCTGGCTTTAAGATTAATTCAGCCTATTTCTTTTCTAAACATTGGAAATAACCACACACACACACAGAGTTGTATCTTTAAAGCTCGAAGATGTGGATGAAGCAGCAAAATTGAACAAGAAGAAAGAAAGTGAGAAGGAAGATCTTGCTCCAAACTACAAAAGTATCTGTCTGACTTAAAGAATGCAAATGTGTATTGTTTGGGGGGCAATGAAAGAGCCTAAAATCTACACTTAAACACTTATTTTGCCTGATGCTGAAGATGTAAACTTCGCACATTGAGAAGAGCATCGCCATATCACTTTGACCTTCATAAAGAAGCAAATTTTATGATATATACATATTAGCTTTCTCCTTTCCCCTCAAAAAACAAAAAAGGAAAGGAGTATCCTTAATAAAGAGGGATTCGTTTCAAATCTGAGCTGATTTTTCAGAAAAAACTGACACTGAAGGAATCATGTAAAAATCAAATCCTCTCACTTAGCCTGTGACCAAATTTTGCCTTCAGATATTTGGGTATGAATCTCTGTGGGCTGAGAGGCTGTCCACTGGTGCAGTCACACTGGTGAATTCCACCCAGAGAGAGTTAGAACATGAACATGTCCCTGTACTTAGCTAATAATAATACATTATACGTTGTGTTTATATACCACTGCCTTTCATCATTGGATCTTAAAGATTTTCACAAACATTAATTTAAACCTCACCACACCCCTTTGAGATTAGTATTATTCCCATTGCAAGACAGGAACAAAGAAAGTAAAACCAGTTTCTGCAAAATGCTGAACATCCTCAACTCTCACTACCGTCACTGGGAAATGAGGACCCTCAATATTTTGCAGGGTCAACTCTAAATGACTTGCCAGAGGTGACACAGCAGGCAGCTCCAACAAGTAGAACCCAGAACTTCAGAATCTAGACCTCTGCATTAACTCTTAGGCAATGTTTTTCATAATACTGCTGAGCACAGTTTTCTAGCTGTAGTGAAATTTTCAGAATCATAACTGAATAAATACTAGAACAGTCCAAAATAAATCAACCTATCTGCTTAATTACCTTATTACAAATGCTATCACTCAGCCTGATTTCAGGATTCTTTCCTCCGATGTGTGTTTGGCATGACATCTTATCCTAGACTGGTCGTATGTTCACAGACTGTGGAGAGTGTGTGAAAGCTTTTTTGCTGTAGTTATTGGGAGAAGCCACGTCTGTTACCTGGAACTCATGCAGAGAAATCAGTAATCTGGAAACAGATGGTGTGACTGAATGAGTGAGAGGGTGAGACAGAGAGAGAGATTGGCTAGATGAATGCAGAGTTTTTCACTCAGAGGAGATGAAAGAAGAATGAATAAACCCATCACAGCATGACAAAAACATAGAAATATGGAAGAATGTCAGTGCTGAAGGCCATTCCTTTAGAATTCATCAACTATGTGCCATATGTGCATACCGACACACCAAAAAGAATCCACAGTCCACATAGCATGGAGGTATCAAAACCTGCAACATTTTATACATGCAGTCTAGAAAAGTGACATATTTCATATGTGAAGCAAAGACTTTCAGAGGAATCAGGAAAAATATTTGGGTTCCAAATAATTACTAAATTAAGTGAAGATGGATACAAAGTGAAAAATTCAGGTCTAGATTTCAAGCACTCGCAATTTCTGGGTTTGTTTGGAAGTGATGTGTTTGTTCAGCCTGTCACAATGATAATTGAGGGGGCTTTGCAAAATCTGGACCGGATTCTGAATGCTACTAATGTTCAGTGATGTTTATATTAAGGGTTTCTGTTTAGTTCCATAATTATGAAGTAATTCTATGCTGGAAATTGCTACCAAAGTAGTGTTTTACTAGTACAATATAAAAGGGTTGGATTTAACTAACCTTAAAAACTTTAGTCAGCCTTAATTTCAATGGGATTTTCTCCTGAGGAAGGAGAAAGATGCCAGTTCTCACCCTTCCTTGTGTAAAAAGTCCTTATTCAAGAACAAATCGGGTCAAACCAACTTACTAGCTTTCTTTGACAGGGTAACAAGCCTTGTGGATGGGGGAAAGCAGTAGATGCAATATATCTTGACTTTAGTAAGGCTTTTGATACTCTCTTGCATGACCTTCTCATAAATAAACTAGGGAAATGTAACCTAGATGGAGCTACTATACGGTGGGTACATAACAGGTTAGAAAACTGTTCCCAGAGAGTAGTTATGAGTAGTTCACAGTCAAGCTGGAAGGGCATATCAAGTGGGGTCCCGCAGGGATCAGGTCTGGGTCTGATTCTGTTTAATATCTTCATCAATGATTTACATAATGATTTAGATCATTTAGATATAGATAATTATAAAGTTTGCAGACTTTTATGCCAACCTGGGAGGGGTTATATGTTTTTTTATTTGAGGATAGGGTTAAAATTCAAAATGATCTAGACAAACTAGAGAAATGCGCTGAAGTAGGTCTGTCAATTAATCACAGTTAAGTCACGTGATTAACTAACAAAAATTAATCACAGTTTTAATTGCACTGTGAAACAATATAATATCAATTGAAATTTGTTAAATATTTTTGATATTTTTTCTACATTTTCAAATATATTTATTTCAATTACAACACAGAATACAAAGTATACAGTGGTCACTTTATATTATGTTTATTAAAAATATTTGTACTGTAAAAACAATAAACAAAAGATAGTATTTTTCAATTCACCTCATACAAGTACTAGTGCAAGCTCTTTATTGTGAAAGTGCAATTTACAAATTTAGATTTTTTTTGTTACAAAACTGCACTCCAAAACAAAACAATGTAAAACTTTAGAGCCTACGAGTCCACTCATTCCTACTTCTTGTTCAGCCAATCACTCAGACAAACAAGTCTGTTTACATTTACAGGAGATAATGCTGCCCGCTTCTTATTTACAATGTCACCTGAAAGTGAGAACAGGCATTCATGTGTCAATTTTGTGGCCAGTGTTGCAAAGTATTTATGTGCCAGATATGCTAAACATTCGTATGCCCCTTTATGCTTTGGCCACTATTCCAGAGGACATGCCTCCATGCTGATAATGCTTGTTAAAAAAATAATGCGTTAATTAAATTTGTGACTGAACTCCTTGCGGGAGAATTATATATCTTCTGCTCTGTTTTACCCGCATTCTGCCATATATTTCATGGTTATAGCAGTCTCGGACGATGACCCAGCACATTTTGTTCATTTTAAGAACACCTTCACCGCAGATTTGACAAAACGCAAAAAAGGCACCAATGTGAGATTTCTAAAGATAGCTACAGCACTTGTCCCAAGGGTTAAGAATCTGAAGTGCCTTCCAAAATCTCAGAGGGACGAGGTGTGGAGCATGCTTTCAGAAGTCTTAAAAGAGCGACACTCTGATGTGGAAACTACAGAACCTGAACGACCAAAAAAGAAAATCAACCTTCTGCTGGTAGCATCGGAGTCAAATTGATGAAAAATGAACATGCGTCAGTCCGCACTGCTTTGGATTGTTATCAAGCAAAACCTGTCATCAGCATGGACGCATGTCCTCCGGAATGATGGTTAAAACATGAAGGGACATGAATCTTTAGTGCATCTGGCATGTAAATATCTTGTGACTCCAGCTACAATGGTGCCATGCAAATGCCTGTTCACTTTCAGGTGACATTATAATTAAGAAGTGAGCAGCATTATCTCCTGCAAATGTAAACAAACTTGTTTGTCTGAGTGATTGGCTGAACAAGAAATAGGACTGAGTCAATTTATAGAGTCTAAAGTTTTCCTTTGTTTTATTTTTGAATGCAGTTATTTTTTGTACATAACTCTCCATTTGTAAATTCAAGTTTCATGATAAAGAGATTGCATTACAGTACTTGTATTAGGTGAATTGAAAAATATTTATTTTGTTTTTTACAGTGCAAATATTTGTAATGAAAAATAAACATAAAGTGAGCACTGTACACTTTGTATTCTGTGTTGTAATTAAAGTCAATATATTTGAAAATGTAGAAAACATCCAAAAATATTTAAATAAATGGTATTCTATTACTGTTTAACAGCATGATTAATCATGTGATTAACTTTTTTAATTGCGCAATTAATCGTGATTAATTTTTTTAATTGCTTGACAGCCCTACTCTGAAGTAAATAGGGTGAAATTCAATAAGGACAAATACAAAGTACTTCACTTAGGAAGGAACAATCAGTTGCACACATACAAAATGGGAAATGACTGCCTAGGAAGGAGTACTGCAGAAAGAGATGTGGGGGTCATAGTGAATCACAAGCTAAATATGAATCAACACCATAACACTGTTGCAGAAAAAGCAAACATTATTCTGGGATGTGTTAGTAGAGTGTTGTAAGCAAGACCCAAGAAGTAACTCTTCCGCTCTACTCCATGCTGATTAGGCTTCCACTGGAGTATTGTGTCCAGTTCTGGGCGCCACATTTCAGGAAAGATGTGGACAAAGTGGAGAAAATCCAGAAAAGAGCAACAAAAGTGATTAAAGGTCTAGAAAACACAACCTACAGGGAAGATTGAAAAAAATCAAGTTTGTTTAGTCTGGAGAAGAGAAGAATGAAGGGGGGCATCATAACAGTTTTCAAGTATGTAAGTGTTACAAGGAGAAGGGAGAACAATTGCTCTCTTTAACCTCTGAAGATAGAACAAGAAGCAATGGGCTTAACTTGCAGCAAGGCTGGTTTAGGTTGGACATTAGAAAAAACTTCCTAAATTGTGCCAGATGGTTGTGTCAGGATGGTTAAGCACTGGAATAAATTGTTTAGGGAGGTTGTGGAATCTCCATCATTGGAGATTTTTAAAAGCTGGTTAGACAAATACCTGTCAGAGATGGTCACTCTAGATAATCCTTAGTCCTGCCTTGAGTGCAGGGGACTGGACTAGAAGACCTCCCAAGGTCCCTTCCAGTCCTACACTTCTGTGATCCTATGCGAGTAGCCTTTTGTCAGGCCTTATCTACTGTCTGACTGTGCATGCCCATAGATGTACTTTTTTTAAATAGGCCCCATTCTGGGGCCATAAAAGAAGTCACTAAAAAATTGTTTGTCTTGAATTACATTAAAAATCTGAACTCATCTTAATTCTCAAACTTCCTGGGACAAACTCCTCTTAAGAGCTAGGTTTTATCATGGTATTATAGCATTAGCTAACACATCTTATCAACACAACTTTTATTCTAGACAAGACAAAGTCTGTATGTGGGAGATATCTAGATAGGGTGACCAGACATCCTGTTTTTAAAGGGAGAGTGCTGTACTTAAGCCCAACTTTTTCTTAAAGATGGGCAAATTGTCCCATATTTTCTGTGTTCCCCACATCAATACTGGAGGGTCCTGCTGCTCGCCAGCTGCCCGCCCACCAGCGGTGAATGAGAGGGTCCAGTGGTCGAAGATGGCGGTGGGTGTTCAAGGCTGGTGGCGGGGCAAAGCTGCAGCACGCTGGGCCAGCCACTCCCCCGCTAGTCCATCAGCACAGCCCCTGTTGTGTGCCAGCTCTCGGCTAGCAGGGCCTTGCCCCGTCCTGTTTCTGGACAGCGCTGGCTGCACGCTGCAGTGGCCGGTGAGTGTGGGCAAGCACTAGGCAGCAGCCGGTAATGTGTCACCTCTGCTGCCCACCCATTGGCCCTTTACATGTTCCCCCCTCACTGTCCTATCCCTGATTTTCCCCTTCACCCCCGACCCCCAGCCCCGCTGCTCCTCCATATCCCCCTCTCCCCCCAGCAGGGCACATCCTGCTCCCAGCGCTGTGTGGAGAACCAGTCCCTGGTCCAAGTGCTCAGCTCACCCAGCAGCCTGGCCAGCAGTCTCCTTCCTTTCCCCACTGCCTCTGGCTGGGGCAGTGCCTCGGGAAAGCCCAAGACCCTCTGGTCCAGGGCGCTGGCCAGGAGAGCCAAGCCCTGCATGTGCCGAAGCCCTGCACAGCGCTGGCCCAAAGTAGCCTCTCTGCCCCTCAGCTCAGCTCTGAAGTGGCGGGGGATAGAAGTGATTTCCATCCTATTCCTGCCCCAACCCTGCAGGCTTCACAGCAGCCCCCAGGCAGGGGCTTAGCACCCTCTTCACCCATCCCCCCCAGGTCACGCCCCCAGGAAGCACAGGGCTGCCCTGTCCTCTAGGCACCCTCCCCTGCTGACCCATCTCTCTGGCCAGGTTTGCTGAAGTCCCTGCAGTCAAGTTCCCTGAGCCCTGGTGCACAATGTATCCTTGGGGCTTAATCCCTTCCTGCCCACACTGTACCAGGACAGGGGGCGGGGAGGAGATCAGGAGGTGGCTGGGTTATGTTGGTGGCCAGCAACAGCCTGGAGGAAGTGTTATCTGCCTTTTGACACTGTGCATGAAGGAAGGGACGGCAGCTGCTTCCAGCCACAAGGGAGGGGGTGGGAAAGAGATGAGCTGTGCAAAGATGGGCCAGAATAGACCTTCCTATCTCCCTCCCCTGTGGCTGGAAGCAGCTCCCATCCCTTCCCTCCACACAGTGCCGAAAGGCTGCTGCTGGCCACATTCTGGTGTGAACCCTGGCATAAATCTGGGGGGCCATGTGACCTTCCATGCCCTCCACAAGTGTTCCCTCACGAAGACACAGCGCCAAGTACTAGGAGAGGCAGGTTCATCCCGGGGGCCCAGCCAGGCAGAGGAGCAGAGACTGTTGGACAAGGAGAGTCAGGTTGGTCAGCAACACCCTCCTCCCCATGTGAGAGAGGTGTACAGGAGTGTGTGTCACCTCGCCCCATGTGAGCCTTAAAGATTAAGAAAGTAAATAAAAAGAATCCCACTATGCAGTATTTCTTTTTAATGGGGGCTCAGTCAACTTGATGTTAATTTGAATCTTTGTACTGCATAGTTCTGATTGATTGCTGTTGAACTCGCTTGAATATGAGTAATTTTACCAAGTGTCCCGTATTCAGCATAGGGAAATATGGTCACTCTATCTTTGGGAACGCTGGCCCTCTTCACAAACAATTTTCCACAGTGCAAAAATTATACATTGCATGTATTTTGTGTGAGTTTTCTACAGTATGCTTAAGATCTGACTTCAGTGGGAGTAGAGAGAACACAATCAGTGAAAATCAGTGGTGAGGTTAAATGAGTTCCCCCAGTGTAAAGCTGGTGTTAAAGAAGAAACAAGCCCTTTTCTGTCTATAATATTCAAGGAGACTACGATATTTATATAATTCCTCACCAACATGAGTTAGGAGTTTGCCATCTCACTCTAATTTTTCCTAGGATAATATTGTTTAACCATTTTAACCTACAGCCAAGAATCTTAGTTGTAACATTTCAGATGAAGCCATTTTAAGAATCTCAGTTTCCAGCCAGCACAAGATTTCACATTTGGGTGCTATCCAGGACTTCAAGCAATTTTTCACAAGAAATCCACATTGTCAGATGTAGACAAGCAACGCTGTATTTTATTTTTTGATTCTTCCAGCAACATATCAGTCATTCCACATAATTAATTTCCCAATGAGGCCAAACTTTTGCTTTGTACCTTCATAATCTTATTAGGAAAAAAAATGATTTCTCAGGAACGTTTTTTAAAGCAAAATTCATCTGAAAAACCCACAGTAAACAACAACGTGCTCAGAGCCCAGTAACCAGGTCTGGGATCAAACGTTTTGCCAGTGAAGTGTAAAATACATTCTTTGACAGTACCCAAATGATTGATCACATCTCGTGGCTAAGTTACTAAAAAAGACTGTGTGGCCTCTTAGTCAGCTTCAGTTATTAAACAATTGTTGGGGCCAAACCTGGCAGAGACACTTTGGAAAGATATATAAAGTATCTTACTTGAAAAAATTGTATTGTATAACACAAAATCAAGGATACAATTACAGCTTTATACATTTGCTTAGTTACTTATTTAAGCTCTAATACTGGAAACAGACACACTAACACAGGGGATCAGCTTTAAAATACAATGGTAAATTTCTCCGCTTTCCCTCTTCCCCTAAATCAGTTGCTCTCAAACTTTTGTACTGGTGACCCCTTTCATATAGCAGGCCTCTGAGTGCGACCCCCCTTATAAATTAAAAACACTTTTTTATTTATTTAACACCATTTTAAATGCTGGAGGCAAAGCAGGGCTTGGGGTGGAGGTTGACAGCTCGCGACTCCCCATGTAATAACCTCATGACCCCCTGAGGGGTCCCAACCCCCAGTTTGAGAACCCCTGCCCTAAATATTGTACCATGTCTAGGCCAGGATGACTTCAGACTGCAAAAGGGATGGGTTACCATAAGCTGTGTTTTTTTCTTTCCATGGCAAGCATCCTTCATTCCTTACTCAGGTCTTGTCTTCGGTCAGGAACACCACAAATTCAGCTATTGGTGGCCGTGATCAGTGTATCTGCTGACCCCCTAAGCATAGAGAAAGGCTACCTGGAGTCTGCACAATTAAACTAAAAGGACTTGAAAGGGGAACATCCCAGTTAGTTCAGTCAGTGCAAACACTAACATTTCCTTGTCTACTCTTAAGTGTCAGCAGTACCAATGCAGTACTGATTGCTGGCCATAGATTGCCAGATTGGGATATTCCATAATGTAGACAAGGCCTCAAGCAAAACTTGAAGTTCCATTAGCTTCCATGGGCGTTTCACTCTTGTAAAGAGTATGGAAACCCATTTCCCTAAGAAGACCGCTCAGTAGTCCTGAAGGAAGAGGAGCAGAAGACTCCTTGACGATATACATTTAGGTTTTGCATGGAAGGGAAGAAGCTGATGGGAGTTAAATGAGCAACTATAGCTTCATATCTAGTGACTTGTATTTACTTTGGGGTTCTTGTCTGGCAGCATTTCATCAGATTTATAACAATCACGTGATTTGCATTGGGAAGGGGTAAAAAGGACAAAAAAGAAGGTGTGTCACTGCATACCCTCTGTAGCACTTAGCAATGGTTTCTCCTTTCCTAGCACAAAAAGAGGCGGGGAGGCACTTGTCAGAAACTGCTAGGGGTACACAGAAGTGGAGAACCTGATATTCTTGTTGCTATAATCCTCTTGTTTTGGCTGAGAAAGCAGTTCCTCCAGGGCCAGATTCTCAGCTGATGTAAACAGGCATAGGTCATCAAAGTCAATGTGACTATACTGATTTGCACCAGCAGAGATGCTGGCCTTTAGTCCCATTAAAGATATTTGTCTTGTTGACCAAATTTCCCACCAGGAATTCTCTCGTAAAAAGTTATGGCTGAGTGCAGGGAAGTGTTGCCTTTTTTGATATATGTGTTCTCATAGATCAGGGGTGGGCAAACTTTTCGGCCCTCGGGTCACATCTGGATCCGGCCCACGGGCCGTAGTTTGCCCACCCCGTCATAGATCATGCCCAACTGAACCCCACATAAATGCATGGTTTTCTCTAACAGCACAGCTTTAGCAGCTATTTTTATTGATATCATTCAGAATGCAAGGACCTAAAACTCATCACTTCCGGTGCCAGCTACATACATACACACACACCCCCTGCAAGAATGTGCACAACTGAAATACTCATTGTTTATAATGAGTTACTTGGCTCAGAACAGAGTGCCAGCTCTTGGCAAGACATGGGCCTGGAATCTGTAGCGGTTTAGTTTATTGGTGCTCATGATACGGATGAGTTAAATTATAGAAACTGAAATTGTTTTTGACATTATTCAAGGGGAATGTTTCTAAAGTGCTGACTATTATGAAAGACGACAGTAACATCTCTTCCAAAATGTTTGCCAGTTCAGAGAACTCCAAGCTGCCGTCACAAATGAGTGAAGATCAACAGTTTCATTAAGAGGAAAATGTTAGGCAATAAGGGCTCAACCCTGAGCAACTCCAGGCGGCCCTGCGGGCCCTCAGCACCATGCAGAATTGAGCCCCAAATAAACTATTTAGCAGCAGATTCCATTCAAATACATTGTTGTATTCAGGGGGCCCTCTGAATTCGTGACAAATTATTCCTTCCCATTTTTGTTACTATTGTTTATATAGTATTAGTGATTAGGATCCCCAGTCATTGATCAGGACCCCATTGTTCTGGGCAGTGTACAAAAACAATAAAAGGACCGTCCCTGCCCCAAAGAGCTTTCCAGGGCATATTGTACATATCCTATTGATGTCAAAGATATAATAAAATGGGAAGTCCCTTGAGATACAAGCAGATATCTAACTCGCCAAAGGTGCAAGGCAGTGGGAAGGGCTGGGAGCAAAGCAGATGAATCATAACCCAGTGGAAAGTCAAAGAGTCAACCTGCTAGCACAGTTCAGGACTGCTCAGGGAATCTGGAGGCAATGCATTTAGCAGCTCTCATTGCTTTGCTCCAGAAAGGAATAATGTGCATTCTCTCAAGCATGCCTGCTGCCAATTGCATGGGTGGGCTGGGGGCACATAGCACTTCGCCAATCCCCTGGGTAGGGGGAGAAAATTTTTTCAAACACAATAACAGGGCCTCTTCATACAATAGATCATGCTGCCCTACTGTTGGGTGGGTGTTCTGTGCACGGAAAAGGCTCTCTATAGTGCTCCTGCCCCTCACACAAAACAGGTAGACTTTTGCCCCAAATATATTTTCTAGGGTTTTTTTTAAATGACAAGAAAACTGACATACACATCTGAGGATCCCAGTTAGCCCTTGCTGTATACCTCTGGCTGTTCCTTTGCAACCTGTCATTATTATTAGTGATCTTATGCTGTTAATCTCTTTAGGCCTGATCTTGCACAGATTTATGCCCATACTTGACTTTACACATGTAAGTGATCCTGTGGCTAGCACATGATGAATTCAATGGGACTGTGCCTAATGGCAAGCATGTGAATGCATTTTTGCAGAATCAGGGTCTTAAGTTGTAAGCTTTTGATAAGTTTATAAAAAAAAATTCTTTGACTCAAACTCTTTTCTGAAACAATTCCAATTTCTCTAATTTAACTCAGGTCAACTGATTCATTGAAGCCAATGGAGCTACACTTAGGGCTGTATTAAAGACAATCTGGAGCTCTAGGGAAACTATGACATGGGCCACCCTCAACTCTACCTCCATGGCCCAACCCTTCACTGTGTCTTCACCCACTTAGAATGGTGTTAGCAGTGCTCTCTTCATCTCTCAGAGGCAGGGGTGATAGAAATGTAGACTGCTTGGGTGTGAAGCTGGGCCCACTGCATTCTTCTGCTGGGTTGATTCTGGCAAGATCACCCAGACTAGAGGGTTTGATGTTAACACCGTATTTAGATATATGGAATAGCTGTTCACACCACTCTGAATTTTTGTTTCCGGCTGCCCGCAGACTCAGGCAGGCATGACTGCATTGGTACCTATCAGTCACATATTCAAGCTTTTCTTTGTTAGGGCTAAAAGCCTAATTTTTTCCTTAAAATGAGAGCTTAGATTCTAATCATTCGAGTTGGTCCAAAAATATCCAATTATAATACTGACGTTTTCTGCAAGAACATGTCAATTTTGACCAAATCATATTTTGAAAAAATGTTAGTAGAACAGAATGTTTCAGTTTTTTATTTTGAAATGATCTTTCCTTTAGAATTTTTACATTAGATTATAAAAGAAAAATAAAAAGTCAAAATCAAAATGAAATATCTTGACTGATCCAAAACAAAATTATAAAAAAAATTAATGGGAAATATCAAAATTCTTTATCATTTGTTCCAATGATCAATGAAAACAAATTTCAGAATCATGGGAGTTCCCATGAAATGGAAATTCCAGTTCCCACACAGCTCTAGTAATCATTTGACTCCAGGAGCTGGGACCCTAAACCTGGACTGATAGTGCCTATCCTTAATCCAGCCCTGGCTATACCAAATTGCAATAGCAGAGAATGTAGCCCTCCATGCTGCTCCAGGAAAACCCAAAATATAAAGATATTGATATGCTCATTTTACCATTGAAAGGAGCTGAGCTGCCTCACAATAAGGTAGGGAAGCCACCATTTGTAAGGATATGAAAAGAGGAGCATGTTAAAACAAGAGATTTGCAGTTGTACATCATGGGTGGGACCCCAAAGGATTTCACATTGAGACAGAACCAATGACTTCACAAATTATGATAAATGGTCTCATCAATAGTGCATGAACGTTCCTAGAAACTTGTTCCCAAAACTCACTAAACTTATCATGAAGAGTCATTAAAAATTGAGTGTCAGCACTGATTCACAGTAGACACATCAGTCACAAATTCTAATTGTTTTCACAAATTAGACTTTAAAATACAAAGGATGACAGACACAGTAGAAAACTAGAAATGAAGAGCTGGGGTAGAATTTCCAGAGCTAACACTGATAGGAAAATGGGAATTAGTCAAAAATAAATATGACGGCAACAATAGAAGTGCAAATAAAAACAAATAATCCAATGAAGGAAATGACAATGCTACTAATAATGCTTCCTCTCAGCCCAGGGATCATCACTAGATAGACTGCCTAAATATACATGCTTGGTATGAACATGCATAGAAAGTTCAGAATCATGAACACTACATAACTAATAAACTAAATGTTCCTAACACTGGGCTGGAAAGCAGTACTGTTCTAGATCTCTGCCCATACCCACAGACAGTATGCCAGGAATACTATCATGCTTTAGTTCATCATAGAGTCTAGAAAGATCCAAAACAATAGAGGCCAAATCTATGTACATTATCAGACAACAAAGGAGGTTTTTGACTCATTCCACTAGGGAGAGAGAAACATGGGATTATTTTTCCTCCCAAAATTTCTGTGAGATAAACAAGGTTATAGGTTTCTATTAGGACACAACCCTGAGCAGAGGCTGGTACGAAGCCACACTAACCCAGGGAGAGTTCTGCAGTGAAATCCTGGCCCCACAGAACATCCCACTGAAGTCAATGGCAAATTAGGTCTGCATCATACAGATACTGTGTGCTCTCCTAGTGCAGTTGACCAATTCTACAAACAGGTGAGGATTGCTGTGGCGTGGGCCATGGTCATACCTCTGCCCCTCTGGCTTTTCAGTGATTTGTACTCCCAAGGTGCCAAGAAAGTGCAAGTCTTGTGCCCTGTGAAGCACAGGGACTGCTATAGCACCTGGTCTTTTCATGGAGCTGAACTCCATGTACCCTCCTCAAAACCCTGCACTATGGGCAGGCAAAATCTGGCTCTTTACACAGATGTAGCTATATAGAGGTATTCCATGCAAGCAGCATTACAGATATTATGGTACATGGTAGAGCTCACAGAACAGGCCGTATATCCTTCATTGACCACAAAGGGACTTTTGCCTGAACTAAGACCATAAGATTTGCTCCTGTATTTGTAAAATTCGGAAAGGGGGAGGGTGGGAGCCAGGGAGAAGGACATGTTTTCTCCCTGTTTATTAAGTCAGGAAAACACTAAGCAGTCATATTCCTATGATCTGTTCTCTCTCCACTTGTTTTGGGGCACTAGTCTCCATGGTTAGATAAAACATTGTAGTCACATTATTCTTACTATGTTTCTTACCACAGGATAAAGTCATATCGCTAAGCCTTTTTTTCATTGCTCTAGAAATACAAAATTGATATACCTGTTTCTCCATGCCACAGATTCTGTATTTAAAGCTAGGGTAGGGCATGTGGTGGTGCTGTGGCAGAGACAGTGAATAGGCATTTAGAAGACCTGAGTTCTATTCCCACCTAAGCCACTAACTTTAGGCAAGCTATTTTTGCCTCTTTGTCTCCCCTCAAGCTGTGTGTGTCTTATCTATCTAGACTGTAATCTCTTCTGGGCAGGAACTATGTGTTTGTACGCTACCTGGAATGATGGCGTCTTCTTAGTACTACAGTAATAATAGCAATGATGATGCACATGGATTAACCCGAGAAGAAAGCAGCAGAAATGCAAAGGAAGAGGATTATTCTTGTGCTGCCACTCTAAGAGGATTTCACTTGACTCTTAATGTTAAAGTAAAAAGTTTAGATTTCCTTCAGGGGAATTAAATCTTCCAAAATCAGATGTTTCATCTTATTTACCAAACTGTTTCCTCTGGTGTTATTCCTATTGTGAAATTGCTTCTTTTATAGCTCGCATGTCTTACCACACTCCTCTGTTGCACAGTGTGTCACAGACATTGTTTCAATCTCTAAAGTTACTCTCCATGATCTTTTATTATTGGGCAATGGTAGCCATTCCATAATTAAGGTTGTCATGCTTTCTTTTAACAGCCTTGTTCGGTTTCAATCCCTCTTCTGAAATCCCTAATTTAGTCTTCCCACCTATACACATTACTACCAACAGAAAGGTCTAGAGGAGTGGGGGTCTCCTTCTGCTTATAGAGGAGATAGGACAACTTAGTTTCCATTCACGAACAGCCCATGACCTCTCTCTTGAGAATGCCAACAAGTATATTGATTGCAAAAAGAGGTGTTCGACCCCGGTGACACAGCCTGGTACAGTTCACTTGGTCTCTTGCAGAGATTGTGGCTTTCGTTCAATGAATTACAATTTCTACACAGAAACTGATTCAGTCTGATGAAAGAAAGAGTTGTTACAAACCAAATGGTGCCAAGATTGCATCGAAGGCTCCAACAGATTCTTTGTTATTAGTATTTTTTTTTTATTTCTAGAGATCAACAATGCCCTTGTCTGAATACATGGGGACTGATTCTAATCTCATTTACACCACTGTAAGTTACTAAAGCAAATGGAGTTACACCAGCATGAACTGGAATAACTATGGCAACATTATTACTATGTGTACCATGATAACACCTAGAGTCTGCAGCCAAGACCAGGGCCCCATTGTGTTGGCACTGTACAAATATAGCAAGACACAGTCCCTGTGCTGAAGAACTAAGAATCTAAATAGGCAAGACAAACTAAGTGTAGGAGGGGAAAGAGAGGTATGGAGAGATGAAGTGACTTGCCCATAGTCAGTGACAAAACCAGGAATAGGACCCAGGTCTTCTAACTCCACTAGATCTCTGACATGACCTGCTTACAGTCCCTCAGTTATGTTTAAGGACGTTATTCACAGTGATATACTTTGGTTGGCTTCTTTTCCCTCAGAATAGAAATTTGTTCCTCTAAAGGAAACTTATAATGCCTGCTCCTGCTCTGATTGACTTCAGTTGAGAAGGAGCACGTCTATAATGTACACATTGTAAAACACTCACTCAGATGAATCAATAGCCCCTCACACCAACACGGAATCTCAGCTGTTACTAAATATAATTGTCAGCAGTTACCATGGTATAAAATTAAAACAGATCCTACTGTATCCCGTACTCATATTGAGTAACACTTTAGTGACAAATAAGGACATTAGAACTGGCCACCATGAGTTGCTACTCAGTATCAGTTAGAGTAGTAGAATCTGGCCATAAGTCTTCAAATAATAGTCACAAGCAAGACTTTTTGAAAATAGGAGCCTACATTTAGGCTCTTCAATCCAATTTTAGGCACCTACCTGGTTCTCAAAAATGGTCAATGGGAGATGTTAGCATAGGATTTTTGAAAATCATGTATTTAGCAGCCTAACTTTAGGCTCTTAATTTTTGAAAACCTTGGCCCTGTAAAATTACTAAGAGTGGGATTTTCAAAATCACTCACGGTCAGCCAATTCTACTCCCCTGAAGGTACCTCTTATTAACTTTAACTGGAGCAGAGTTAAGGCAACACTGAGCACTTCTAAAAATCCCAGGTGAACTAAGTGTTTGCTGACCTGACAGCAAAACAACAAATATGCTCCATTACACCTGGTGTTTGAGGAAACATCAAAACATGCAATCTTATGGTCCAATATGCCGGATTACTACTAACTATTCTTGAAAAGCATTCCTTTTATATGTGAATTAATATTTCAATAATCAATATGCATTATATGAATATTCCAAAATCAGTCCCTCCACAATCCCACTGATCCTTACATATTTTAAAAAATTATATATGTCTACCAATTGCCAGAGATTTGAATTCCAGATTTGGAGGGGAGCCAATTCGGATACGCAGCTTTGCAAAGTACTTTCTACAGCAAAGTCTCCAGTGATTTGAAGATACCTCACATTAATCGAATACAATTTATTAGAGAAAATCCCTCTACACTACTGACGTGGCTGGATGAGGAAATATAATATCAGGTAAGGCTGATGCTTGGATTACGTTCATTGCACTGTGCTGAGAATCATATTTCTGAAAAGTGAGCCCTTTTTGAATCAAATGGCAAAGAGCCTGCTCACAAAGAAAAGAGAAAACAATGATTTACTAAAAAGGAAATCAGAGTCATTCAGGAGTCCAGGTTTTATGCAACACTAGGGCCTGATGCTGCAATATTTGTTCATGTTGAGTAGCTCTTACTCTTGTTGGACCAGTCTTGCTAAAGACTATAGGGTACCTGAGTGAGTCAGTATTACTCACTGTGAATCAGGGTTGCAGAAGTGGGCCCTTTATGAGCAGTTATTTCTGCAACATGAACACTATAATCTCACGTTTCCCCCAGAAACAATAGCTTCTCATATTTTCTGTAGAAATGGGCCCAAACCAATATTCTCCAGGAGAAGATTTCCAGGGCACAAATGACAATTAGGCACCTAACACACACTGCAGGTCAATGAGAATTTGTGCCTCCGAAAATCTCCCTCCACATCCAAAAACAAAAGCTTAACGTGTACTCATAGTCTGAATCTGGATCCAGGTACAAATGTTATAAATGGTGTCCATGTTTATAATGGGATGAACCAAACCCGTAGACACCACAAACTCCTCAAAACTTTGATATCTGACTCCACATCTGGATACCAAAACTGTGGTTTCAGTCCATCTCTAACCTTTAGTGAATATTGCATTTTTGATAAAGCTCAAGGAAAACCACTCTGGAACTTAAACATGTGTCTTTGCTTTTTAATGCAGCCTCATAAATTATCTTTATTATTGAGCATCTTTATCTGGGCTTTTCTGGCATAGTCACAATAGCTAATGGCCTTGTGTTTCCTTTGCAGGTTAACTCACTCTTTGAGAGGTGCTGTATTATTACTCCTCTTTTCTGCTAGATCCCCCATAAGGAAACACCCTCTTTCTTGGCTAGCCAGCTGATTTTATCTACACACAAATGCTTTTGTTTCCCTAAATAAATGGTTCTATTTTTAAACTGAACTGAAGCTTGCAGTTGCGCAATGAGGGATTCACCTGCAGCTAGCATCTGCAGCTATCAGCACCAGTGCTTTTTGACTATGTATGTGTTTTCACGTAAAATGAGACACAAAACAAAGCTAGCAGCTGAGAGCACAATGATAGAATTGACAACGTTAGCAGTTTTGACCATGGCAGGGGAGGAGGTTGATAGGGTTTGTCATATTAATGGGGAGCATGGCTGTATGTGCTTGTGCTTTTCACTTTCACAAACTATTTTTTTTATTTATTTTGTTTTTTTACAAGCTTGTATTTTCCACAAGCCGCCAGTCATGGGACAGCTCTCTCCCCTCTAGCTGACCTGTTCACACACAGCTCAGCCAGTCCACTCCAGCCTGCATTGGCTCACACTACACTACAGAATGCAGTCTACATAAACCTCCCATAGAGAGGAGAAGAGGGTGGAGACTTTAATATAATGCAGGCCTCATATCTCTCACTCTCTCTTGCTATCCATGTTTGATTAACGCCGACCAAAAAACTTACACTTTGGAACTGTGGAAACATTTTTTCCCTTCATGTTTAAGAGTTAAGGCCCTGATACTCCTCTCAGTTACATAGGGGTAAATGAGGGGTACCACCACAAAAATCAGTGTAAACCCAATATAAGAAAAAGGAGAAATAGAGCGTAAAGCTGGATAGGAGCAAGCATATTCCTGCACATTAAGAATAGGATGAACAGCTGTTTGGACTCGGAGTCAATATAACCGCATTGTGGGCCTGCTTCCACATATGGTCATGGGGAGAAGGCATGACTTCTTGTTCCTTGCTAGCTGAGCTGCTGGGGGACAAAGAAAATCCTGATCCTAATCTCAGCAGAAACTGTGCCAAGAAACTTCTGGTTCCTGAATCAAGTTATGAATCCCTTAATGTAGAGGTGGAAAAGCCCCTCATAGGATCCCTAGCCAAAACCTCAGAAATCAAAGTTTTATTTGAACAGAGCGTAAAACTAAGTACTGTTATTAATACATTCTTTGTAAGCAGCTGACTTTGCATAATGCACTGCTTTAGCTGATATTAAGCAAATCCTGCAATCCTTATTTAGGTCAGATTTCCACTGATCTCACTAAGTTTTGCCTGAAAGTTGCTTTAATTTATGGTTCCAGAGTAACAGCTGTGTTAGTCTGTATTCGCAAAAAGAAAAGGAGTACTTGTGGCACCCTAGAGACTAACCAATTTATTTGAGCATAAGCTCACGAAAGCTTATGCTTAAATAAATTGGTTAGTCTCTAAGATGCCACAAGTACTCCTTTTCTTTTTGCTTTAATTTATGCAGGCTGCCAATTTGCTCAAGGAGCTATTCTGAATGCCAGGGATAGGAAAGACACAAACAGATCTCAGCCACACCTCCAAACTACAGCAGCCAAGATGGAGTTCTATTGGAATGGCAGCAGGGAATCTCCTGTTATGACCAAATCCACCGACTGCCGACTACTCTGTAACCCAAGAGCGACACAGAAGCCCTGCGCAGAGAAAGATTGCAGACAACATATTTAGTAGAAATTAGAGCAGGTTTGAATTTTTTTTTTTAATTTCAGAATTCAAAAGATAATAAAAGATTAGAATAGTACAGGGGGTGAAATCTGGAGGTTTTCGGCCAACTTACCAAAGAGCTAGTGAAAAAATTAAATTCAAAGTGTTGATGACATTTCGAATCTTGACATTTAAAAAATAGCAAAAAATATTTTGTTAATTCCGTCCTCTCTTTTTCTCAATCAATTGCATTAGACCTCTTATTAAATATTTGCATATATTACATATTTAGTTCAGTACTTCAAGAAGAGTAGAAGCCAAAACTGAATTTTTTAAAATCCCATCCTAGATTTAAATGGAACCGGTGTTAGTAGGTGGGCAGTTTCGGTGGAATACATTTTTAATTTCCTGGTACAACTGGTGGTAACAAGCAGGTTCTTTTGTGTTCATCACATCTTAAAAATCGCTTGAGTGATTTAGTAGTCCAAGTCTCATTTTCAAAAATCACTTAAGCACTTAGGAGTCTAAGTTTCATTGAAAGTCAGTGGGACTTAGACTCCGAAGTGCCAGCGTCAATTTTGAAAATGGGATTTAGTGGTTGAGTCAGTAGACCCAGATTTTCAAATATATTTAGGCACCTAACTCCCATGGATTGCAGTAGCAGTTTAGGCATGTAAATACCCTTGGGGATCTGGGCCTCAGGCATTTTTAAAATGTTATCCCAGGTCTTTTAATACACTAATAGATCTCTCTAAATATCAGTGGTCATATTTGATTCAGTATACTAGGAATGGGTTGGAGATAAGACAGTGATTCATTCTCCGTACAAATTTCAAATTGCTAACCACCCTTTTGTAGCTTAGAGAAAAATGAACAAATATTTACTGACTCATAATATTCATTACTTTTGAATACACCAGTAAACAGCACTGAAAATTCTGATGAACCCAAGCCTGGCAAATATGAACAGTTTTCATAAATCCTTTCAGTGAAAATGGACACATTACTCCACCAGTTGCTGAATGGTATCTGGTTTTCCATGGGGGAAAAGTGTAATTTTTAAAACTTTAAAAAGAAAATGATTAGTTTAGATTTTCTTGGTACTACTGTTCCTAAAATAGGTACATGGGGGGGGGGGGGAACCTGTGATGGGTTTCTGAGTTCTTGAAAAATAGCTATATTTTTTTCCTTAATTTTAAAATTTTATATCCATTTTATTTGTTCAGTGAGAAGGAAAACTAACCAAAAATAGACAACATATTTGGTCCACAAGGCTCTTTTAATTGCAAATGGAAATAGGAACCCATCAAGAAATGGGAAATGTAAAAAATTAGCTCAGGAATTCCATCTGGGCTATCATTTCGGACTAATTATGTAATGAGAAAAGTCAGGAATATTTTTAAAAGTGCATTGATTCTCTTTCAAGCTGGAACTGCATTCATTAATTTAGCTCTTCTTATTTTCAATAGCAAAAAATGGCAAGATTTCCTTAGAATAGAAGACAAATACAGCAAAATGGCATTACAATCATGAAAGAACACATGGTCCTTAGCCAGACATTCCAAAATGCTAGATGATGTTATCTACACTCAGTGTTTTTGTATATTGCATGTGGGCCATACCAAACAGTGCACAAAGTAATTCTCTCTCTCCACATGCACAGCCCATATGGATGAAATAAATATTTACTGGTAAGTAGTATTGCATCATCCAATTAGCCACCACAAAGAATCAAGTCCAAAGGTATCAACACACGTGTCCCTGGATCATCCCAAAAAGCAATATGATATGACTTGGAGAAATATCCTGGACACCTTAGAACCCTGAGTGAGCGATTTCAACTCAGTGAGAAAGAATAGTTATGAAAAGAGTATCAGACTTTATGACCATTGCGATACCTAGACATAGCAGAACAAGGCTAAATAAAGTCAGTGTGGAAGCATTAACTCTTCAATTTCTTGCTATGTTAATAGTTTCACTCAAACTTTTACAACTGTTTTAATATTGACTCGATTGAATGTGATCATTTACTTTGCTGTTTGAACAGCAGCTTAGAAAAATATCTCAGCAGTAATGTTTGGAAAACGCCTATTCTTTGTGATTCATTCATACAAAACCCCTTAAAGGAATCTAAAGGTCAGCTGGCCTCATTCTCATTTACAGCAAGGATCTTAAAGTGGGAGTAAATATACTTCACGTCTACAGTAAGGCCCCTTTACACTGCCAGAGAAGTGAAATGGGGTGAGATCAGGCCCACTAAATTTTTTTGGTTGGTTAAATACATTTTAAAATTTTCCACGGACTCAGTGGTATTTGTTCAAACAACACGTCCTTCTATAGTCACCCAATAATACCACAGTGCCAGTTGCTTACATAAAGTGAGTTTTGGAGCCTCAGTCCCAGTGGCTAGTATGCACAGCACAAAAACATTTATAACAATTGCTGACAGTCTCAGCAGAGAACAAGAACTGAATGGGTCTGGAGAATGAACTACCCTTTCATCTCTCTAGTTGGTCCTTCCACAACAGAATTGAGGTTCAGCCTGGGCTTCCTCATAGGACAGCAGAGGGAAGTTTTCTGTCGCTGCTTGTCCTTTACTTGTTTTGTGAGGACAGTCATTTCATGAGAATTGCATATTTCTTTTCACATCAGTGGGGTCTCATATGGCCAGAGCAAAGTTATTCTGTGACTCCTCTGTTCATTTTTAATAGAAAATCCTGTAAAAATCTCATTCTGGGCTCCATAATCTCATGATGATCTTATTCTGGGCTCTGCCTTGGCTGATACATTTCAGCAGTTAAGTATCATGCTATTTGTTCCAAAATGCATAATATATATATATATATATATATTATATAAACATAGAGCTGGGACAGGGCCAAACAAATTTGCCCTGGAAAGGCTCTATCATCTCCTTTGAAGTAAAAGAAGGGTTTGGATTGGAAAAGACTCTCCAAATCTTACTCCAGAACAGGAAAGTATAAATTGTATCTTAGCAACATCCTATCAAATCCACCTGAATCTGCAAAGAGTAGCAACCAGTAGGTGTAGTGTCATTAGGGGTGGATGGTTCATATAAGGAAGAGGCAATGTTTTCCCAATTTCTGCAAAAGCACCTTTATTTATGTCCTACCATATCAACCAGCTCAGTTGTGAGAGTTATACATAGCACAGAGATAGTGACGATTGTATCAGAGAACCAGATAGACAGACAGTACAAGTGAATGGGAAAGCAGCTTGGATTCCCACAAGAGAAAATAACCCATAACAATTTAGATAAACAATGTTGCATACACAGCATTATTTGTGCTGTATCTGTTTGTGAGTTCTGGAGCATTGCTCTCCTCACCTTTCAATGAGGAGAGCAATACTCCAGAGCTCACAAACAGATACAGCACAAATATGTTGTTGGAAAGGCACTGTATAGTTACATTCAATCAAAACTTCAGCAACTCAGTGAAATAACAGGGATCATAGCTGTAAGAGATCCATTCTGAGACAAATCTGCCCTCACACTGAATTTCACAGATCTGAACACCAAATGGCCCACAACCCAAAATATACAAGTTCCAACAGACATATATTGTCATGATGACATGCATATGACATGTGTGTCTTACATTAATTATCCCATAGGTATCCAAAATCCAACAAAGGGCCCCCCTCTTTGGCACCAATATCAACTGTAGTCCCATGTACAGAGCAACAAAAATACAAGTTACAAATGCCATGAGCAGATTTAACTTGCTCCCTCTCAGTTCCCTTAATATGTCGCTCTTGTTTATAACGATACAGAGTGAGATTTTTTTTTAATTTTTTTTTTTTTTGTGAAAGCCACAACCACTTTTGCTACAGCTTACCAGAAAAGTGAGCAAGTCCTGAGCATCACATTGTGCCCCCTGTGCTTCCTGGGAATCATAAAACAATATCTTTTTCTGTGTTATTGATTGATTGATTAGGTGCTACATGTACTATTCACATCAAATGCACCAAATAGGATAATCAGGCCCCTAGATTTGGGGGAAATTTGGATCTCCATTCAAACTTCAGAACAATCCCGTTTCACTATAATGTGGGGGACAGTCATGAGATGTGGACAGCAACATTCTCAAACTGGGGGATAGTTGGGGTCTGAATTCAGAAACAAATGTTGTAATTTGGGCCCATTTCTAGTTCTGTTATGCTTGATCAGCTACCAACACTCGTTATTTTCCAACTTCAGCTCAAAACATTGTCTTAAAGAGAAACATGTTTGATGATTAAAATACTCGGATACCCAATGCAACACTGAAGTAGGCTAACATAGCCAAACTGCAACTTGTTTGTTACATTAAAAGCAAACCAGTGGGAAAGAGCGAACATAACTGTTCAAAATGGCTCCAGCTAGTAAATGAAGTCATGCAATAGTGTCAAAGATTGAGAGCTTCAAATTAGATCACTTCATCGGATGCATGCAGTGGAAAATACAGTGGGGAGATTTTATATACACAGAGAACATGAAACAATGGGTGTTACCATACAGACTGTAACAAGGGTGATCAGGTAAGGTGAGCTATTACCAGCAGGAGAGCAGGGGGGGTGGGGAAACTTTTTGTAGTGATAATCAAGGTGGGCCATTTCCAGCAGTTGACAACTTGTGTTGCATTGGGTATCCGAGTATTTTAGTCATCAAACATGTTTCTCTTTAAGACAATGTTTTCACTTGAAGTTGGAAAATAACGAATGTTGGTAGCTAATCAAGCATAACAGAACAAGAAATGGGCCCAAATTACAACATTTGTTTCTGAATTCAGACCCCAATTATCCCCCAGTTTGAGAATGTTGCTGTCAACTGCTGGAACTTGCCAACTGCTGGAAACGGCCCACCTTGATTATCACTACAAAAGGTTCCTCCCCCCACCCCCCCGCTCTCCTGCTGGTAATAGCTCACCTTACCTGATCACTCTCATTACAGTGTGTATGGTAACACCCATTGTTTCATGTTCTCTGTGTATATAAAATCTCCCCACTGTATTTTCCACTGCATGTATCCGATGATGTGGGCTGTAGCCCACGAAAGCTTATGCTCAAATAAATTTGTTAGTCTCTAAGGTGCCACAAGTACTCCTTTTCTTTTTGCGGATACAGACTAACACAGCTGCTACTCTGAAACCTATCAAATTAGATCATCATAATCCAATAACAGATGTCATTATATTTTATCAAATCTGAATGTGGTTATTCCCGATGACCCAGGCAAGCATTGATTAAGCCTCATGGAGTCTAACTGAAAATCATTCAGAATATCATGCAGTGCTGTCTGAAATATGAGCAAGCATACTCAATTCACCCACTTCCAATTACTACTGTCACCATCACCTATATACATAGTCATATGAATACAGGCCTTTATCTTTTCAGATTAGAGACCTGGGCCCAGATCCTCAAAGGTATTTAGATGCCTACCTCCCAACAAGAGGATCAGAGCCTTAGGGTTTGATTCTCCACTGCTGTGCCCACTGGGTAGCTATTTACATCCGTGCAAAGTGAGTGGGTGTCAAACACTGCCATTTTGATTGGGCAGGACTTTTAATCTACTGTGCACAGGTGTGGGTGACTCTGTAAAGTGCATAGCAGTGGGGATCATCGCCAATGTTTTATCTACTCAAAGCCTTAAATCCAAAGCAGAGTCTGGGTTTAAAAGTATACAAGCTCATAATGCTACTATCATAAAATCTCATTACAGCCTGGCTTGTATTGCATATGAAAATTAAGAAAATTAATACCACACAAAGGGAGCAGAAAAGGAGGGAATTTAGCCCAGGGAACAAAATTCACTAGGTCAGCATTTCCCAAACTGTGTTCCGCGGAACACTGGTGTTCCGCACGATGTGAATAGGTGTTCCATGAAAGAATTGTAATTAAAAAAAAAAGGGTCTTGCACTTGATTTTTGTACTACTTTATACGCGCTTTCCAGTTAGAAATTGTTAGTTCAAGTTATTTTAAATTTGTATTTTTGCTGTGTTTTATAAAATAAAATATATTTGAGCATATATAACAATTTTTTATTTGAAAACCAAACGACTACAAAATAATATTAGAAGTGTTCCGTAAATATATACCAAGTGTTCCGTGGCCAAAAAAGTTTGGGAAATGCTGCAGTAGGTTCCTCTATTCACAGGAAAGCCATTTGCAATAAGTATAGTTGTAAATTACAGCTACTTGGGGCAGATCTAAATTATAGAAATCCCATGCTTAATCTGTAATGAAAGAGATGCTGTGGCTCAAGCAATTTTTTTTACTTTCATAACAGGCATGGCAAGCCCAGAGGTGGCTATCAACTGCCAAGCCTACGGGTGCCGGGACTCAGCCCCATCAAGCCTTGGCACAACTTAAGCACTGCCCAAAACTCATTTTACCCCCATCTTCCTATATTCTTTTCTCTTTTACAAAAAGTAATCTCACAAGATTTAATGGAACAGTCACCTGCGGTGACATTCAGTAACCATGCAGAGCCAGGGGATCTAACAGAAGTGTACTTCATTCAGAGTCTGAGCTCTTATTGAGCAGCGTTGCATAACGTGAGCCTCTGCATAACATAACAACCGGTTCAAAATGGCTCTTGCCATCATCCTCCTTCTAACTTTCTCCCACTTAAGTCAATGGGAATTCTGTCATTGACCAGAATGAAAGTAGAACTGGGCACTATATGTGTAATTTTAGGCAATGTAAGCTAAGAAACATTCGTATAAATTAGAAATGACCTTTCATAATTCACAAGGTAAAGACACAGCAAAGCATGGCCACAGCTGGGCTATGAGCAGGCATCACTAGCAAAGCAAAAGGTCTCACATTACCTTGCCTGTTAGCATTAACACTTGGTTGCTAGTATGTAAATATGTTTTGCGCAATTTCAATCAGATCCTGAGGTCCTTATTCAGACGTTACTTAAGCTTTCCTTAGGAAAAACACCCTCTAACTTTACTGTGGGTTTGCTTGAGTAAGCACAGAGTAAAACAGTGAGTAAGGATTTCAGGATTTATCTCATCATTGGTATTTTTGTGTGATTTTTTATTTGTTTTACTTTTAAAAAATTGATAAAACTGCCTAATAATCATCATCGGTGTTGCCTAAACTACGTTGATAGAATGGAGTGGGACTAGTATGGTTTATTAGTTGATGGGTGAAGTTAGTATTCTCTTTTGCAGTTACATTTTTCACATAATTTTTAGTTTAGTCAGTGCCTTGGGATCGCGCAATGAAAAGCAGAAAAGTGAATGTGGCTAAAGTGGCTAGTAGGTGGGACTTCTGTAGTTTTACTTATTTTAGTAAGTGAGATCAGTGCCACCTGACACTATTTGAATTATAATTCCTTCTCTTGGTGAGTTACTGGGTAAGAAATCATTTAAGTTTTTATCGATATATTTTCTGTAGGTTGGCTTGTTTCTAGTTAAACAAAGTAATAACGGAGAGCTGTAGAATCAAGAGATGGAACGGAATTATATACCACCACATTCATCTCCCTGCCAACGCAGAAAATTCAGTGTGAAAGAAAGTTTCAAGAGTGGCAAAGTGGATTTTCCAGCCTGTGCTGACTAGTATTATCATCATCATCCGGACTCTTATAGTCCCATTGCTCTACGTGCTGTACAAACAAACAGGATGGCACAAGCAATGTTCCCTCTAATTTTTTCCATCCATGTGCAGAATAAATTTTGTTATGTGCACCAAGGTATGTGTGGATGTGCGCCACCAGTAGAAACAAAAAACCTAGATATAATATATATTTTTTAAAAGTTACCATAGGGATAATTAGGCCAGGTTAGGCAAGGACAGGTTAGGCATTTTAGAACTCACTACTCAAATAGTTAAATTTAAGTGTAAGAGAAATAAAAATTATGAAATGCATAGACCAGTCAAAACACTAAAATAACACACTTTGAAAGAATAAAATTACAGAGAATATATGTGCATTGCAGGAAGTATCAAGAAGTAACAACAACAATAATACAAGTATGAGTTGGGAGGTGAGTGTGAAAGAGACAGTGTGTATGTGTGACACAGAGAGTCTCTGTGAGTGAGTGAGTGAG
This sequence comes from Eretmochelys imbricata, assembly GCF_965152235.1. Lineage (NCBI taxonomy): Eukaryota > Metazoa > Chordata > Testudines > Cheloniidae > Eretmochelys > Eretmochelys imbricata. The sequence continues at coordinate 35,470,233 of NC_135580.1, read as the reverse complement.
TGAGTGCCTAGTTCTGGCTGCTGGGGAAGTTTCTGAGAGACACCATGTACTCTCTCTTTAAGGCATTCACAGAAAGCTCTCCTGCTTTGTCCCGGACCTTGACTCCCCTCCGCTGATCTGCAGAGATGGGGTACATGGATGGGGGGAGGGGAGAGAGAGAGAGTGTGTGTGTTTGTGAGAGAGACAGCGACAGTGTGAGCTGGCTGCTGGGGAAGTCTCAGAGACCATGCACTGTCTCTTTAAGAAAGGCACTCACTCACTGTTTGGAGGCTGGAGTTGTTTAGACCTCAGACTGCAGTAGCTCCGAGTCCTGAGGCAGGCTGTCCCCTCTCCCCTGCTCTGTGGAGATGGAGTACAGGGGCAGGGGAAGGGGGATACCCTGACATCAGCACCCCCTTCTTCCCCTGCTCTGCACAGCCAGCTGGAGGGTCCTGGGAGCAGCTGCAGGAGCAACGTGGCTGCAAAGTAGGGAGGGGCACCTGAACACACGCTGCCAGATGTGTGTGCTCTGCTAATCATCTATGTGGCACTTGAATCTCTCCTGGGCGGCCACCCAACCGCACAGCTTAGAGGGAACACAGGGCACAAGCTCTGTCCAAAGATCTGACAATGTAAGACACAAAAAGTGAGTATAACATATAATACAAGGAAAGGGAGGAAGATAAAAGTGATGAGAACAGGTGTTTACATAACTTGGTGGTTTTGAAATAATGTAAAAGTATTTTTAGAAATATCAATAAATAGCTATCAGAGACTTTGGAGTTAAAATAAGTAGTTTAGTTTTAGCTATAAATTGAAGTTGATGGTGAGATATCCAGGAGGTACTATTAGGTGTGGGACTGAATGGATGAGACAGGCCCACAGTAGAGAGGTAGACTGGCAAAGGTCAGTAAAAGGTTGGCAATTGGTGGGCAGGACATTAGGGGACTTAGCTGTTTTCAAGGGTTAATGAATAAAGTTACAGCTCTGTGGTGACAAAAATTGGGTTTGAGTTGCCCCTTTCTTCATAGAGCTGCTGCTTTCCTTTGAGGAACAATCTGTTTCCAAAAGGGTAATATGATGGACTATTTGTACAATACCACAGGCACGCATGAAGTTTTACAGACACCTAAGTGGTCCTGCCTAGACAAAACACAGAGTTATGACAACACACATTAGTGACAGAGACAGGAGGAGAACAATTTCTGCAATAAATGATCATAGAACTTTTTTTTGTTTTGTATTTGCATTCTTGGTTCTCATTTTTCATTGTTATATATTTGTATAGAACAAAGTCCAGCATCATATCAGAAGCAAGGACTGAGGCAAAGCCTATTGAACTCAATGGAAAGACTTCCATGACTACAGATGGCTTTGGATCAGACTCTAGGTAGGAGCTGTGTGTGAGATCTAGATGGTACAAATATCTCTCAGACACACACATACACACTTCCGTAAGTGCTCACACGCGCATGTGTCCAGTTATCCCCCTTGTGTAGAGGAGCACAGCAACCATCCTAGGTACTACAACCTTGAGACTTCAACAGCACTGTGGAACAGCTCTGCTGCTGCTAAATGTCATGGAAGGAAAGATGCATTATGTGTAGGCTGCTGCAGATATATCCTGCCTGGTTGTATGGACTGTGGGACGGGTATGGAGTTTGGCTCAGACCCTCGGAGTGCCAGGGGAAGCATGGTACTCAATGGGTTAAGAGCATGCTGCTTCAAACCAAAATCCAACCTGCCATAGCATCTGAATTAATAGCCTTTTTTAAGTTTATATAGTCCGCCCATTTCCTTCAAGACTTGATAGTACTGGTAGGGAAGTTATAACTGCAAGTAAAAGGAGAAGCATAAAGAAAAGGAGAATAACACCTGTCTTTGCAGCTGGTCGACATGCAGATCTTTAATGTGCTGCCTGCTGGGAACTGGGGATAGTGTTATGTTACACTGAGTCCTCAGCAAACGATGGAGTTTGGAGAAAGGAATCTTGCAACCAGAAGATGTGAGACTTGGGTCTCAGCCAAAACCAATGGAGAGCAGCATTACATGAAAAGTTCCATACGTACAAATGCATTAAATCACTGAGCAACACAAGGCTTTGTGGTTTGAAAGAATTTTTAAAAGAAATTTAAGTCATAACTGCAGAGCTACCAGTTGTTTCTAATTGTGAAGAACAATTCCTAACTACCTCCAAATGCTTCCCAAAATGACTCTGGCCCATATTCACTCAAAACACACAACAAAGTATCTTCATTTAGGAACAGCCGCCCATGTCTAATAGGAGCTGATATGCCTCCTTAAGCATTCCTTGGGAGTGAGAAGCCTGAAGCAGAATGTCTCCTCTTCTTTGGTAACTCGACACTTACTAAAGGTGGAATGTTTAGCTAATTTCCAATACAGCTCATGTTGATTTGCCAGTGAACAAACTGCATCTACAACAGATGTGCAAGTCTCTGAGAAGCCTGCCCCTCTCAGATGTTCTACCCAAAAATGACTGTGATGGAGGAGAATTTGCAAAACATAAAATCACCCAGGAGCCTGTGATAGTGGAGCTTTGTTGAAGACAATAATGCCATATTATCACTGCAGAGTTTTGCACTGCTTTACATCCTCCGGTAGGGTGGTAATATAGCCAATCAAAGAATCCTAAAAGTTCTATTGACTTTGGTGGCGATACAATGATTTATACCAGCTGAGAATCTGGCCTATAGACTTTATGGGAAGAAACTCCGCCAAGTCTTACAACGATGCACTGAAAGGAAGAGGATACAAGAAGCCCATTACTTACCCCAGCCCCCCAACACCCCCCACCCCGCAAGACTAACCAAGTAGAACCTAGGCAAAATTTGAACCTACCAGTCCAGGGAACATTGGCTAAGGATCCAGTTAATGTAACAACAAGCAATCTATGATCCCAAGTTAATGGTAGTACTTTTCAGCTTTGCCTTAGATTAGTAGGATCTGATGAATATTTTGTTTCTTTTAAGGCACTTTAATGCAAGGAGGACACTAATAAATTGAAGGGAGTAACAAAAAAAAAAACAGTTGGCTTTATAAAAAAAATTTTAAAATACAGTAGTATAAATTCTGCTCTAAGTTACACCCTGAGTATTGTACTGTGACAGACATTTAAATAGTGTAATGCTAAGGATGGCAAAGAATGATTCAATGTGACAGAAAGTATCAGACAAAAGAAAAGTTTGTCTGAATATCAAGAAAAGAACTGACAATGAAATCTCCTAGATTGTGTCCCTGAAATGGAATGGGACATTCAAAATTAAACGAGGCAAAGTACTAGATTAGAAAATAATGAACTATCATATATTGGTACGGGGATGGAGTGCCATTTATTATCACAATCATCATCAATAACAACAATTAACATTTGTAGCAGTAAAGCAATACAGATGTGCATGGTTCTCCGCGGAGAGGTTAAAGATACAGGCCAACATTTTCAGAAATGGTCACTAATTTTGGGATCCCAGGAGACATTAAAGGTCCTTATTTTGAGAGGTGCTAAACACTTGTAGCTCCCATTGACTTTAACTGGAGCTGTAGGTGCTCAGCACCTCTTTAAAAAAAAAAGGCCCTAGGCGTCTCAAATTGCATACTCAAAACTATTAACACTTCTGAAAATTTTAGCATCAGCCCTTGGCCTGAAAAGCTTACAATCTAAGATTTATATAACTTCAAACCTTTACCAATGGGACTACTTGGTGAAGAAGGACTACTTATGTGAGTAAGAGTTGGAAGAATTAGGCCCAAAGTGAGATACACAAGACTGGATGCAGGTATAGCCCATGTCTATATATGTATATATATATATATATATATATATATATATATATATATATAGCAATGGAGTGGGGAGTTAGGTTTACACAGAGAAGGCTATTTGGTTATTTGAATCGCATGACATACTGCAAAACTGCTTCCTTTTTAAAAAAAAAAAAATCACTTCTATTTCAGTACTTTGGTTCAAGGTTCATTGCCGGAGATTTGTTGACCGAACATATTTTTCGTCTCTAATATCTATGATTCTATTAAATAAATGGTAAATAAAAGTTTCCTCTATAAACAGACCCAAAAAAATATCAAAAACAACAACAACAAAATCAGCAAAGTACTGAAAAGGGATCCAGGTTGCCAGTCAGTTGAAATCTCCCTAATTGGCTGGCATGTTTTTGTTGCACTTATTGCAACAAACACTGGTACCTGTTCCTTACATCAAAAGAAACATTCCGGGTGATAAGCAAGCTCACTGAGAGGAGTCTTATCATGCATACAGAAGCATAAAAAAAACCCACAATATCGACCAGCTCCCTGTGGGCAGAATATTTTGATTCTTAACTTGATGATTACATGTAGAAAAAATGCAAGAAATAAATATCCAACCAACATCCGTTTGGTAAATAATGGGGGTATGTACAGAGGGGGTCATTTCATTTGCAGTTTTCCTATCATTCCGTTTTGGTTTCATCTTTCAAATATCCCAGGAAGTGTTTTTCCTTGTGGGGCATCAGATTAAGCTGTGTCCATCAGGTTAGATTCATTGATTTGTTTGTTGATTGAAGCATTCTATTGATTTTGCAAGGTTTATAGGTGTAAAATATTAAGTACTGTGGCCCAAGGGAAAGCCCAATAAGCAAAAAGGGACAGAAAAATTAAAAAAAAAAAATCATACAGAGTACAAGGATGAAGGAACAGCGATAGAGGAGTGAAGAGGATATGCGTTCACTACTGCTAGATATCCTTTGTAGCAGGAAGTACATCGTCTTAAATTCTCTAAAGTTACTCGTGTCAATTTGAGCACCTGAAATCACATCTAAAATGGGCCTGATTTTTCAGAAGGCAGCAAGCACCTTTGTTCTCAAAATCAAACCCCATTAAGATGTGTCAAGCTTGCCACTCAAAAATTGAGGCACTCAAAATCACTAAGCCCTCTTAAAAATGTAGGCCTATTGCTTGTCAGAAACCAAGGATAAAGACCAGTTGTCCTCAGATTGCTGATGTCTCTTGTAAACCAGCTCCAATGCTGCTGCTTCAGGTCATTGCACCACTCAAGTTCATTGTAAAGGCTAAGGTGCAAAAACTAGTGGCACTCTTTGTCTTGGGGCAAGTCATGAGGAGGAAAACCCCTGCATATGTGATAGGTAATAAGCCATGGTAACCACGATAATTTGGAAGCTGCAACAGCATGACACATGCTCCCGTGTGATGCCAAAACAGGTGATGTTTAACTTAAATGGAGCAGATTACCAAGGCCTTGATCTTCAAAGATATTTACACTCCTCACTTCCATGCAGTAGTTTCTGAGTGATTGAGAGATGGGACACACATGAAGCTGAGTTAATTCTGTGCACATGGTAGGAATCTACAGTCCTCCTGGCTCCCTTCTGTTCACATTATCAGGGGGGAGAACAGGGAGTGTGAAGAATAGTGTGTAACAAAACCCCTTCATATCGTTCAGGTTATATTGGGTTTTTTTTTAAAGCTTTTGTTAATCACCAATGGCCTTTGAGTCTCCTTTGCCTTTATCTGCCATTGGCAGCACTATGTTTCCTGACTTTCTGACATTCCAACATAAAATGAGCACTAGGCCTTTGATTGAAAGATACTGACAAGATGAAGTGTGAAATATGGCCACCTATGTAAAGGAAGTGATACAACAACACATTTCAATGCTGTCATGAAATTCATCAGAACAATCCCTTCCCACCAGGAAGTATCCCCCAGATCAGCAGAGCAGAGTGCCATAAAGAAAACCGGAAGATTTTATAAAGAATGCACAGACATTGTACATTTGCTATGAGGTGCTATGCCTCAGAACTCCCCTGGGAAAGGTCTAATGCTGTGAGCAGAAAGGAAAAGTTCATGAACCCCATAACCAGGAATCCTGCAGGTCAAGCATTAGTACTTGGCATCAGAGCCTGTGGACCTCAAAAGCAAAGGAGAGAAGGGGAAACATAAGTCTCATACCAGGAAAAGAACCATGTCTTGACAATGTCACGGCTCAGCTTACAAATGCAATTGATGACTGCAGTTTGTGTTCTCCCTCAACTTCCCCCTCAAAAGATATATATATTGAGCGTGGGAAACAGGAGAGTGGTGATGAGCCGGAGTGATAGCTGCCTGGTACTTGCTACCTTAAAAGGGAGGCCTGAGAAAGTGCAAGAACAGCAGCACCTTAAATCTCACATGCAGAGGAGGTGTCTCTGCTATCACTCTGGAGTGCAACTAATAAAGCAAGAGGGAGTCAGAGCAGTTCTCAGGCAAACAGGGCTTTGGAAACACAGATAAATTCAGATGAGATATTTGAACTTGAAAACTAGATGTCAAAAGGCATGGGAATTCAATCAGCCACTCTTTGAGCTTCAGTGATTACCACATAGGTTTGATATCTGTCAGAGGGAATTGTGCTTTGTGATGCTTGAGTTGAGTTATTCTCCAGTACACTTAATTACTCACTCACAAACCTACTTTACACAAAGCAAATAGCTCTTAAATTAAACTTAAAAAAAGCCTCACTGGCTACCAATAGCTTGGACTAGGTTTTCTATGATTGCAAAAGTGTCATCGTCTTGCTGCTTAGCAGGGCCATTTAACATCTCCTATGCTACAGCACTGAATCCTAAATTGGTCAGAGCGGCTCTACATACATTTCACACAAACAAATACACCCTCTGCTAGCAGGACTGGTTTTTGATAAAGCAATTGGAAAACCCCCTATTTAAACAGAATCACAAACAGCATATGCTGTTGGGTGCTTAATGGGCAAGTACCATAGAATATTATGCTTCCTGAATGCCAGTTGCCAAGGAAACTAGTAGAATATATAGTCTAGAAAGGGAAGAAATGTCATTTAAGGTAATGTGTAGAGCTGGTCAAATTATTGGCTGTGAATACATGTGCTGACAAATTCAGACTTTTTTCTATTTGCAAATTGTTTACAAACAGACTACCGTTGATCACTGATATATTTTGTATTTGTGATGGTGCAGTGAACTGTTTAAGGGCCTGATCCAAAGCCCAAGACTACCAATGACTTCAGTGGGCTTTGGATCAGGCGCTGCGTGAACAAATTTCGGTCAGAAAGTTCATGAAATGTTCACTTGGACTATATCCCATTTGTGGTGTGTAGGCGGTCACCTAAGTCATACAGTACGGTGGACTTCTGGACTATGTGACTGAAGCCTTTTAATCAAGAGATTAATTGTTAAATAGCCAATAACAAATATTCTTGTTCACATGTAAATGCTTTGCTCTGATGCAAATATGGCTATTCTAATGAAGAACAGCCTTTCCCACAAAATTTGTATGAACAAAACACACCTGAATGTTTGTGAATGCCAAATAAAAGGTTGTAACAAAGGCAATAGTGATTGGAATTAAAATGAATATTTAATAACACTGCTTTTCAGCTTTTAACCAGCTATCAACCACTTCAAGGATCATTGCTGTGGGACAGAAGTAAAGTCCTAGAATTGACTGGGGAATGGACTGAAGCACTGAGTATTAAAACTAAAGATTCATCTGTTCCTCCCAGGGAGTGAATGGAAGATCAAACAGTGGACTTGACTAGAGTGGACTTGACTAGCTGCTTCAGTTCTTAAAGACAGAGGCTGGAGCAAAGAGATGACCTATTTAATGGCCTTATATAACAAGGACCATGCCTCCTGGGACCATGTAGTAATTTTTGTTGTCAGAAGGGGGTCATTGTGCAATGGCGTTTGAGAACCCCTGTTCTAGGAAAACTAAAAGAACACATGACAGAGCACTAACTACTACATCTCTATAAGCGCTGTCCCAAACAGGGACTGGTGCCAACCTAAACTACCCCACATGAGAGTTTGTTACACTGGAAAATGTGAATGGCTGCCACAAAGCATGTATTTTGATCTATAGGCAGTCACAGACCTTGTTAAAGCTGATGGGCATTGATCCATTCATGCAGCAAAAATGGAAGCAATTAAGCTTTATAGAGTAAGATAGCTGAAGCAATAGAAGCCACCACCCAAGGCACTGGGCCATATGGGAAGGCCTGCGCAAGAACTAATTCAGGGAGAATAAAAGGGGTTTCCCCTGGGACTGACTGACTGGTTGCAGCTCTGTTTGTCTGTGTAGGTTTCAAAGGCAGAATGGAACAGGAACCCAAAGAGAAAGTAAGCAAAATCCTCGAGAAACAGTTGTGAGCATAGCTCTGAGAGGGAGCAGATGTAGAGCTCCTTGGGGCACAGGACTGGCTGGAAAAGCAGGTTTGGAAATTGTGAGCAAGAAAACTGCCTACTGCTGTTGTTTGTTCCTCTGATGTTCAGGGAAACAGGACTTAGTGTACATTCTATGTAAATAAACAGGACTGTACTAAAGCATATACCTGACTCATACCTGTCTTGCAAGCAAGGCCCAAATATTGGAAGGGACAACAGAGACAAAATGTTTCCCGCAGCTCTCCACTGCTCATGGAGAATGTGATAATGCTACAACCCATCAGGAGCTGCAGCATACTCCCCACTCCCATATACCTAGCCAGCACTATCAGCCTCCTCTTCAGCCCCTTTACTCCACAGAGTAAAGACAGAGCATTTCCTGTGCACATGTTTTGTGAAGATGGAGGCTTCTTGCACCAACTTTTCTATTGTGCACCCCTGAGGCACCTGAGCACAGTGTGGTCCATAGAAATTTGAGATGCATCTCTCTATAGTCATCTAGCCTTTCTCCAGCCCTGTGCCAATGCTAGATAGCTCTTTATCATGCATCATTCAGTCTCCTTTTATATGGCCTAAGCCAGAGGTGGGCAAAATACGGCCCGCGGACCGTCCTGCTCGGACCTTGAGCTCCCAGCTGCGGAGGCTAGCCTCCGACCCCTTGCCTGCTGTCCCCTCTCCCCCGCAGCCTCAGCTCACCATGCCACCAGCACTCTGGGCGGCAGGGCTGCAAGCTCCTGCCAGGCAGTGTGGCAGCAACAGCTGGTGGGTGTAGTATATTAAATTGCTCCCTGTAGGAATATGCCACTTATGGTATGCCGTAATTAGCACATTCCTACAGGGAGCAATTTAATACACTTCACCCATGTAGGGAAGGCTGTGCCTCCCCAAACAGCCCGGCGCCCGGCCCCCGCCCCCTATCCGCCCCCTCACTGCCTCCCTCAGAACCCCCAACCCATCCAAACCTCCCTGCTCCTTGTCCCCTGACCGCCCCCTCCTGGGACCTGTCGCCCCTAACTGCCACCCCAGGACCCCACCTGCTCCCTGTCCCAGCTGCCCCAAACCCTGTCCACACCCCTGCCCCCTGACAGGCCCCCCTGGGACTCCCATGCCCCATCCAACCGTCCCCTGCTCCCTGTCCCCTGACTGCCCCCTGGGATCTCCTGACCCTTATCCAACACCCCCCTCCCGCTCCCTGCCCCCTTACCATGCCGCTCAGAGCACCAGGACTGGCAGCCTTTCGAATATTGAGAGAGGATTGGGACAAGATTCCAACACTCTCATTCACACAGACCAGGATTTTCTCTTTCATGGGGCAACACACAGAGTATTGTACTACTAAGCAAAAGTACAAGCAAAAGCAGCGTCCTGCCCTTTATCATCACTGAGCCACGTTACAGACGTTTAAGGATTTTCGTTTTTCCTCACAAGTCCCTGCCCCCAGATACATCTATCACAAACCAGCAGTTATTTTCATTATTCTTATGTTGTCTTGCACAGATATCCCTTGGCTGTAGAAGCCCCAGGCACTTAAATACCAAGGTATTAGGCACCTTAGAAATTCCTAAGATGATTAGCAAAGGCCTTGAAGTATTGTACCACAAAAGACCCTGTGGCACATCACATAGCAATGTTTTCCATCTCTTTTGGTTCCTGCATATCTTCATGTAATTCTTGGATCATAATATTTACTACAAGAGGAATACAAACGATAATATCAGGCCTCTCCTTAAGGTGGAGAATGAATCTATAGAATTGCTACTAGATTGACATTAATTTGTTCCTTCTTGATACTATCTTGGTAGCGATTAGCAATGAATGTGAAGGAAATAACATTAGTGCCAGTGTTCAGTATGACATCTAGCAACATTTTTATAAATTACCCTGAAAGCTCAAGGAAAAGGGAACTGGCAATCAACCATGGGTACAATGTGTTGGGCCAAGAATGTGATTTTGGAACATTTTCATTGTGGTTTTCACTTCAGAGTAATTTGTATGATTTGGAAAGCTAGCAATATAGCTCTGTGTAAGGATGGGTTACTCAAGGTAATTTAAATGTTGCAAGGAGGGAATATTTTAATAGCTATGGACCCAAAATAAGGTCACACACTGCACACTACCTGAGAGAGACAGAGAACCCAATGTTTTTAATTTCTCACATTATCTTATACAGTACAGAGACACTTATTTTACTGTTCTTAAAATACACAGCCATTAATATGCTAATGGCATGGGCAGCAAAAGAGCAGTGCCTAATAAAATGCCCTTGTAGCTGAAACATTAGCTTTTCATATTCTTTAATGCCACTGTTCACATTGCTTCTCTCAAGAAAAGCAATGAAATAGAAGCATATTTGTGTAATATGTTGAAAGCTTTAAAATAGAGTGGTGTTACTGATGTTTTAATTTTATTCTAGGTCATGTGGCCTCTCTGCTTGGTTGATATAAGTTTAAGCTGTGGACTGTAACTGTAAGCAAGCGTGGCTAACTCATCTGAGGTTACTGCCCACTCTCTTTTTTCAACTCTTTTAGGGTTTTATGGGCTCAGCAGGACACAGGAAAACAAATACCACCATTTAGGAGATTCAGACTTAAATGATATTTTCTCCAGTACAGGATTTGATGTGATATTGCAAATGTCTAACACTTCTGAGGAACCTAGAAATAAGTTACAAAGAAACTAAGCAATATAGTGTGGTACCATGGAGGATTTAGGACCAGATTCTCAGCTGGGGTAAATCATTGTTGCTCCAATTAAGTAAGTGAAGCTACCATGATTTACACCAACTGAGGAACTGGCCTTAAATACATGGGACAGGAGACTACAAATAAACTCATAGGCTTTAAGACCAGAAGGGACCATCACGATCAGCTAGTCTGACCTCCTGAACATTGGAGGCCACAAAACAGCACCCACCCACCCACATAATAGACCCATAATCTCTGGCTGAGTTACTGAGGTCCTCCAATCTTGATTTAAAGACTCCAAGTTACAGAGAATCCACCATTTACACTAGTTTAAACCTGCAAGTGACCCGAGCCCCATGCTGCAGAGAAAGGCGAAAAACCCCAAGAGTCTCTGCCAATTTGACCGGGGGAAAATTCCTTCCCAACCCCACATACAGAGATCAGTTAGATTCTGAGCACATGGGCAAGACCCAGCAGCCAGACACCTGGGAAAGAATTCTCTGTAGTAACTCAGCACCCTCCCCATCTAGTGTCCCATCACCAGGCATTGGAGATATTTGCTGCTAGCCGTCACAGATTGGCAGATTCTAGGCAGTCTCCTCATACCATCCCCTCCATAAACTTATCAAGTTCAGTCTAGAAGCCAGTTAGGACTTTTGCCCCACTGCTCCCCATGGAAAGCTGTTCCAGAACTTCACTCCTCTGATGGTAAGAAAATGTCATCTAATTTCAAACCTAAACTTGTTGATGGCCAGTTTATATCCATTTATTTTTGTGTCCACATTGGTGCATAACTTAAAATTGTGGTTGTACTTCAGTTCAAACTGAGTATTTACATAAATGATTTAACAGGCATTAAATAAATTAAAACAATGTAATTTGATAACCCAAAGGACATTGTGCTTAGATTTTCTTAGCTTTCCTCAAAGAAATGGGGGGGGGGTGATTGCATGTTTCAAAATGTTTTCACAAAATCAACAAGGAGTCCGGTGGCACCTTAAAGACTAACAGATTTATTTGGGCATACGCTTTCGTGGGTAAAAAAAAACCCCACTTCTTGTCCATGCATCTGAAGAAGTGGGTTTTTTACCCATGAAAGCTTATGCCCATCTGTTAGTCTTTAAGGAGCCACCGGACTCCTCATTTTTGTGGATACAGACTAACACGGCTACCCCTCTGATACTAAAAATGTTTTCAGTTTATTCACACATTTTGGGTGAGCGCCTCAGCCCTGCTCCTGCCCGTTTTCACCCCATAAAAATCCAGAGCAGCAAGAGGTGTCCTAGAAGCCCCAGTTCTGGCCATGAGGGATTTCCCCCAGTGCAGGCACTGTGGCAGACAGCCATGAAAGCTGCATCCCAAGGCTCATGTCACAAGTCCTGGCATAGGGAGCAAGCTGGAGGCACGACTGGGGATGGAAAGGGCATGTCACAGGTGGGCCACAAGACACAGCACTGCAGAGATTCTGGGCAGCAGGGCAATCCCAGGCGGTTTTTGTAATTTAGGCCTCTATGTTTATCTAAATTATGCCAGAGGAGCTGGAGCATCCCAGGACTGAGAGGGCAGAAATGAAGCTAAAAGCCGCCTCACCCCTGAGAGTTCTGTGCTGTGCCTCTCAGAATCTCACACCTAACATCCAAAATACATGATACTGCAGTCGCTGCTTCTTTGACTGTCCCTCTGCACTGTGTGCTTGGCAAAAGTACCAATGCATTTCTTTATATCATTTCACTCCAACGCCTTTTCTGTCTCTTTCAGATAGATAACCATTGACCTGTTCCATGAGTTGTGCCTTCGGCTTGCTTTCATTTTGTATGCATTCCTTCTCACTGTTCACTCGTACTTCTCTAAATTCAGATCCTTTTGTTTACTGTTCTCCTTTAAATTTAGTAATTTCTTAGACTCATTTTATCTATTCTCTTCACAGAGGTTCAGTTACATTGAATGCCCCCTATTAGCCCTCCTAATCAGTCTCTTCTCTATATCCAATCCAACCTCTGAGTCCCTGTTTGCAAGGGGTTAACAAGACATGATTGGCCTTGTCTAGACTAGAATTTAAAGGGGTGACGGTATGTTAGCTAACAAACGCTAACACGTTTTAAATGTCTAAGGTAAACAAGGCACAGTGCCTTTTTAAGGTGCTAAATTGGTCAAGTTAAAGCTTGAGGTAGAGTCTCAGGTTCACCTTGACCAGTTAACATGCATTAAAACTACAATTGCCTTTTCTACCTGATGTTAACACATGTATTTAACAGGTGTTAGCTAATACCTTTTTAAAACCATATCTTTTTCCTCGTAAAGGCCCTAGATTAATCTGATTAAACCATTTTAAGTTACTTTTTATAGAGGAAAGCTTTTAAAATGAAAAATGTATTGCTCTCATAGCACTTTGTTTGCAATATTTTCTTCAGATGAAATGCTATTTAAGGCTAGTTAAAGTAACATCATTACTATTCTATATACAATGAAATGTTGCCCCGTGGCTACACCATATTAAAAAAAATTAATAAAATGCCTTTATTCTTGTATTCAAAATTTCTTCAATACCAATTTCTGCTCTTGGGTAAGCTGCCAGTGCTATAAGCAAATCAGCTAACTCTGTCTCTGCAGTATGAATTCATGGACAATTCAGGACCTCCTGCACAATCAAGCCTAATACATAGTTGTGCAGGCAGCCATTCTGCAACAGCAGCAAGAGCTGGTATGCAGAGGCAGAAACAGTTGTTGCAGCAGATACTTGCATAGCTGCTGGTGGGAATGCTGACTTCCCAAATGGTGACCAGAGAGGAGTAACAAGTTAAAAATACGGACTACATTTAAGAATCAATGAAGGTGCAAGAGCAACATACATCTCATACCCAAATAAAGTACCTTCTAGGTACTCCTAATTGTAAGCGGGGGAATAGTCCTGCTATTGTGGTGAACTTTCCTGGCTTCTGCACTACCCCAGTGAAGCGGGCTAGCGAAAGGATCTGAGTCCTCACTCCCACTTCCTTTACCCGGTGGCCTCCCTGCCCTTGAGGGCTCCCCTTCCACTCTCCTGTCTAGCAGAGTCCTCGTAATCCCAGCAAGGCTGGGCCCAGGATTCCTGGGGGGCTCGACCCCCAACGCTGCTGTGGTCACCTAGGACAGGGGCTAGGGTGTCCCCACTCCGGAGTACTCTCTCTGCACTGGGCACTTCTCTGACCCAGTGATTGTTACATACAATTTGAAGCAAATGCAAGTTATTTAATCAACAATTAATTTTAAAAATAATAAGGGGAAATGGGAAAGGTTAAAGGAAACACATCACCCCGCTCTGTGGCAGGGAACATCACAAACAGTATCTCTGGAATGTCAGGGCACTTCACAGTCTGTTCCTTGTAAGTCCCAGGCCTTCTTCTCAGGCCTTGGCTTTGCTGCAGGGATGCTGTGGGTTGGCCACTCGCTCTGGTGGTGGCCACAGGCTCTAGGTGTCAGGGCCCTTCTTCCCAGCGTCGCCCCTGCCCTGTTGGCGTTACCAATCCCCCTTCGAGTCTGGCCTGCAGAGCCTCCTGGCTGAGGCGTCTCCCTGTGTTGGGCCCACTACTCAGGGTCCCCCTCGCTCTCCCCAGCTGCTCATGACACCCGGCCCCAGACTGCTCCAGACCCAGCTCCAGCTCCACTCTGCCTCAGCACGGCTGCTGTTCTGCCTCCAGCTCCCTGGGCTGCTTTTCTGGCCCCTCTGGTTCTGGTTGCTACAGCTCTCCTCCCAGGGCAAGTCTGCTCTCTCTGGACTGTGCCTCTGGCTTTGGGGCTTCAGCTCTGCTCCCAGCACAGGGGTCTGCTCTCTCTGGGCTGCTTTTCTGGTCCCTCTGGATCTGGCACAGCTCTGCTCCCCAGCTCAGCTTGGGCCCCCGCTTTCTCCTTAGCTCGGCCCCACTCTGTCTGACCCAGGCAATTCCAGCTCACATGGAGGATGGGACCTCCCTGGCCTTCTGACTCCCTGATTAGCCTTCCTGCCCTGTCATTCAGGCTGATCTGGAGCATTGGCCTCTCCCCATTGTTCCTGGGGACTGGCAGTTTCAGGGTCCTGATTCCCCATTGACCCTTCCCCTTTGAGTACTGGGAACTAGCAACTAAAACACCCCCACTGAATGTTAGTAAGGGGGCAACAGTTCCCTTACATAATGGACAAAACTCCATGTGCATCAAAAACCATTGTACAATGGGGCTGGCCATGGCAGAAATTGGCAGTGATACAGGTTGCCCTCATTCAGTGATCTTGTGGTTCTCCTGCCACTCCGCTCGTGTCTGTAGGAAGCAATTACAGTTGCACACTTTTGATAAATTCCTTGTTTGAAATGGACTAAATTACCGTGTTGAGTCTGAAGACTATATTCATAGTCAGAATGGACAATGGTTGCAGGCAGTGGCCCTGACTGTGAATGGTCACTTGGGCTCATTGATATTGGCAACAATTTATGCTGTGCCCTATGTCTCAAAGAAATGCTTGTCTCCCACTGATTGGGGTTCAGAGAGGTAAATACAGCTGAGCTGCAGTAGTTATTTTCTGAGTGGCCTCCCACTGGGAATAGTTCTGCTCCTGTATATTTCATGATTTTCTGTATCTCAGGCAGGAGAATCCTTTGGGACCCACTACACCTACCCCACTAGACTTTATCCAAGTACAGTATATGGAGCAGCACACCCTTTTCCCCTACCTCAGTGACCCACTTAGCTGCTTGGTTGTGTAGGAATGAGCCAGTAGTACACAGGACAAGATAAACCACACCCTTGTTTGTGAATGCAGAGTTAACTATGCTACACCAAAATGTAGCAATTGTAACTAGAATCATAGAATATCAGGGTTGGAAGGGACCTCAGGAGATCATCTAGTCCAACCCCCTGCTCAAAGCAGGGCCAATCCCCAATTTTTGCCCCAGATCCATAAATGGCCCCCTCAAGGATTGAACTCACAAACCTAGGTTTAGCAGGCCAATGCTCAAACCACTGAGCTATCCCTCCCCCCCATACTACTCCTTTGTTTGCCCTCAGGATTTAAACAGATGGTTTTTGTTACCAAACTCAGCTCAATATCTAGCAAACAATAGGCCAAATTCTCAAGCAAAAGACCACAGGGTTGAGACCTCTGAGACTAGAGATGCTCATGCCTAGTTTCCCCTAACTTTTTCTCTCAAGTCATCAAAGGACACGACAAAGAAACAGAAAATATGGAATCTAAATGGAAGACTAGACTTTGCAATCAAACTCTGATCTTCAGGATGTTCATTAAAAGTTCTTGTTTTAAAGTAAAGTTTCCCTTCTCTTACATAACCTTAGACACACCATTGCAGTGGGCTAAGTGAGGGAACAAAATTAACAGGTACAAGATATTTTTACTGCTTCACCCATGAATTCACAGAATTTGCTGGGAATTTTAACACTTGTTCAAAACAGTGTATGATTCCTCATGCTGCTATCAGTGCGAGGAGGGAATCCTACATTGAACCTCTAATTAATCTGTACTGAAAGGTTTTGCATAATTATTTAACATACCTCTTCAAACTAATAAATCTGCTAAATTGGCCTCTGACAGGAGTCAAAGTACCGTCATTAAATATCTCTGCAAAATAACAGGGTTATCAAAGTGGAAGTCATTAAGCTGCCATTCCCACTGACTCTTGTGTATCTTATCAGCAACTTAGCTGTAAAATGCTTTCTGATTTAACTTACAGCAAACATATTTGTATCAATTAGTTCAGCTTATATGATCAAGGAACAAGACACAGAGACCCACAGCAAAAAAGATCAATATCTGGCCAAATATGAGACATCTATTTCATCTAATTTTAAAAACTCAGGTCTGATTTTACCACGTATCCGCTTGTTTTGCCTACATTACTTGGTCTATTGTTTCCTAATAAGAGAATATTTTGCATCTATGAAAGAGGCTGGTGGCTTAAACAATGTGTGCATATCCATAGTTTAAACTGAATTTCCATTATACTATCAAAAAAAGAAAAGGAGTACTTGTGGCACATTAGAGACTAACAAATTTATTTGATCATAAGCTTTCGTGAGCTATAGTTCACTTCATTGGATGCATTCAGTGGAAAATACAGTGGGAAGATTTATATACATAGAGAACATGAAACAATGGATGTTACCATACACACTGTAAGGAGAGTGATCAAGTAAGGTGAGCTATTACCAGCAGGAGAGCGTGGGGGGGGGGGGAGGGGAGGGGAAACCTTTTGTAGTGATAATCAAGGTGGGCCATTTCCAGCAGTTGACAGGAACATCTGAGGAACAGTGGGGGGTGTATGCCAACATTTTTATGGCTGACTTAGAACAACGCTTCCTCAGCTCTCGTCCCCTAATGCCCCTACTCTACTTGCGCTACATTGACGACATCTTCATCATCTGGACCCATGGAAAAGAAGCCCTTGAGGAATTCCACCATGATTTCAACAATTTCCATCCCACCATCAACCTCAGCCTGGACCAGTCCACACAAGAGATCCACTTCCTGGACACTATGGTGCTAATAAGCGATGGTCACATAAACACCACCCTATACCAGAAACTGACTGCCCGCTATTCCTAGCTGCATGCCTCCAGCTTTCACCCAGACCACACCACACGATCCATTGTCTACAGCCAAGCTCTACGATACAACTGCATTTGCTCCAACCTCTCAGACAGAGACAAACACCTACAAGATCTCTATCAAGCGTTCTTACAACTACAATACCCACCTGCTGAAGTGAAGAAACAGATTGACAGAGGTAGGAGAGTACCCAGAAGTCACCTACTACAGGACAAGCCCAACAAAGAAAATAACAGAAGGCCACTAGCCATCACCTTCAGCCCCCAACTAAAACCTCTCCAACGCATCATCTAGGATCTACAACTTATCCTGAAGGACGACCCATCACTCTCACACATCTTGGGAGACAGGCCAGTCCTTGCTTACAGACAGCCCCCCAACCTGAAACAAATACTCACCAGCAACCACACAACAGAACCACTAACCCAGGAACCTATCCTTACAACAAAGCCCATGCCAACTGTGTCCACATATCTATTCAGGGGACACCATCATAGGGCCTAATCACATCAGCCACACTATCAGAGGCTCGTTCACCTGCACATCACCCAATGTAATATATGCCATCATGTGCCAGCAATGCCCCTCTGCCATGTACATTGGTCAAACTGGACAGTCTCTACGTAAAAGAATAAATCAAATGTCAAGAATTATAACATTCAAAAACCAGTCGGAGAACACTTCAATCTCTCTGGTCACTCGATTACAGACCTAAAAGTCGCAATTCTTCAATAAAAAAAACTTCAGAAACAGACTCCAATGAGAGACTGCTGAATTGGAATTAATTTGCAAACTGGATACAATTAACTTAGGCTTGAATAGAGACTGGGAGTGGATGGGTCATTACACACCCCCCACCCCCCACTGTTCCTCACACGTTCTTGTCAACTGCTGGAAATGGCCCACCTTGATTATCACTAGAAAAGCTTCCCCCCTCCCACCCCCGCTCTCCTGCTGGTAATAGCTCATCTTAAGTGATCACTCTCCTTACAGTGTGTATGGTAACACCCATTGTTTCATGTTCTCTATGTATATAAATCTCCCTACTGTATTTTCCACTGAATGCATCTGATGAAGTGAGCTGTAGCTCATGAAAGCTTATGCTCAAATAAATTTGTTAGTCTCTAAGGTACCACAAGTACTCCTTTTCTTTTTGCAAATACAAACTAACATATTGTAACATGATTAGCTAACCAATTATATCCCACCACCTTAATTAGTTTACACCCAGCAAAATTAATTATACAGCAGACAGAAACAATCACAGAACCAGACAGAGACCATGCAAATAAACAATAACAAAGTGCAAACTATAATGACAAAACAATACAGAAGTGAGGATTTTACAGCTACATCTATAAAGACATAAGGGTTTCCCAGCTGTGTCTATTGATAAGTGAGTTCTTTCCAAACAGAAAACTATCAAACTAAGTTTTCCTTTTACATCTTCTGGGCTCTTCCCTTTCTCTGGAGGTGATAGATCGGATCACCTTTCTAACAGCCCCAGATTGCCTTATTTCAATATGACTAGTTTGGAATGTGAGGATGTGACCATAGGCTTCCCAGCTTATGGCTGCTCCCACTGCTTAGCCAAAGGCCTTAGCTAAAGAACAGGGCCTCAGACTGTCACAGTGAGAGAAGGCCCTTACACAGGCAGACAGTGATCTTGATTCTTTCTTTTATACCTCTATAACTAGCTAAGTGATAAGAGTACACCTAAATTCTTAAAGTATAGGCCTTTGCAGACAGGCCTGAATATCTATATCCTAGCAGATACTATTACCAGAAAATCTATTGAGCAGCCAGTGTGACCTCTGCCCACATGTGGTCCACCAAAGGGAGAAAATTGTTGCATGTTTCTGCACCAGTACAGCTCTAGTGGTGCTACTAAGTGGAAGCTGTAGTGCAGAGAAACGCCAGGATAAATACCACTGTGTTGCCATGGTATCATCTAACCTAGTGGAGTTGCACCAACGAAGAAAAATTACACAAGCCTGTTGTCATAGTTGAGGGCAACTGCACCTGTATTTCCCATCAGTGGTCCAGCAAGGGCACCCCAGCTCAGGCTTCCATTTCCCCAGCTGTTGCCTTTTTTGGGTAGAGACCCGTGTCTCACTCCCATCTGACTGGGGTATTTCCAGGCTGCACAGGTCCCTGTCTTCACTACGTTATCCCCAGCAGAGATGGACTGCCCAAGCACACCTTGTTTTCTGTTCATAGACAGTTAACATGTTGTGACAAAGTTTCTCCTCTGCCTTGGTGGGTCCTGCATTTACTGGCGGATTTGCTCGCCTCAGAGATTCACAGCAGCCCTCAGTTTGGCCACTTTTGCTAGTGGCTCAACCCTGCCGTTCACTCAGCTAACCTCATCACTAGCCAGCATCGGAAAAAGGAAGAACAATCCCCACAGTCTCTGCTGATCCACCATGTGGGTCAGGGAACAGCCCAGAGACCCTCCTCTCTGGTGGAACCCACATTCCAGGTCAACTCCTCCTGTGTCTGATCAGGAGTTGGGAGGTTTGGGGGAAACTTGGGCCCACCCTCTACTCCGGGTTCCAGCCCAGGGCCTTGTGGACTGCAGCTGTCTAGAGTGCCTCCTGGAACAGCTGCACAACAGCTACAACTCCCTGGGCTACTTCCCCATGGCCTCCTCCCAACACCTTCTTTATTCTCACCATAGGACCTTCCTCCTGATGTCTGATAATGCTTGTACTCCTCAGTCCTCCAGCAGTACGCCATCTCAGCTCCTAGTGCCTCTTGCTCCCAGCTCCTTGCACGCACACCACAAACTGAAGTGAGGTCCTTTTTAAACTCAGGTGCCCTGATTAGCCAACCTGCCCTAATTGATTCTAGCTGCTTCTTAATTGGCTCCAGGTGTCCGAATTAGCCTGCCTGCCTGAATTTGTTCCAGCAAGTTCCTTCTGTTTCAAAAAACTTCCCCTGTTACCTTACCCAAGGAAAATGGACCTGCTTAATCTGGGACTAATATATCTGCCTTATAACACTCTCCTGTAGCCATCTGGCCTGACCCTGTCACAATGTGTAATTGTTACAGTGTTAAATTACCACCCAGTTTTTTCTATTTTATTCTTAAGGTGATACCCTACAGAGAAAATATATTAAAAACAATAAATGAACCTACACACATGGTAATCAGTTTACCAGGGTTCAGCCCAACTCTAACATGGGTTCCGGCAGGAGCAGCCCTTCAAATCCCCACCCAAGGGGATTCCTTGTGGTTACAAGTTCATCACAGCTTCTGCTCAGAACAAGCACCCAGTCTTATGCGGCCTCAGTAGATCCAATCCTTTCAACTCTACCCAAAGGATAGGGACCCTCCATGGATCAGAGGTTCTGTCCACTTGCTGGCTCAGGAAGAAGGCCTAGAGCCAATTTAAAACCAGGCTATTTATCCAAAAATCCTTTCTGTGCCTGTGGTGCCTGGATAATCCAGTTTGAATTAATATATGCACACCTCTCCAGGGGGTGGCTTCAAAGGCTGAAAACAGAGGAAGTACATTAGCATCCCCCCTCTTCCTAGAAAAGGAGGCTAATAATAATAAGGTGGAAGCGCAACTGGTTGTAAAACTGTAGACACAGAGTAGTTATCAATGGTTCACAGTCAAGCTGGAAGGGCTAGCAATCAAGCAACACTATCATAGGACCCAACCACACCAGCCACACCGTCAGAGGCTCATTCACTTGCATATCTACTAATGTGATATATGCCATCATGTGCCAGCAATGCCCCTCTGCCATGTACATTGGCCAAACCAGACAGTCTCTATGTAAAAGGATAAATGGACACAAATCAGACATCAGGAATGGTAACATACAAAAGCCAATAGGAGAAAACTTTAATCTCCCTGGACATTCAAAAACAGATTTAAAAGTAGCCATACTTTTAACAAAAAATCTTTAAAAACAGACTTCAAAGAGAAACTGCGGAGCTACAATTCATTTCTAAACTTAACACAAATCAATTTGGGTTTGAATAGGGACTGGGAGTGGCTGGCTAACTACAAAAGCAATTTTCCCTCTCTTGGTATTGACACCTCTTCATCAATTATCCACCCTGACTAAACTGGCCTTCAACATTGGTTCTCCACTTGTAAGGTAACTCCCCCTCTTCATGTGCCTATATATATATATATATATATATATATATATATATATATATGCCTATATCTGTAATTTTCACTCAGTGAAGAAGTGGGTTTTTTACCCACGAAAGCTTATGCCCAAATAAATCTGTTAGTCTTTAAGGTGTCACTGGACTCCTCGTTGTTTTTGTGGATACACACTAACATGGCTAGCCATCTGATAAATGGCAAACAGAGTTCACTTATAAAATTTGCAGATGATAGCAAGCTGGGAGGATTTGCAAGCACGTTGTGTGTAGAGTTAGAATTCGAAATCAGCTTGACAAACTGGAGAAATGGTCTGAATTAAACAGGATGAAGTTCAATAAGGACAAATGCAAAATACTACACTTAGGAAGGAATTATCAATTGCACAAACACAAAATGGGAAATGACTGCCTAGGAAGGAGTACTGCAGAAAAGGAGCTGGCGGTTATAGTGAATCACTAACTAAATATGAGTCAACAATGTAATACTGTTACTAAAAAAGCAAACACTATTATGGACTGTATTAGCAGGAGTGTTATAAGCAAGACACAAGAAGTAATTCTTCCACTCCACTCAGCATTGATAAAGCCTCTACTGGAGTACTGTGTCCAGTTCTGGACACCACACTTTGGAAAAGATGGGGGCAAATTGGAGAAAGTCCAGAAGAAAGCAACAAAAATGATGAAAAAAGTCTAGAAAACATGACCTACAAGGAAAGATTGGAAAAAAGTGGGGGGGTTGTTTAGTCTAGAGAAGACTAGAGGGGGAGAACATGATAACAATGTTCAAGTACATAAAAAGTTATAAAAAGGAGGGTGAAGGATTGTTCTCCTTAAACACAGAGGACAGAATAAGAAGTAATGGGCTTAAACTGCAGCAAGAGAGATATAGGTTGTACATGAGGAAAATCTTCTGAATTATAAGGGTAGTTAAGCACTGGAACAATGGTTCTCAACACTGTGGGGATACACAGAGGTCTTCCAGGCAATACATCAACTCATCTAGATATTTGCCTAGTTTTACAACAGACTACATAAAAAGCACTAGCAAAGTCAGTACAAACTGTATTTTACCCTATTTTTTTCTGTAGTTATGCAGGCCAAGCTTTTCAAAAGTGACAACTGATTTTGAACACCCAACTTGAGACAGCCTAAACAGAGCAGATTTCTGAGAGTTGACGCTCACTACTTTCAGGAGCCTCCAGCTGGGCACCACAAAAAGGAGGCACCCCAAATCATTCATCACTTTTGAAAAATTTTGCCTAATCTTTGAAAACAGCTCAGTGCTACCCAAATTCCTTGATTCAAAGTACAGGAGTATACGCACATTCCACAGCACCATGCACCTGTATCATTTAATCTGTGTATATCTGACTTTGTAGAAAGTAAATGAAACAAACTAACTCCTGATTTACACAGGGTATGTCTACATGCAATTGAGGGGTATGACTGGCACTCCTATAAACATACCCAAACTAGCTTTAATCTAGCTAATGCAGGCACCGAAGCAATGCAGCTGCAGCACCATGGACTAGCCACCCAGTGGATTATCCAGGGGTCAGGGAAGACCATACTACCATGGGTTTTACTACTTTGCTACTCAAGCAAGCTAGATTTTACACCTAACTGGTTTGTCGCATGAGCTGCAATCCTACCTCGTGATTGCAGTGTACGCATACCCACACTCAGTATATTTAAATGCAATGCCAGATATTTAAGGTACATCAAGAACATTTTGCTATTGGAAAAACTGACATGTTATCATTGGAACCAAGCAGGCCATTAATGAACAGTAAAATCATAATAATGTTCATATTTATCAAGTAGCCCATTAGTACTTATTCCAGAAGTCATTGCAAGCAATAAGTAGAAGAAAGGTGAGAGATACTGATGATTCCTACCAGCCTCTTGTTCAATACCATTTAATTCAAAATAATAGAAGCTAGCACAAGCAATGGAAAGATCAGATTTCATGTTTTGTTGTTTGTGCTAATAATGCACTACTAATATTTATGACAACTGGAGAAACAAATTTCAACCTCTCTCTCCCCCTTTCTCTCTTTTTTTTTCTTTCTTAATTTGTTTCCAAGTCTTCCTGACCTAACAAAATAGAAAAACTAATTCACAGAGGGAAAATATCCCCCCACAAACAGAAAGACAAATTTACAGGCATCTTTATCTTCCTTAGTCAAAATACAAGATTTTTTTCTTGTAGTTCTTCACAATAGTCTCTCTCTATCAGGCCTATTCTAATTTCCATTAGCATTAATAAGAGTTGTGAGTTCACATCAAGAGGAGAATATGCCTGATGTGAAGTCTTCAAATTGAACAAAATATTTAAATGAATAGATTGAGAAGAGATTTGAGTCAACTGACGCAGTTTGCAACAAGCCTATGAAGGATTATAAAATTACTTATCTTAGCAGACCTAAAAAGATTTCATTCTTGAACAAAAAGGGCTAAATATAGGCCAACAACAAGGGCTATAAAATCTTTCTATAACAATGCAAGAATAAAAAGGTAACATTATGTATAAGACTACATTATTCTATGAAAAAGCAAGGAATTTAAAAATAGCCCTGTGTGCTTTAAAATGCTTACAAGAGAGCTTATTCTTGTCATAAAAAGGTGCTGACGAAGGAACGTCTTATGATTAACACTCAGAACAAAGAGTGAGAACTGAGTTCTGTTCCTGTCTTTGACTCATATGTCCTGTGTAGCCCTCAGCCAAGTAACTTGCCCTCTTGTTATTCAATTTTCTCATCTGTAATACGGGGATACTACTACTTCCCACTTTGTAAGGCTTAATTACTAATGTTTGCAATATTCTTTCAGTCCTCATACAGAAGGAGCTATAGAAGAATAACACATTTGCATTCCTTTTAAGGGAAATCTTAGGGACAGAGGAAATGCCATACCTGATCAGCTCACTGATCCACCTACTTTGCTAAGCTGTCTTTAATAATGATTAGTACAAGAAGTTTCTGAGGGTGACATAAAACCCTCTTCATGTACAATTATGCAATAACAGTCCTATGGAAGAATATTTTGTTTTCATCAAAATTTTAAGTAGAATTTTTTTTACTTTTTGTCAAAAAAAATGAAAACCCCCAAATTACCAAAATCCAAAACTTCTCAGTTGCAAACCAAAAGATTTTCATCTGGAAACTTTTGAAAACCAAAACATTTTTAACCTGCCAAAACCACAAAATCTTTCAGTTTTCAGCTAAAAACATTCAGTTGGGGAGGTTTTGATTTTCTAATAAAAAATATAAAATTTCAGAAGAAAATAGACACTTGCAACAACAACAACAAAAAATTTAGTCAAAACCCCAATTTCTTTTGTGGAAAAAATTTTCACTGGAAAATTTTCAGCCAGACCCCTTTATAAGAGAGATCCAGAGATGATTCAGGCCATTAGCCAACAACTAGCTTCAAATGTTAGGAGGACACTTTTATTTGTATTTGTAGAAATTTTATTTTGGGGAATAAAAATGTCCAATGCCCTCTACTTATAAGTTAACTGGCACCTTTGGTGGAAATCAAAGGGGAGAGAGAGAGAGAGAGAGAAAGGCTTGTATGAATAAGGGAGACTAAAATATCTCTTATTCACAGTGGCAATGTTTCTATAGAGTGGCTTTCTCTTGATAGTTTCCAAGAGACAGATCCTCATTTCATAGTTCCATTGACTTCAATGCAGCTATGACAATTTAGATCAGGTGAAGATATGCCCTTAAGATTTTAAAATGGTTGTCCCAAGGACATCCTTTAAACTCATATCTCCTTCTCTGTGGAAGTCTGAGAAACAACAAACAACCTACAAAATAGATTAGAAACATAATCTTGCTGGTTCTTGAAATCTGTCAAGTAGGCTAACACTGGCCTCAAAACACTGCAAAACTATAAGATCTATGAAATATTAAAGAAAGTGATAAACTTGCCAACAGAGATCAGCTTCTGCCTATGATGCTTTGAGGGCTCTTTGATAATGGCAAACTTCAAACTACAGAAAAGATTGTGCACTTTTGTTATTGAGGAGGGAGTGTATAGGCCTAAAGTGGACAGTTTTAGCAAGCTTTGCCATTCTGTACTGGTTTTGGCTGGAGCAAATGCTTCCTCTGTGCATATCTTTATGACTATAGCCAGCATTACTAACAATGAAAGGATCTTTCTAAAAAGCTCAATATTCTATGGCTTTTATCAAAAAAAGAATATAACCCACTTTTCTTCACTCATGTTTAATACAAAGAAAGGAGACTATGGGACAGATTTTCCAAAGGACTAGTTACACACACATAGGAGCACTGATAAGCTGCACTTTTCTATGCCAGGGCAATGAAATCTCTTGCAAAAGTCTCTTGTGCACACTGCCCTATCTATGAAGTCTCACCTCAAAGTAGTTGCTTTTAGGATCGACAATGTAATTTAGTCTCTATGTACTGCAGTTGATACACTCTTGTCAGATTTGTTTCAGAGTACAGCAGGGTAGATACAATACTTGAGTTAATAATACAGAGGAAAATCTGCCCCTGTGTAGCAGTTTGAGCAAGGAGTTTATACACGGGAGCCAAACCCTGTCAAACATCCCACTCTGCCATCAGTTTTCCCACATTCCCCCAAGACATATCATTAAACATATTTTATTCCTAATAATTTATGATTATAGAAGCATTTATAAGTAGGGTGACGATCACTGTGCTTTTCATGATTCAGATTGGAACCCATCAATATTATCACAGAGGAAACAACAAATCTATTATTTTCTATCAATATCACACTCATGACTATGGTATCAAAGGACCTGACCCTGTCTCTTGCAACACCATACCTTTAAAGGACAGAAGGTGAAGAAAATCCTAGCTAACAGGCTAAGTGGCAGGGATTCTGGAGTCCATAGTTAGTGAAAAGTTTGAACAAAATACAGCTAGTGATAAAATCTAAGACACATATCCTGCAACCCATTCTGAATGGGCCAACCCCTATATCCACGCAGAGCACAGGCATAAGAGTCTTCATGCAGATCAGATCACAGGATCAGGGCCTAAATGTGTCTAGAGCTGAACTTAAACAAGTTAAAGGTAGACACAAGTACCAGATTCCCACTCTTATGAGCTTTATTCATCAGACAGGTTTCAGAGTAACAGCCGTGTTAGTCTGTGTTCGCAAAAAGAAAAGGAGTACTTGTGGCACCTTAGAGACTAACCAATTTATTTGAGCATAAGCTTTCGTGAGCTACAGCTCACTTCATCAGATGCATACTGTGGAAAGTGTGGAAGATCTTTTTATATACACACAAAGCATGAAAAAATACCTCCTCCCACCCCACTCTCCTGCTGGTAATAGCTTATCTAAAGTGATCACTCTCCTTACAATGTGTATGATAATCAAGTTGGGCCATTTCCAGCACATCAGACAGATAGCTGAAGAGATCTGGTAGATCACAAACATAGTGGGTGTAAAAAGAACAGGAGTACTTGTGGCACCTTAGAGACTAACAAATTTATTAGAGCATAAGCTTTCGTGGGCTACAGCCCACTTCATTGTATGCATAGAATGGAACATAGAGTAAAAAGATAGATATATAGATATATATAGATATACAGAGAAGGTGGAAGTTGCCATACAAACTGTAAGAGGCTAATTAATTAAGATGAGCTATTATCAACAGGAGAAAAAAACTTTTGTAGTGAAAATCAAGATGGCCCATTTAGACAGTTGACGAGAAGGCGTGAGGATACTTAACATAGGGAAATAGATTCAATATGTGTAATGACCCAGCCACTCCCAGTCTCTATTCAAACCCAAGTTAATGGTATCTAGTTTGCATATTAATTCAAGATCAGCAGTTTCTCGTTGGAGTCTGTTTTTGATGCTTTTTCTGTTTGTAGATAGTTATAGGACCCCAGCAGCATGTTAAAAGACCTGCATTGACTATACACTATAAAATTGTTGTTGTCATGTAATGTAATATATTTATAAGCCAAAAAGGTTGTCTGATATTATTGCAGCAAACGAAAAAGCAAATGAAATAAAGGTACTCTGAAACCAGAAGCAGCTCACAATTATGTTAAATTATTAAGCAACGGCTCAGGGATAGAAATTGTAACAGACGGAGCCATTCAAGCAAATTCATTATTATAACAGTACTGTGTCCTCATATGCCACATACAATTGACACATTTTTGCAACTGAAATTCCAAAACAAAAGTAAATCTGTAAGAACTGACTGGATCACATGATTCAAAATGCATGAGAGAGGGAGGAGGAGTGGGTGAATTTAAAGGTAAAAGCTAAAGTGCCAGCTTCCAAAGGCCCACCAGGGAGCATTCTGTCAGGCAGGGATCACCAGGGCATTGAAGAACCCTGCTAACTCCCAGCACTGGTGTATCATAGGATGTACCATGACAGCTCTCTATCACCAAAGATTTCCCTGTGCACGAGGAATCCTTTTGTGGCAAGATCCACCAGTTTTAGGGCTTGTTTGCACTGAGGGAGCAGCAAAAAATGTCCCCAATGAACCAAAGGCTCGGGGCATTCAATTATCACCGTAGCATGTTGAATGTGGGAGAACATTAAGAAAAGGAGTACTTGTGGCACCTTAGAGACTAACCAATTTATTTAGCATGAGCTTTCGTGAGCTACAGCTCACTTCATCAGATGCATACCGTGGAAACTGCAGCAGACTTTATATATACACAGAGAATATGAAACAATACCTCCTCCCACCCCACTGTCCTGCTGGTAATAGCTTATCTAAAGTAATCATCAGGTTAGGCCATTTCCAGCACAAATCCAGGTTTTCTCACCCTCCACCCCCCCACACAAATTCACTCTCCTGCTGGTGATAGCCCATCCAAAGTGACAACTCTTTACACAATGTGCATGATAATCAAGTTAGGCCATTTCCTGCACAAATCCAGGTTCTCTCACTCCCTCACCCCCCTCCAAAAACCCACCCCCATACACACACAAACTCACTCTCCTGCTGGTAATAGCTCATCCAAACTGACCACTCTCCAAGTTTAAATCCAAGTTAAACCAGAACATCTTGGGGGGGGGGGTAGGAAAAAACAAGAGGAAATAGGCTACCTTGCATAATGACTTAGCCACTCCCAGTCTCTATTTAAGCCTAAATTAATAGTATCCAATTTGCAAATGAATTCCAATTCAGCAGTTTCTCGCTGGAGTCTGGATTTGAAGTTTTTTTGTTTTAAGATAGCGACCTTCATGTCTGTGATTGCGTGTGATTGTGTTTGTGTGTGTATGGGGGTGGGTTTTTGGAGGGGGGTGAGGGAGTGAGAGAACCTGGATTTGTGCAGGAAATGGCCTAACTTGATTATCATGCACATTGTGTAAAGAGTTGTCACTTTGGATGGGCTATCACCAGCAGGAGAGTGAATTTGTGTGAGGGGGTGGAGGGTGAGAAAACCTGGATTTGTGCTGGAAATGGCCTAACCTGATGATTACTTTAGATAAGCTATTACCAGCAGGACAGTGGGGTGGGAGGAGGTATTGTTTCATATTCTCTGTGTATATATAAAGTCTGCTGCAGTTTCCACGGTATGCATCTGATGAAGTGAGCTGTAGCTCACGAAAGCTCATGCTCAAATAAATTGGTTAGTCTCTAAGGTGCCACAAGTACTCCTTTTCTTTTTGCGAATACAGACTAACATGGCTGTTACTCTGAAACCTGTCATTATGGAGAACATTAAGGTTCTAATCTTTGGCCAACAGAGATCAAGCACATCACTTACAGCTTGATTCATCAAAAATCATGTATGGCTTACTGATCAGGATGATTTCTCATTACCTCTGTGCAGCAGGAGACAAAACTAGTTTTTGTTGACTAGGAACCTAACATACTGTGCAAGTAATTTTTTTATTGTGCCCTGCAAATCAATCCACAGATAACCAGGGCTGTCATCTTCCCTGGGAATACTGTGTCTGCCTTCTCACTGAAGGCAACATACTTGAATAAAAAGGGGAGGGGGAGAGTGCAGTGGTAAAGATTTTGAAGAATAGTCTTCCTAGCTTTTAATGTGCATTGTCTGAAAATAAATTCACTTTGTAATAGGAAAGGAACATGAAGTAGAAAAGGCATTTGCAGATTTCTTATTTTCCTCTGAGAAGAATCTTATCAGTTTACACATTATTCACAGAGTGATTTTTTTTTCTCCCCATCATTGAAGGTCCACCCTATTGAATGGATACTGCTCTGTTCAGTAGTTTTGAAATTTGACCTCCTCCATCAGTAAATAGGAAGTAAATAAGTCAGTTGAGAACAGGTTGTGACCCCCAGAACTTGAGTTACAAGTGCTGACTAAAACTGGTACATCTCCTATAAGTCATGCTAGACTTATTTTATATTCTGTGTCACTTCAGTTTGGATTGACGTGTACTAAGTGTGATCAAAATCTTATAGAAAAAGTGAGCTGTTAACACAGGATTCTTATAACTTTACTTAGACCAAGAATACACAGTCATACTTGACAGTACATCTATATCTATATGTTCTGGAGTTTTTATGTGCTGCAGATTTGCTTTAAACTGTACAAAAGAAAATTAAGAAAACTACCATTCAGGTCTTTTCAGACACTTCTTCTGGTAGCCTAATCAATGACTTTACACACATAGTACTCCCCTGTGTAACTGGAGAAATTTCTCCCAATAAGAAATCCATCTACTAAACAGGAGTTTGTGTGCACTACAATTCATTTTAAATGCATAGTGAAATATAAAACATTTCTGTGTCTGCCTTTTTTTGTTATGTGTGGTCTTTTGTTTGTATGAACTGGGAACTGGCTACATAAGGGGAGTTTATGGGACAGATGAAACCAAACAAGGAGCCGAGCAAGTGAGTTTGAAGATACTTGGTTGGCTGAGTGCACGTAGGGAATGCTAGGAATGACACAAGTTACTTCATTTTAGGCTTCTTTGGCTCCGGTTGGGAAATAGTCTCACAGCTTAGGGGGAACAGGTAATTCAGATTTCTTCTGAATGAGGTTTTGGATGGGAAATACTAGATCTGTTTTAAATAAGGCTGATGCATTTGACAGTTTTATCCGTGGGGGTGGGAGGGCCAAACAGATCTGAGATGTATTACTGAGTCCCAACTGCATGATCCCGTCAGCCTGTTTGGCACAGCTGCTATCTTCTGGGTACTTAGGGATCCATCAGCTTCGAGCAGAATGAAGAGGTGGCGGAGAAGCAGCAATATTTTCATTTAACTTGCAGTGCACAGTATGGTTAACTGTGGAGATGTCTTTCTCGATAGTAGCTATTGCAAATGAGCCTGCTGAAGTTCCAACTATTTGTTTCTCGTGTTGTAGTGCCTTGGTTAGACTGGGGATTTTGCACTTGAATTCTTTGAGCTCTCGTTGGAGCTCTTATATTGGAGGACTTCAGCCAATGGACAGATGTCATATTGGATGGCTGGCACCTGTTTTCCTGGAAGTAACAGTCTCTGGGTTTTGCCCACAGTATCAACAGAAGCTCCCTTAGTGCTGGCCATAGGCTCAACCTTATCACTGGATCTGGATGGAAACTGCCACAATTTGAGTCATTCCTTTTGACCGATGCATCATCTCCAATTTAATGCCTGTTATCAATGCCAGAGCTACTTTATTTCTAGACAATTCCTAGGGATTTTTATAGTGCCCTTTCTGGCTGAGGCATAGCTAATTTCCCTTTTCAGCCAGGGAGTTGATCAGTCACTGACAGCTATTATCAGCTATTCCAGGAGGGCTGCTTTCTACTTAGACCCTCTTTGTCCCCTTGTTGTTTCTTCGTGTCAGACTGACAAAAACTGGGCAGACACTTCCACGCTGGTGGTTTATTCTATAATCCGATTTAACCAAACCAGTAACAAATGTGTGCTCCTGGATTGCTATACTAGGTTAATATGGAGGCACAGGCAGTCAGTCCCCTTACACCCTCTAGCCCTGGGATTAGCAACATTTGGCAGAACCTAATGTGTAGTGGCCATAGTGGTTTTAGTGTTGTCCAGGAGATGGAGTAAGTAGGGTACAGAGTGGAGAGGAGATGCCTGAGACCTCTCCTAGAGTTTGAAAATTGTATCTTTTTGGTACAGGGATTCTATGAGTGCATACAAGAAAGTTCAGTCTGGGGCAAAGAGGTGTTACTTGTCCTCAGCCGTAGACATCGTGATTCAAATGGGCCTCATTCATGGAGTAAAGAACTACTCATTGTGAGTAATGGTGGCAGAACTAGGCCCTGTGCTAATAATACTGACTCTAAACAAGCTTGAAAAATCTGAAGTAATTTGGATCGTGGGTGTGATGCAGTCTAAAGGGGAAGGTGACCATCGACCACTCACCACTTGTACAAAATTGTGATTTATCTTGCAAAGTATGCCTTGTGAGGTATCACTGGAAAAAACTGTAATCTGCTTGTTACAATGTGTTATATCAACGTGTGTGGAAAACATGAAATGTTGCTATATGTTTGTAACTCAAACATATTATGGGTCTGAGAAACACCCATAGGTTAGTTCTTTAGAAATAACAAAGAAGTTGTAAACAAGGGCATCTGCACATCATCCCCAAAGACACCTCAGACAGCAGGTAGGCAAAGGTGAAAGCTAGAATCTGCAATTCAGATGAAGGGTGGATGACAGAGCACGTACACCATGGAACCGCCCGACCTATAACAAGGCCAGGATTTTTCCATCAAAATTGGTCAAGGTATAAAAATGGAGAACAAAGGTCCCTGGCCACCTCTTTCCTACCCCATCTCGGGGCTGTGAATGCTGACAGGGAAGTTTTGAACAAAAAGGACTGAGGTCCCCAAAACTACTTGGGCAACCCGGAAAGACTTATAGAAAACTAGCAGATTTAACATCCCTACTACATACTCAGATCCAACTGTAATGTGTTTTATCTGCCTTAACCTCTTAATAAGGTTTAATAAGGCACACTTCTCTTCTTAGTTAAGAACTCTTTAGATAGTTTACTAAGGATTGGTTACAACATTGTTTTTGGTGTAAGTCCTGAGCATCCATTGGCCTGGGTAAGTCACCAGCCCCCTGGGGCTGGAGAACCTAATGTGTAGTGATTTTCTGTTTTAATAACCTTTCATCACAGCAGTCCAGTTTGTCCGGGTGGTAATATAGGCTAGAGCAGGGATCGGCAACGTTTGGTACGTGGCCCACCAGGGTAAGCCCTCTGGCGGGCCAGACCAGTTTGTTTACCTGCCGCGTCTGCCGGTTCAGCCGATCGTGGCTCCCACTGGCCACGATTCGACGCTCCAGGCCAATGGGGGCTGTGGGAAGCGGCGCGAGCTGAGGGATGTGCTGGACACCCTTTCTGAAGCCCCCACTGGCCTGGAACGGTGAACCACGGCCAGCTGAAGCTGCGATCCGCCGAACCTGCAGACGCAGCTGGTAAACAAATCGGCCCGGCCTGCCGGGGGCTTACCCTGGTGGGCCACATGCCAAACATTGCCAATCCCTGCTCTAGCCCATATTACCACCCAGACAAACTGGACTGCTGTGATGAAAGGTTGTTAAAACCAAAAATCACTACACATTAGGTTCTGCCAAACGTTGCTGATCCCTGGGCTAGAGGGTGTAAGGAGACTGCCTGTGGCTCCATATTAACCTAGTATAGCAATCCAGGAGCACACATTTGTTACTGGTTTGGTTAAATCGGATTATAGAATAAACAACCAGCGTGGAAGTGTCTGCCCAGTTTTTGTCAGTCTGACATGAAATTGGCTCTCTCAGCTGTGATCCACACCAGGCATGGTAACAATGGAGTAGGATCACATGGCCATTTCCTAATAGCTGTATTGCAGCCATGCTTCCAACAACAGACTCAGAAGCCTACGCCTGGTATATTTTTCTGCCTCTCTTGATATATGCACTTCAGACATAGTTTAGAGAGATATAATAGCATATCAACAACTTTTGTTTATGAATTTCCTAGATCTAATGGGGACCATTCTGGCTGAATGGTATTGGGGACACATGAGAAGAGTACTTGGTTCCAAACAAACTCACTCTGAATGTGATTCTGGCTTGTTCAATATAAAACCTGCCTCATAAAACTGGCTCAGAGATGCAACTGTTCATCACATCAGCCTCTTCTTTATCAGATGCCAACTTCTTTGATGTAGGCTGAAAAGCCCATCCTTAGCCAGGGCACTAAGTTCCTATAGCAAGATTAATGCCAGAATTCCTATGAAAGGCTGACACTTGATGTATTCAGAGCATCTTTTTAGGCTAGGTTTTACACTTGTGCATGTATCCAAATGAGTGCCCACTGGGCTATGGCTACAGATCAGTAGTAGCTTATACAAGGTGAATAAATGATGTTTAAATGATGTGTCAGAAAGTTGGGTCACCAATTACAATCTCAGAGCCAAGGATTCGAAGAAGCCTCAACCTAGTTTATAAACTTGTATCCACAGTTTTACAGCCACAAATTCTGTGTTTTTGAGAGTACAGATGACTGTTCATGAAAAACATTATCCTACAGTTTGACCATAGTGAACCACATTGAGTTGTAAGATTTCCATTACAGACGTAATAATTACCTTATTAAGCAAGCCCATGCACTTTACATTCAAGTTCCCATCTGTAAGTGCACACCATTTTCATGAATCACCACTCATTGAACATTATAATCACAATGGATCTTTGATAAAGGAAAATGTAGGGGATTTAATGTCAGTGAGATTCAGTGCGTGCTGCCACTGTAACATAGGCTACAGGTCAACATTTTCAAACCTGTGTGTCTTTAAAGTTAAGCACAAATCCACATTTAAGCATATAAGTAAATGACTTAGATACCCACAACTCCCATCACATTCACCGTGAGCCAAGCATGCTCAGGACCTCTGAAAATCCAACCATTTATTTAGGAGCTTACACCTAGATTTAGACACCCACATTTGAAAATGTTAACTGTAGTTTTTTCCTCAAAGCATGTAGGCCCCAATCGTATTCTCACTGAATTCAATGGCAAATGGCCCAGAATGAATTGACTTATCAGGCTGAACAATTGATGATGTACCACTCAAAATAATCCCTTTTCGATACCAAAAATTACTGCCAAAGAGGAGGCAGTGCTGCTGTGCTGGGTAGCTGCACACTTCTAGCATTCCTTGATATTTCTTAGTTTATTAAAGCTCGAAAGGTTTGACTCAAATTAGGAAAGCATCCAAAGTGACATTAAAATATATAGGTACATTATAGAGAAATGAAATTTGACACAATAACAGCCTTTCAAAACTACATCATTCCTGCATGTCATTTGGCACTGGATTGGTGTGGGATACTTTATCTTGGATAGCAATATTTAAAAATAGAACAGAAATGGAGTTTTTTGGGGAAATGATAGAGCAGTGTGGACAGAAACTCCTAATTGTAACCTCAACTCTGACTTTGTGCAAGAATATAAATTCCTTGTGGTATACAAATTGGTCGATGGCTTGGAATCCATGGGATTTTCCCCTGCAGATATTTGCAACTGAATCCTCTCTGTTTTATTCTGGCTTGTATTTTGCCCACCACTAACTGTGGATATTCAGCATGTATAATGAATGCTTGAACTCTGAGATAACACTAGCAGAATGAGCAGAATTATGGATACTCATTACCCTTCTCAAAAATTCAGGATAGCCTTTCTGTTAGAAGTCATGGTATAATATATTTACATATAACACCTTTTTGCAGAACCAAAGAGCTGCTGTGACAGTGGTAATTTAACTGCATAGCGGCCACATCCAAAGATATTTTAAAATACCATGAACAAGTCCAACTTTTAAGCTTAAAAAAAGCCACTTTACTGAAAATAGATATTTAAAAGTATGGGCCAGAAAAGGCTTTTTGAACAAGAAAGCCTCAAATAAAACTCAAAGCAACTATTGCATCTCAAAAACTTTGCCTCTAGGATGCTACATTCTGCATCTGAGCTCTCTAACACTTCCACATATCTAGCTTAGTGACATGATGAAGAGGTAGGGTTGCCAACTCTGACTGAAGCTATTCAGGGAGATTTCTTTTTCCCCCCCAACATGATGTAATGTCATTTTCTTAAAATATCCTTCTAAAATCTCCTGAATTGCTTTCAATAATCACCAGGAGACTGATGCTGATTCCGGGAGACTCCAGGCCAATCCTGAGGGTTGGCAACCCTATGAAGTGGGCTCGCAGGAGCAGTGTTAAAATTCTTCCACCCACTGAAGGGAAGATTGGGATGATTTCTCTGCTGTGGATAGAGCTCACCACCTGTCAGGAAACTGTTAAATCTTCTGTAGTAAAGTAAATATTTATGGGAGCCACTTGTTTTAATATTGACAGCAAGTTGGAAAATTACTCAGATTAAGCCTAGAAGCTAAAGTGAGAATTATTTTTACAGTAAAGTATTTAATTTGGTATCAATACAAACAGGAGAAATATTTACACTGACTCTGAATTGCAATCTTAGCCGCGCTGCTTCTGAACTACCTAGCTTCCCTGTTGACTAAGTCAACTCTTTGTACTATTGGAAAGAGGCTTTTTGTTGTTGTTATATAATCAATATTTCAATTGTGGTAGCATGTGGAGGTCCCACTCAGGGTCTGGAGTCATCCCATTTTGCTAGGTGTCGTACACTCTCAGAATGAAGAATAAAAGTCCTTGTCCCAAAGAGTTTACAGCTTAGGTAAGTAATGAACATAGAGACTGCCTCAAAGATTCAACCTTCCACCTCTTCAGTTAGGTTGGGAAAATTCAATAAATATCAGGAGATGCCCTCTTTCTCCCAGCAAAACAGGGAAGACCAGACTATTTTCTAAGGTAAAAAACAAACAACAAAACAATACATTTAAACACCTTTCAGATCTTCTTTATAAAGTCATAAAATAGCAAAAAAGGGCACACTTTCATTTTTTAATTAAAATCCTTTGTAGGTCAACTTTGAACTTTAGCATAAAACATTGTTTTGAGTGTCCATTAAACTATGCACAGAATTCACAGCCACCTTCCTTTTACATTAACATTAATTAACGCTTACTTAACATTAATTTTTAAGATCTTTTAGACATGAGTCTCTGAAAAGCTACTGCATAAGCACAGTGCTTTCAACAGTGGGAAAAACACTCTTTTTTTCAGTCTGCACTGTGTAAGCAAACATGTATGTGTGTATTTGGATTCACGATAAGTAAGGCAGAAACTTTGGGCAAGAACTGTAAAAATAAACACTTTCTACAGGTATCCAAACCTCAGAATAATTCTGGTTTTGGCCTTGACATTCCAAATGATGGCAGGAACAAGGATACAGACAAGGAGCTAAAGCTTAGTAATAAGCACAAGCTCAAGTAACCAAGCTATATGGTCTGACCAATAGAATCCCTCTTACGCCTTGTCTACACTGGCAAGTTTCTGTGCAGTAAAGTAGCTTTCTGTGTTGTAACTCCCAAGGTGTACACACTGCCAAGCCACTTAGTGCACAGAAACTGCACAGTTGCAGCGCTGTAAAAAACCCACCCCGACAAGAGGCATACAGCTTTGTGTGCCAGGGCTACAGTGCTGTGGGCCAGTGTGCACACCTTTGTCAATTACAGTGCTGCGACTGGCCTCTGGGAGGTGTCCCACAATGCCTGTTCTTGCCTCTCTGGTCACTGGTTTGAACTCTACTGCCCTGCCTTCAGGTGACCAACAGTGAGCCCCACCCCTTAAATTCCTTGGGCATTTTGAAAGTCCCCTTCCTGTTTGCTCAGTGATGCGTGCAGTGGTCTCAGCCCATCTTTCCAGGTGGCCATGCCTGCTCCATACACCAGGTGATCCGCCACTTGGAGCGATGCCGAGCTGCTGGACTTCATCAGCATTTGGGGAGAGGAGGCTGTCCAGTCCCAGTTGCGCTCCAGCCATAGGAATTATGAAACCTATGGACAGATTTCACGATGCATGACAGAAAGGGGCCATGACTGGGACACATTGCAGTGCAGGGTCAAAGTGAAGGAGCTGCTGAACACCTACCCAAGGTGCGGGAGGCAAACCACTGTTCCGGTGCTGCGCCCACGAGCTTCCGGTTCTACAAAGAGCTGGACACGGTACTTGGTGGCAACTCCACCTCCACTGCAAAGGCCCCTGTGGATACTTCGTTGGCTTGCATGCCAGTCAAGAGTGGACAGAGCCAGGAGGAGGAAATTTTGGACAAGGATGTGGAGGGGGAGGGGGACCCAGAGGCAGAGGACAACTCAGAGGTCAGAGATGCATGCAGTCAGGAGCTCTTTTCTACCCCGGAACAGGCTAGCCAGTCACAGCTATCAGAGCTTGGTGAAGTGCAAACAGGAGAGGAGGCCCCTGGTAAGTGACTTTGATTTTGGAAATTGCTGAAGCAAGTTGTTGGGCGCAGGAGGGTTGCAGAAAGCGGGCTTGTGTCTGTATGATGCACATACCACCACATGCCTAGTCTGAGCAGTGGAACAGGGTTGAAGTTGAGGTTGATTGACTCCCTCACTTCATGGGAATCTGCCTCAGAGATCTCCATGAAACTCTCATGGAGATACTGGGCAACCCGCTGCCACAGGTTATTTGGCAGAACTTCTTTGTTTCTTGCCCCATTAAGAGTAACTTTCCCATGCCATGCTGCCATCACGGGGAGGGGCATGGAAGGGGACCATTGCTGTACACAGGCAAGCTGCATAAAGGCCAGGGCAGAAGCTGCAGTCTTGGAAAAGACCCTTCCTTGATTCCCTGCTCACCCTCAGCAGCGAGATATCTTCCATAATGAACACAGCCTGTGGAAAATGTGGGGACAGGAATGATTTATAAGCCCCCCCACACACAGTTCTGGCCCTCCCCAGGAGCCACGTGCCCAGTGTACAGTAGGGTCATGGAACACTGATTTCCCCTGCCCCTGTGGTTACTTGCCATTTTGGGAGTGTTGTGGCTCATGTGTGCTTGCAGGGGGTCAGACAGTTAGTGACAGGTATGTGAATAGTGGATGTGTTTTAAATCACTGAATCAGTGGTCTCTGTGTGTGGCAAACAATACTGCTTCTGTAAAATGTTGCATTTTGGCTTCACAGAGATGACCTTGGGAACCCAGCCTCCCTCTTTGTTATCGCCGGCTGAATGGCTGCACAGAATTAGAAAGCGGCCACAAAGAACTAAAGAGGACTTTCTGCATGATGTCATGATGCACTCCGCGGCTGAAAAACAAGAATTGAAGGAGTGGTGGGACAGTGAGAAGAGGGACTGAAAGAAGAACGTGGCGCGCCAGAATGAAGCCATGGAGCAGCTCTCAAATGTTATGGAGCATCAAGCGGACACGCTCCAGGCACTACTAGCACTGCAAATCGAGCAGCTCCGCACCCGCCCTCCCCTGCAGCCATTGTCACAAAACTCTTTCCAATGTGCCCCCCAGACACCGCCAACACACTCTTATCCACCTCCTGGCTCCAGTCTGTACCCATGGCATTCCACTCCTCCCCCCTCACAGTCCAGCACTGCGGACTCCCAGTACCCACTGCACGCAGCACCCGTCCCTCTGCAGTTTAGCCCTGCTGAAGTACAGCACCCGCTCCACTGTACTCCAAAGGAGAAGGTTTGATATGATCCCTGGACATACCCAAATCTTTAACCATCCCTGGACCCCACCTCCTCCTGGGACTCTTCTTTCCCCCATTCCCCTCAGTGCTGACGTGTTATTTCATTTGTCTCTCTCCTCCGGTCGTTGTTTTTTAATAAAAGAATGGTGTGGGTTCGAAAGCGATCTTTATTCCATTAACTGAAAGCAAACAGAGCCTTGCAAAGCAACAGGCAATTTTCTTACACCTTCACAGTGCATCGTCTGCACCAATCACAATCACCTCCTAGCATTACAAGTACTGCACTCCCAAGCATAGCAACAAATATTAGTGGCTTTCAGCTTCAAATTGCTGCCTCGAGGCAACCCTGATCCTTATGGCCCCGCACTGTGCCCCTCTAATAGCCCTGGTCTCTGCCTGTTCAAATTCAGCCTCCAGGCACTGAGCCTCAGCGGTCCAGCCCTGAGCGAAGCTTTCACCCTTCCCTTCACAAATATTATGGAGCATACAGCACATGGCTGTAAGCATAGGAATATTGTCATCAGCCAGGTCCAGCCTCCCATATAGGCAGTGCCAGCGAGGCTTTAAATGGCCGAAAGCAAACTCAGCAATTATTCTGCACTTGCACAGCCTGTTGTTGAACTTCTCCTTGCTGCTGTCAAGGTTCCCTATGTAATGGCTACAGCATTAAGGGGTAGGCAGGGTCTCCCAGAACCAAAACAGGCATTTCAACTTCCCCTACGGTGATCTTCTGGTCTGGGAAGAAAAAACCTGCTTGCAGCTTCCTGAACAGGCCAGTGTTCTGAAAAAAGCATCATGAATTTTTCCAGACCAGCCTGCGTTAATATCTGTGAAACGCCAATGGTGACCCACAAGCGCCTGGAGAACCACTGAGAAATACCCCTTCCGATTAATGTACTCAGTGGCTAGGTTGCCTGGTGCCAGAATTGGAATATGCATACCATCTATCACCCCCGCCACAGTTAGGGAAGCCCATTTGTGCAAAGCCATCCACAATGTCACACACATTGCCCGGAGTCATGGTCTTTCGGAGCAGGATGCAATTAATTGCCCTGCACACTTCCATCAACATGAGTCCAATGGTCGACTTTCCCAATCTGAACTGGTTAGTGACTGATCTGTAGCAGTCTGGAGTAGCCAGCTTCCACAGTGCAATCGCCACGTGCTTCTCCAATGGTAAGACAGCTCTCATTCTTTTGTCCTTGTGCCACAGGGCTGGGGTGAGCTCATCACACAGTCCCTTGAATGTGGCTTTCCTCATCCAAATGTTCTGCAGCCACTGCTCGTCATCCCAGACATGCATGATGATCCGATCCCACCACTCAGTGCTTGTATCCCAAGCCCAAAAGCGATGTTCCACTGTGGTCAGCACCTCTGTGAATGCCACAAGCAATCTCATGTCGTAGCTACTATGTGTGGTGAGATCAATGGTGAACTGCTCTTGCCTTTGTAGTTTAAGGAATAACTCCACTGCCACTCATGATGTGTTAGTGAGAGCAAACAGCCTACTGGCCAACAGTGCATGATCCATTCCTGCAGACCAAAGAGGCAGAGCAGAGTGCGCAGTACACAAACTGTTGAAAGATGGCGCCAAATGCAGACGGAAGCACAGAGATTGCTGGCATGTGAAGCAATGCATCACAGGGCACTGGGACAGGACCCAGGATGCTCTTTGACCCCCTCCACTTTCCCACAACTCTTAGCAGCAGAAGAGGAAGAGATGCTCTGTGGGATAGCTGCCCAGAGTGCACCGCTCCGAATTCCGCTGCAAGTGCCACAACTGTGAACACGCTATTGCACAGGCAGCTGACAGTGTGAACACACAACAGTGGTTTCCCTTCAGTGTACTCTGAGTGCCACTGTAACTCTGCCAGTGTAGGCATACCCTTAGTTATAAACAGTATGGTGCAACCGATGTGTAGTTGCTAGGATAGGGCATGAACGGAGATGTGGACACAGTCCATTACAATGCTCAAAGCAAATTTTGTAGTCAGTGGATATACTGAATTTGCTGTTTGTGCTATGTACCCACTACCTTGGCTTCCTACACCTAGGGACCAATCCACCCTTCTTTGAAGTCAATAGAAAAACTCCTATTGACTTAAGTGGAGCTGGATTTGACCCACGGTTGTTAGGAGAGCACCAGTTCAGAGCTCGCATCTAAGGCACATAGGAAGGTACAGAGTCACTTGGAGTTTGTTTGTTTTTTTTTTTTTTTTACAAACTTTACTCCTAGCTATATGGTACTTGGTAGTTCAGGATGTTTTTATATATAATGAGCCTATTCAACACATTCTTACAACTTTTTGTATTTATTATAAATTATGAATTATGCTGGTATGTAACATATCTGCAAAGACATGTGTGTGTGTAACAGTTACCACATACACATGCAGTTCAGAATGGGAAATTAAATACCAAAGCCTATGTTAACATAAAGTCAAGAATAAGGATTAACATGATGAAAGCCAGACCATGCAAATTGGAGGCTGAAATTCTGTCTCTTACCCAATCCATTGTGCATACGGTAGGTATCGCAGAAGTGGATGATTTCAGATGCCACATACAGTACGCTCAATTAGCTAGCCTCCA
The DNA here is from genome assembly GCF_965152235.1 of Eretmochelys imbricata. Taxonomy (NCBI): domain Eukaryota; kingdom Metazoa; phylum Chordata; order Testudines; family Cheloniidae; genus Eretmochelys; species Eretmochelys imbricata. Next base: position 35,428,510 of record NC_135580.1, on the reverse strand, counting down.
CGTTAATGACAGTCAACCAGCCATAATTCTGAATTTCCTGGCTTTTGTTAATTTAAATCAGACAAACATTATTAGAGCTTATCTGTTTGCATTTAACTCCCTTCTTTTATGGTTACTTTTACAAGAAATGCACAAGAGGAGCCCACATGCTCATGAAAATGTTTGAGTGCTGACAATCCATACAGCTGTTTCAGAGTTGTTATGGTTTATCACTTAAACATAAGCAGTTTTTAGATGTGTATTATTTACTGGCTAGATTCCAAGTGATGCTACACAAAGCCGGTACAGTTTCAGTGCGTCACCAGTCCATTTTCCAAGTGCCAACTTCATGTAACTTAGACAATGTGATTGTTAAAGTTTGTATCAATAATAGTTACTTTATTGTATAGTGTATATTGTTAAATAGTGTATTTTCAATGTTAAGTACTAGATTAAAGCCATTAATTTTGTATGACCATTTGAAAAGACAAATGCATGGTAATTCTTTGAAATGAAAAAGGCATATGACAAAAAGGGCAAAACATAGGCCCTAATCCTGCATCACTCACTGAAATCAAAGTATTCAGAGAGCTAGTTCATTGCTACTAGTCTAATGAGTACAGATTACTCACATGAGCAAGGTTTGCAGGACATGACACCATATTGTTGAGTACTAAGATGACTAAGTGCCAAACAAGAATTGGCATTGTGCCACGTTTTACACACCAAGGGCATGATTCTGCCAATGTTACTTATGCTTTCAGTGAGAGTACCCATGCAGTGAAGTGCTACACGATGTGAGTAAGAGTGGAAGAATTAGACTCCCTGAGTACCATTCAATTTACATTGACAACAGAAATTCTAAAGGGACACCTTATGAAATAACTGGACAAGCTGTCGTTAGTACTTTGAAAAATGCTTCTGGAAAAGCAATGCTGATGTGTCCTGCGGGGGGATGTGTCACTGACAGAGGGACCTGTTATAACCATGATACAGTATATCCTTTTCAAAAAAAGAAACTCGGTGCAAAGTGAATACCACTTGAAAGCAAAGGGTTTGTTTCTGTTTTCACACTGGTGAGAATCAAGATTAACCCCCCTGAAATCAATGATGCTGCACCAATGTAAAACTTATGTAAGAGGAGAATCAGATGCAGGCACTTTAAGTAATTACTGTAGGATGTAAATATAGGAGAAAGAATTGATGTAAACATTAAAATGTATAAGTAAATGCTGCATGCGTACTCATGAGTAATCCAACAGGGGTGGAAAACAGACATCCATGATTAGCACTGAAGAACAGCACCATTAGTAAGAGATCACTCACCAAAGGTGAAATTCACCCTTTCCTTTCCAAGCCTGACTAAATGAGGGGAAAGAATCCATCCCATGGACAGTGAGCAGTGCATGGAGCAGCCCTGATGCCTCTCCAAAGTCGTTACTCCAGCCCCTGAGATTCAAGAGATGGATGATCTCACTGCACAAGGTTGATGGTATAGGTGCCCACTTCACGGGTGCTCTGCAGCTGAAGCACCCACAGAAAAAAGAACAATGGGTGCTCAGCACCCACTAGCAGCCCCATGAATCAGCACCTCACCCTTACCCACAGTGCCTCCAGCCCACCGATAGCCCTGTTGATAAGTTCCTCCCCCTCCCTTCCCGCGCGCCGCAGATCAGCTGTTCAGAGACATGCAGGAGGCACGGGGGGTGGGGGGAGCAGGGGCAGCAAGAGGTGGGGCGGAAAGAGGTGAGGCAAGGTGGGGGATTGGGGAAAGGGGTGGAGTGGGGGCAGGGCAAGAGGTGGGACAGGGTGGGGGCAGGGCCTAGGGCAGAGTGGGGGTTGAGCACCCCCCAGGGAACAGAGGAAGTCAGCGCCTATGGTTCATGGCCAACTGTAGTCTCCCCTCAAGCTTAACCACACCTACCACAGCCCTCCTTCACTTTGGCCCAGGCAGAGCTAGCATGGAGCTTAGCTTCACCATGTGTGAGCGGTGCAGAGTCTGCTTGTTCCACATCTGCCCTAGCCCTGCACTGTGTAACTGCAGTGGGTCCATTGTTTTGGGGGCCTGCTGGGTAAATTTCACCCTAAAGAGCAAATGCTTTCCGTAGGAGATAACAATGAACCGAATGACACCTTTGGGGCAGCCAGATGATTGCGAGACACTTGACTAAGAAGCATTTGAGCCCTAGAGCACAAATCTTGCTCCACTTTCTGAATAAGCCTTCTGAGATAACAGAAACAAAGTTCCAATGGACCCATCTTGTTGTGAGACTGAAAATAAAGACAATTCCATACAAAGTGCTGCCTGGCTAGGAATAAGGAGACCAAGAAAAACAAATACTATAGGTAGCCTGGAAACTAGAGAACCTCGAGGGAGTAGTTGAGATGGAATGTCATCCGACAAGGCTGCAAGAGAGCTCAAAAGCTGTAAACAGATACGAAAATCTTGGGAAACAATTTAACTGAATTCTGGGCAGCCATAAACAATGTGAAGTAATGGGAACCTCCCAAGGTTATCTAGTTAGGAATGGCAAACAGCAACAAAACATTACTATGGCAACAGACTGCAGAAGTCTGAGGTGAAAGCCCCCAAGCAAAGTCAGGTGTTACACAGAGGAGTGAAAAGGGAAGCAGCTTTATTCCAGTTGAATGCTTGCACACAGAGGGTTGGGAACACCCCTCCTAGATCCTGCCAGAGAAACCTGCACAGTTTCTGTCTTGTACAGCATGGCACAAGCTGTCAGCAACCCCACTCTGCTGAGAGAGCTCAGCTGCCAACAAGAGAGACCTGGGCTATCTGGGGGTGACCAAGGTGCACTGAATTAGTTCATTTCCCAAGAAGTTAGTGTCAGAAGGGCTCCTAAAGAACCAAGGTGAAAATTTAGAAGAAGCCCCTCCCCAGGCAGAATTTCTGAGGAATAATGCCTGGACTGTCAATTGCCCCCCACTTATTTGCAGGTATAGTGGGGTGCAAGTTACATCCTCCAGCACCCATGGAAGTGAGTCTCACCCACACAATTTGAGTACTTCTCCAAGCAGTAGGAGTGAAAATTTAATTAGTGCCCCATGAGTTGCTTCTTTCCCCCACAAATACATCCTATACATACGGCCTAATCAATCATTCACCCACTTTCTTCCTGTCGTCTGGCAGCAAGGTTCCCTTTACTGCCTCCAGTGGTGGGATAGTATATGACCTTTATGACTGAGGAGTTAATATTTAAGCACATGGTGCCCGATCATTCCCCTTGGTCTGAGCAAGGAGGGGACCCTTTGAACATGGACATTCCATAGGTCATAAGGGACAGCTGGGGTCAGCTTCCTCCTGGAGAACGATTCTGAACTCCCTGTGATTCCATGCAATCCAGGACCCTTTGTGAGGCAGGGCCAGAGGGGAAGGAACTCCCTTACACTCCCCAGCAATGCTAGAAATCTGCAGGAAAGTTAAAAAGCTTTTTTATTACTTTTCCTGTGAAGCCTGCTACATGCTGTGGAATTCATATTAAAGGTTGAGGAGTCTCTGGCAGTGTGGCTCCGGTGGAGCTGAACGGGGTCAGCAAGTCAAAGAAGCTGTGACTGGAGAGATGGGAGCAGATGTGACAGCTGGTACAGAGACATAGATGCCCACACAGATGGTCCTTTTCCTTTGGTGGAGCCCTGAAACTGGTACTGATAATGCCACAGAATTTGAGTTCAAATCCCTCGCTTCTCCTGCACAGGGGCAAAACCTGCTTCCCCAGTCAAAGAACGTTGTGCTTGCTTCCCCCTGATATTTTAGCAAACAAGCTTACTGGCAAACTAAAAGTGAGCACTGCAGAGTATTCATGGAAAGGAAATTTCAAATTTGTAATTGCAAGTTTTCTCACCAGAAACCTGATTCTCAGAATCGTACTCATACAATCAGGAGAACAGCTCATACCATGTGACCTGTGCATCCAATCAAAACCAATGAAATTTCATTATCAAATAACTGCAACAAACCATACATTGGCCAACTCCAGACCAAGAATTAGTGAATAACTGTGGAAAACAAACTAATTCCAGAAAGTCATGATCTGTTTGCATATAATGTGCCTGCCCTGAATGACAATTAATTAAGGAGAGACAACTGTGATAACAAATAGGTAGGTTGTACAGTGGAATTAGATCTTGTCTTTTAACTGTAAGATATTGTATTCACACCAGCTCATACAACCAGCATCTGGGGCCAAACTCTGTACTGAAAAAGATTCAGAAAAAAAGTATCTCGATCTATGATTACTCATTGGGTTGAGAAATAATTTTATATCCTCCCACCTTAGCACTGTAACAAAAGCAGCCAGAGATAAGACGGTAGGTCTGAGCTTTCAATACATCTGCTCTTGATCACTAAAAATATATGAATGATGAAGTAAAAAATTAAGACCAGGACTCCAGAGTAGTATTTCACATGGCAATCCTCTCTAGAGCAGAACTGAAAGGAAATGTAGTAACAATCACAAAGGTATTTGATTAGAATTAGGTATGGGACTACTGGCTTAACTAAAATAAAACTAACTTGAACAATTGCCCAGATTTCAACAAAACCCAAGTATCCAAAATCATTCTGAGTTCAGTCAAAAAAAAAACAAAATAAAAACAACCCACCACGGTATTAATTGGCTGAATAACACAAGATGGGTTGCCATAGTTTCTGATATTTCCTGAGGGACAAACTGCTAACAAGAAAGCTTGGGCCAAGATTTTTAAAAGTCACCAATGAACAGAGGTGCCTCAACTTGAGACACCTGAAACAGGCCTGATTAACTGAAAAAGCTAAGCACCTATCCTGTGAAAATCTATCCCTTTAAAGATTTCTCAAGTTGGATGACCGAAAACAATGGAGGCACCCAGATTCATTACTCCCTTTAGAAAATCTCAGCCCATTGATCTTTGCAGCTATCTAGTCCGTCTCTGCAGCCCTAAGCAGTTTGAATAGTTCAGATAAACATCCAGAATTTGGGGGGCTTATCTGAATTGAAACTCAGAAGCTTGAGATTCTTTTATTGGCGATTAAATCCAGTATTGTGTCTTGTGAAATCAGACATACATTTGAAATTTTAGCTTCAAATTCTCCATTACCAAACCAGGTGGTCCACAAATATTTCTGGGTTGTCCTATCACCATACCACAATTTCACAAGTGCCAAAAGATAATCTGGATGCAAATGATCTTGTTCCTGGATCTTTTTGCAGCAAATCTTTTGTGGAGCAAATCTTGTTAATATTTTCCCTTGAGGATTTGCTACTTCAGATGCATCTTGTAATGGGTCCAGCTTTATCCAGATATTCTGTATCACTTCTAGTATTCAAATAATTTGCTCTTATGGTGTCTGCACTTTGTGAAGTTGAAATGTCCCATGCAAATTTAGAGAAGAGCTCTGACAGAAACAAATCAGAGAAACAGAACAACTGTAAAGGATGATAAGTAGAGCCCTGCACATCCATGAATATCCACTTTATAGCTGTGGATATCTGCATCTGCAAATGCGGAGGCAATTGTGTTGTTTACCATCTTTGCGGTTCGTGAATCAAATGTGGATCCAAATTCTTGTATCCGCACAGGGCTTTAACAGCGAGATAGGGTGCTGGTGCAGATGCAGATACATATAAAAGGTGGAGTGAGGGTCTCAGGTCGGATACAAGTTAATTATTGTGGATGCAGATCAGCTGCGGATCCAAATTTTTGTATCCGTTCAGGGCTCTAACGATAAAGTATCTAAATCCCATTTTACAGAAAACAAAGAAAGAGGAGGGTAAATTGGTTGTCAATATGAACTTCTTCAAATTTGAGGCCCAGTCATGGCCTAATCGAGGCCCACAGGGAGGAGCTTTCAGCAGCTCTATAGTGCTTTTGGGCTCCACAGCTGTAGATGTGCCTCTGGATCCTGAAAAGGTAGGAGACCGTATCACTTTGCTACACAGTAACAATAGGAGTAAAGGGCTACTACATCTTTTACCAATAGGTAACAATGGATTAGACCCTTTGTTATTTTTCACTGTTTGTGCATAAAAAATGCATAGACTGGGAGGAAAAAACCAAATAAAATCTAAGGAAAGTGAATAAAAATGTCTATGATTAAAATAAGCCTAAGATTGGAAATGATCAAGAGACTACTTCTTAACAGCCAAGATCTCCAAAATCATCACACTGTTTAAATGCAGGAACATTTAAAATTGTGTTCCAGAGTAACAGCCGTGTTAGTCTGTATTCGCAAAAAGAACAGGAGTACTTGTGGCACCTTAGAGACTAACCAATTTATTTGAGCATAAGCTTTCGTGAGCTACATCCGATGAAGTGCATTCATGCATCTGATGAAGTGAGCTGGAGCTCACGAAAGCTTATGTTCAAATAAATTGGTTAGTCTCTAAGGTGCCACAAGTACTCCTTTTCTTTTTAAAATTGTGTGTGTTTCTTTGCTGGGAGTACATGCCCTTTAAACTTCCATTTCTTATCTTAATGATCATTGGTCATCTAGACACTGAGACAGGACACTAACAACATGTTGAACCACAATTTTACAGCAACATTTTTCTTTTTCATTCCTTTGACATGAAGAGACTTGTGACAAACATCTATGGAGACAGAGAGCACACATTATATCAATAATATTCTGAAGATGATGATGATCTTTCTTTGACAAATACATGAATCATGAGATCTGGGTATTTCCATGACAACTTTGACAGTCTGATTATCTACTAAAAAAATCATCATCATCAGGAATATCAGTAGCAGATCAGCTTTCTCGTTTGTAGAAAAAATGTATAATAATTAATGTGAAGGCTGTCAAGTTTGCTAGGAATTATCAGAATATTTTAAAGTGGGTTTTACATGTATAGTCAATATAAACCAGCTATTGTTTTTTAAGTGGGTCAACATAGTGAATATAAACCAGCTATGATATTTACATATTGTACCATCTTTACAAATCTTTCAAGCTACCTACTATTCCATGTCAATTGAAGTAAAAATTGGAGCTGTGTAACTCACCCACTCAGGCAGGGATCTAGACCTGCTTTTGACCATTTGAATCTAGCCACAAACCTGAACTTTTGAGAGTTCAGCAGATAAGGTATCGTGATGTCATCATGACTTCAAACTGCAAGACAAAATTCATTGTACTGTGCTTCCACACTGAAAAACCCAGTGCTGGATGACCCTGAACATGCAACCTGCAAGAAAAAAAAAAAATCCAGCATCAATGTACTTTGTGGTTAGATAAGCCCAAACCACAACTGCTGAGCTTCACCCATCCTGGGTATTTTCTATTAAAAAAGTTGAGAAAGGTAGCAAAGGTTACAAGCAGGTGTTTTGAAAGTCATTTTAAGTGGGATGGAAATAATCGGTCACATCCTGAAATTATGTTAATAATGTGTTGTAAAGACCCACTGTGATTGCTTATGCAAAACCCTTTTCTTCAGTTTTACCTGGAGCTAATGTATGGCAAATGGGCCAATTACACATAACTCACAATGATATCAGGAGTGAGGAGACAGAGAGAAATCAGGTTGTATAGGACTGTTCACTTTAATAGTCTGCGTACTAAATGTATTATGCCCTACACAGTATGTAATTTAAGCTTGCCATGTACAGTTGCAGCCTTAGGCCATCTGGCCGTGAATGCTTTCTTTAGGCATTTTTGACCTTAGCAAAAGCTTTAAGGTCTTTCACTGTAAATATCTTCAAGCATTTGTCATTTATGCACAGTTTTTTGTTTTTTTTTGTTTTTTTTTTTGCTTTGGCCACAAAAAGGATTCTTGCATATTTATCTGTTTTACTAAACTACGTTTCCTGGCACCATTGTTATGATGAGCACATGCAAATTGTTACATCAACTTTGTTAAGATAAAAATGACATTCTCAGGGTATGTTTCGGAATTGGTTGGGGTTTTTTTTAAATCATTTTTTCCTCACAGTTGTTTGCATTATAAACCATTGCAAGCGTGAACTGAAATCTGTTTCCTGACAGAATTCCAACTCCTCTCCTCACCATCTCACTTGCTTATGAATACTGGTTTATTATTGGGGGGCTACTTAAGGGTGCTGTATGCCTCAGATTAGATTATTTTCTAGAAAGGGAAATTTAAAAAAAAGAATACTTGCAAAAGTCAGAGAGAGACAGGTCCTTAGCTGGTAAACATTGGCTCAATTGCATCAACTTCAGCAGAACTATTACAATTTACACCAGCTGAGGATATGGTCTATGAAGAACTGCATAGATTATATAGCCCTCCCCATCTGGAGTATCACTGTCTCACCAGACCAACTCTCTGGATGCAATCCTTACCAGTCCTGCACCACTTCCTAATGGCTAGTAGGGAAATCCGGGCCCACCCACCCACTGCTCTGGGTTCCAGCCCAGAGATCTATAATCAGCAGCCAAGGTCTACACCAGTGGTTCTCAAACTTTTTTACTGGTAACCCCTTTCATATAGCAAGCCTCTGAGTGAGACCCCCCCTTATAAATTAAAAACACATTTTTATATATTTAACACCATTATAAATGCTGGAGGCAAAGCGGGTTTTGGGGTGGAGGCTGACAGCTCACGACCCCCCCATGTAATATCCTTGTGAGCCCTTGAGGGGTCCCGACCCCCAGTTTGAGAACCCCTGGTCTACACAGTCTCAACCCTCACTGCTCTTTCCCTGGGCTTCTTCTTCCTCTACTTTTCCACAGGCTTTCTTCCCCATAACTCCTCTGGGTAATCTCTTCCGTCAGGAACAAGATCACAGGCCTTTTGCTCCCCACTAAGTTTCCTCCTACCCAACTCTGTACCCAAGGAGTGACTACAGGCTCCCTCCATGCAGCCTCTTCCTCCTACCAACTTCTTCTCTTTATAATTCTCTCCCAGCTCCTTCCCTTCTGGGCTTCATCTGCAACTAGGTTTTGTCAATCTAGCCTGAGTCTCCCCCTGGTGCAACCTATCAGGTTAATCCGCCCTTTTGAGCCACTTTACCCCTTTCAGAGTTGGAGTGGGTTAAACAGCCCATCACTCAGATATTAATTATTTGCCATAAATTAAGACAAAATACACCAGATGAAATCTTCACTCTTTCAAAATATTAATGAAAACAGATGAGTTTGATATTAGCTAAATTTTATTTCTGCTATCTTTTTATTAGTTATTTCTATCATTGTAGCTTCTAGAAACCCCAGCATCAGTTGCTAGGCATTGTACATACACGTAGCAAAGAGATGGTTGATGCACCAAAGAGCATGCAATTTAAGTATAAGACAACAGGTGACTAAAACAAACCGATGAAGGGAGCAAAGGGCTCTTCAAGAATTCCTCCATTTCTGAACAATAGTTTGGGACCTTTACTGAAGAGCATGACATAAAGACTGGATTTGCATGATATAAAAAAAAGATCAGAGTAAGTAAGAGTCCAGAGTGAGTACTTCCTTTCCAAGTTTTCCATTCCTAAGGTGAGAGACAGAATGGGAGAAATTCTCAGTTTTGTGATTTGCTTCATTTTTATTTTTATTTAAGTTTTTTTGCTAAATGAAAGAGCCACAGGGTAAAATTTTCATAAGTGCCTAAGTCCCAGATCCTCAAAGGATTTTCGGTGCCTAACTCCCGTTGGAATCTAGGCCCAAGTGACATAGGAGCCCATAAGTCCCATTGACTTTTAGTGGTATTTAGTATCCTAAAACTCATATGTACTTTTGAAAATTTTACCCATGGTGCCTGGGCACAGGGGCAGAGGGTTATATGCTACATAATCTCATGATATTCAAGGGGTAGTGTTGAAATAAGCAGAAGATATATCACATTATCTGGGGTGCAATGCATAAATGACCCTTGTCTACATACCTCCATGTTTCCAAGAAAGGCAACATATTTGCATTGGCCCCAGTGGGTCTCCAAAAATAACCCATACAGGCTGAGAAGGAGCCAACCACACTAGTTACACAGATTCTATCATTATATTTGTGAAAATCAGAGCCCCATCTAGCAAAAATGTTCCTGCAGATAGATTAACTTCTGTTCAACAGCCTCTGCAGATAGGGAGATAATGAGCATTTTTTGAGGGAGATAAAGTCCACGCACTTATAGCTCTATTAAGATTAAAGTTAAAAGCAAATATTAGCTGTTAAAAGCATCGAGCAGATTTGGATACTCTTTTGGGGAGAGAGACCCTCCAAGATGCTATACAGTTTTTTGGCTACTTGTTAAAGACATAAACCAGCACATGTACAGCCTGTCTCATAATAAACTGCAGGAATACGTCCCCATGTTTCTCGCTGTAGCACTCAGAAATGTCCAAACACTTGTGTCTCTGCCTGAAGACTCTCAGAAACACTGATGAAAATGACTCTCCATCATTCAGGAAATATTCACTAAAGAGCTAAAGAGGGATACTGCTTCATGACATTCCATTAAAGCACCATGTACTGGATTATTTCTTCCAACTCTGTTGTTTAACCACATGCATAACTGTTCTGGAGTGTCTGTTTCTGTCAAGTAGAATGATAATCTGTGTTTACTCAGATGAGGGAAAAGGGAACTAAACAGTGAGGTCTTATTTGCTACAGAAAAAGTTATCCACTGTGTCAGCAGGGAGTACACACATGTCAGCAGGTCAAGGTGAGGTTATAACACACACATATTTATGAAGGTACAGCACACAGTATGACAGACATCCTGCCTAGCTCCTGGCTCCTGGTACTGCAATTGGAGAGGAGTCTCAGAAGTTTCATGCTACAGAGTGGATTTAGGATCTCATAAGGCATTTTTGTGTTTTCCCAGGCTTTCTGCAGAATGTTTGCTTTCATTGTAAGCTGTCCTCCCTGGTAGAATTCCCTGAAGGAACTATGGAGGGAGAGGGATCTTCTTGTGAAATAGACTCCAGTCTATCAGCTAAAGCTAATGCCACAACAAATCTTTCTTTAGGTAACCATGACTGAATCTTGCAGATCTTCAGGGACTGGCATAATCTACCAAGCAGAAGCAGCCTGATACATCAGACAAAGCTGTTTCCCAGCATGATTTAAACACCAGTGTATTTAGTCAGGATGCACTGATCCATCTTTCAAGAATAAATGTACCAGGTGCAAAGCTTAATCCACCTGCTTTCCTTCTACTCTGACTTCCCTCCCTTCCCCTCTGCCCTTTCACTCTCCTTCTGTCTTTCATCCTCACTCTTTTCTCACTGTTCATCTGCTCCTCTTCTTCTTCCTATTCTCTCCTACATTCCCATCTCTCATCCTATTCCTCCAACCCCACATGTAGCCTGATTCAGCAGAGTACTTAAGAATGTCATATCAAGCATGCCAGTAGTGCCAATGACTTACTTCCTTGGGGCTACTGCCATGTTTAATATGCTGAAGTGGGGTTGTGCCCCACAGCGTCTCCCTCTTATTTCCCATTCAAATTCTGTAGCTTTGATTCTGCTTGGACTTTCCACAAGCATAAGTCAGAAGTAGCTTCACTGAAGTCAATGAGATTATAGCGGTTAAAACTGGTGTAAGGGAGAGCAGACTCGTAATTTTAACTGTAAAACTGACTTATTTTCACTGGCATGTGTAACTATATATTACTTGTTTTGAAAGACATAGGGTGAAATTCCACCCTAATTTACACCCATAAAATATTATGGAGTTGTAAGGATGTAGCTTAAGGCAAAATACGGTATGAAAGAGTAAGATTTATAAAGTATGTTTAACATATTTATCCTAATATTTTAGAAATGGGTTTTGCTATTTTTGAGGTTCTCATAGTTTTTCTACACTAAAAAGAGATTTTCTAGGCCAAATTCTCATTGCAGTAGAGAACAATAGCAGCAGTTGTGAAACATCTACATAACTCCTCCACATGATGACCATTTGTCTCATAAAACTGAAAGTGTCAGGAATTAACAGAAAGACTTAGAATGTGAGGAGACTTAGAATATCTGTTTTTTTCCTGGTAACTACTTCATAGCAGCCATCCGCTCTTCCATTAAACCAGATATCAAAGGTCTGAAATTCCACAATGACTTTTGATGTCAGCACAAGTTCAGTAGTTAAAGCTGAAGACTTGTCACATGATGAGTTTTTGCCGATTAGAAGGCATAAAAAGAAAACACACACATACAGTTGTATGTTCATTATTATAACAAAAACAACTCCACAACTGAATAGCCATTCTTCTGGCTGTATGGCTTACTTTATGAAAAAATGGAGACTGAAAATAGCTCTAGTTCTCAAGTTAAACAGCTTCGGGGGGGGGGGGGAACCTAATAAATGTCAGTGGTCCCTTTGCTTGCATGTAAAATTTTTATATCTTGCATGTCTCCATTTTCAACTAAGAAGGACTAGGGCATTCTTTAGTTTAACCTCACTCACCCTTTCCATCTTCCTGTAATGGACACTTCTTCCACTTCAAATACGAAAGCCCTGTTTTTCTACTTTTTCTACCACCGTCACATGGAGAGGTAGTCTTGCCCCAACTTACAGCGGCTCAGAAGGAGTTTTCCTACTGTTTAGAACATAAAAAATTGTCAGAAAGATTAAGAAGATTTGTCCTGAAGTTAAAATTGTCCAGGCATCTTTTACCTTCACCTTGATGTTGACACTTGGCACTCTTACATTGATTCACTAACAAATGAAAGGCCAGTTTCTCAGCAGGTGTAATTTGGTGTAACGCCACTGAAGTCATTTGCTAAATGTTAAGCATGTACATTTGTGCGTACTAGGCTCAGGGCGGGGGGGGTGGGGGAGAAGAGAGTGGTAGCACACAAGTAAGTTTTAAGCACTAATGGTTACTCTATTTGGGGGAGATTTTCAAAAGGCACAGAGGTGACTTAGGCATCCAAATCTCACTAACAATATCAATGCGCCTTTGAAAATCTCCCCCCCTAACTGTCAGTGACTGAATAGTATAAGAAAGTGTTCACAGCATTCGTTCAAATCTCAAACTCCTGTTCAAGGCAACTTTGTAGTGCCCCCATCATAATCAATATCCACCAACATCTGTTAGAATATGTTTTTGTCCACAAAGTTTAGAGAACAGCTGCTTTTCATTTCAATAAGAATGCTGAAAAGAGAATTCATGAATGAACAAGAGTGTTTCTATTGGTTATTCATTAGTTGCTGTTCAGTCTTCCTTAGTCTCCTGTTAAAAAATGTTCAGTCATCAAATCAAGGAGCTTAAATAATACCATGTGACTTAGATGACCTATCATATACTACAAATAGTGAACAAAGTGCACAATTTGTGAGTGACCAATAGTTTGAACCTTATTCACTCAAACTAAGACATTTCCAGAAACAGGATCAACCCACAAAACAGAAAAATAAAAATAAAAAAAAATAAAAAAGCTAAAAGTCACTCATACTAATTACTCATTGCTAATCATTTGTCCAGCTTTGGCAATGAGTGAGCAATGGCCAGAGAACTGAAAAGGATTCTAATAATGAAAACTCCAGTTGGCCCAATCAAACCTTGAGAAACAGAGTCTATAACAGCTCTGGGTACAGTTGTTCCCAGACAACAAAGCAAAAATATGTTGTGCAACGTTAATGAAACACACAATAATTCATCTGGAGTTTGATAGAGAGTGATGAACAAGGCTCAAAAAATGTAATTTTATATTTTTGCAAGCATTTGAACTGGCTGGATTTGACTGAGACCAGAGGAGCCAAAAAGGAGTAGGCTAACAGGTGTGCAGCTTCCCTCATTCTGAGATGAGTTTAAATGACACAGTCAAACTCCTAGACAGTTGCTCTCTTTTTAGTGTCTTTTTAACTGTTAGTTCAAAATGCATTAATTCATTTGTTTTCCAGTAGAGAGCTGTGAATTCTTGGCCTCATTTTCAGAGGTACTCAGCACCTTCAGATCCCATTGACTTCAACAGAGGTTTGGAGGTACTCAACAATTCACATGATCAGGCCCTAGCAATGCAAAAGTCCAGCCATGTTATGGGTACTGTGTATCTGTTAAATATCTAACATTCCAGTTGGCTACAAGATTCCTGTTTTGTCTGGGAACGGAGATCTACTGCATGGCGGGCATTACAAGAAGGCAATAATCAATAACTTGTTTAAGTCTTGTCTCAAATAAGATCTGAAAACTCTTCAGGGAAGAAGAAAAATTTTAAAAATAGCATTTTTCTGCTGTTCTTTGGAAACCCTCTGACCTAGGCTTTTCCATGGATTCAGATGTATCACAGAGTATTAGTTGAGGGGTTTAGCTGGAATGTGTCAGGCTGCAGATAGAAGCAGCAGCAAGCTGTGAGGCAGTTAGGCCCACACTGCTCACCTACCATACACAAGGAAAAACAGAGCAGCAGCTGCTTTGATGAGTCAGGGTGGGCTCATTTAGTGAGAACTCCTGGCAAAAGCAACAAGCCTCCACAACAACTACCATTAAGACTCTGTGACAACTGATTTATTCTCACTTTATTTCCTTTTATTGAGTCTCCTTTACCCCCTTTAGGCAGTCCTTATACTATGTTGTATAGTGGTTACAAAATCATCCTGACAGTGAATATCTGATCTGACACATCACTATTTTTTTATATTTACATTGAAAGCCTCTAACAATAGCTAAATTTCTGCTTATCCCATGCATAATTTGTATTGCAGCAGCAACCCATTAATAGGCATTCATTATCCTAACCAAGAGATGTACAGTATATCAGATTGAAAAAGAACAACCTGAAAGAAAGCGAGAGCAAGAAAAAAAAGATTGTAGCAAAACGCAAAAAACAAGCAACTGGCCAGATATCGTGATCGCTGTTAAACCAGTGTGAACATGGAATAATTCACCATTGACTTGGTCCTACATAGGAGGTGACTTGTGCTACCCAATTCCAATGTTTACTGTAGTATAGCATAACAGAAGAGGTACTTGATTCAAATTAGCATTAAAATAAGATTCAGGGTTTGGGTTCAAGATCCAATCTTCTTATTCGTATCAATGAATCCAAAACTGATAAGCAGTTTTGAAAATCTGGCCATTCCCTAAATGGGAGTTCGGCTCTTCTAAAAATTGGCAATTCTAGATCCTGAGCACTTTGGAAAATCTAGCCCCTGTATGTACATTTCCTGTGCTGAATTAATTTTGTTAATAGCTTTAGCGATATTCTAGAAAGTCACAGAGGCAATACTTACCAAGAATCAAAGGTGATCCAGAGAACTCATACACTAGCTTGTCATCTACAGAGGCTTAGGTTCAAATCATGCCTTAGATCAGGGGTAGGCAACCTATGGCACGCGTGCCAAAGGCGACATGCAAGCTGATTTTCAGTGGCACTCACACTGCCTGGGTCCTGGCCACTGGTCCTGGGGGCTCCGCTGCTGGCCTGGGGTACCAGGCACTGGCCCCTGCCAGCCGGGGTTCCGTCCACCAGCCCCGCTCAGCCAACTGCCATCCCCGGGCCCCAGCCACCGGGGAACAGACAGGGGCAAGACAGGGCGCAGCTCAGCACCCCCACCTTAAAAATTGTTCTAGCCACTGTACTGGGATATTTTTAAGTCCTGATTTGCTGCTTACATCATTATCACACCACATGGAACAGCGCACTGCATTTGATGTTGAGATTAGAATGTACAAGCAAGAACTGGAATCAGAATTTTCTGACAGATTTCAAAATTTCCAGCGATTTGGCCCAATGCTTTCTTTTCTAATTAAATCTGAAAAGTTCAATGAAAGCTACTTGGATTTGTCTGTATTTCAGTGGATGCGTGTTCAAGATTTCAAAATGCAGCTCATTCAGTTATAAAGCTCAGAATTGTGGGCATCAAAGTTTAGAGATCTGTGGACTGCACTTGAAGTTACCGAGAGAGACCATGGAGCCTCTATTCTGACCTGCTGGATGTCCCTGCCAGTGAAATTTAACTGTTTGAAGAAAATTGCATTTGCAATGCTTTCAGCATTTGATCCACATACCTGTGTGAACAGGTATTTTCACACATGAAGTCTGTCCTCTGTCCCTCTCAGAGCCAGTTAACAACTGATCACTCAGCCCTGGTCTACACTGCAGGGGGAGGAGGGGGGTCAACCTAAGATACGCAACTTCAGCACGCGAATAGCGTAGCTGATGTCAGCGTATCTTAGGTCTACTTACCTGGCCGTGAGGAAGGCAATGAGTCGACCGCTACTGCTCCCCCGTCGACTCCGCTTCCGCCTTTCACGAGCTGGAGTTCCAGAGTCAACGGGGAGCGCGTTCGGGGATCAATTTCATAGAATCATAGAATATCAGGGTTGGAAGGGACCTCAGGAGGTCATCTAGTCCAACCCCCTGCTCAAAAGCAGGACCCATACCCAATTAAATCATCCCAGCCAGGGCTTTGTCAAGCCCGAAGTTAAAAACTTCTAAGGAAGGAGATTCCACCACCTCCCTAGGCAACGCATTCCAGTGTTTCACCACCCTCCTAGTGAAAAAGTTTTTCCTAATATCCAACCTAAACCTCCCCCACTGCAACTTGAGACCATTACTCCTTGTCCTGTCCTCTTCCACCACTGAGCATAGTCTAGAACCATCCTCTCTGGAACTACCTCTCAGGTAGTTGAAAGCAGGTATCAAATCCCCCCTCATTCTTCTCTTCTCTTCTAAACAATCCCAGTTCCCTCAGCCTCTCCTCATAAGTCATGTGTTCCAGACCCCTAATCATTTTTGTTGCCCTTCACTGGACTCTCTCCAGTTTATCCACATCCTTCTTGTAGTGTGGGGCCCAAAACTGGACACAGTACTCCAGATGAGGCCTCACCAATGTCGAATAGAGGGGGACGATCACGTCCCTCGATCTGCTCGCCATGCCCCTACTTATACATCCCAAAATGCCATTGGCCTTCTTGGCAACAAGGGCACACTGCTGGCTCATATCCAGCTTCTCGTCCACTGTCACCCCTAGGTCCTTTTCCGCAGAACTGCTGCCTAGCCATTCGGTCCCTAGTCTGTAGCTGTGCATTGGGTTCTTCCGTCCTAAGTGCAGGACCCTGCACTTATCCTTATAGAACCTCATCAGATTTCTTTTGGCCCAATCCTCCAATTTGTCTAGGTCCCTCTGTATCCTATCCCTACCCTCCAGCGTATCTACCACTCCTCCCAGTTTAGTATCATCTGCAAATCTGCTGAGAGTGCAATCCACACCATCCTCCAGATCATTTATGAAGATATTGAACAAAACCGGCCCCAGGACCGACCCCTGGGGCACTCCACTTGACACCGGCTGCCAACTAGACATGGATTCATTGATCACTACCCGTTGAGCCCGACAATCTAGCCAACTTTCTACCCACCTTATGGTGCATTCATCCAGCCCATATTTCCTTAACTTGCTGACAAGAATACTGTGGGAGACTGTGTCAAAAGCTTTGCTAAAGTCAAGATACAATACATCCACTGCTTTCCCTTCATCCACAGAACCAGTAATCTCATCATAGAAGGCGATTAGATTAGTCAGGCATGACCTTCCCTTGGTGAATCCATGCTGACTGTTCCTGATCACTTTCCTCTCATGTAAGTGCTTCAGGATTGATTCTTTGAGGACCTGCTCCATGATTTTTCCGGGGACTGAAGTGAGGCTTACTGGCCTGTAGTTCCCAGGATCCTCCTTCTTCCCTTTTCTAAAGATTGGCACTACATTAGCCTTTTTCCAGTCATCCAGGACTTCCCCCATTCGCAACGAGTTTTCAAAGATAATGGCCAATGGCTCTGCAATCACAGCCGCCAGTTCCTTTAGCACTCTCGGATGCAACTCATCCGGCCCCATGGACTTGTGCACGTCCAGTTTTTCTAAATAGTCCCTAACCACCTCTTTCTCCACAGAGGGCTGGCCATCTATTCCCCATGTTGTGATGCCCAGCACAGCAGTCTGGGAGCTGACCTTGTTCGTGAAGACAGAGGCAAAAAAAGCATTGAGTACATTAGCTTTTTCCACATCCTCCGTCACTAGGTTGCCTCCCTCATTCATTAAGGGGCCCACACTTTCCTTGACTTTCTTCTTGTTGCCAACATACCTGAAGAAACCCTTCTTGTTACTCTTAACATCTCTCGCTAGCTGCAGCTCCAGGTGCGATTTGGCCCTCCTAATTTCATTCCTACATGCCCGGGCAATATTTTTATACTCTTCCCTGGTCATATGTCCAACCTTCCACTTCTTGTAAGCTTCTTTTTTATGCTTAAGATCTGCTAGGATTTCACCGTTAAGCCAAGCTGGTCGCATGCCATACTTACTATTCTTTCGACACATCGGGATGGTTTGTCCCTGTAACCTCAACAGGGATTCCTTGAAATACAGCCAGCTCTCCTGGACTCCTTTCCCCTTCATGTTTGTCCCCCAGGGGATCCGACCCATCCGTTCCCTGAGGGAGTCGAAGTCTGCTTTCCTGAAGTCCAGGGTCCGTATCCTGCTGCTTACCTTTCTTCCCTGTGTCAGGATCCTGAACTCAACCAACTCATGGTCACTGCCTCCCAGATTCCCATCCACTTTTGCTTCCCCTACTAATTCTTCCCGGTTTGTGAGCAGCAGGTCAAGAAAAGCTCCCCCCCTTGTTGGCTCCTCTGGCACTTGCACCAGGAAATTGTCCCCTACGCTTTCCAAAAACTTCCTGGATTGTCTATGCACCGCTGTACTGCTCTCCCAGCAGATATCAGGAAAATTAAAGTCACCCATGAGAACCAGGGCATGCGATCTAGTAGCATCTAGACGAGACACAATAAATCGATCCCCAATAGATCAATCACAACCCGCCGATCCGGCAGGTAGTGAAGACCTGCCCTCAGAAGCCTGTGTGCAGCTTAAAGTATCCAAATACGTGCCAGACATTGGAAAACTCAACAAGGAAAAGCAAGGGCAAGGATCACACTAAACTGATAAGATCTGCATTTTAATTTAATTTTAAATGAAGCTTCTTAAACATTTTAAAAACCTTATTTACTTTACATACAACAATAGTTTAGTTATATAATATAGACTTATAGAAAGAGACCTTCTAACAACGTTAAAATATATTACTGGCACTCGAAACCTTAAATTACAGTGACTAAATGGAGACTCGGCACACCACTTCTGAAAGGTTGCCAACCCCTGCCTGAGATGATATCTAAACTCTAGTGTGCATTTTCTGTTTTCCTGGTCAAAAGTTAGGTCCATTCCTGAAGTGACAAAATTAACAAGTACGTTCTGTGGAACTGCAGACTCGGGTGATAATTAGGGCCAGTGGAAAAGCAGAAAAGATATTTGTCAAATATATAATGGAGCACATTTTATTATAATAATTTCACGGAAACAAAATTTCACTAATTATCTGACCAGCAGAAAAACATATGTCAAAAATATTCAATTGATGCTTTTGAAATTAATTGAATAAAAATATATTAAAGTCCAAAACTATTATGATAAATATAACTGTTTTAAGAACTGGTCATTAAACCTGTTTGTCACCTAACATTCTCTGATATTTATCCATCTACTTCTTTACAACATCTAACTTGCAAAAGGCTATTGGAAACATTTTCCTCTTTAAAAGTGCCTTGTTATGACATGCAAAGTATGTTGTAATGTAGCTAAGAATAAATTCCCAAAGAACAGCAATGTACTCTCATTGTGAAATACCAAAAATTATGTTTTTAAAAGACTGGTTGCTATTTTGTGTTCATTTAAATAGCAATTCTATCAATTTTGTGGTATTCTACTGCTTCCATCCATGGTGCTTTTAAGAGCAGAGAAGCTTCTTGTGGACATGAAGCATTTTTGTTAGTTCCTCAGAAAGCCACTAAATTGGAGCATTTAAGGTGGAAAATTAGATCCTATGCCCTATTTAATACATATATCTGTTCCAACAGAAGATATGTTAGCGATAGTGATAGTATTTTCATTAGGTAGTATTTATTGTTAAATTGCAGCTGTAGCCTTTGGGCTAGCTGAAATACTTTTAAGTATTTTTAAATAAATGTATGAAACAACAGCAGCATAAAGCCAAATTCTAAGACAGTCACATCAAACTTTGCTCTTACTTACTCAGTTGACTACAGCAGACTTGAACTGACTTTACACTGGTGTAATTGAAAGAAAAATGTGGACCTTATACTTACATTCTAAGCTCTCTGAGGCAAGGAATGCCTCTTTGGTCTGTGTAACTGAAATCAAAATCTGGCCCTTAGTCTATATTATAACATTAGAAAATATATCAATTTATTATCAATACAGCTAAGGATGTTAGAATGAGATACATCTGTGGTAATGACGATGCATAGATGAAATAACAAAAAGAACTGAACGAAGAATTCCAGCGCCAAGCATTCAAGCTCTATGTCATACAACAAACAAGGCAGTCTTTTGAATTAGCCAGAGTAGTGCTCATTAATGTACAGACAAAAACATGTGACAGGACTGCTTTTGTCATGGAATTCCAACCCATCAATCCCAAGTGATTTCACCCACCTACCAAAAACTATTAAAAAGAGCTATTTTCTAATAGCCAGTTCAGAACAATTATATCAACTATATAAGTATGTGAAAGTATTTCCTAGTCTACGAATATAATATTTATCATTCAACAAGAACTAACATCTACTGGATGGTTATAAATCTATACCTATAAGGCCATATCTTGATCCACCGAAGTCAACGAATAAACTCCTATTGACTTCAATGGAACCAGCATTTGTCTCATACTTTTTTCTGATTAAGAAATTTGTGTTACACATTAATACTGTATCTGTGAATACTAACTGCTATAAGAAAATGTTTAAATCTACATTTTATTGTACACAAAAAACTACATTAAAATATCATCAGTTCTTCCCCATCTCACAACTCCCAGTCTACTCCCCCGACAGGCTCTTTGTCCCAATCTACTTCCTCCAATGCTACCCCAATCTCAGGCCAGCTCTTGTTATGCTTCCTCCTCCACATTGCTGGGAAGCCAACAAGAGAAGCACTAAGAGTCCAGGAGAGAATCTCCCTGCTTTTACTACTGGCACAGCAGCCCACAGGAACCACAAGTTGCAGTTGGAGGGAAAATTCTGCTCAGCCCCTGCATTCCTGGGCTGGAGCATGCCCAGCACAGACAGAATCTTTTGATAACTTAGCTGCCGAACTCTAACAAATCTCTACTGAGCAAATTTGAACTGAAGCTTTTACAGGCTGATAACTTGGCCAAATTTGTGTGATATTTCACAGGAACAGCAAAAGGCATATCCCCGACAGCAGGATAACCCTCCTGCCAATTTTCAAGTCCCTGTTCCAAAGTATGGAGGTGCTAGATCTTCCCAACGAAAGAGCTGAAAAATTTTTTTGATGTGAACAAAACAACATATTTTCCCCTTATCTTGTTCTTGGGAATGGCTGAAGCACTTTAGCTGAAACTTTTCCAAAAAAAAAAAAATCAGCCTGAGGAAGAAACCCAGCATGAAATGTTCAGTCCTAATGGCTGAAGTTATAAGTAACTTAAAACAGGGTCTTCTAATGGAAAGTATTGGACAGCCTTAACAACAGTCAGTGTGACCAGCCCTATAAGCACAACAGATCCCACCATCATCCTCAAGAAAAACACAACTAAGAAAGAGGAAAAGAGTAGGCAGAATCAGCAATAATTTCTGAATAAGCCACCAGTCTAAGCCTCCTATCAGACAGCTACACTACACATGGGACTGTGGTCTAGCAAGACAAAAGTTATTTTGATTAAAGAGTATAAAGACCTGGACATAAATAGTAAATGGAAACCCTTTAGACACCTCACCTCAAAACAAGACCTCTTGACAAATTAAGCACACAGGGCAATAGAACACAACAGCTCATTAATTGTAAAGGGTAAGCTGAAAAAGAGATTTTAAAAAGGGCTTGTGCCCTTTCATACTTCACTGTGGCATATGAAAAAGGCCTGAGAATTTCTTTGTCTGCTTGAAAATCGAGCCTTGCCAGCCCACCCTGGAAGGCTCTGATGTCTAAAGAAGTAGTGGAATGGTGACATCACCAAAGCCAAGTAAGTAAAAGTTGAGAGGAGAACGGATTTGCTTTTGTTAATACACATATAACTTCAAATGATTAATTAACATTTCAGATAAAGGAAGTCTTTATTAAAGATTCAGCATCCTGCCATTTCAGTTAAGGTGTAAAAAATTACAAATAAATGTGCTGTGAGACCTCCAACTGGTTCCCCATATAAATAGCAAAAAGCAGACTTTGCATTCCTGATATTCCTGAGGGAATATATTTAGGGAACAGATGTCGTTCAACACTTCCAGCTAGGGAAACCCAAGTGTCCAGAAGAAAAACTCATGCTAGATTCTATGGGATGGATTTTCTCCCTAACTGGTAAAGTGCTTTGCCAGCTTTAACTGAAATGTGCTATATACATATGGTGTTGTTATCTTTTTAATTGCACTTTAAAATTATCTTCCAACCAGTTAGGAGATTCTTTGGTTGGTTGGTTTTAATGAACCAATTCATGCTTCTGTATTTGAAATGTTCAGCCAATGTAGTGTGCAATGATTAACTTAACGTCTACTATGGCTTTATAATAAAATTTCATTTCATTTGGATAATATAATTTGTTGGTTGGGATGTCTTCAAAAAGTCAATTTGATTTTTTAAAATGTCTCATTTTCTTTAAGTTTTATTGCACATGCAGAATTAGAAACCTAGTTATGGCTGAACTGATCATGGTCAAATGCAAGAATATGTATAAGTGTGACAGTGACAAAGTTTACTGTTACCTCACTGCAGTTTACCTGTATTTTGAGCTATATTCTGATACATCCATGTGCTGGTGTACTTGGGAGGAAGAGCACATAAGGAGCCCCTAACACTTAAACATGTGCAGCTAAATAATTATAGACCCTGTGCTCAGGAAACCTCCCTCTTCAGTGTTCCTGCGGATACATGGTGCTCCCCCTCCACTCCAGCCCCTGAAGTAGGCCAAACACACCTCTGTGTGCAGTTCATGTGGACCAGACCCCCCCAGGACTCCAGTTACACAATTTAGTCAACAACCTCTGGCCTCCCAGTATATCCTCTGCCTGTCTTGCTTCAGCTGTGAGTTCTTTGGTTAACAGACTGTCCATTCCATTCTCTGACACTGCTCCCATCTATAAGAGCACGTGTGAGCGCAGTATGAAACAAGTTGGCCAACACTTAAAGTGTATATATGCATATATATATATATATATATATAATTGTGCTGATGTAACATAAAACTAATGTGACTGTAAATAACTTATTGTCAACTTTCAGTTATCTATGTGCATGTATTTATAAAGCTATATATATCCCTTTAAGAAGCTAGATCTACCATGAAAGGGATGTTGCCATGTGCCTGATAAGGAAGCCTCTCATTCATACAGAGCAGGAACTTTTTCACCTTCCTCATTTTCAGACACTACAAAAATGTCACCACTATCTATCACGAGCTCTTCGTTCCTAATACCGCCATCTGGAGTCCTTTGCTTTCTTTTATGTTACTCCAGAGAATACCTGGTATTTTTAGGAATATCAATTTTTTCTTTTCAGAAAAAATGTCCACTTGCTTCCACTGGAGAAATCTGACAAACCTGGCAGATGCATTTGAGAAGACTCCTTGCAGCCATCAAATGAGGTGATTGCTCCCAAACCCATCACTTCCCACTTCTTTTCACATAGTAATGATTTCTTTGACTTCTCAGTCTATCCCCTCCTCCAAGGATTTAAAGACTAACAACAGCACAAGAGTTAAAACATCCCCAGGTTAAAGGATACAACTTTCTCTGCCCCTCTCTCTTTTCCAGTTTCCTCCTCCATCTTTCTTTTTATTTTCCTAAACTCCCATTTCCATTGGCTTCCTGGCAGCCAGCTTCCTAACGACATACTATTAGCACTTCTCTATTATAATCCCCTCTTTAGCTTGCTAACCCAACATTAGCATTAGCATCAGAGTTATCGTGTTATCATGTAACATAGCTGCATGAAAAATTATAACAGTTGTGCAGCAGTTACAGTGTAATTACTTAGTGCCACTCACTGTGTAATAGGTTTTGTAACCAATTACATTTCTGAATTCTGCTCACACAAGAAGCCTCTCAAACAATGTCAGTATTGATGTTTCTTGATGCTTTCTGCAACTGATTTGCACCAATGATGTATAAGGAGTCAAAGCAGTAGGCCTGTCTATTTCTACAGTTTCAGACAGAAGAAAGAGCACACTACATTTTCACTCTGAGTTTTTACCTTTTCCAAATTGCAGCACATATGGCCAAAAAACAGATTATTTACACCTCTGTGAAAATTCTTCTGTGTTAGATTAGCATGTTTGCATTCTCCAGTCAGACTTGTTCATCCTTATGACTGGGAAAACAGACAGAGAATTTTGCTATCCATATGAAAACAATAGTAATCCATGGAAGTCTTTGCTAACAGACTGCAGAAAACAAGTTATTTTGTATGAATGTAAACTGCAACCAAATGATAACAGCCAAGCCTTCAAATCCTTACTCATTTGATTTGTCCCTTGAACTTCTATAGCACAACTCATCAGAATAAATGTTTGCAGGACTGGTTTATAGAATTGCAGCAAAATAGGCTACTTTCTATTTAGCAGCCCCTTATTTCTCTAGAAAAATCACTGACATACAGATAACTTAGGTCCACAAAGATTTCTCTAGATTTTAGTACACTTTTACTTAATAGCTTTCTTTCTTGTAACAACAGGACATCTTACATTTTTCAATTATACATTTAATAATAAATATTATATATAAGGCAAACCACAATGTGTCATGTACTGCAGGATGTTAATAAAAAGTATCATGAATGCAACTGGATAAGAAATTATTATCTGTTGCATTGGTTAATATTAACTTATTATTTTATTAACTTTTATTTACTAGCAAAGTTCACTTATCAGATCAATTTTGTTACATAAAACAGCCATAAAACACACCCAGTAATCAAGAAATCTTAAAAAATTACCATGTGGATTATACTTCCACTTGAAGGAAGCACAAAACAGTTGGGTCTTTCTAAAAGCAAAAAATCCATTCTAGTGAATTTTAAACTGGGGTGAGGAAAGAGTGTATGAATTTGTGTTTTGCCATTCCTTTTTCCAGAAAAAGTAGACTAAGCTGAAACATCTAGAGATGATTAGAATGTTTGTTCTTTATAAGGGACCTAGTATTATTACTGAGGTTCATAACGTGTGGGTCTTTCTGAGTCCTCGGTTGTTCTCAGACTCTTAGGCAGCATCGGTAGCCCAGAGTGGGTTTTTTCCATCCATGCCTAGCTATACATTTGTGCTTTCCTGTAAGATATAGACTTTGCCTTCTAAAATCATTGTAATGCATACCACAAAAAGTACTTGGAGTCTTAAGCTACCACAGAATAAGGTGACCTGAGTAAGTAATGTTTTTCTTGTATCAAGTTTATTATATCCGTTCTTAGACTGTACTGGCTACCCATGTGTTTCCAGGTTCAGTTGAAGATGATGATTTTGGTCTATAAAACCAGAGGTCAACATTAAAAATTCATTATTTATCCATAATTGCCACATCACAGGATACAAGGCACTGCTGTTATTTCTATTTTAAGAATAAGGGCAAAGTGGAATATTTCAGATGCTATCATGTTAACTGCTGACTTTTTAATGGCAACTACCAGAAAGCTTTACAGGTCAAAACATGATAACCATCACATGTCTGTGATAACTAACCTTACACTTGTGTTCTATAGTCCAAGTCTAATAAAGGACAAGCTTTCAACTTTCAGTTCCAGATTTTCCCTACCTTTGCACACTTTGTTACTATTTTCCAGATGTTGCATTTTGGGAAAAGGGAGGAAGTAATGTGGTGGGGTGGGGGACACACTGAAATCCAAAAAGTGAAAATCAAAAACAAATTTTAAAGTTTCTAAAAAAACAAAATGAAACAATCTTTAAGTCAAAATAAAACAAAATAGGGAAAGGTTGTTTGAAATTTCCTAAATCAAATCAAAACTTTTTATTGGAATTGCAATTTACCTGTGAAAAAAAAGTTGGTTTCAATTAAATTTAATTTTTGGATTGGAAAAATATTCTATGCCAAAAAAAAAAAAAAAACCTGACCAATTCTATTCATCACCCTCAGTATTACCTTATTTCATAAGGAGTCCCTGTGATTTCAATGGGATTACTCATGGAGTAAGGTACTACACAATGTGAGCAAGCCTGGTGAATCAGTCATAAGACATTAAAAAAATCTCTTCTTGTCTCTTCTTGCTTCAGACTGTACAGCCAGTATCTAATGGTTATCAGGAAGGAAACAGAAAATTTGTTTCTTCCGGCCAAATACCTTGAGTAACAATGTACAAATGGTGAAGGGCATTTTGAGAAGTGTTCATCTTTCCATGAACAGTTAGTTGCTGTTCATTGTAGAAGGCTGCACACAGGACTAGACAGACCCATAGTTTGCTGTAGTATAGCAACTCTTTTGTTAAAAAAAAGTGTTGGTTTAGCTGCCAAAGTTTAATAAGAGGTTAGAATGCATGAAGTATATGCATGTCGGCTAAAATACAGAAACTCCTACTAGTTAGGAGAGAACTAAAAAGATGATAAATTAAAAAACTGAGTGAAGCTTTATATCAAGGTGACTTAAGAAGGATTAGGTTCAATCTTTGGATTAACTGAATAAAATAAATTCCCTGTAAATGAACAAAGAATTAACTTAGTCAGCAAGCTAGTTTGAGCAGTAAATTTCAACCTGTATGCATTCAGCTACATCATTGCTCTGGACAGTGCCTCCCTTTCCCCATAGTCAGCTCTTGGATAAATGCTGAGTCAGTTCTGGGGAGCTAGGTGTGTCACTTTGGTTTACAAAGCAATCTCTCTCTCTCTCATATATACTCATTTGTTCAACATCCCGTCCAATGGGATGGTGTTCCAAGAAGGAGGAGTGCTAGGCAGAGACGGGCTCCACCTAACGAAGAGAGGGAAGAGCATATTCGCAAGCAGGCTGGCTAACCTAGTAAGGAGGGCTTTAAACTAGGTTCACAGGGGGAAGGAGACCAAAGCCCTGAGGTAGGTGGGATACCGGGAGGAAGCACGAGCAGGAGCGCGTGAGAGGGGAGGGCTCCTGCCTCATACTGAGAAAGAGGGACGATGAGCAGGTTATCTCAAGTGCCTATACACAAATGCATGAAGCCTGGGAAACAAACAGGGAGAACTGGAAGTCCTGGCAAAGTCAAGGAATTATGATGTGATTGGAATAACAGAGACTTGGTGGGATAACTCACATGACTGGAGTACTGTCATGGATGGATATAAGCTGTTCAGGAAGTACAGGAAGGGCAGAAAAGGTTGGGGAGTTGCACTGTATGTAAGAGAGCAGTATGACTGATCAGAGCTCAAGTATGAAACTGCAGAAAAACCTGAGAGTCTCTGGATTAAGTTTAGAAGTGTGAGCAACAAGGGTGATGTCATGGTGGGAGTCTACTATAGACCACCGGACCGGGGGATGAGGTGGACGAGGCTTTCTTCCAACAACTCGCAGAAGTTACTAGATTGCACACCCTGGTTCTCATGGGAGACTTCAATCACCCTGATATCTGCTGGGAGAGCAATACAGCAGTGCAAAGACAATCCAGGAAGTTTTTGGAAAATGTAGGGGACAATTTCCTGGTGCAAGTGCTGGAGGAACCAACTAGGGGCGGAGCTCTTCTTGACCTGCTACTCACAAACCGGGAAGAATTAGTAGGGGAAGCAAAAGTGGATGGGAACCTGGGAGGCAGTGACCATGAGATGGTCAAGTTCAGGATCCTGACAGAAGGAAGAAAGGAAAGCAGCAGAATACGGACCCTGGACTTCAGAAAAGCAGACTTTGACGCCCTCAGGGAACCGATGGGCAAGATCCCCTGGGAGAATAACACGAGGGGGAAAGGAGTCCAGGAGAGCTGGCTGTATTTTAAAGAATCCTTATTGAGGTTACAGGGACAAGCCATCCCGATGTGTAGAAAGAATAGTAAATATGACAGGCGACCAGCTTGGCTTAACAGTGAAATCCTTGCTGATCTTAAATACAAAAAAGAAGCTTACAAGAAGTGGAAGATTGGACAAATGACCAGGGATGAGTATAAAAATATTGCTCAGGCATGCAGGAGTGAAATCAGGAAGGCCAAATCACACCTGGAGTTGCAGCTAGCAAGAGATGTTAAGAGTAACAAGAAGGGTTTCTTCAGGTATGTTAGCAACAAGAAGAAAGTCAAGGATAGTGTGGGCCCCTGACTGAATGAGGGAGGCAACCTAGTGACAGAAGATGTGGAAAAAGCTAATGTACTCAATGCTTTTTTTGCCTCTGTCTTCACAAACAAGGTCAGCTCCCAGACTACTGCACTGGGCAGCACAGCATGGGGAGGAGGTGACCAGCCCTCTTCGGAGAAAGAAGTGGTTCAGGACTATTTAGGAAAGCTGGACGTGCACAAGTCCATGGGGCCAGATGCGTTGCATCCGAGAGTGCTAAAGGAGTTGGCAGATGTGATTGCAGAGCCATTTGCCATTATCTTTGAAAACTCATGGTGATCGGGGGAAGTCCTGGATGACAGGAAAAAAGGCGAATGTAGTGCCCATCTTTAAAAAAGGGAAGGAGGAGGATCCTGGGAACCACAGGCCAGTCAGCCTCACCTCAGTCCCTGGAAAAATCATGGAGCAGGTCCTCAAGGAATCAATTCTGAAGCACTTAGAGGAGAGGAAAGTGATCAGGAACAGTCAGCATGGATTCACCAAGGGCAAGTCATGCCTGACTAATCTAATTGTCTTTTATGACGAGATAACTGGTTCCGTGGATGAGGGGAAAGTAGTGGACATGTTGTTCCTTGACTTTAGCAAAGCTTTTGACACTGTCTCCCACAGTATTCTTGCCAGCAAGTTAAAGAAGTATGGGCTGGATGAATGGACTATAAGGTGGATAGAAAGCTGACTAGATTGTCGGGCTCAACGGGTAGTGATCAATGGCTCCATGTCTAGTTGGCAGCCAGTATCAAGTGGAGTGCCCCAAGGGTCGGTCCTGAGGCCGGTTTTGCTCAATATCTTCATAATTTGAAGGATGGTGTGGATTGCACCCTCAGCAAGTTTGAAGATGACACTAAACTGGGAGGAGAGGTAGATAAGCTGGAGGGTAGGGATAGGATACAGAGGGACCTAGACAAATTGGAGGATTGGGCCAAAAGAAATCTGATGAGGTTCAACAAGGACAAGTGCAGAGTCCTGCACTTAGGACGGAAGAATCCCATGCACCGCTACAGACTAGGGACCGAATGGCTTGGCAGCAGTTCTGCAGAAAAGGACCTGGGGATTACAGTGGACAAGAAGCTGGATATGAGTCAGCAGTGTGCCCTTGTTGCCAAGAAGGCCAATGGCATTTTGGGATGTATAAGTAGGGGCATTGCTGGCAGATCAAGGGACGTGATCGTTCCCCTCTATTCGACATTGGTGAGGCCTCATCTGGAGTACTGTGTCCAGTTTTGGGCCCCACACTACAAGAAGGATGTGGAAAAATTGGAAAGAGTCCAGCGGAGGGCAACAAAAATGATTAGGGGACTGGAACACATGACTTATGAGGAGAGGCTAAGGGAACTGGGGATGTTTAGCCTACGGAAGAGAAGAATGAGGGGGGATTTGATAGCTGCTTTCAACTACCTGAAAGGGGGTTCCAAAGAGGATGGTTCTAGATGGTTCTCAGTGGTGGCAGATGACAGAACAAGGAGTAATGGTCTCAAGTTGCAGTGGGGGAGATTTAGGTTGGATATTAGGAAAAACTTTTTCACTAGGAGGGTGGTGAAACACTGGAATGCATTACCTAGGGAGGTGGTGGAATCTCCTTCCTTAGGAGTTTTTAAGGTCAGGCTTGGCAAAGCACTGGCTGGGATGATTTAATTGGGGATCAGTCCTGCTTTGAGTAGGGGGTTGGACTAGATGACCTCCTGAGATCCCTTCCAACCCTGATATTCTATGATTCTATGATTCAATTGTTAGTCCATTTGTCCCTCTGATCCCTATTGAGTTTATTGCCAAAGAGGTATGTTCCCTACGTATCTAACTCACTTCAGAGAGGTCTCTATCGTATAAATTATGTATACAGCAGGGCAGCGCAGAGCAGCACCCTATCAGGTTGAGACTCAGGAAAGATTGTGTCTCCTTGTGTCCTCCAGTGTGCAAAGCAAGTACACAATCCTACAGCAATGCAGCCTGCTCTCCTTTCTGAGACCAGTCAGCTCTGCTAGTCAAAGTGGAGAAGGGCATCCATAACCACAGCTCCCCTCCACTCCGCCCTGCCTCTTTTGGGGGCTAGGAGGAAGCAGAGCAGTTCCTTTGTTTGGAGCTAAAAAAGACTCCTTGTGCAGCTTCTGCATTCTAATGCACCCACTCCAGGGACAACAGCAGTCTAGCCCATTGAGGTGTGCATCCACATAGCACAGTTCTTGCTAACGTTGTTGCAAAGGTGTTAGTCTCAGCTAGTCCATCCTTAGTAATTTGGCTGGATCGAGCGGATCTTTTTGATGGGAGGCACCCTCTTGGATGTACAGTCAACCTGACAGGCCAGGCTCCTTAGTTATTGTACTGCTACTGTCACTGACCCATCACATGCTCAGGTTCTGCTTACCTTCTACTGGTCCCTAATGTTCAGTTGCTTAACCAAACCTTGTTCTATTCCATCCTTCAGGGTTCTGCTATTACTCCCTTCTCCTGCTCCAATCCCAAAGTGAATATTAAATCCTATCTGCTCTATTTCTCTGAAGGTCTGACTCACCCCAAATGCACTACTAGGTACTATTATGCTCAAACTGCCTACCAAACTCAATTCTTAATGGCTATCCTAGCAAGGAAGTTTTCTTCTGTGCAGAGGCTCTTTGGTGTCTTACGAGTTAATTCCTCCATGACTGTTTCATGCCAAATATTGCACAATACCTTGTAGTAATAATGGGAGAAATACTGGTAGCAAAAATATTACTAATTATAAGGTATTTTAGAATCATATGATAAAAATGTTACTCAATATATTAATTTTTACAGGCATTTCCAGTCCCTGTAATATCTGATCAAATCACAAACACCAATGAATTATGCCTCATAACAGCCTGGCATAACATGCACCTATGGATACACAGAAGTACCATTTTTCAGATGAAGAGATCAAGGCACAGAGAAATGAAGACGTTGGGATTCCCTCTGGGACAGCAATGTCGAGATCTCATTTGACAATTTTTCTTAAAATATTCTGACATTTGGTAATTGGGTAATACTGGGACCGATGCTGACAGGTGATGAGCACCTAAGCTCTCATTGAGCCTGGCTTTCCATTGCCCTGAACCCACTGTAATCATTTGTTCCTATGTAAAATACATATAAAATGTTAACAAATCAGCATGTCCTCCTTCCACATATTGCACTGCTATAAATGACCACACAAGGTGACAGGCAATGGAGAATGAGGCCCATAGACTTCTATGGGCACTCAGAACTTCCCATAATGAGGATTTCTTGTCATTGCAGGGTCAGTAGTATTTTTGTGTTGCAGGTGCAGATTGTTTTGTGATTAATTTTCTCTCCATGCAGTTTTTGGGAAATGTTTGTCACATTTACAACACAACCAAGACAAAGCAGTTCTCCCTGTCATGCTGACTTTTTGACCAGAAGCTCCCCAGAGATTTTTGTGATAGCTCATTTATAATATAGTACAGCTGGAGACAGGAAGGAAACTGGAATCATGCTTGCTGGAAGTTCACCCCAATAAACATCGAATTGTTTGCACCTTTGGACTTCGGGTATTGTTGCTCTCTGTTCATGTGAGAAGGACCAGGGAAGTAAGTGGGTGAAGGAATAAGCCCTCTAACACTGTGGTACAGTGTAAATGCCTTTGCTTACATTTCTGTCCATGGGGGTTGTGTTCTAGTTTTGTATCAGCATGGTTTATCTGAAATTATACACATTTCAGGGGACAACCAGAAATATTCTCTTAATGTAGGAGTGAGCCTGGACAAAGAACTTCCAACTATCAAAACATATGGTTTCATACTGTTCCCTGCTTTCTTTTATAGTCACTCCTGTAGTGCTATGCAAACAATTTACTACAGTGCATATTTAAGAGTTCTGTTGATTTTTATGCTTTGCTATTTAGGGTCAAATGTATTAAAATACAATGAATCTAGCTCCTGAAATATGGTTTGCTCTTTTATTATAATCACCCTGCATTATGAATTACACAGATACATTGAGACTGGATGTCCTTCTACAAGATGTGTTCTAGTTCACCCAGAAGTTATGAGCTTGACGCCAGAATCACTTGATAAAATTCCTTGGCCTGTGTTATACAGGAGCTCAGATTAGATTATCATAATGGTAGCGTCTTTTTAATTTTTTTTTAAAATCAATAGATAGACAGAACCACCAGTCAGTCAAATAGATAAATCCAAAGGATAAAAACACAATCAGCCAATGCCTCAGGTGGTGTAGATTTGTGTATCTCCAATATTTACACCATGTGAGGATCCAGTCTGTGTTTTGGGCTTCACTTCCTTCGGGTATTATAATGTCAAGATCTGATTTCCCGAAATGGGTGTGGTGAGTTCCAAAAAGAAACTTTTGAACAAAATCCTGCTCTGATTTGCCAACTGTACAATACTGGGTGGTGGGGTGAGTGGACCTGTAGCAAACTGAGTGATGCAGACTAGGATGAGTCAAGGAACACCTGAGGGAAATAGACTTACTTGGTGCCACCCTCTGCTGCTACTACTGACTGCAGCATGCTCACAGGAAGGCTGGAGGCCAGGAGCTAGTCCATGCCTCAAATGAGATTGATTGCCATTCTCGAGGCAGTGGTGAGGTTACAGGCATATTAAAGATGGACTCTTCTTCCAGAGTTCACGGTATTAGGAGTATATCCTGCTCCACACCCACATGGATGTGCGGAGCATGGAAGGAGAAGCTCCCTGCTCCCACTTCTACCGGCTTTATCTCATACAATACAGGGTAGGCCTCTGCCCTTTTTGTGGTCAGCAACTCTGGATCACAGTGCCACATCTAAGGAAAATGAGGACGAAAGTTCAGTTTAATCAGCACTGAATAAATATTAAAAAAATAAAGGTGTGACTCATCAAAGAGTTCTGCAGGAGCAACAACAGCTTGGGGAGGATGAAGTGATCAAGTCTTAGCATAAAAATAACTAAGCATTAGAACAAATCCCTGTAGCAGATGTGAGATGCTGGTGAAGCAACTTCAGGGCTAAACAAGCATACTGAGAGTGGGGGAAATATTTTTCATACCTGGAATGGTTCTGACTGATACTAGTCTATGTTGTTGGCAGGAGCTAGCTTTTTCCTCCAACAGCTGCAACATTTCTCTTCATCATTCCCTTCGTTTTCCCCTGCAGGTGGCTTGGGGTCAACCAGCTAGGATCAGAAGTATAAGTGTTGAGATTCCATGCCTCTCCTGGTAGATATTTTGCAGGAACAACCTAAGTGGAAGCAGGAAATTATTCAGAATTGTGTCATTGACGTCAGTGAGAGTGAGTTCAGGCCCTAACTGGACAAAACTCCCACTTGTCTTCAATGGGAGTTTTGATCAGTGAAGGACTAAAGAATATGTCTGTTAAGGCCAAATTTCAAATGGGCTTCCTAAATTGTATCCATAAAATTTGCATAAGAGCACCCTGTATTTGCATGTACAAGTACTTAAGCTTGCATATCAGGCAATTGTATGTTCAAATAGGGACTCATAAAAATAGTTTGACTGTGAGCGGCGACCCGTTTGTCTGGAGAGATGCAGAACCCACCCATGGTATTATCTGAAAAACAAATGCACAAATCTACACTATAAAGCCTTTTCACAACCAGATTGCTACACCACATCCAAACAGCTTTTTTAATTCAACACTCCACAAAAATCTCAGATATAAAAATTAAATAAAATAAACATATTTGTAATTGATATTCTTTATTTTGTAACCATAATTGAATTAGACACTACAGGATGATCTAGGTTGGATTTGAACCCACCATCTTTAGCATCCAAAGCTAGAAAAACTGTGGCACAGAAACACGTAACTGCCTGAGTAAGACCTGACATCTTTGCCATTCTAAGCCAGGAACACAGCTCAGTTGCATCCAGTGTGAACATACTGTAGGACATTGTGAGTTAGATATGGGCCCCAGCTACAAACTAAACCCAGATTTCAGCACCCACCCATCCACCCAGTGTTTTGGGGCATTAAAAACTGGGCTTTGGGATTGGGTGATTACACAAATAGGAGTCAGATGCAATATCTGGAATCCAGATCAGGTTCCAACACCCAGATATCCAAGTATGGAGTGTTCGGATATGGGCCCACGTCTGATATGAAGTTTTTTTTAATTCCCGTAAACCTTGTTTCACCCTTTTCTCACTCCCATTTTGGCTTTTCCCTACTGTCTTCCCTCTTCCTCCTGTTTCCTCCATTACTTGCTTCCCCCTCTCTCCCAACTACTAACTAAATAGATCAGAAGGGTGTTTTTTTAAAAAAAAATGAGTTAACTAAATGTGCAGCTCAAACCAAACCCCTGCATTCAAACTCCCCTTTGCCTGTCCTTTCCATACACATATGCAAACTTCATGCCAAATCCAGTTCAAAACTTTGCAACTGGCCCTTTTATGACCTTAAAATGGGCTATGCAAAAATCCCAGATCTAGACACACACCAAACTATAGGGAAGTCTAAATGCTATTCTAAATTTTTGGTGTCTCTGGCCAATCATTAAAATAAAGCTAACGATGCAATACGAATGGGTTTGATATTGCATTTTGTGTATCTAAATCTAGTTAACATTTCCTCCACTTCACCAACCTCTTTGAGAGAGAAAGTGTTCCTTTAGATCCCTGAACACTCCAGCTTTTCCTTTGGATTTCCTATTTCAGTAGAAATGAATCTTATCCCACACATCAAAAGGAATCAAAAAATGGAAACATACCAAGTTAAGCTTTCATAGTATCTCATTTGTGTCTTGTTGCATTTCAGAATTCATTACTACATCTTCAAAGCACAAGAGAATAATTCCTCTTGTCGTGAAATAGAACAATTCTGTTGAAGCGTTCACGCTCAGTTTTTAACTTTCAAGATAGCAAAGTTCAAATTTTAGCTTGAATGTTGGTTTTAAGGGTGCTAACTTTCTTACAGAGAGTGAGATCAGGGAGAGCCTTCAGTCCTAATGATATAGGAGAGAAGAAGCAGCTACAGGTTACATGCTTCCAAGTGTCTTGTAAGGACTACTCTCATACAACATGCCTGACAAAATACATTCCAGGCTCCTGCAAGCTGGGAGAAAGGAAAGGAAATGGAGATAGCTCAGTTTCAGCAACTAGGGAGAAATAAACACCAGCCAGTAAATGAGAGACCCAGTTCAGCTGGGGATGATAGGCCACCAACTGCAAGTGCAGCTGAAGCACAGAAAACCTATCTCTTTGCTAACGAGAGGGTAATACTTCGTTTTTTATCCCATGGCAGTGGTGCTGTTAAAGGAAATGACTTCTCCCAACTGTAGAGTTTCTATCACCAGTGGAACGGGAAGAGAAGATGCTGTTGCCAGGGAAATTGGTGGGAGAGAGAAGAGGTATTTGCATGATGAGTAAGGGTCGGGAAGGAAGAGTTGCTGCCTGGAGAGTGGGAGAGTAAGAAAGAGATGATCCTGCTGATGGGGTCTGAGAGGGAATGCTCTCATCTGGGAGCTCTTGTGGAAGGGAGGGAAGATGTCTCTATGCTACTCTTGTGACCGCACCTCTGCTCCCTGCCCCTCACCGAAGCAGCAATCATGCCTCCATACACACCCATCTTCAACTAGTCCTAACAATGGGAGTTCCTGTCCCTTCCTTTCTGCTAATGCCAGTGGGATAGACAGGGAGTAGCTGGTCTCCAATACTACAAGCACCAGGTTCTACAAACCCCACCCCTTTCCCAGCGAGTGCTGATCTACACATTCACTGTTCTTGTTGGCAAGGCTAGGAGGCTTCCTCTCACCCACCTTTCAGCTGAACTAGCTCATAGGCAAAAGGGCCACCTTTTAGGGCCTCCCAGTTGCTGGGACTGGGCTCCTAGATATGAGAGCTGTCAGCAGCTGATTCTTCTCCCCATTGCACTGGCTGCCCTGCTATGTCTCTCAACTCTGGGTCTCCACACCTGTTTTTTTCGGACTCTTGAGGAAGATAGGTTTGTGGAGGCTGGGGGGACTGACTGGCTTCCTGCATGGGGGCTGAGACACTGTCAGCAACAATCCCTTAATGAAGCTGTTGTTCTCCTCCAGTGCCCTATGTCATCTCTAGGTCCCTCCCAATCCCTGAACTCATTTAGGGAGTTAAAAGCCATGCTCAGGTTGAAATGTATCTGCCAAATATAGCTGGTTTCGGGGGTGAGGGGACATAGGGGAAGCACAGATCAGGGAGTGACTCTTTATGGGTTTCTAAGTTAGCAAAGGGTAAGAGAGGTAGGAACAACTGTTTAAAGTGACTATTCGCTGAGCAAGCTGCTACTCAGCATGTGTAAGGATGGCAGAATGTGGCTCTGAGTAAGAAGCCCAGGATTTGGCCCACTGTGATGGCCTTAAAAAACAAGCCTCACTGTCTCCTGAATAGCAATAGACCCATATATCTATAGAAGATGTCTTGTCATCCATGTATTTTCCTGCTGGTTTGCATTTTAGATTTTTTTCCCTTGGCTCTGGTATTTCCGATTGTACCCACTGCATTACATTCTCAGTGGTATCTTCCCTCCCACATTATTTCCCTTGGAACACAAATATGCAAGCAACTGAAGAATTCCAAGAACTGCTAATGGCCTCTTTCAGTTCTGCAAAAGTCAGAAAGACTATCAGTTGGCATTTTTTATTATTCCCATTTCAAGGAACAGCTGCTTTTCCCCTCTACTGGCAGCTTGCCAAAAAACCAAAGCAGCTAGTTAACAGAGAACTGTCAATAATCCATAAAAACTGGGCCTGATAAAGTAATCAGAAAGGGATATAATTTAATTAGGTCCTAGGAACAGTGAGAAATAATTGGGATTACTAATCAGGTAAATGCAGAGAGAATATCTCAGGAATAATTTATGTTGAATTGATGGAACACTGCATCAAACCTATCATCAAGGGCAGGAATTTTTCATGCAGGCATTCCTCATTATGACTGCTAATCTCTGTGTCATGTTCAATGTGCAAATTAGATGAGAATCTGCTTCCTTTTTGCTCCTGCTGAAGCTGGCTCTTTAAATGCCACAATTTTGCATCAGTAAGATCCTGATGCTGGCTGGGTTCTCTGGAGAGTACTATTTTCACTAATGCTTTGATGTGGGAGGAGAAACATATTGGCACAATGGATCAAACACAAGGTTCACTGTAAATTGACCTGAGATCTTCCAAATACGTATAGTTGTCAGGCATATGTGGTGTGTATAACTTACGCTGGATCAGGAAAATAGCCTGCTAGGATTTCCAGCACCTGCATCTTTCAATGAAAACCTTATACAACTTTCAAATTCAAAGGCACATCACTAGTGCTTGGTGATGCTTGCTGTAAAACTGTGGTTTCATATAACACAATAGAAACTCCTGCTACCATAGACCTCAAAAGGTTAGAAGGCTTCACTGATATTATTTCTCAGATGTCCAAGGTTGACATCCTGGCCTCATTGAAGTTAATGGGAGTTTTTACACAGATTTCAATAGGGCCAGGATTTCATCCAAATATTTATCTATAGTTTATCTGAATCTTTTGTCATCTTCCCCCATCTTTTTCCTTCCCACCTCTCAAAGCAGCTAAATCCTTTCCTTTTCCCTAGCCTTAATTTTGTTCCTTTCTATCCGTCCCTCCTTCCAGCAACAATTCCTAAAATAGACCTGCTTCTTTTCTTGGCTCTGACATTGACTATCTGTCCCCAAAGACAAGTCAATTCACTTCCTTGTGCTTCAGTTTCACCATCTGCTAAACATAGGGCACTATTTGCCCACCATTTTAAAAGGCTTTGATACCCTTGCATCAAAAATGCTTACATCCCATAAAATCCCCTGTTTCTGGCTTCCAAAAGCCCTGCGGTATCTTTGTTGATCTCCTGCCAAGTCCTTCACAGGTTCTCAGCAAATCTGTTAGTCTCTGATGGGGCCAGCTGCTGTCTTCAAACCTCACTTACTCTGAGCTTCTTTGGATTAGAAACACCTGAATGTATTATGTACTTCTGCCGTCAGAGATCATCAGATTGGAAGAGAACACTCAGCTGACCATAGCAGAAACTTGACCTGGTGAGCCCTGAAATAGGATTTGTGTGATATAGCAATAGGTCAGACAGGCTGGCAATCAGGAAGGAAGAGGTTTCCATCCCAACCTTAATGAAGGTTCAGGTTTGCCAATGTGTCTACAGAGGTTCTAATTTTTTCCAGTTTTTCCAACCCTACTGAAAAGATGTACAATTTCAGAAGCTGAGGAGTTAGGCCATGACCAACTTTTTGAAATGTTCAGGGACTTTCTACATGTAGGTTCTGCTGTACTTTTTGGTATGGATTGTGATTTTAGAGGTCACAAGTTCCTATAGAGAGAGACAGAGACAAAGAAAGAGGTCAAAATAATATAAATAAATGTAGGTACGCTTGTATCTCTTGGCAGGATTTATGCATGGATAGGCATAGAGTCTCTCTTTTTTCTTATAGAAACTACTAATGTAACTTCATGAATGGGAATGTCATGAAACTGTTTTTATGAAGTCAAAAGAAAAAACAATTCACACTAGGCATTAAATTGATTTTTATTTTCCCTCTAAGCCCTGGCAGATGAATAGACATGACTAGCAATTGCATGCAAACAAACCAAAAAAAAAAACTACCTTAAAAACAAAAATGAACACCTGGTATTTAGCCACCACTAATGTACTAATATGCCCCAGTCTAATGACATGATCCGGAACAATTGGCGTCAATGAGAATTGCAGGTTCTTAGTACCTTTCAAGATCAGGCTTTAATTAAGGTAATCTTTCTGGTCTGTATGCACTCTTGTAAGCTGTCTAAGCATGATTCAAATATCATAAAAATCATACACTGCACACTCTTCATTGTCACCTATTCTTGGGGTGGAGTGATCCCCTGCTCTCCAGCCTCTCCTGGAAGATAGCCTAAACAACTCTGCATTGCTTTCTTGTTGTTGTTGTTGGGAGAGCATATTAAAAATAAAAGAGGCTGTCAACATAATGGCTCAAGAGAAGGAATGTGTGGAGTGGATGTGGCAGTCCTTAGAGGAATATGAAAACGTTTACTTAGAGGAATGGTGTTTGGGTTTCTTGTTTAATGGCTGGGGCTGGGCGTATGGCATGTGATAGCAACGGTGCTACGGTAATTGCTTGCTATTGTTGAATAGCAGAGTAATTATCCTAGCAAATTCCTGCCTAACTTGTCAGCACATAAATTGAAGCTGCCTATAGGCAGCACCTTCCTTTAGACAAACTGTTCCAAGTTGTTTTTTGTTTTTTTTTTTTAAATGAAGTACACAGATTAGCCATACTGCCTGGCAACACAATTCTGTTTCATATGATTCCATCCTTTTACCCCCTCCCTCCTTCTACCCCTCTACAAACACACAATACAGACATCCCCTAATGCCCTGGTTTTCAACCTTTTTTCATTTGCGGACCCCTTTGGAAATTTCAAACAAGAGGTGTGGGCCCCTTTGGGAATCTATTATCTGTATATATAGTTGAATTCTGTTCAGTCAGTTTTTAGACTAAGTCTTTCGTGTACCCCTTACATAGGTTGAGAACCAGTGCCCAACCTGTACGCAATGAAGGAAAGGAATCACAGTGTGGGAATCTTGATGAAGAATCTTGATGAATCTTGTCATGGAGAAACTATATTCTTTCCACTAAATGAATATTATGAAATGTATTAGGAAATTAAGTGCCAGAATGCATGTGTATTTGCTAAATAATTCTAAACAAAACATTTTGTTACTAGTGGATCCAAAGTATGTTGTTATTAATGGCACTATCAGTCAGAGTGTGTAAATTTAGTGCATGGGGGGGATAAACATCAATACTTGCTTAGTATCCAAGCTCTTGGCATCACTGTGTAAATATAGCTTCTGGTGATATGATTTCATTTGTGCTAAATACCAACTGAACTCCAAACCTCCTCTTCAGTTGATTGAACAACCCCTCAACAACATTGGGTACCAAAGTACACAGGCATGCTCAGACAACTCACAAGCTTTTATTAACATGACCTCCCCTTCAATACATATTAGTTCCACCTCAATAACTTTTGTCTTATGGGACAAATGGAGGAGGGAAGTGGGGTTGAGGGAAAATGACTGTATCTTTACTGCTGTCAAATTGATACCATGAGGGTCAATGAATATCATTTTTTTCCTACTGAAGAAGTCTCTATAAGAGAAATTTACCTCAGCACAGGAATGCACACACCCCAGAGATTATTTCTGCAGCCACAATACATTTTAATATTAACTGCTCTACCCAGGATTTCACTAGAAACAAATCTGTTTCCTATGTATGCAATGTAGCTGTAGCCATGTCGTCATTCAGAGCATTTCTTTTTGTTTATGATCTACTCATAAATAAAAAGGCCCAAATAATATCTCCAAGACAAAACAAAGCTCCAGCGCCCACTTAAGAGAGGAAGGTAATATCCAGTGTTATGTATTCAGTGGAGTTCATAGAGCATATTTTTTTTAAGAATATCACAATGAATGAACTTAAAGGAACACAGTTAAACAAGATTGAGAATTAATGGTTTAAAAACCTATTTTCAGACCATGGAGAATGTTTAACAATTAACTGTCAAAATAAGAGTCTGATATCGTCAACAACCAGCCCGATAAACAACAGGACTAGCGAACTGATTCAGGCTCCAATCCTGCAAATATTTATACATGCTGTTAAGCACCTGTATATCAGCATTTCCATTGACATTTCATTTAGTATTAAATCAAGATAAACAGCACTGCAAAAGCACCTTCTATGCTGTAGGCAGGAATGAGAGAGGGGAACAAAGAGAGTTAACATACATGATGGTCCCATACTCCTTGACAACTTGGCAGTTCCCAGTTACAGATCGAACCTCCTTCATCCTAGGTTGTGCATCAGGACTAGCCATCCCTCAGTACAGTTGTTTCATAAGCGTCAAGTTTACCTAGCCATCTAGAGGTATCCTGCCTCTTACGGCCTCATTTACTGGCCTGTTTTGCTGGATCGGGTCCCAGATGAACTAGTATATTCAGGCTTAGTCCTCCAATAAACTGAAATTTATTCCTGTGCTAAGATCTAATCAGAATGAAGAAAGGGACACAGCTCAAGTTTCAAATCAATTATTCCAAAGATTTTAAGTATATTAGGAGGACATCAGTCATCCTAATCAGAGTCACCCTGCTGGGCAAAAGAAATTGTTCAAAAAAGTCATCCTCCCCTTCAATCATAATGTACTACAAAGTAATCTACCATAGTTAGTAAGGTAAACAGAAGCAGGAAAGTTTAAACCAGAGAGAGAGAGAGACCCCTTTTTAATGGGGTCACCACAGTTGGCATTAGCCAAAAAAAGAAGGGGGGATGGAAAAGAGGAATAAAAAGTGAGAGAAAGGAGGGGAAGGGGAAACAAAAACCCACAATCCAAA
Organism: Eretmochelys imbricata; assembly: GCF_965152235.1. Lineage (NCBI taxonomy): Eukaryota > Metazoa > Chordata > Testudines > Cheloniidae > Eretmochelys > Eretmochelys imbricata. Next base: position 35,386,963 of record NC_135580.1, on the reverse strand, counting down.
AATGGAAAAGCTCAATTTTTAAAATCCTAAATGAAGTGACATTTTAGATCTAAACAAAAACCTTTGTTTAGTTACAATATGAAAATTCCTGAAGAAAATGCTAAATGTTTTGGTTGACAAAGAGGGAATTTTTCCCTCATAAAATTTTCCACAACAAAATGTGGGTTTTTCCAATCACCTCTAGCAATAAAGTTTGGTATTTCAGCACCCTGTTATGCAATATTTTCAAGGCTTTTACAGAAGGTTTAGAGCCACAATAGAGGTCTGATCCTTCATTCCAGTTTCACCCAGAACTCCCATCCATTTCCTAGAATGGGGCACAGGCTAACTCCCCAAGCATAGTGAGTTAACAGGCCTGTTCTTAAGCAGCTGATTATCTGACAGTGAAATTCACCTCTGCGCACTAACACCTAAGCACTATTTAAGTTCCACTTCATCCTACTGGAACTTGAGAGCATAAACCTTGTTCTGAGCTTCTGCACAGGGGCCAATTTCACCCTATAGTGAGTTTCAGTGTAAAATAATTCACATCACTGCAAACCATTTCATAGCACACCTTGTATTCTTATTCCCCCCCATTTTGTTTTATTATATCAAAATGTGCCACATTATCCTCAATGATCAATCTAGCTCTGGAATTTGTGTATATTTCATTAAATATTAAAAACCACAACATCAGCAGATCTCTGAGTTTTGAGTATTCAGTCAAATCTTTCCTTCTAATTGTTTCCACTCCGGTGCTGCCCCTGTGACCTGCCATTTCTACAAAGAGCTGGACACAATACTTGGGGGCGACCCCACCTCCACTCCGAGTACCACCATGGACACTTCAGAGCCCAGTTCAACAAGGCAGGAGGAGGAGGAGAAAAGCGGGACCGAGGGTGCTGAGGAGGAGGAAGATACCTCGGAATCCCTAGATGCATGCAGCCAGGAGCTGTTCTCAAGCCAGGAGGAAGGTAGCCAGCCACGGCAGCCGGTGCTTGGGGAAGGACAAACGCCAGAGGAGGTTCCCAGTAAGCGGCTTTTATTTTGGGAAGGAAGTTATTTGGTACAGGCTCTTGGGGCAAGGAGGATTAGGGCTGCATGCATTCCTAGATGAGGAATAGGGTGTTGATGTGCTGTCTCACATTGCGGTAATCGACCTCAGTGATCTCTTCAAAGGTCTCATCCAGAACTTGGGCAATGCGCTTCCACAAGCGCCCAGAGAACCATAGAGAAATACCCCTTCCAATTAACGTACTCAGAGGCTAGGTGGGCTGGCACCAGAATTTGAATGTGTGTGCCATCTATCACCCCTCCACAGTTAGGGAAACCCATTTGTGCAAAGCCATCCACAATATCATGCACGTTACCCAGAGTCACGGTTCTTCTGAGTGGGATGTGATTAATGGCCCTTGTCAAGGATTCCTTCCCCACTCTGAACTCTAGGGTACAGATGTGGGGACCCGCATGAAAAACCCCTAAGCTTATTTTTACCAGCTTAGGTTAAAACTTCCCCAAGGTACAAACTATTTTACCTTTTGTCCTTGGACTTTATTGCTGCCACCACCAAGCATCTAACAAATATATAACAGGGAAAGAGCCCACTTGTAAAAGTCTTTCCCCCCAAAATCCTCCCCAAACTCTACACCCCCTTTCCTGGGGAAGGCTTGATAAAAATCCTCACCAATTTGCATAGGTGAACATAGACCCAAACCCTTGGATCTTAAGAACAATGAAAAAGCAATCAGGTTCTTAAAAGAAGAATTTTAATTGAAGAAAAAGTAAAAGAATCACCTCTGTAAAATCAGGATGGTAAATACCTTACAGGGTAATCAGATTCAAAACATAGAGAATCCCTTTAGGCAAAATGTTAAGTTACAAAAAGACACAAAAACAGGAATATACATTCTATTCAGCACAACTTATTTTATCAGCCATTTAAACAAAATAGAATCTAACGCATATCTAGCTAGATTACTTACTAAGTTCTAAGACTCCATTCCTTTTCTGTTCCCGGCAAAAGCATTTCTCCCCGCCTCCAGCTTTGAAAGTATCTTGTCTCCTCATTGGTCATTGTGGTCAGGTGCCAGTGAGGTTATCCTAGCTTCTTAACCTTTACAGGTGAAACGGTTTTTCCTCTGGCCAGGAGGGATTTTAAAGGTGTTTACCCTTCCCTTTATATTTATGACAGCCCTGCAAACTTGCATCAACACAATTCCAGGGGTCGACTTTCCCACTCCAAATTGGTTAGCGACCGATCGGTAGCTGTCTGGAGTTGCCACCCGCTTCTCCACCAGCAGGGCAGCTCTCAATCTCGTGTCCTTGCGCCACAGGGTGGGGACAAGCTCCTCACACAGTCCCATGAAAGTGGATTTTCTCACCCAAAAGTTCTCCAGCCACTGCTCATCATCCCAGACTTGCATGATGATGTGATCCCACCACTCAGTGCTTGTTTCCCGAGCCCAAATGCGGTGTTCCACAGTGGTGAGCATGTCCATGAATGCCACAAGCAAACTTTTGTGTCATATGCATTACTAGAGTCAATATCATCGTCAGAGCCCTCACTGTCACTTTGGATCATAAGAAATAACTCTACTGCCAAACATGACATGCTGGCGAGACTTGTCAGCATACTGCTCAGCAGTTCGGGCTCCATTCCCATAGTCTGAAAGGTAAGACAGAGCGCAGTACAAAAAATATTGAAAGATGGTGCCAAATGTGGCCAGAAGCACAGGGATTGCTGGGATGCAAACCCATGCATCATGGGGCATTGGGACAGGACCCAGAATGCCCCGCACTCCCTGCCCCCTTCGCACAAGCCACAGCGCCAGAATGCGAAGAGGTGCTCTGTGGGATAGCTGCCCATAATGCACCGCTCCCAATGTCACTGCAGTGCTGCAAATGCAAGTGTAGCCATGCCCTAAGAAGGAATATGGCTTTGAAAACAGATCAAGATGTTGCACTCCATTAAACATAGTTAACCTTTTCTCATCTAGTAAACTTTCCCCTTTATTTAATTTTTCAGTTTTATTCATTCAAATCTGTACCTAAAAGCTATACTTAACTTACATTTAAAGATGGTATCAATAGAGCTATGACTTTTAACTCCAAAGTTGTAACGGTAACATTAAAATAGAAAGTTATTTTTCCTTTCAAAGACCTTCCTCCTTGTCCATTAAAATATGGCTGTGGAATAGAACAATCTATGCTATCTATTCAAATGCTGCAATTGTGTAAGAGTCTATGAATATTTAACAAAGGGAATTAATTCCCCTTTGCTAAGACACTTGTAATTGCAAACAATAAAGGCTTTGTTATTTAATCATCCATACCTAAGCACACACAAACAATACTGTACATACAACTGACATTCATTTTCAATTTTAAAAAGACAGTTTTGCAAGGAACCTGAAACCATGTAAAACTGTCCTGGTCTCAGGTTCTGCTATAAACTTGGAACTCAGGTTCATTGAAAGGTTAGCTGAGGTTCATAAAGTTTGCGAACAAGCCTGGGCCTATTTTCAAGCCAACTTTAGCTTTGCATTGACATTAGAAATGGGTCTGAACTTTCCTGAAGCTCCCATAAATGAGATAAGGGACAAATGCAAAGACTGGATTTGGTTCTGGATCTGAACTTCACCCAGTTCAGAGGTGTTCAAATCATGGATGTTCACTCTGATTCCACTCCAAATCAAACTATATTTGGCATGGTACACAGACACTGAAATGCATAGGACACTTGAAATGGTTTTAAGTGAGTTTTTATTTGAATTTTGGGGTCAGATCCTCAACTCAAAATAAATCTCAGGATCTTATTTCCCTGCTGCCATGGCATATCAAAAACGGTCACTGATTTTAATGGAAGTTACTTTTTTACACAGGCACATGTACGCGCACACACAATAGGAAACAAGAGAAACCCATGTGCAGGAAAACCAAAGACAATGTTTATATTATACACTGCAAAATGAAATGGTGAAGCAGGTCCTTGTGCTGTTCTTGGGTTTAAAGATAAAATGCTTTTAAGGGGACCATATAAAGGGCTTGGAAAACCATGTGGTTCTATGGGCAAGAAAATGAAGTTCCTGCCTAAGATTTTATTAGGGTTGGTTTGTTTATTTGTTTGTTCAAGTGAGGAGCACTGAATCTTCCCAAAAGGCTCCCAAATCTCTGTTGTGGTCAGTGGTGAACAATACACGTAGGCTAGCTTTAGACTCTATTATTCTTGTAAAAAGGCAAAGGAAACCTAGTGGAAGGAAATCTCTGTGATTCCTTACTGCCTAGTGGGAATATAACATGGGCTCCTTGGAATGCTGTAATCCAATTTAATTTTCCCGTCAAAGAGCCTGATGGATTGGTCTATACAGTTTTTAAATGGAAGATAAAACTCTTCACTATTTAAGGCAAAGAGCACTTTACCTTTCAATCACTAGCCAGGGGCTCAACCTCCACCTGCTCAGACGGACTCTGCTAATTCAGTTCTCTCTCACTTCTAGCTCTGTTGAGCAGTCTGACTAAACTAAGTAAACTTCATTAGTTTGAGTGAAAGTTAAAGCACCTCCCTGGGTGAGTGAAAGTCACTTTTCCTCATGGTGGAGATGTCAACAGCAGCCTATACTGATTTTGCTGAGTGATCTCTTAATCTTAAACCACAACACTACTAGGATCTAGCTGTAGTCCTGTAGTACAAGCAATGGGACCCATTGCCATGCAGAGGACCCATACATTTGATCCATGAGTATGTGGCCTGGTAGGAAATGGAAGTGCTGCACATGCAATCTGCTAGAGCAGCAGTTCTCAGATTATGGGTCGGGGCCCCAAAGTAGGTCACAACCCCATTTTAATGGGGTCACCAGGGCTGACTTAGATTTGCCAGGGCCCAGGGCTGAAGCCCGAGCTCCACTGCTTGGGGCCAAAGCTGAAGTCCAAGGGCTACAGCCCCAGGTGGCAGGGCTCAGGTTACAGGCCCCTGACTGGGCCTGAAGCCCTTGGGCTTGGACTTTGGCCCCCCCTACCCGGGGCAGTAGGGCTCAGGCTTAGGCCCTCTTGCCTGGGGCTGTGGGACTTGGGCGGGCTCAGGCTTAGGTTCTCCCCTCCTGTTTACCCCACCCATTCCCTTCCATCACCAGCTCCAATAATTACAGCAACCTTTCTCCCTTGTGTTAAGAATGTAAGAACCTTGTAAGATGAACTGTAGGAAACTGTTTAACTTGCAATTAAACCCAGAGAAGTTTGAAACTGCCTTCTACTTTATTTCTTCCATTATTCTTATGTTTTCCCTTTGTAACTTGTACATATCCATGAAGGTACTATACTGGGTGTGGCATGGGTAACATTGACTGAATGTCTCCCTAGAACCATTCCAGAAAGTGCCTCCTGACTGTGACATCACAGCCTAGTTCTTCAGCACACAGGGTTAGGTAGATATATAAGTAATTGCTGTTAACAGAAAGAAATTTAATTCTGGGCCATGGGTAGGTGTTTTTTACATTTTCTCTCTCCTTCGTGCCTGTATACAATATGCATATTCTTCTCTCAATTATATCAGTCAAAAATTGAGTAACATCATTAAGTCAATAAAGTTAATTCAGAATAAGACTTTATAACTACACAAAGGGAAATGATATAGATTGTGTTCCATTTTTGTGATATTGGTGACACATACAAGTAAAAGGGGACAAATCTAACTAAAAGTATAACTATAAAACAGTGTTTTCACCTAAACATTTCAGGTATAAAGAATAGGTTTAGCTTACTGCTACCTTCCAGTGATATTAGTAAGCATGACCATGCTTTGCAAACTCTGTTTTCAGTATCCCAAAGCTACATGTTGACCAGCTGGCTTTATCCAGCCTTAGATTTATTAGAACATTATCCTCGCAAATGGCTTTGAAAGGTAATTCCCAGTAACAACAAGAGAGTGGTTGAGAGAAGAGCCACTCAGCTGTTGCCTGCCATGCTGGTAAGCCTAGGCAGCAAGAAACAGTCCAAACACAGTACGCCTTTAATGGTAGAAGAGCTAGAGGGCGGAAACATCATGAGATCTGATATTCCACACAAAAAACAAGCTATCATTCAGCTTCATCAGGAACCAGTAGATTTTATAAAAATATGCTAAAGAGAGGCACAATGAATGAATGTGAATTTCTCTGTCATGGTCATGCCAATGTCTTTTTTACGAAATGAGAGGGGAAAATCCACCTGACCATTCAGACCATGTCTAAAAATGGTCACAATCAAGGTGGAAAAGGGTAACCTACTGGAGTGTAATTATCAACACTCTTCTCCAAACTTCCCAAGGGACTGGCATCTCTATCTATTATGACATGGCTCCTCAGGTCCGTAGCAAATGAAGAATAGGCCATTTGTTGATTAAGTAAATGTTTAATCTCAGATACGGTTGCATTCCGGTGATGGATTAAGAGATTCCTGTGTATGAGAAACTTTGGGGTAAATAGTACTGTATTAAATTATCACTGTACTTGCTGTCTTAAGGCAGAAATATTCAAAACTTTAGCTCAGTGAAAAATTGAAATATATAGAGAAAGAAAAGAACCTTGTAAATGATTTAAAGTCTGCAGATATGACCCAATTTAGGAACCAAGTCACTGAATCTATTTTTTCCCCCCTGATTAGAAGGGAAATTGAGGGAAAAAAATGCATAGTGTCACCCACGCAATGGGCCTTTCCATCATAGAAGAATTAAGTTTAAAAGCTATCTATTTTCTTTTACCCAGAGAGTGATGGAAATGGCAATCAAAAGTAATCATTTCCCACCGGACCTGAGGGGAAAGAGTCATGGAAGCCATTGAACCTGATTCTGATCCACAACTTCACTGAGATATGTTAGATTTACATTAGTGTGAGATCAGAAACAGCATCTTTCTCCTTACAAAAGAAATTATACGGGTGAGACACTATATGAATGCCTGTATGGGTACTACACAGACACGTGCAAAAACAATGGATTTTGTGGGTGCAAATTCTAATATACTCTCACACAGAAATTGTCAGAAACTTTTTAATTTGTGTGCATTTGCTTGTTCTTGCCAAGAGCAGACACATTTGTGTGTATATATACGAGGAGATCTGCCTTTGAAAATGTAGGCCTATATTTCAATGGCAATAGGTTTAACAGTTATATTCTTTTGTCTTTCCAGTCTGTTACAATAGCCATTCTTTTTAAAATTGGGTTTAGGCAGCAAAATATACTTATGTATGTGTTACCATTTAAATTTGTTTATTATTTCCAGTTTCCATCATGTATGATGGAACCTTCTTAAAATATCTTTAAAATTAAAAACTTAAGAACCAAATATTATGAGGAACTGACTGAACAAGTTTAAATGTTGTGCACTGTCAGGGCTGCTTAAGAGAAACACTGCTAAAGCTAGTTAACCATCTAACCAAGAACTGGGAGACAAAAAAATAGTTGTGTGTAGATTTCATATTAAAAGTCTCATCAAATGTTGATTTACCATTGTAATTCCTAAAGTACAGGCAGACCTCTAGTTATGAGCACAGATGATGACCCCAGAATCTCAATACAAGGCAAGAAAGTGTATAACTATTAGTACAATTGATAAAGTCCAAGGATTGTTTTGGGGTAGTTTGGCTCAGGCCCAAAAGAGAGCAACTCCATTTGTTAGGGAGGAGAATGGACATTCGGGGACTACTAAGTAAAGAAGCAATTTTCTCGTCAATACATTGAACAAGAAGAAGATTCTGAAGTAATTGCAAACTGCCCTAATACGTTGAGACAATGGAGTATGAATAGCAGCATCATCCTGGCAGCAGGGTTTTGTACCATCTGCACATGCTATAAAAGCTTGTCTAGAGGGCCAGCAAGTAAAGTTGTAGTAACCAATCCTAAAAGTCATAAACACACTATTCGCATATTAGATTGTTCCCATTACAACAATATTTTTAAGATGGTAAAAAGAAGGTGGGATAATGATATGGTATTAATATAAACCTTAAATGAATAAGCATGATCATCCTTCATAGTCCTGGGAGGGACAATCCCTTTGTTATCAAATACTACTTTAAAGTAAATAGACAGGCTTGAAATCATATAAAAGGAATGGAATTTAGAAATTTAATTTCAACCATAATTGATTTTTCAGAAGATTCTATTCTATTCTGTATAGGTTCTTGTACCACCCTCATCACCACAGATTCTGAGTGCCTTCCAGTACTGCATTAACTGATGTGACTAACATCTGTTGCATGCAGTTTATTTGCTCTCCTTCTCCCAAAGGGTAAATAGTGCCTGTAGTGTAGTTCTCCAGTAGAGTACCAAATATGCCAGACATGGGTGAACATCAGCCCAGAATGGGGGTTATGTTTTGGATGAGTATCCACCACCTTCTGATGAAGAGCCACTTCAGGACTCCCCCATCCTCTTACATTTGCTAACATGCACATATGCCAGCAGGTTAGGCATTGCTAATGGGCAGGCTGGTGTGTTCCAATCTTACAAGTCTCCAGAGCTTCGCTCAGTCAGAGACATGTAACTTGTTGTGACACCTTAAACGCAGGGGATCTCGGAGTATGAAATCAAAAATTAGCAGTTGGCCAAACAGAAATTGCTAGAACTGCTGAACTCCCAAGAGGGATATATGGGAACTAATTAATGGTAAGGTGCCCTGCTGCCGGGGGGAAGGGTGGGGTCTGAGAACAGAAGTCACTGAGTCACATCAACTTTAAATAGCTCCATGGAGACAAAGCAGTATAAATATCTCTGTACTAGACTAGAGAGCATACGAGCACCAAAAAGGCAAATCAACGGATGTCCCTAATGCCATTTTGGTGACTTTGACCAGACTAATGCAATACTGAAATTTGTGAAATACACAGGGCAAAATTCTGTGTTTCAGTTACTCTAGATCCACCTCAGTGTAACTCTGCTGAGGTCAACAGGGTACCTCTGGATCTTGACCCAACTCCTAATTAAGTCAATGAAAAGATTCCAGTTGGGTTCATTAGGAGCTAGACCAGACCTGCTATTCCAGTGTATTGGATCCGCTTATCCAATATGACTCTTCCTGGTACCTTAATGAAAAGGGGTAATGTGAAGAGTAGCCAATAAATAGACTTTCTCCTCACTGAGAGAGCATTTCTTCAACAAAAGAGTAATTATTGTTCTCTGGAGTGGATTGGGAACTTCTTCAGAAGCTTGTGTCATATATATAAAAATAAAACAGAGATCCTGTACATGGCTAACCTAAGGAAAATTTCATGTATGTATATTAGAATTCAAACTAACAAACAGATTTTCTTGAAATCAAGATTCACTCAGACTATATACACTGAAAATTTCCTGCAAATGCACTGTTTTTCATAGAAAAACAAAGGCCAAGTACCTGGTGTGAAAAGCAAATAGAACCCTGTCAATAACATGGCATTTCAGTAGTTCCAACATAATATATGAATGCATACAAGGAAACCCTCTAACCCCCATAAGATGGTCCCCCTCAATAAACCTTTTGAGATCACAGATTTGTTTCTTCATAAAAGAAATGGCCAGAATAGCTGATGGTATAACTAGCAGCCTGATCATCATCAAATCCTCTGCTCTTAAAGCCTATAAGGAAATACCATTGAAGAGACTTGTGGATAATGGTTTTATTCACTTTATTAAAGATAATCCTGGAAAATTGGGTGGGGGAGGACTTAATCAGTTAGATTTTAACAAGTGGATCAATAAAGTTGGTCTAGTGATCAAATTTGAAAAGGCTGCAGATGATGAAAACAGTTGCATTCATCAGTGTGTTAAAAAGCAGATACTTATTTCTTAGATCACCTAAAGCCAGAATGTATTTAAAATTTAAGCTAAAAGATCATGTAAAACAGAATTTCTTTATAGTTATATCAAGCTAAAACAACTTAACACTTTCTATCCCAATTCCTAGTTTCCTACTTTACCATGGGGCTATGTTCATCTAACTGTATTTCCCCCTAACTCTCTATTCCCTTCCCCCTTTCTACTCTCCCCTTTTGCCCCCCAGCCTCCTGCCTTACTTCTCCCTTTACTTTGTTTTGGTCATTTTTAACACTCTACTTCTATCAAGCTATCCTCTACGCCCAGTAGAGTCACCCATGTTCTGATGCACTGCTCCTCTCTCTCTCTCCTCTTTCCAATCCTTCTCTATAATCTACTTCTTCAAAGAAATCTTCCTTCTTTGCTCTCACCAATAATCTCTCCTCACTGATTACTCATTGACTTGTGAGTGTGTCTAGATTTTGCATTTGGTGGTGGTAATGGTTGTTGGTCTGGGCTTTTTTGTTTTATTATTTGTATTTTTGTCTAGTCCAGATAGACGAAAAGCAGCCAGGGCAAGGGATGTGGGTCTACAAGCCCTTAGAGTAAGACACAAACTGGAAACAACGTAACTACATTGCTTTTAATTCACACCTTTAGTTATTTCAGGGCTAACTTGCATGTTATTTCTGATTCATAGTGTCCTATTTTGATATATCATAAATTGTAAAGTAACAATGTTATAACAAAACAAGACAATGAATCAGAAAGAAGATGGTCCACACACAGATTTGAACCAAAGTAACTAAAGGGTTGAATTAAAGCGGATTTTGTTATTTCAATTCCAGTTGGCATATAGACAAGCCCTCAGGTTACAAAACATTGGGTACCTTTACAATGCTATAAAAAACAGCCTTATTACTAAAAATATATACAAATGTCTCACAATTTGTTTGAACTAGGTTATCAATTTTGCATGAATATATGTAAAATCATACACAATATGATAGGTTAGCTTTTAAAAATACTATTTTCTATACTTTATTTAAGAAGCCTATATGGTAATGGGATTAGAAATAAAGTTCTGACGGTCTGTAAGCAATTACCATCTTGTACTTTCAGTGTGAAAAAGTAAATGCAAATTTATGAATAAAATAGTGTTATGAATCTGAAGAGTCTACAGAAGCAAACATCTGGTGAAATAAACAAACTGAATAAAGTAAACAAACAAATGAATAAAGGGGATGGATTAATTGATCTGAGAAACTTCTGTGTGCAAAAAGAATTAAACATCTTTCTTACCTCCTCAGAACCTGGGACCAATTTGAAACAGGGTCGCTGGTTTATTACAGGCGGTGCCATCAGCCATTCCATAGCTAAAAGTGAATTACATCCTCCTTTGCTGCATATGAATAGCTATTCATATGCGAAAACTCTGTTGCAGCTTTCTGTACCTGGCAGAAGGGCCTTACAATATATGAACATGGGAGACTTCCATAATACAGCAAACAAACATTTAAAGCCTGTGGTAGTTAACTTTACCACTGTATGTGCAGTAATTGTTATGTTTAAATAGAAGAAATATTGCAAATACTGCAGTGAGGCACACATTTATCTGAGTCAAGAAATATCCTATGGTTATCAGAACTAATGTCCAGTGAAGAGTAAGGAGGAGCATGGGAATCTCTAGGAAAAGAAACAGAGTGGCTAATCAGCTAAGAAATGGTGAAACATACGTAATAAAAAAAATGCTGACCTGGGGCCAGATTCTGCAGTCCTTACTCAGTCCAAAGTCCCATTGATATAAATGGAAGTTTGGCCAGCAGGATTTGTCACTAAGATCACTAAGCTTAACTTATAGGCATTTTACACTTTGTCTCACTATGCATGTCACTGCCTTTGTTATTCTTACCTTTTCTTCAACCATGAAGGAGGAGAACTGGCAATAGATCATGTTCTGACCATTCCAATATCACCCCACATCAGCATGGCTGGAGTCATAGGAGAAGCAGTGGAATCCAAAAGTACAGTAAAAAGCCCAGTTAAGCTTTTCACCAGCATAAAAAATGGGCTCAGTGTTGGTCATATTGAGGTCAATACTAATTTCAGAATCAAGCTTTTGAGAGGGGTGAAAAATGTTGATTGAGAAGAACTTCTGAACTACTGGCTCCATTGGAAAGGGGCCTTTATTTCCTCAGCAGATAGGTGGTTCATAGAGGTCTGGGCTACGCTCATTATGTAGAAAAATTCTTGTCAAAAGAAAGTTGAAAAGGTGTTAGACTTTGCTGAATGAAATGCATAAATCTGCTTAAACCTTATTCCTTAAATTCTTCTAGTCCTGATGAACTCTGGTAAGATATAGGCCCAGATTCTCCACTGCACTACGTCAGATTTATATATCCTTCATCCCTCAGCTGCATCAAAAAGGCCTTGGCCATGTCCGGGGACCATGACATTTATGCTGAAACCTTTTACCTAAGACATCTGATAATTCAGTCTCTCAGATATTTGTGTATTAAAGAAAAATTTACCACAATTCTCTGTGTATGTGTACACCCTCAGGTGGTTATTAAGATCTATAGCTGCCCAAATAATATTTTGGAAAGTGTAAGTAGTTCATCAAGTATCCCTATACTATGAGAAATCCTCAAATCTGTCTGAAGAGTTTATTTAATACGAAAAACCACAGTTTAGCACACAGCCATGAACTGTCTTGACTGGCAAACCCACCTGGCAGGAACATAAAACTCAGATCTCTACAACATATCTTTTTTACTATTCATTTTTAGTTTTGTAAATTTAAAGACCCATCATAAACCTCCTCTGCAGACATGCACATTTCTGCTGGGAGACCACATTAAATGAAATCACAGTGCAGCCCAACACAAACTTCATACTTTATCACATCTTGAGAACGTGATCTCACCAAAACTCAGATAAAATAATCTTAAAAAAAAATCACACTAATTTAAATTTAATCATTTCTCCCTTCTAAACCCCCTTTTAAAAATATCTATTTCTACTGTTACATTAAAAAAATTCCATCAGTGTCATCCATGAATAACTCATACCTTTTCCCCCCATAACTTAGGGAAAGGATATATTCTTATGCTAGCTGGCCCTGACATTGGAAATACCTCAGCATGGGTGCAGAGGTCTGGCCATGAAGAGCTCATTGCAGGTTCAGGACTTTAGATTCAATCCTTTGCCTATTATCTCCCCCTCTGTTTAATGTTTCAGAGGAAAGGAATGTTGTACTATATTTTTTTCAATTGAAGTTAATTAATTAAAAGGTGAAATTCAGCCCTGTGGAAAGGGTTGGCACACTGCAATGCACCACATGTTTTGCCAGCCTAAATATTGCATTCAGTTATTGAAACTTCTGGAATGTATTTTACCATATTGTCTATCAGGTTTGCTTTTTATATTTGAGTTGCCACCCTCATCAATACAAACGTCGGCCCTGACTTTCTACAGAGGAGCTGACCAGCCCTTTAACTTTAATTCACAATCAGGAGGCAGAAGGGTTGTAGTGCAAGCAAAAGAGATGTTCTAAATGCCCAGGCAAGTCAACTGGAACAGCCTGTTCCTTCCTGCATAATCAATGTAAATCTATGCATTAGTTATGAGGTGTTTTAATTCCAATAATAAACATTCTGTGATTGATGAATTTTTCACAGATGTTGGCTATATAGCTGTTTAATTAGAGGATGCTTGCAGAGGCTGTTAATTCTTCATCAGGTTGCCAACTCCAGTGCATTCAGCTCTCTGCCAGGGAGGGTGACAGTTGGTGAAGTGACTTGGGCTGCTGGTCAGGGGACCTGACACCTGGCATAGAGTCAGTCATTATGTGACAAGCCAAATTCCATCAGCTTCCTAAAAATACCAGCAGACTGACAAACAGAAAGCTGTCTAATTGCTGATGCTACTGTCTTTGCTTTTTCTCTATAGAAGGAGCTGAATCTAACTGGATAGGAATGTCTATATCATGATATTGTTGTTTGGAGAGAGGGGGCGAGCCAACCAACCATGATCTGGAAGAGAACAAAATCAGTAGTCTTGTCAACAGCTTTGTAATTTGCTTTAACTATTCAGCCTCCTGGATTCTTGTAACTGGAATATTCCCACATGAGAGAGGAATTTCTACTTCAAGCGAATTTAGTCCTCGTGACAAGAGTTAGATTGAGGGCCTTGGAAACAGAAGTTCACAGAACAGGTACAGCGTGGGCAGTTGGCAAGGGGAGCTCCACACCACTGCCTCACCAATGTCAGACAGCTGACCCAGAAGGACCACCTCTAGAAGAGGGCAGGTGATTCATTCTCCTATCCCTTCATCCCTTGCCTCTGACGAAAGCGCCAGCAAGGTGCCAATTGTGAATGTAGTTTCTACAATGTGGAAATCTGTCCAATAAGAACAAGACTGAGACCACCAACTTATTTCACATATGCCACCAAAAAGCCTTCAGATGTTACAATTTTTAGACACTATTAAGCTGGGCTGAATTCAAACTGGTGACCCTGAGATGGAGGATAGCCTATTAACAATTCCCTGAGCCAACCAGTTCCTTTGGTATGTTCTAGGGAAAGAGAAAAGATAGCTCCGTTTTACTCATGGGTTACGTCCGTTTAAAAATACAATTGCTTTAGGTTTTTTTGCTTTAGGTGAATGGCTAGTGATTCCAAACAATTCTTAACAGTCAAGGAACTGTGTATTTAAGAACAGCCACATTATTGCGACATTAAGGTTGTAGGTGAAATCCGTGACTATCGCAAATACAGGAAAATTACCTCTTCATGGACATATGGAATTAACTTGGCACCTAAATATTGAGAGGGAGTTCAAGTCTGACTGTTCATTCATTCATACATATATAACCCAAAAACTGCAGGCTAGAATGGGCCAGATCTTCAGCTGAAAATGTTTCTGATTGAAACAAAATAAAGCTTTCTTGTTTTGTAGAGATTCAAACTGAAATTTTCCTTTAGTTTTTAAAAACTGAAACAAAAAGCTCAGTTTGAAACAAAATGTTTTTCATTTCAATCCAAGATTTCCTGTAGAAGAATTTTTAAAAATCAAAAGTTTTCCCCATGAAAAATTTAATTTTTGACAAAATCCCATTTTTCAGCAGGAAAATTCTTTGGTTGAAAAATTTTGACCACCTCTAGTGACCACTGAATCTTTCCTGAATAAATATACCTAGGCAGAGGACTATGTTTCTCATCATGATGTCTAAGGTGATTTTGACATAAATCTGTCTACTTTGTTGAAAATGTACCCTAAAACTCCAAAACTGTGGGAAAAATCATATTATAAGTAACTGGATTTAGAAAACAAAAAAACAAATGTAGTAAATTTTGCTGACCTGGTAATAAATTCTCTGTAGTAGGGACTATGTCTTTCTGTTTTGCAGAGACCCACATGCAAAAATCAAGCCTTCCTCGCTCGTCTTTTCCATTCTAAAAAAATTTAGACAGAGCATGTGATGGGGACAGAGAGATGCTGAATATTACATTGTATTCAAGGTTGCCTCTAAGCATATCAACTGTGTGGCTGTTCAGTGCTCTGATCTTTAGGGTGACTGTATTGATCACACCCCTTTCTAAGATGGATCCCCTGTCTACTCAATAGCCCTCCACTTCAATTTTTTTTTGGGGGGTGGGTGGGAGTTGTAAAGGTCCAACTACTTCTCAGTCACAAACCCCTCCCTGCCCTAAATTTACCTGATCAAACCCCTAGGAACTCCTTTCCCCAACAAAAACAAATAAATAGTCCCTGTCCCAATTGCTAAAAAACTGTTCCACATGGTCCTAAGAGAAAGCAACCCTGTTCTATTCAATTGCAAAAGCCTCCCATTCTCAGATGTTATGGAAGTCTCTTAGGTCCGGTGTACCTTACCTGACAAGACGCTGAAAAACTTTTGCCAGTTGGGCTCATGGATGTCAGCATAGTCCTGTAGAAAGCTTAGTTCTTTCAAAGCCACAAATCACATGAAAGGTACCATGCAGGGCACTGTTAGTAGCTATAAATTGAGCCCTTTGGAAGCCAGTACCCTGGTCACTTAAAACACCCAGGGCACTGGGTATAGTTAGAGTAGGAGGGATTTAGGTAGTTTGGATTTGGAAGGGTAGAAGAGATCATTTGCACCTGTAGGGAGATTGATGAGGTACTGAGGTAATTAGCTCGCCAGTGGTTAGCTCTGGGAAGCAAGCAAGCAGGAAGGGGGCTGTGTATAACTGCTGCTCTGCTGTGATGTACCTGGAGAATAAACAATAATAAAGACACATGGTGGAGGTATCCTAGTGGACTGTGAGTGCTGCTCAGTTCACAAAGAGGGCCTGCCATCCAGGGTTTCCAGGAGCTGAAGGGGGAACCCATTCTCCAGCACTAAATTTGATGTCAACTTTATTTATGACATGGTAGGAGGTTCAGCCAGATATTTTCAGATCCAAATGTGTTCCATTGATCCACAAAAGGAAACTTTTTGCTGCACCAAAACAAAGGACCTTTCAGTTTCCTAGCCCAGTTTGATCTTTGTGATGAATTTTATTTTTTTATTTTTTGGGGGGGGCAGGGGACATCCAGTCACACTGAAATTTTAGCTTTTTGGTTGTGTCGGAGCTCATGAACCCAAGGGCAATGACAGAATTGAAACAAATTTGACAACTGCCTTTTAAGTTTTGTCTTTGACATTAACCGAGTTAGTGGAAGAGACAAAAAACTCATCTGGTATGAACAAAAAAAAATCACCAAAGAGACTCTGATTAAACCAGCAGGAATGGAACTGGCCAAGTCTTACGCCACTCTACTCAGTAGCTCTGCTGGATGCCTCGCTTACAGCCCTTTGAAATTTTCAGTCTGTGGCATGGGCATTTCACTGGCCATTTATCATAATCCATTCCTGAAAGGCAAATGATGAGTTCACAAGGTTAAGAGGAGGATGGTTTTCCAGAGCTGAAATCTCTGGTAAACACTTCATTGTATTTCTTACTGGAAAGCTGAAAAGAGATGAATGCTTGAGAGAAATATAAATTTATGGTCCTGATCCTGTTACCATGGAAGACATGGCAAAACTTCCACTTACTTCAGTAGGAAAAGAATTTGGGCCTGTTTTTGTAATGCCTCTTTTATATGAAGCTACACAAAGCTTCACATCCAGTTGTATTCTGCACAACAGAGCCTGATCTTGCAAAAACGTGGTACAGAGTGACGGTCTGCTTTTGTGAATAGTCCCATTGTGTTCAATAGTTTGTGAGCAATCCACTGGATGAAATTTGTTCGCATCATACATTTTTAATTTTAAAAATTGTAAAATATGGTCTTTTTGTGACTATAGCAAGCATAAAAAAGGAGGGTACTAAATTATTGGAATAAATTATTTACTAGCAACACCTCACAAAGCTCTAATGGAAACAACCACCTCTTAAGCAACCAGGGATTTGTTACAATATAAAACACAAAGGAACATTGAGTAAGGTGATGCACATCCCTCAGATCTCTGCTAATATCACAAACTACTTGAAATTCATTCTCATGGTTACCACGCTGTCACCAGAATCTTTTAGTGCGTGTTTATATTAGGGCTGTCAAGCGATTGAAAAAATTAATCGCTATTAATTGTGCTGTTAAACAATAGAATACCATTTATTTTAAATATTTTTGGATTTTTACTACATTTTCAAATACCTGTATATTAATTTCAGTTACACAGAATAAAGTGTACAATGCTCACTTTATATTTATTACAAATATTTTCACTGTAAAAACAAAAAATGTATTTTTCAATTCACCTCATTCAAGTACTGTAATGCAATCTCTTTATCATGAAAGTTAAACTTACAAATGTAGAATTATGTACAAAAAAAGCTGCATTCAAAAACAAAACAAAGACCACTCAGTCCTACTTCTTGGTCAACCAATTACTCAGACAAACAATATATATAATATTATAATTTGTTATAATTTGCAGGAGATAATGCTTCCTGCTTCTTGTTTACAATGTCACCTGAAATTGAGAGCAGGCATTTGCATGGCACTGTTGTTGCAAGATATTTACATGCCAGATGCACTAAAGATTCATATGTCCCTTCACGCTTCAACCACCATTCCAGAGGACATGTTTCCATGCTGATGATGGGTTCTGCTTGATAACAATCCAAAGCAGTGGAATGAAATAACACATGTTCATTTTCATCATCTGAGTCAGATGCCACCAGCAAAGGGTTCATTTTCTTTTTTGGTGGTTTGGGTTCTGTAGCTTCCACATCAGAGTGTTGCTCTTTTAAGACTTCTAAAAGCATGCTCCACACCCTGTCCCTCTCAGATTTTGGGCAGCACTTCAGATTCTTAAACCTTGGGTCAAGTGCTGTAGCTATTTTTAGAAATCTCACATTGGTACCTTCTTTGCATTTTGTCAAATCTGCTGTGAAAGTGTTCTTAAAATAAACGTGCTAGGTCATCATCCGAGACTGCTATAACATGAAATATATGCAGAATTTGGGTAAAACAGAGCAGGAGACATACAATTCTCCCCCCAAGGAGTACAGTTGCAAATTTAATTGACACATTTTTTTTTAAATGAGCATCAGCATGGAAGCATGTCCTCTGGACTGGTGGCTGAAGCATGGAAGGGGTACATGAATGTTTAGCATATCTGGCATGTAAATACCTTGCAACGCTGGCTACAAAAGTGCCATGTGAATGCCTGTTCTCACTTTCAGGTGACATTGTAAATAAGAAGCAGGCAGCAGTATCTCCCATCAGTGTAAACAAACTTGTTTATCTGAGCGATTGGCTGAACAAGTAGGACTGAGAGGACTTGCAGGCTCTAAAGTTTTACACTGTTTTGTTTGAGTGCAGTTATGTAATCCAAAAAAAAAAAATCTGCATATGTAAGTTACACTTTCACAATAAAGAGATTGTACTTCAGTACTTGTATGAGGTGAATCGAAAAATACTATTTCTTTTGTTTATCATTTTTACAGTGCATATATTTATAATAAAAAATAATAATGAGCATTATGCACTTTGTATTCGGTGTTGTAATTGAAATATTGAAAATGTAGAAAAACATCCACAAATATTTAATAAATTTCAATTGGTATTCTATTGTTATAAGTGCAATTAATCATGATTTTTTTTTTAGTTAATTGTGTGAGTTAACTGTGATTAATTGACAGCCCTAGTTTATATCCTTATAGTTCAGTTACCTGTGTAGTATTCTCTCTTCCACTTTCTCTCTCTCTCTCCTCTGTAACTTAGTTTAATACACATCTCATTGTTTTTTCAAATAAGGTAGTATTAGGTAAACCATATTTAAATGAACTCTATTTCAAAGGTAAATCGAGGACCACCACGGTTAAAACACAAAACACACAATTTACATTTTATTCCAGGATATTTAGTTTATAAAGTACCCAAAATTTCAGCCTCACTTGATCTCCACCACTCCTCTCCTGACAATTTTTACGAAAACTCCCAGAATAAATTGTAAATTGTGTTGTCTGCAGCAGTGATCCTTGAATGGCTTTTGAACAAAGGATCCATTATGTGCCCAGAGCTGCTTTTTTAATCTGATTATCAATTACCTCCCTGGAAACAACCAGCTTTGCTGGAGAGCCCAATACGGTATAACGTTGAAAACCAGAGAAGAAAAAAGAAAAAAAAAAAAAAGACTTCAGCTTTTATGGCAATCATTGCTGTGAAGATGTTCACATATTTCATTTTTCCCCAAACTAAAGAACTCGAAAACGAATGTTATCTAAGAGGCTTGATCTTGAGCTGGGTCAGAGCTTCCCTTAGTACAGCTGTATGCAACCATTGCATTTCACCAATCCACAGGGCTGCCCCAGAGTCACTCTAGTCACATTGCCTCCATAACCCCACACTAGGTGGAGATGGAAGGGAGCAGCTATGCTAGCTCTGCCCCAGGAAGGGATTCCCCATGCCATTTAGGGCAGTTTTATCACTCCGCTCCATTGCTTGGGCCCAAATCGGGTCCAGTACTACCTGGCTGATATTATTCACTTTGGTGTTCACGGATATTCAGTGCTTAAGGTACTGCTATGAGCTGTGCTTTATTCAGTATTTGGTTCCAAGAACATAAGAACAAGAGCATAAGAACAAGAGCTCCACAGCACCCTGCCCAGACTATTTGTCCGGGAAGCTCAACCCTTAAAGACATGGTCCCCAATACCACATTCACAAGTATTAAACATCTTAAACATCATTCTCACATATTCTGAGTACTTTTAATGCACACACAGTCACCTAAGTCCTTGTTAGCTCTGAAACATATGGAGAGTGAAAAAAATTAACACTGACTCTACTGCAGGTCCTACACAATAACTGATTCGTTGACATTCATCTTCACTTTTGAAGAGAGAAGGAATAATGTACAGCTAGGCCACTTGTGATAGTCCTCCTCTTCGTACTTATGAAGGTAACTAATGTCATAATATAAATGAGTCACCACGTTTTCTCTACAGCAGCAGGGCCCTTCAGATCCCTGTTAGCTCCCTGCTTAACAGGCCCAGCCACTAAAATGTGAGCTCTTTCCTTACGAAAGCCCGAGACTCAGCACTGGTTCAAAGTTTGCAGAGAACCTCAGCAAAAGAGAGCTTGAGCACATTTTCCTGGTAGGGATTCAGCACCAGAATCTGAGGTAAAACAGATAGCGTTTTTATTGTTTCCATTGAATATGGAAGGAAGAGGCAAGCTTTGGTGAGCTTTGTTCTGCAGTGTTGACTGTTCTGCTTAACTAACCTGACTTGTTCTGCAGAATTGCCAGAGTCAGTTGTTAGGCTGCTTCAAGTGACATCAAACTTTACTGGGTTGCCATGTTCTCTGGGAAAATCCCAAGCATCTCTCAGTGCAACTGTGCTCTCAGGAAATACCCCTCAATTCTAGGTTTCCTTCAAGCCTTCACAGACTCAGGGAGAAAAGATCTAAAAAAATCATACCAAGATCTTAGCTTCCCACATGGAGATGCAAAGTACCTTGAGCTAAGATTGTCAGGTGTTTGAATTGGATAAAACCAGTGTTACCCAAAACATTCTAGTAAAATGGGTGAAGAACAGAGAATGTAAGGATGGACTTCTACACTGGCATAAACTTGAAAAAACAAAGTATATGTATTTGAAAGAGCTATTTTCAATTGCTTGTGGGGACAGGCCAAATAAAGCTCACATTAAAATGTTATGCAGGTGATCTACTGAGATTAGTATTCAAAAAATCACAGATTATTACTCAAAAAAAAATCACAACTCATAGCTTTAATGTATTGGCACTTAAACCTTGAGAATGCATGCTGGGTAGAGGTAAGGAGAGATGCATTATGCTCTGGATTCTTACCCATAAATCCAATTACTTCAGATGAGTTACATTTGTGTAGTGCAGAGCAGAATTTGGTCCAGAGTGGGAATAGCTGAGGGCCAAAAACTGACTCCATTTGAGATATATATTATGCACGCATGCACAAACACACATACATACACAGAGTCCTCTGTAACATGGCTCTGAACAGATGCCTATAGGGACTACAGTACTATAATAAACAATGTTTAAAAACCAAAGGTAATCAATTTGGCTACTCTTCCCTTTGGAGAGAATTACCTGCACATGGGAGGTCCATGAACAAATTATTTATTTTGATGGGTGTTGAGGGCACTAAGCACGCTGTGGGATTATGCCCTAAATTAGGATATTGGAAAAATTAAATGGACAAAGCTCAATGAGCAAAAATAAAGGCAATATAGCTCTGAGTCTAAATTATATTGTTGTAAATTTGCAGTAACTCCTTTGACTTCAACGGAACCACTGCAGATTTACACCACTTAATTGAGATCAGAGTCTGTCCTTCTATGTCTATCATTAGAAGAAATTAAGCACAAATGGCAACTCCCAGACTATTATCTGTTGAAGGTGATCATTTTATTGTTAGGTATTTCTACAATGCCTAACATGCTAGGGCCCTGAATTCATAGTTGGGGCCCCTGGGCACTACCATAAAAATAATAATATTTCTAGGTATTTATATTTACAAATCTACTGAGTCTTAGTACTCCTAAATTTAAAAAATAAATAAAAAACAGACTGCTATTAGTAGCAGCAGTATTCCTCATAACTAAAACTATTGAATATTTTGCATAACGGAGTAGAGAGTATAGTTATAAAATTTGCAGATGACACCAAGCTGGGAAGGGTTGCAAGCACTTTGGAGGACAGGATAAGAATTCAAAATGACTGTCACAAATTGGAGGGAGAAATCAATAAAATGAAATTCAGTAAACATAGGTGTGAGTACTTCACTTAGGAAGGGAAAAAAAAATCAAATGCACAGCTATAAAATGGAGAGTAACTAGCTAGATGGCAGTACTGCTGAAAAAGATCTGGGGGTTATAGTGGATCACAAATTGAATATAAGTCAACGATGTGATGCAGTTTCAAAAAAGACTAATATCATGTTGGGGCATACTAACATGCATCCGATGAAGTGAGCTGTAGCTCACGAAAGCTTATGCTCAGATAAATTTGTTAGTCTCTAATGTGCCACAAGTACTCCTTTTCTTTTTGCGAATACAGACTAACACGGCTGCTACTCTGAAAACTAACAGGAGTGTAGTTTGTAATACACAAGAGGTAATTGTCCCACTCTACTCAACACTGGTGAGGCCTCAGCTGGAGTACTGTGTCCAATTCTGGGCATCACACTTTAGGAAAGATGGGGACAAGCTGGAGAGGGAGTCCAGAGGAGAGCAAGAAAAATTATACAAGGTTTAGACAACCTGACCTATGAGGAAAGTTTAAAAAAAAGTAGACATGTTGAGTCCTAAGAAAAGATGACTGTGGACAGACCAGATAAGTCTTCAAATATGTTAAGGGCTGTTTTAAAGATAGCTGTCATCAGTTGTTCTCCATGTCTACCCAAGGTAGGACAAGAAGTAAGGGTATTAATCTGCAGCAAGCGAAACTTAGGTTATATATTTGGAAAAAAAACAAACAATAAAGGGCAGGTAAGCACTGAAATAAGCTTCCAAGGGAAGTTGTGGAATCCCCATAATTGGAGGTTTTTAAGAACAGGTTGGTCAAAATCCTGTCAGGGATAGTCTAGGTTTACTTAGTTGTGCCTCAGCACAGAGGGCTTGACTTAATGATTTCTTGAGGTCCCTTTCAGCCTTACATTTCCATGATTTTATATGTGGAATTAGAGGCTTTCAATGGATAGCCAAGTGTTCACAAAGATTGCAGTGATCAAAAGATTTAAAGTTATCATATTAAAATAGAAACTGAGACAGGACCTATGCATAACAATTGGATACAAGACATGGAAGAAATCAAGACAACTGAAATATTTCTCACTGTCCATCGTTATAATGGAGCTTCATTTTAAACTGTTATTCTGTGGATATTGCAGCACAGATTGGTAAAGAGGACAGCAAAACATTCAAACCAATGCTAGAGAAAATATTAACAGACTGGCACCTCTTGCACATATATTTTGGGAAGTCAAAAAATACTTCCCTTCTGGAATGAAGTGTAGAGTCAAAATACTTTTATATTTGTAGGTTTTATTTGGTTAATATATAGAGGAGAAATAAGCAATAGGATTTTAGAAAGAAGAGCTCTCGCTTTTACTGTTTAACTTTTCTTCTATCTATTCTGCACTACAGTTAGAGTTTTGCCTGATGACAACAGGAGTTGGTCCATATCATGTAAATTACAAAGGCTATGGGCCAAATTCTGCTCTCAATTACATAGGTGTCGCCCCTTTGATGTCAGAGGTTTTGTACAGGGACTGCTCTGAGCACAAGAAAACACTCTTAACTTACAGTAGTACTGCAGGGGACGATGCTTTATTCAACTAGGTACAGAGTGGGAGAAAATACACATTAACACAAGAGGAAATAAGGAAGGGATGGAGTACAGCTCCAACCCATAATACCCTGAATAACCCCAGTAACTCCTTGGTGACCAGTTTACTACAACAAATATTGCACCAACATAAATGAGAATAGAAAGTGCAGAAGTTGTACTCATATCTCAAAACTAGAATTTATACCTGGTTCCAGTCAGATATGAGTTTGACATTCTAAAAAATTAATCTCTAATGGAATTTTTCTATGTCATAAAATCACCACAATGCAGAGTGTTTGGCAGAGTTCATGGTTGTGTGCCAGGTCTTGGCTCCGACGTCCACAATTAGAGTAGCAAGGGTATTCCATGCTAGAGCTGTGGTGTTTTGGCAAAGGCTTGGGAGTGGAACCTCAAACGGTTGCTCCTTGCATTATACCTGGCACTTCTGGTTAGGGCTGCCATTCCCTCACTACTTTTAATAGTGAAATTGCAGACACACACAAAAAGATAAAAGAAAGGAAAAAATATTTAAAAATAAAATACATTTTAAGGATTGCTCATATATTTTGCTAAGAAATCATTGCAACTTTGGAAGATATAAATCATCTCCCAGCTGCATCTATTTCAAAAATGCTGTGAAAGTAATTAGGAATATAATCTTTAAACCCGTAACCAATGTCATATATACATCTAATTGGACTGAAGACGTGATTTCAATGCCAACAATGCCATTAAATAGCAAGTAGCATCCAAGCTGCTATATCATCATCATAAGCTACCATCTGAGGGTGGGTTGCTTCTTCAAATTAGTGCCCTTGGGAAAGGAAATATATAAAGAAAAATGAGGCTGCTAGCCATTGTGCCCGGTGGTATATGAATACTCGCCATTGTAGCATCTCTGCTGTTAGAGAACATTGCTTCACCAACAGAAATTTAAACACCTGATTGTCAGGGCATCCAATGAAAAAGGATGAGAGTAAAGGTGGAATAGGTAATAAATATTTTTAGGGTCTCAGTAGCAGAAAAGAGAAAGGTTTCAGAGTAGCAGCCTCGTTAGTCTGTATCCGCAAAAAGAACAGGAGTACTTGTGGCACCTTAGAGACTAACAAATTTATTTGAGCATAAGCTTTCGAGAGCTACAGCTCACTTAATTGGATGCATAGAGAAAGATATTTGAGGATAGTGAGATTAAAAGATAGTTAAGAGGCACATCTAGAATTAACAAGAGCCCACTATAGTTTTCCTTCATGTTGAAATTGGCAAGCATGCCCCACTTATAAAAGTTTAGTGCCTGCACTCATTTAAATAAAAAGCTAATTAGAAGTACTTTGATGGCAACGGTCACTCTCTAAGCAGTGATGTATTGAGGTTCAGTGTTTAAATCAAGAGATTTGTGTGGATTATGTAGACTCAATCCTATTGAGGGGGATGGTGTGAAGTTGTTTAGATGAGCTTTTGTGAGACACCTCCTTCACTTAGTGGATAAGATCTGGAAGTAGTCTGCTTGGCAGAGTTTTGCACCAAGTGAAAGTTGTTTAGCTTGTCAGCATAAGTGTGATAAATAAGAAACACTTCCAAAGCCATCACCATAAATATTACATATCACTATTAGAATTTATTTGCATATATAAGCAAATTCTGGTAAATTTAAACCCACAGAAGAACTAGACCAGGGCAAACCAGAACAGCAGAGCCAGGTCAAATGGTTTAGGTTGGATCAACGAGCCATTGGAGCTGACTGTACACATTTGAAAAGTGAGATATCTAAGGTCACTGTGACCACCAGGAAGTAATGCCAAAAATATTCTCACAGGCTTTACTCGTCTGCAGCTCATCCTCTTTCTCAGATTGAGAGCCAACAAGGCAGAGCCAAGACTCTGTGAGCTTTCATTGGCTTACCCACCTCTTACTGCTAACGGGTCATGTTGCAGATTCACTTATATTTAGAAGAACAGGTGTGTGGCACAGTTCCAAATTAGATCCAGTTAACACTTTATGCTTCTTCACAGCTTTCATTTTTCTAAACTAATTTAGCATTACAGATTATGGGTGGGTTTTTTTACCCTTAGTCTCTTAAACATTGACAATTATTTTTGTCTCTATACAGGCTCACAAAACATTATTTTTCTTCTCTTTATGTAAAATTATTACATCATTTTCTATCTGTCTTCATCCAAGCAGAGACTGCCCTGAATCCTTTTTGCTGCTTTGGAGGATTGCTTCGGGGCGAGGGGGAGAGGGACAAAAAGAGGGGGAATGGTTCAGGTGGGGGGAATTTTATATGCACAGCTGTGTCCAAACCCCAGCTCTGAACATCCAGAAATTTGTGGGGGGGGATCCCTGGTATGTTTCCCCTGGGGGAGGTGCTTTGCCACCCCATGAAATAAGTAAGAGGTTCAGTCCCTAGAACCTGGAGATATTAGGCCATCCAGTTGGAGGCCCTGAGCCCCTGCACTGGCTCACTGATCCCTCTCACCCTTCCCAGCTCTGGAGCATCTACACTGGAGTCATGCTGCTGGGAACTCCCCAGCTTACTGCTGCCAGTAGATTCTCCCTTTATGGGGTGGCAGGGCCTCGACCAAAAAGTTAATACCCTGGGACTATAATCAGCATTCCTGAGAAATACCCATGAAGCTGATGGAGGGGGAGTGATGCCTATCCCCACTCCTTCAGCCCTGCCACCTCTGCATGCATGGATCTCTAGACCTATAGAGTTCCCTCCATGGGGTCCATGCTAGGCAGACAGTGCCTCAGAGGGAGCAGACACTCACTTCTTCACACACGAGGGCAAGGTCAGACTTGATGGGGCCTTTCTGTGTGTGGACACAACCCAGGCTATGGTTCTCAGTAGTGGACAAGCTCAGAATTTCAGATAAACATGCAAATGATTGGATGTTTATCCAGAACATTAGAGTACCAATTAGTAAGCAGATTACCACCCTAATCTCTTGAAGAATAGGCTCTCTCATGACATCTCTCAGCTAGAAGTATGAAAAGAATAGCCTCCTTCCTGGCATGTCAGCATTTACAATATCACTATAGAAAACACAACTAGTAGTTCAAGGTGGGACTAGCTTTCTAGATTCACGGGTTCTATCCGTGACTGTCTCTGATTCACTATGACACCATGGGCAAGTCACGTAGGCCAAAACTTGCACATATCAGCATCTTGAAGATCAAGACACTTATTTATGTGCCTAAATATTAATTAGCAGTAGGATTTTCAGAAGTGCCAAAATGGTGCATAAATCCCATTGAGAATCAATGGCTGCGCCTGACTTTAGACACCAATGTTTTAAAAGTTGTGTCTCTACCTCTGTGCCGCAGTTTCTCCATCTGTAAACTGGGGCTAACACTAACTTCTTCACTTGAACACCCTTCTTTTGAGGATCTCAAAGTAGTATCATCATCACCACCACAGAACTGTCATAAAAATGCAGATACCAAACTCTAGCTTGAGGGATAGATTTTAATATTTTTAAAAATAACTCTTGGGTAATAAAAGTGCTGACAAAATTACCATTTTGGGGGTATAGCAATATTCCAGCAGCCCCAATTATAAGTAGGGTTAATGTCAGCAACAGAAAAGATAAGGTTAACTGTCTGTCACTGCAGCTGCTTCACATAATTTTGACCTAATAGTGAACATCATATATCTTTGCCAAGTTAATTTAAAGGAGTAGTAGCACAGTACAGCATTTAGATGTAGTTAGTCAGCAAACCTTTCTATCCTCATTGCAATGAATCCTCTTTCATCTCCACAGAGGTTTGATAAAATTCTTTGACTAGATCATCTTGAACAGGACGGGGCTTGCATGGTCACTGTGTTAACAGAGCTGGCCTCTGGGACTCAGGACTGAAAATCCCAGCTTTCACTTAAAAGTCTCTGGGGAGGGTTTCAAAGGCACAAATGGCAGCTAAGTGCCCCCCTTCTATTCTATTCAATGGGACTAAGTCATAAGGCCTTGGGAAATCTCTCTCTAACGTTATCCTTTCTAAAGAGAGCTTTGAAAGTGTAAACTGCTGCAAACTAATACATTCCAGTACAAATTGAAGTTTGAGGGAACAAGTAACCAGGACTGGGAGTGAGCCTGGAGCTCTGTTTCTCCTTCAGCTGTCCCCCCCTCCACACCAAGCTAAGAGACAGAGGCTCCTATGCTAGTCCTTATAGAAGCCAAGGAGACTCATTCTCACACCAGACAAACATATGCTCACAAAGTAGGGAAGACCTCCACCAATCAGTGGAAGCCTGCCTGCCTTGAAAGTCTCATGGGACTCATTTCCCAATCAACCATCCAGCTTATCACCAGAGGGAGCCCACCCTCCATTCAATCAACTATTCCAGTTAGAGGCTGCAGGATACTCTTATCAGCTATCCCTGCTACTGCAGCTGCAAACAACTTGCCAGTATGGAGACACCTTAAGGAACCTATAGGAAGTGCTAGGGAAGGGAAAGAAGATATAGGTGCAAGTGGGAGGATTAGTGGATTTGGGGCTATATGGAATGGTTGGGGATTTTGTGGGTGAAGGGATGGAGCATAGAATAAAAATGATACGTGTAAGGGGGTATTTTACACAAAGAATGTCACATCCATGCCCGAGATTGACAATTTTTGAGGGAGCAGAATGTAAAAATGTTGCCAGCCTATCACTGCACAGGTGTAAGAGCCAGACATATTTCTCCTAGCTTGGAAAGATGAGATAGGAGTGCCCGGAAAACCCCCTTTCCTCTGATGTATATTTTTCAATACAGTGCATCCAAAGCAAAAGGGAAAGGCATAAATTATCTAAAAGGACCCAGTGGGGTTTATAAAGATGGAACCCATGCAACTCTAGAGTTACATGTACTACAATGGAGTGGAGGAAAGGGTCAGAAATAATTATAAAGGACCCAGGAGGAGAGCAGCATGGAAAGTTCTGCACCAAAAGTAAAACTGTTGATCATTGGTTGGTTTCTCGTGAGGTTTACATAAAGCTATAAATCAATCAATCACTTGTTGACATTCCAAAGGGCTGTTATTTACCCAAATGGCAGTTTTCACCAATAAAACAGTTTGCTGCACATGACAAGCTTGACAAAATACTCTAAAAACATACAAAAATACACAACTAATTTAGAAAGACTTTTGGCAGAAAGCTGTTCCAAGTTACAATGTTGGGCCTTGATCCTGCAGCAGAATCTACTGATTCAGAACCCAGGTGGAGTCAAATTGACTTTGATGAGGCACAGTGGTTGGTGCTAATGGCTCCCAATGCAGGATCGGGGCCTTCTTCCCTAATGTGGGACTATTCACATGATTAAAGCTAAGCACTGCCAAAAAGTATGACACGTTTACCAAATTATTCTGTTTGACTGCAAAGGGCTCACAGGAGAACGGCACAGGAGTAGCTCATAGAATGCAGATAAAAAAAAAAAAGACGTGGATGCAGGGGTGGCAGGTTTGTAGAAATGTTGGTGGTGCCCAGAACCTGCCCCTCCCCCCAAACTTCACCCCTCACCTGCCTAAGGCTCTGAGGTGCAGGCTTTGGGAGGAAGTTTGGGGGCAGGAGAGGGTATGTGGGAAGGGGTGGGGGTGTAGGAGCAGATGAGGGGTGCAAGCTCTGGGAGGGAGTTTGGGGTTGGGAGGCGGTGTGGGCTCTGGTTGGGTGTGCGGGCTCTGGGGTGGGGCAGGGCTGGGGATGAGTTTGGGGTGCAGGCAGGCTGAGCTGGGGTCAGAGAGAAGGACTCCCCCCAGCCCTCTCCCTGCTGGCAGCAGTGAGCTCTGAGGGAGGGGGCCCCCTCTCCCCCCCGGCAGCACACACACCCCGCACCACTGTCATTGCACATGCTCCTAGGGCCCCTCTCAGATCCAGGAAGGCCCCTCACCTCCCCTGTGGTGGGTGCTGGCTGGGAGGGGGGCTGCCATCCCATGTGTGCCTCCTCCCCCGCTGCTGCCCCTCACTGTAGCCTCACTGGGGGTGAGGGAAGGGGCTGTCCCTTGCCCAGCATGGGGCAGGAGCAGTGACAGCAGGCCGGGGCAGGGCGGGAGGGGGGGGCCTGTGCTGGTGGAGGGTCCTGCCGGAAAATGAAAGGGTCTGAGGGGGAAGGGCTGTATGTTCCTAAGAAAATTTAGGAAATGAGATGCAGGTAGAGTGTACAGTTACTGATCATGAGCAATAATGAAAGCAGGAAGTTTGAACTGATGGAAAGAACTGTCAGATATACAAGAGAGACCAATTAAATGGCTGTAGAAATGCTACTGGAAATGCCCAAACTCAGATGAAGAAACTGAACAAACTGTTAAGGAAATACCTGGGCATGCCATTTGGCTCTTCAGAGGTTGACCATAACCGTCAAATTTGTAGCGTATATCCAAGCAAGTATTAAGAGAAACGGAATAGTGCCAGATAGGGAGACATTTTCCCTTCCAATTCTAAAGAGAGTAGTGTAAAACTACCAGTTTTAGAGTCACAAGCATTTGTGACCATTAACATTTCCATGAGTATTTTCTAATTTAATCCAGATCCAAATGTTCCCTTTGCTGCCAGTGAATACCACTTTTGCCATGGAAATCCTTTCCCTTCCCAGCAAAATCCCACATTTTTAGGAATTCTTTTTGTATGTGGAAGTCACCATTTCTCAAGTTCCTATAGATTTTTACAATGCAAAGATTGTTTGTGCAGCAAAATGACACTGGCGTGCTCATGGAGCACGTCTTTTTTTTTTTTTTTAATTGAGACTGGAGAGATGAACAAACAAAGAGAAAGTAAATTAGGTGTTTCTATTTACCCACTCCCATAATACAAGAACAAGAGGATATTCACTTAAACTGAAATTTAAAAGGGATAAAAAACTTTTTTAAACACAATGTGTAATTAACCTGTGGAACTATCTGTAGCAAATTATCCTTGAGGCCAAGAGCTTTTTAAGATTAAATATTTTTAGATGGATAATGGGAACAGCCATGGTTACTTTAGATGAAGTTTAAAAATAAATTTTTATTTTAACCAAACATTAACTGAGGGGTTAGGAAGAAACTCCCACTGTGGGCATGTTATTCCACACTTGTCTGCTATAATAAGGTTTCTTGCATAGTCCTCTGAAGCATCTTGCACTGGTTAAAGACTGCGGCTTGAGAAGATACTGGACTAGATGAGTGACTAATCTGTCTATGGCTCCTGTCACCATAGGATGTAAGAATCTCAATATCTTTAATGTATTTTCCTCACAACACCCCTGTGAGGTAGCTTAGTGCTATTATCCCCATTCTACAGATGGAGCACTGAAACAGAGAGGCTAAGTGTCTTGCCCAAGGTCATACAGGAAGGAGAACCCAGGCAGGGGTACTGAAACTAGGGCTTCTGGGGTGGCAGTACCCCCTGGCTTGAAGTAGTAATAACAACCAAATATATGGTGTCTGCTTTCAGCGCCCCCAACTATAAAAATTGTTCCAGCACTTCTGAACCCAGGTCTCCCAAGTTCTAGGGCAGTACTTTAACCACTGGCCCATGGCAATTCCTATGTTCCCGAGCATAAAGTTGAGTAGATTTTTTTTGGGGGGTGGGGGGGGATTAAATGTGTTCATGAAAACTGACTTCTCCATTGATTTGACTGGAGGTGAGAATTTTTTTCCTACACATTTCTGTTTGTCAATTGAATAATGTTCAATAGCATAACCTACAGAAAATCCTCCTGACTAGCATTTAGCAGGACTAATGCAAATGATGAAGTATCGTCCCTGACTTTCTACTGGCTGGAAGGGTACCTGGGTTCATACCCAAATATATGCCACTTAAATGAAAAAAGAAACAAAAACAAAAACAAAAAAACCACTTACCAGTGATTTCTAGAAGTAGTCAAAAAACATTTCAACATCACAATATTCTGTCAGAAAATGCAGTTGTCAAAACCAAAACATTTCACAAAAATCTGTGGATTTTAATTAAGTTTTTGATGGGGGAAAAAAGCCAAAATGATTCATTTTGACAGTATTACAGTACTTAATTTTAACATGCTAAAAGTGTTTTTTCAACTTTATCATTTCAATTTATTTCATTATGAAATAAAATATTGATTTAAATATTATAGTTTATAACAATGTTTTGACCTTAGCAAAATGAAGCAATTCAATGTTTCTAAAAAAGAATAAGGATTTTTTTAAAAAAAATTGGCTTTTCATTCTGATTTAGAATGAAAATCATTTTGAAATGTCAGAATTTTCTGCAGAATGAAAATTCCACTTTCTGATCACTCTAGTGAGTACCTCTTTTCAGTCATCATTGCTGCCTAAGGAATTCATTGTGGAAACAGTCCAAAGCAGCAAAGACACCAAGGAGTTCAGGTGCAAAAAAAATGAAGGGAACAGCATCAAACAGATTATTTTTTTTAATATTGGAAGAGTCACAATATTCAAACCATCATGTTTTACAAGGCGTTATTTTGGTTTGGGGATTTTTTTAAATGCTACACACAGATATTAGCAATTGTAGCCTCACAAATCACTTTCATTAATTTCTGTGGGGCTGACCCTGAAACATATTGAGTACCTCTTGCATGATACAGAATGCCAGATGCTGGCAATGGGTGTGGAAGACCCTCAGCACATCACAGGGTTTGGCCCATGTAATTAGGATCAGTGATGTTCAAAGCAATTGAGATTGTTGAGGCAATATAATTTAGTATGGCCCATGATGGGAGGCTATGAGGGTATATGGAAAACATTAGTGGTGTTTATTAATAGCTAGTGAGAAACTAGATACAATCCACAGAGTAGTTCAAAAAGCAGTAGATATAAATAAAGAAATAAAAGCAGTAGGAGTAAGCAAGCAGACGGTGTGGATAGTGTAGCAGGGGATTTCACAAAGGAAATATTCTTGGCCAGACTTGCCGGAATGTACACGGAATAAAATATTACTTGAAAAACAGCATATAATCTACTGCCAGCATCACCTTATTTGTGAAACAGAAGCCACAAGAATGAGAATTGCAGCCAAATCAGAGGGAGATCTACTACAAGCATCGTAGCGGAGCGGGAGGCACATGTGACTGGAGATACAATGGGAAATCCAATAAGGTAAATGGCAAGGGCAAACGATACCAATATCTGTTAGTTTATCATTATCTTTAACAAATAAATAACCTAAGTAGCACGAGTTAATGCTGCAAATCAGGAACTCCAAAAGTCTTTCCACAGAATGGAAAGAAGGAAGCCACTGTATTTGTTACTACTTCCATTTGTAGGCAGCAGCAGCAGACAAGCACATGCAAATAGACTCCCAGTACACTTGGAGAGTTCCTAAATTCTGTTTTGAGTTACATATCTGCAAATTACAGGTAGGGTTTAGATCCAGATACCTTTGAACTGTGTAGAAGATACAGTTCCAAACCAAATGGTGTTACGATTCCAGAATGGAAAAGGGGGAGCCAATGGTATTCTGAAGGCAGTATCATGATGGCTTCCAGTGATGGCTGATCCTCAAAGATTATGGGTTTGTGGGATTCTGGCTTGAAGGAATGGCACAGAAGAATCATACAGCAGTTTTCCATTCCCTGCCAAGGTTTTACCTATGTCAAACCAAGGCTATAATTTGTATCTTTCCTTCTGAACTTCAATCCCCATCTATTTGATTTTTATAATGCCAGTTACAAAGACTGTTCTTCAGTCTTTATTTAGATATTTAGTCATGAACAGAGCTTTGCAGACAACTAATTTTTTGGTTCAGTGGCTGAACCAAAAAACAAACAAAACAAAAAAAAAACA
Source organism: Eretmochelys imbricata (assembly GCF_965152235.1). Classification (NCBI taxonomy): domain Eukaryota; kingdom Metazoa; phylum Chordata; order Testudines; family Cheloniidae; genus Eretmochelys; species Eretmochelys imbricata. The sequence goes on along the minus strand of NC_135580.1, from coordinate 35,353,626 downwards.
CAGTTGTTTCAAGTCAAGCCAAAACTAATTTTTCAGCAAAAACTAAAAAAGTTGGAAAACACAGGTTTTAGTTGGATCAAAAGGTTTCATATTGTTTTGGGAGCTTACCCTTGTTTATGTATACATAACACTGCAGTAAAATTCAAAACAAAAAGATGATTTGAATCAAATAAAATGTTTCATCTCTAACAAGCTAAAACAAAATATTTCCATTTAAAAAAAAAAAACCACACACACAATTTGGCAATTAAACTAATTGTTTGGTTGACCTGAATCTGCATTTTTCAGCAAAAAAGGTTTTGAATGAAAAACATCACCCAGTCCTAGCCATGAATCCTGTTTGTTCACGTCAAGTCTTCTATCTGTGGGTACTATAAACAAAACTGAGACCTACTTTCTTTACAGCCTGCATAGACTCTTGCCTCTGCTACACAGCAAGCTGGCTCCTTTAAACCACTCCCACGTCAGATGGCTTACTTTCTAACCATGTTTTCAGTACGTAGCTCCTTGCACATGCCAGCAATCATTTAAATATTTTTGAGATCTTGTGAAAAAATCCCTACACAAATAATAAGTATCTGCACACATGAGTCTAATACCTACATTTGACCTAATTCCATGTAGGTGCTAATCCATGCCCATAATTTAAACAAGTCTTTATTTTGCACTCAAATGCATACCAGATGTAAGAGAAAAATCAGGACACCTACTCAGAATGCAAGTCTTGTAAAACAGAATTTTAATGTGATGGACCACTTCAAAATTCAGCTCCTCATGGTACATAGCAAATGCTTAAATGTCCTGGTGAGAGAGACTACTGGATTGTTATTGTTGTCCTACCATATTATATGTGGGTTTTGTTGGCTAACATGAGAAAATTGTGCATGGATGTGGACAACTCAATGGGATTGCTATTGTGACAGCCACCACCTTGGGTGACACACTGGGGACTGAGTCAGGGACTTCAAGACCTAAAAAGCATGCTACAGCTTGAGATAAAGAGCCAAGCTTCTGTAGCTATTAGCTATAACAACTCATATTCTCTGTGCATGGGCAAAGGTGGGGGGAATGTGTAACACACACTTTCACGGAAGTTAAATCATCCCACTGCTGTGCAGCAGAATCATTTAAATTAGCACATCCCAGTGCAAACAAATATGCCACTTAAAAGGCTACACTGGTTAACAGAACTTCGTAAGACTATATGGAGTTAGGAGGTAATCACCTTTTTCTTTGAGAAAATTTAGGGGTCATGAAAAGCACTGAACTCCTGAGACAGAAATTCTGTATTGACCATAGACTGGGTACTAACCATCTGATAGCAATGAAAGCTTCCTCACTCTGCCCTGGCAATATGCCTCAAACATGCACCTCTAAGAGCAAGAGTTTAATTTACTCCCTTGCATCCCTCTCTAGGTATGTCAATATTGCTATCATGGGATGGAGTGCAGCTGAAGTAAACATACCTCAACTAACTTTAATCTCACTAGCTCAGTGCAGTGAAGTTACAGTGGTGGGTGCTTCAGCATGGATTGTCCAAGCCTGTCCAGAACCCTGGGTAGGTAGTCACGGGACAGGCTTGTGCTGAAGCCTGCACTGCCCCAGCTTCACTGCTCTGGTACCCAAGATAGCAAAATGAAAGCTAGCTGGATATGCCTACTTGAGCTGTAGTCAAACTCTGTGATTGCAGGATAGACATTGCACAAGCCCACGAGAAACTGGAGTGAGACCACTAACTCGTACATACTGCCGGCCACTGCCAGCACACAGATTGCAATAGTTTTTAGTTACTATAGAAGGGGCTGCATTCAAATTGGTCCTTTCAAGCTTGTCTACACTGCAGTAAGAGACTTGTGACACTGCTGCAGCTGGCCCGGGTCAGCTGACTTGGCCTCACATGGCTATAAAATTGCACTACAGACATTTGGGTGTGGGCTGGAGCCCAGGCTCTGAGACTCCTCAGCGTGGGAAGGTCTCAGAGCCCAGGCTCCAGTCCACGCCCTAATGTCCACAGTGCAATTTTTAGCCCCACAGGCTGAGCCCAAGTCAGCTGACCTGGGCTCTGACACTCCATTCTCTCCTAGCAGTGACGCTTTCAGCAAATGTCTGGTGGATCTTCCCATTCTTTTTGTAATGTGATGGTGACGAATGGGTTATGTTATTCCTTAGAATAAAGCATTAGACATTTGGGCTTTGAACAAGAGTACCTAATAGTCTGGACCTTTCATAATTGTTTAAAAAAAAAACTGAAAAAAAAAATTTGCTCCAAGTACTTTATTCCAAACAACAAAAATCGAACCAACATCAGCGACACTTGCCCAAGTTCCTCACATAGCCACTATATGCACTGTGGGACTTGAACACCTTAGATTATAGAGTGCTGTGAATTTACCCCTCCAAAATGACCTAGTATATGTTGCTTCTTATATTGCCAACCCCCAAACTGCTGTACTTTTATTGTCTTCACTAAGAACATGGGGACTCCAAGAGTGGGGGCCTTACAGAGTAAAGCCCATTAGAGTCATTACACTGGACCACAGTGGGGAGTGGAATAGGTCCCCAAATTATTTGAAATATATTTGTAGTTAAGTCTGGATTTTTCCTACAGAGCTTGAAGCTGAATAGCCCCTGTTTCTCTCCTAATCAATTTGGGGACAGGGGAGGGGGAAATCATGTCCTCTGATTAGACTGATTTAGAGTAATCCATCCATCCTGCAATTCAATTTCAGTCCAAAGTAACATTTCCTTTAATTTAAAATGAAAATATTTGAGTGTTTTGGACCAAATAAAATCTGGGACCTCCATGCTTACACAGGAGTACAATCCTCAGAACTGCACACATACACACACTGCTTGATACACTCATCAGACCTGCTTACGTAAGTCAAACCTCCCAATTCAGATATGGTTCTGAAACTTGCCTGAGCATTTGCCCCAATGGACTTCCATGGCAGAACTCCCTTTGTCTTGCAGCGGTGGAGAGTTTGCACTTCCAGACATCAGAATTGCAGAAATTCTTATCCAGGTATTTCAGAATCTCTGACAATAATTGGTTTGAGTTGGGATCTAAAAACTGGCAAAGATTCAGGGACAAGGGCAGACAGTCCTCATTCGGTCGGATCCCTTCCTTGTGCGAGGGGTAAATACCAGCAACAGTGTTTGAAAAAAGCCAGAAAAACACTCAAGCTCAGTTGGTTGAATGTTTTTACATTCTCCAAAATGGGTGGGTATTAAATTGCCTCAGTCCTGTTTCCTTGCCAAGCTCTAGAAAGTGTTACTTCCAAAAATGTAATCTCACTGCCAGCAAAACATTTCTGGTGATGAAACTTTAACAAAGCAATTTAGATTGACCAGTATGTTCACTTGGCAATAATTTGTGTAAAATATACAAGCTCCCCCACACCTCCATCCCCAGATTCCCCCCCCCCCACACCCTCTTTGAAGGATATCCTAAAATGTGGGGCATTTGGAGCCGAGGTTTAGGTTAAGGCACATATCTCTATTTCTGAACCTTCACTCTGTTTCTTAAGAGGAAATGTGGCAAACTCTTGTTTTCTTTAAAGGAAGGAGTGAATTCAGGCCTTCCTTTAAACTGCATTTGTTGGCATTACCATCATCAGTCCTGCACAGTTAGCTCCACTTTAGTTGTGTCACAGAACTTTGAAAAAAATGTTCTAACTCCATTCGAATGATCGCCACAGGCACTGACTTCCCCAGCTCTGCCCCAGGCCCCTCTCACTCCACCTCTTCCCACCACCTGCTCCACCCCCACCCCGCCTCTTCTTGCCCCATTCCTTGCCCTCCCCTGAGCACACTGTGCCCTCATTGCTCCCGTACCAGTGCCTCCTGCATGCCACAAAGCAGCTGACTACAGTGGGTGGGAAGCATGGGAAGGGAGGGGGAGCTGCTGATTAACACAGCCTGCCAGCGGGTGGGAAGAGATGTAGGGGGAGGGGAGGAGCTGATGGGGGGCTGGCAATGGGTGCTCCCATAGAGTTGGCACCTATGATGAATATAGGCCCATGTAAACTCCACATATTAACAGAGGGGTTATTTTAGCAATCAAAAGGGATTCTTCTTCATTCCCCTTGTTGCGTATATTTGCAGCAGGCTGATCACTAGGGTCCAGATATTCAAAGGTATTTAGGCATCTGCCATTGAAATCAATGGGGGTGAGTTAAGCACCTAAATACCTTTGAGAATCTGAGCCTAAAGCCTTGATTCAAAGCCCACTGGCATCAGTGGGAGCCTCTCCATTTACTTCAATGGGCTTTTGGATCAGGCCCTAGGATTTTACTTGAAGGCTGTGCAGAGGTGCATTAGCATACAGACACATTCTGCCTATAAACGTGTCCACATGCTGCTTCTTTTTAAGGCCAAAATCTGCCCTCAGCTGCACAAGCATGGTTCCTATTGAAGTCAGCAGGAGGGGCCCACATATATTCAGAAATCTTGGCTTCAGTGTATATGGCAACTTCTGTTCAAAAGGAAAAAAGGAAAAAAATAGCATAAAACTTGTGCAACAAAAATCATGAATGTCACCAAAAATGAAGGTATCCTGTTGGAAGTAGAAGGTTATTTAATGGTTTGTTTAAACTGTGAAAAACCCCTCCTAGTATAAACCACAACCAGGTAATGTTTTTAAATATCACTGGGTTTTTCTACATTAGATGGTATGTGGTGTTTTACAATATGTTAATTAACACCACTCATTTTTCTAATCTAGAACAGCCTCACAGCAGGATATTGGTTATCTTTATTTTAAGAAAAAAGAAAAGGAGTACTTGTGGCACCTTAGAGACTAACCAATTTATTTGAGCATGAGCTTTCGTGAGCTACAGCTCACTTCATCAGATGCATACCGTGGAAACTGCAGCAGACTTTATATATACACAGAGAATATGAAACAATACCTCCTCCCACCCCACTGTCCTGCTGGGGTGGGAGGAGGTATTGTTTCATATTCTCTGTGTATATATAAAGTCTGCTGCAGTTTCCACGGTATGCATCTGATGAAGTGAGCTGTAGCTCACGAAAGCTCATGCTCAAATAAATTGGTTAGTCTCTAAGGTGCCACAAGTACTCCTTTTCTTTTTGCGAATACAGACTAACACGGCTGTTACTCTGAAACCTTTATTTTAAGAGGAATCTTCCCATTTGAATCTGCATTTTAAATTTGTCTATTCACTCTGTGCTCTTATACATACTTGAGATTGTATTCACTGTGCCAGAATGAAACAAGTCTTTGGTAGCTTCTGCAATCTCCCTTGAACTAGCAAACGAACATGACTTAAACTTTGTACTCTGTAACTGAGGTATCCCTTTACTTGAAGGCTTTGATGACTTCCTCAGGCCTGCATGTTATATAGTCTTCAAGGGCTTTTAGGGACTCAGGGTCTGATTTTAATGTATGTGATTTTTCCAATAATAATAATGCCCAAATCAGATATCCATTCAAAATCCATAATTTTAAATTAGAAGTAAAAATTTGATAGGGGTCTATTGACATTCTCTGTTAAATTATTGTAGCAGACTTCCAAGGGAAGGCTTACATAGGCAGAGTTATTACCAAGAATAATACACAAATTAAAATCAGTCTTTTATCATATTAGAGTGTACAATTCAGATCAGAAGTGAAGTGGCTGGTACTCTTTCATTACAGCTTTATTAACTGAAGAACACACAACATTGGAGATTATATTCCAAAAACAGGTTAAATAAAACCAGAATTACTTTCTGCTGTCATCTGAGTAATAAAAAACTGTTCAGGGAGCTCAGGAAATCCTTTAATCTCTTAGGTTCCGAGTCCAAGTATGGATCTTAAATTTAGGAGACACTAAATGAAAGATCCAGATCAGGCAAATAAAGATACAATGTCACCCCACTGACAGCACTTTGGAACATCTTCAGCACCACTGTTATGAAATAACATTTCATTCTCATGTGCTATAGTTACACAAACTGATTGAAACTCCAACTGTTCCTTACTTTGAGAAGTCCAGGAGTAGGTTGTTGTGTAGTGTGTAATCAGATGCCAGAAATCTGAAGCATCCAGCTACTCAGAATAATTTTGCAAGGATTTATGCACTCTCAGAAATCTGCCATTTCATTACGTGTATTTGCACTCTACCACAATCTGCTTTGGGCAAAATATCAAGCAAATGAACTTTTTACATTTAAGAAAGGATATTTAAATGCCACTTCTAGTCTGTTTTTGATGCAAATCTACCTGTTTTTGCAGGCTAATTGCTCTGTTTTCACCCAAAATAAAAGAATTTTCTGTCAGATATGGGTCCATTTCCACAAAAGAGGCCATTTTGACTTAGAGTGCTTGCATATCTTTGCCAGATTTTTCATGTAAGTGGGACTATTTTTGAGTTCATAATGAACTGTAATATCACAATGTTTTCAAGTAGTTTTATCTTTCCCTTATCAATATTTTACTCACCTCTATTAAAAACAAACCTACCAGTTCCCACTTCAGAAATAGTTTCAACTCCAGGCTTTGTTTGATACAACTGCAATTAGTTACTTGAAACTTTGGAGAGTGCCTACTCACTCCACAAAGGAGATTGTTATATTTCACAGATATACTTTTGGAAGCCTGATGCTGTACTTCAGGGTAGTACAAAGGAAATATTATAGGGCTGATCGGCTCAGTTCTTTCCAGCACTAATATCTGCAGCAGATGTTAGGTGAACCTCTCGTTCTTTTCTGTAATATGATGTTGATGAATATGTTGTACTATTCTTTTAGAAAAATAGTCATTTGGGCTTTGAAAGAGATACATTTAATAGACTGCAGAGCTTTTACATTTGCTTGAAAAATAGGGCATTTCATCCTAAACAATAAAACCTAACTTCAATAACATTTACATCTGTTTCATTAATTGTCCACCTTAAACATCTGTCTAGGTTTTTAGTGCTCAGAATTTATGGCTGTATGATCTTTTGGTATCAAGGAGTGGTTATCTGTTTAAGAAATACACTTCCAGTGGAAATCCTCTACTGTTTTTCCTTGCTGGTAGGTAGGTCCTGTTCAGAAGCAATAGCTGCTGAAACGGTTAGTGTACAATATGGCCTCTATTCAGCAGAGCACTTAACTTTCCATTAAATTAAGCACATGTTTAAGTTTCTATGGAAAATAATCCTCCCACAATTTCTGGTTCATTTGGAGGAAAGGAAAAGTGTACACTGGTTACCCCAAGTGGTTTTGTCTATGAGTGAGGCTGTGTTACCAAAGGGTATCTTTATGGAAAATTCTCATACAAGTAAAGAAAGGAAATTGGGGGAATAAAATGTATATTAAATTGTTCTTCTTCCTTTACAATCAGGCAACTCTATTTGACATCTTAGACCAGATTCTTGTCTTTGTTACATGCAGAGGTGCTCACTATATTGCATGCTCCCTCCTCATACGAGGAGCTCTCTCAATGAGCTTTGGCCCCGTCCCTAAGTTCCTTCTCTTAACAGGAGCAAAGATGTTTGCTCTGTAATATTCTGCCTGTTTGGGAGACCCACACTGGGCTGGCTGCTGCCTGGCATAGCCTGCAGAGTGCCTCTGGGGTGCTGCAAAGTGCCTACCCCCTAGCGTCTGGATTGTAGGACCTGTGGAATCCCACACCAGAAATTCCAAACCCTGGGAATGTCCCTGTGCTGTTCTGTCATGGCAGGAAGAACACAGCCAGCCACTCCCCCTACCCCCCACCCACCGCTGCCCCAGGAGGAGCCACACAACTCTGTGGCAAGATGAGCACAGCCAGCCATCCTGCCCTGGCATGCTTTGTACATGCTGCCACACTGGGCTATCCCCCAGGTCACACATGCTCTCACTCTGTTGTGCAGTGAGAGCAGAGGCAGGCCTCCTGACCCTCATGGAAACACCCACTCGCTGCTCTGTGGTATGGGGAGCCCACTCAACCCCTGCAAGGAGCCACTCACTCTTCCTTCTCAGGCTCAGGCTGTTGCTGCTCTGGACTTCCCCTCGGCACATGTTCCCCAACTTCTCTCCCACATGGCACATGTTCTCACATACAGAAATAGGAGTTGGGGGCTAAGAGTGTACTCAGCTAGCTCCTCAACCCCCAGGCCCAAGAGAGGTCCCCTCACTGTCCTCTGCCCAAGGAAAATATGTCTGTCAGGGGAAAGAGACAGTTCGGTCAGCTCCATGCAGCCCCCAGAAGTGACTGGCATGTCCCTGCAGCCCCTAGGCATGGGGGTGATCAGGGAAACTCTGCGCACTGCCCCCAGCACTGCCTCCACAGTTCTCATTGGCCAGGAAGCACGCCAATGGGAGCTGCAGGGGCAGTGCCTTTGCGCACGGGCAGCACACAACACACAGAGCCCCCTGACCCCACCGCTTAGGGGCCAGACATGGTGGCCACTTCTGGGAGCAGGGCGGAGCCAAGGCAGGCAGGGAGCCTGCCTTAGCCCACTGCACCGCCAACTGTGAGCCGCCTGAGGTAAGCACTGCCCAGCCAGAGCCCACACCTCGAACCCACCTGCCCCAGGTCGGAACTTCCTCTCACACCCTAACTCCCTCCCAGACCCCACACCCCCACCCCAACCCTCTGCCACAACCCTGAGCCCCTCCTGCACCCAAGCTCCCTCCCAGAGCCTGCACCCCAAACCTCCTCCCACACCCCAATCCTCCTGCCCCAGCCCTGAGCCTGCTCCCACACTCCAGACCCCTCAGCCCCATCCCAGAGCCCCTCATTTCTGGCCCCACCCCAGAGCCTAGGGGAAGTCCCAAGCCTCTGCACCCCCGCCCCACCCCCCCCCCCAGGCTGTGTGGCCCATGACTGATTTTTTTCTGTGGGTTGGTGCCCCTGATAGAAAAAAGGTTTCCCACCCTGACCTAAAACATGTCTGGCCCATGATGGATTTAAATTTACTAACTTGGTTATTCTACCCCATTTGGTGATTAAATATCATGGTAGTAAAAATAGAAACTAAGGTAAAGTTTTCCATAATAGTTTGTTTTATTTAGCCACTTTTGATTTAAGAAATAACCTAACCCTGGTGGAAGGTAAAAAACTGTTTAGCTGCTATGTAAATGTTTCTAAAAGTAACTCCTCTAAAGCCATAGCATTCATTTTTCTTCCCCTCTAGTGCCTAGATGCTGACCGATGGAATGACATGTTTTGGGTCAGGGGCCTTTACCACCAAGTCGAACAAGTCAATCTACATTCTCCTCAAGACCTAGAAGCTTGTGCTTGAGTTTCCTTTATTGTATTGGTAAGGAACTCATTTTGAGTAATCCAGACTTAACCCTGTTAAAAAGCAAACGCTCCACACCTTTTGCATCATTCTTTAAAAGTGCTTGAGTCTCTACTGGTGTCCCTAGCCTCTCTTTGCCAGAAGCTGGGAATGGGCAACAGGGGATAGATCACTTGAGGATTTCCTGCTCTGTTCATTCCCTCTGGGGCACCTGGCATTGGCCACTGTCAGAAGACAGGATACTGGGCTAGATGGACCTATGGTCTGACCCATTATGGCTGTTCTTATGCACTGACCACAGATAGCTCTTCAATTTGCTTAATCAGAGGTATATTTTGCCACCTGAATAAATTTAAATGTGTTCAGGCCCAGTTCTTTCACAACTTGAGCCCAATTCAGCCCTCAGCTACACCAGTGCCATCCCAGTCAATGGGACTACATAGATGTGAATCGGGACAAAATACAGCTCATTATCCTTAAAAACAGGTTTTAATTTATCTAAATAGCATTATGAAGGGCACATGGAGCTGTACAGGAGGTAAAGCGTGCCAAAGAACATGTAACAAGTCTCTGCTGAAAACAGCGTACAATCTAAACTAACACAAGTGGGTACAATGTAGACCCAACAGCAGTGGTGCTGGAACAATTTTTATAGTGGGGGTATTGAAGGCAGAAACCGTGTATTTGGGTTGTTATTATTACTTCAAGCCAGGGGATGCAGCAGCACCCCCAGCATCCATAGTTCCAGCACCTATACCAAACAGAGCAGGCCTGATTCTCCTTTTGATTACAGAATTTGACTGATGTAAAGCCAGTGAATCAGGCATAAAGTGGCATGTGGTCATTATAGGAGGAATGCTTCAAGTAGTTGGTGGGATTTCAGAAATATTTTGCAAGAGGGAGCTGGCTGAATCAGTTAGAAAAGTCAAGCGTATGGGATGGAGTACAAAGCACATCAGGATGAGGTGAAGGAAGAAAAGGGAGTGGTCAGCAATGATTGTCACTCAAAGAATTACAAGAGTTAGAACTTCTCATCCTTAACTCCCTACCACAGGTTCTCTAATCAACTAATTCTCTCCCTCCTTTTTATTTTTTTTAAAAATAGGAGAGGGTATTTTCTGGGGACCAGAGAAAGTTTTGAAGCCAAGACTATCAGCATATGGACCTATGATAGAAAATTCACTGGCTTTAAGATCCAGGGTTCTGAGTTGAACCCATTTCCCCATTCTCATTTCTGCAGATGATTTTTTATGACTTGGGTCATGTTTTTTGGGCCCAAATTTTCATTAATGGCCTTTGATTTTGGCCACCTCAGTTTTTGATTAATCAACTTTAGACACCTATGTCCTGATTTTCAGATGCTCACAACTATAATTGTGGCTGAATCAGGAGTGTGGAGAGGAGGAAGGTAGAAAGCCATGTGCCTTTTGTCTCTTGTGCATTCCTATAGCAGGCAGCCACAAAATGGTGTTTGTTTTTCCAACAAAGCTTTTCCACACTGACTTAGTGGGCAGCAAGCCAGGGCATGAACCTGCGGTACACTAACTTGGCCATGCAGGCCCTGCTACGGTGCACTAGAAGTTCCATAGCATGCTTCAACATTCTGCTGTCAAAGCCTACTACAGAACCTTTAGTGCATCGCAGCAGGGTCCAAAGGCCAGCTAGTGTGTGGCAGGTTACAGGGCTGTAGCTTTACGCTTTGGCTTGTTGCACAGACTGACTGACCAGGTAGACAAGCCTGAAGTTGTAAGTAGACAGAAAACTGCTGTCCATTTATTCTCCTTCCTCAAACTGTTCCTCATCTCACTGTCATTTGGCAACATCCTCTGCTCACCTTGAGCCAGTGGGTGAACATGTTCCCAAAAGTGTGGAATAGAGAAGTCCATCTTATTTCACCCAGAACAAGGGGTAAATCATATTAAAGATTGTATTCTGGAGGTGCATTGATACCTGAAAAGCTAACAGGATTTTTAGCTTAGTTTATTCTGGGTTTTTTTTAAATCTACATCCATTGCATTTTTTAATTATTACAAAGGTTCTTTCTAAACACTTCATTGGAGGGCACTTAATGTTTATGACTATGAGAGATGAATCTGTATTTTAAAAACAGAAAAATAAAATAATGGAGATTTGTCACAAAAATTAAAGAACTGCTTAAAACCAGCCGCAGGAAGCGGTTTAGCTATTTGAATCCATGCTCACAAACATCAGAGCAATGCAGGAAGGTATTTTGCATTCCACCTCTCAGTTCTCTGGGATACTGCCAGAAAGATTGTGCTAATACATATATAATAGCGATAGCTGTTGCTGCATAACTGGCTACAGCTCAGATTAGACATGCCCCTGATGAACCTTAATTTACACATGCTTTTTCCCCTCAGATACATCTTCCACTTGTAATATGGTTACATGCAGCTTCTTTTCTGGACATGGACTGCCTCATTTTCTGACGGAGTAGGCTACGCACACTGGCAAACAGGCTGTACCATCGTGTACAGTCCCTCCCCAAGGTCCATGCGAGGTGAGCTAGCTCTGAGCCAGTCCCTCCTTACAGCAGTACCTAGACAGCCCTAAGGTTTCCATTGACTTGCTACAACCTCTCTTTGTTGCTCCCATAGCACTGGCTTCTTCCATGTCCATCCTTTCAAACTCACCACTGCCAGTGCAAGAGCTTTCTCCTCTGCAGCTCTTAAAATGGAGAACAGACTTTCCATAACCCTACACCTCCTCCCCTGCCCCATTGTTCCTCCCACATATGTCTACAACTCCTATTTTCTCTCTTCTCTGCTTATTGATTAACTGTATTGTTTACAACTCTAAAATGATATGCAAGAGTTTTTATGGAAGATACCATAAAAAAAAATTTTGTAGTGTTTCCTAATTTAAGATATATTGACCCAGACTACTCTTTGTTGTTACCTGAAATGCATTGTTCTCCACCGTATCGTAGTCCGCAATCCATCACATGACTTAGGCCACGTCTACACAAGGAAATTAAATTAGCTTAACTACATCACTCAGGGGTGTGAGAAATCCAAACCCTTGAGGAGCATAGTTAATCTGACCTGACCCCCAGAGTAGACCACGCTAGGTCAACAAAATAATTCTTCCATTGACCTACCTACCACTTCTCGGGGAGGTGGACTACCTAAGCCAACAGGAGAAGCACTGCAATGTTGCTGCTGTGCCGTAGACAAGCCCTAAAGCTAGAACAAGATCCTGCAGTAAAGGGTAGATATGTTGTGAACAATAGAATTGCAAAATGGTGGAATACATGGCACCTTTCATATAAAATTCTCAGAACAGAAATTTAGAAATACAGTTTTGAGTAAATAGTAGTTACTCTAAAAACAAAATTGCAGTTATTTTTGAACATCGAATGTTTAAAAGCCAGGAAATTCAGTTAAGTTCTACAAACAATCCAATCTCTTATGCCTCTCTCTACTCCCTTTTACTTGAATCATAAGTACTGAATAAATAAGATATTAACTTTAAAATGTTTTCACATCACAGGTTACACGGACTATAAAAGAAAAGGTAACATTTTCTGTATACAAGTGCCAGTACATTCTTCAGCCAGTTTGTTTTGCATGGATAGGATAAAGGTGCCTGTTTCTGAAGGATGAGATGCTGGAGCCAATATAGGGAGGATGAGGTAGGGATAGGCCCTAATCAAATACCCCAAGCCCAAACACAGGGTTAGATTGACAGCACAGATAGTTAGAAAGCAGATTTTCCATTCTGTGCAAAATTTTGAGATTTCTCTGGGGGGGGGGGGGAGAAGAGGAAGAAATTCTTCTAAATTGGGATTTAAAAAAAGCCAGATTATCAAAATTTTACACAAAACAAAATTCTAAAAACAAAAATTTGGTGTCAATTGAAATGTTTTATTTCAAAAAATTGAAAAATGTTTCGTTTCTATTTCAATCCCTTTATTTTATTTTTCAATATAAAGTTCATTTGAAACAAAAATATTTTAAAAAACCCTTTTCATTCTGAAGATTTCTAAATGGGTAGTTTTGACATTTTAAAAATTGGAAGAAAAAAAAACTATTTCACAAAACAGTAGGTTTTGTTGAAGTGGTATTTTCTGGCAGAAAATTGTTTTGACATTTTTTGTCAGCCAGCTTTAATTTGCAGATGAGCCTCTCTCTACAAAGAACAAATGCAAACAGGGCTTTGGAGCTGTGCTCCAGCTCCAGGCAAAAACCTGCAGCTCCACTGCTCCGGAGCTGCCCCGCGCAAACAACCCTAATATTGCAGAATTTCTTATTCACATCAAGGTTTCAAATCCACCAACCTTCAAGATGTTCAGATCTTGTGGTTTGGGTCCAGGCCCTTTTCTCAGAGATACCATGGGATTTACGGTCCACATATGATGAAAAAGATTTGGTTTCTCAGGCTCATAGTGGAAGAAGTAGAGGGGTTGGAATCCAAAGTTCACAAAACTCCCTCCTGATAATGCTAAAGAGAAAAAAAGTGGATAGTTGGAGGAAGCCCAGCTCATTCAAGTATACACCACAAGGAAATCTTTAGAGAGATTACAGTCACCGAGGGTGAAATCTTGGTCCTGCTGAAGTCAATAACAAAGCTCCAAGTGATTTCAATAGAGCTGCAATTTCACCTTAAATCAGTTCATAATATTTTTGACAGCAAAGATTTAATTAAGCACCAGAGACCAATAAGATTTGTTTTTTCTTATAACGAAGTGTTCCGGTGTAACAAGTGTGTGTGTGTATATACATATATATATACACACACACACACACACACACGGTTTATCATCACCTCTCCTTCTTTTTACTTAACCTATGGTTTTAAGTGAAAGAATTAAATTTGTGCTAATTCTGCTCGTTTCTAACTGTTTTGAGTTACAAATGGGAAGTGGACTGAGCCTGATTGCTCCTTTGAGCAACATGCTATTACATCTAATATAGAGGATTTAGGGAGAACACACTTAGCTCTAAGTAACTTATACAGAAAAAACAGAGAGATGGCAACACCACCCCACATTGAATTTACCCTCAAGAGATAAATCAACATACTTGCTACCATCGTGTTTTTGCAGATGGTTATGACCTACTAAGGCACCAGCACCAAAAACTCTCACCATGTTATCTTTACCTAAAAGAAAATGCCAACATCCTTCAACTGTTCACATATGCAGATAGTTGGCAAATAGTAATGTACTCAGCTTTAGTACCATGGATGGAAGTTCATAATCAGCCTTGTAAAGTTTGTTTTGCCCCTTTCCAGGGGCAAAAACAAACCACATAGTTTTGTTGTTAAATAAACCGGTATTGAACAATTAATTTGGAATGCAAGAAATAAAATTTCCTCCTGCAGCAGAACAGTTCACATTGTCCAGTGGGTAGAACAGAAGACTGAGTTAAAACTTCTAAGTTCTGCTCCCAGCTCTGCTACAGACTCTGGCAAGTCACTTAGGACTTGATTCTGCACCGTTTACATCACTGGGAGCTTTGTCTTGTATTTCAATGAGCATAAGATCAGTCCCTCAGGGTCAAACTGTCCATTCCCCACAAATAGCGACCTGACGGGGTAATGAAGCCAGTAAATACAGAGGTGAATCTTGTACAGTGTCTTGAAAAGCTGCCTATGGGGGAACTGTTTTGTTGGGCTTTAGGGGGAGGATGCAGCCTCACAACCCCCATATATCCAGGGTGGGGAAGTGGGGACAATTTGTCTATCTACGGCACCTATCAAACTCCTATCTAAGCACTGAGCCAAGGAGAAGAGACCCCTAGCTGGGCTCTCCATGCAGGTCTTTTACCCGCCACCACTAGTGCTGCTTTCTTCAGAGTGCATGACTCCTTCAGGAGCCATTCTGCCATATAGGCATCACTCCACACTTGTGCAAAGCTTCCCTATGGGTTCTGAAAACACAGCATAAAAAAAATAAATTATTTCTGTTTTTATAACTAGAGAAAGTAGGACACACAACTATAACAGAGAAAGATGCAGTGGGAGCAGAGGGCAAGTGTGACAGGCCTTAAGTCAGCCAGGATTCCTCCATGATTTATGTTACAAGCGAGAGCACTAACACTAGATCCCCACACTACAGAGCTGGAGTGTGATGGTCACTGAACACGGACTTTTGCCAATGAATTATAGTTATAGAAACACCTACAAGAAATGGGTAAAATGCACAGGTGCTCTATAGCTCTTCACATTTCTCATTTTTTTTAAACATAAGGTGGAGTTGTCTAACTGCCTCCCACTGGTTTGCAATAGAAGCTACTTAGGGACACTGGTTCAAAGTTTTTCAAACAATTTTCTTTGTTTTCCATGGGGGGGAGGGCGGAAAGAAGAGCGACTTTCCTTTTCCCTGTCAACATATTTATTTCCTTTTGCTTTTCTGTGTTACACAGTAAAGTACAACTCTGGTCCCAAAAATAACCATGTAAAAATGGCACCTCTATTCAAACACCCCTGCTCCCTGTGTGTTTGAGTCAGAGCTGCTCACTTAACTGTCATAAATGGAGAGATGGTGGATTGTCTCCTCACACCAACAAAATGGCCAGCTCTGGTCTAATGACAGACTCTTTGGTGACTGTATAAAGGGCAGAGTGTATCACCAGTTAGCCTCCGGTTGGTTTTGCAGCGTGGGAAGGGCTATTGTTAGTTCAATGCAGATGTGGCGCATTCACCTGCTTTGGAGTCAAGGTAGATCTCAGCAGCACTGCTCAGCCATTGTGGCCATCTGTGGAGGGGTGGGATAGGACTGTTGTGCCCTTGGTAGCCACCTATTCTTCCTACCCCTTTCATTGGATTTGCATGGAGGATATTTGAAAAGCAAATCTAAAATTAACACTTCTGTACTAGACTATGGGTATGGCTACACTACAACAGCTACTGCAGCTGTGCTGTGGTAGCACAGAGGCTTCCTACAGCAATGGAAGGTGTTTCCCCCACCCAATCCCCCCTCCATCTCTGTTGTAAATGCACTTCTCCAAGAGAAGGTAGCGAAACTGACAGAAGAATTCTTCCATCAACCAAGCTGCATCTACAGTGGGGGTTAGGTCAACCTAACTAGGTCACACAGGGTGTGAAATTTTCTACAACCCTGAATGATGTAGCTAGGTTGACCTAGATTTTAGGTGTAGGCCCGGCCTACAAGAAGCCAGAAATGGGACCAATGGATGCACTCTTCACTGTAATCACAAAGAGGCTACAGCTCTAACATGAAGGAGCAAAGGTACAAAGCTAATTTTGGACATTCCAGCCATCTTCACTTCAGCCACATGACCTCCCTGTGCAAAACTCTTCTGCTTGCAGCAGTTGTGAGTAAAAATGGGGGGTTGTGGGTGTCTGTTTTCATTCACAACCCTAATCACAGGGAAAGCAAATCTAAGAGCAAGATGTCCCCAAAGCCATTGAGTTTTCATAGTTTCAGAAGGAAGCCATGTGGCACTCAGCCGATTTGCATTCCTGCCACCTGAAGTCACAAATCCAAAGCACCCTACATCCAGTACAGGTTCACCCAACCTCAAGCTCATCAAAAGGTTTACAAACCTTGGCAAGCCTTGCAAACCTGGCTCACTTTGCAGGGTTGTAACAGAAGGCAGTCCAGGCACATTTCACCTAGTTTCAAGGTTGATTATTTCATCAGTGCGCACCACAAGGTCAGATGAGAAAGCTTGATTCTGAGGAAAGATCCTAGTATTTTTATTCTGAGACAGAGACACAGACCTATCATATTTTTAGATTGTGAGATTTTACAAGTTGCCTTAAGAGAGGTTATGGGATGGGTGCTTCTCTCTAGTAAAGAGACTGTGAAAGGGGAACTTATGTACATATGAGAAGATACAGAAACCACACTATTCACAGTAACTGACTACAACTAGACTAAGAGCCTTTTTAAACATTAGCAAGGTGCTGCGCTGTGCTTCCATTTTTTGGAATGAATGCATTTATTTGGAATATAAGATAGTGAGGAATCAGAGAGATGGAACTGACAAGTAGCAAAAGAGATCAGTAGGTGTGGCTTAATCAGCTTCTCACTCTTCACTAAAGGAATCTTTCACAGCCAGGTTTTACATCACTGCTGAATGAGGGTGAGAAAGTTCCCATTCTAGATGCTTAAAATTACGTCTAACCTGTAATTAAATGCAGAATTTCAGGGTTCAATTTCACTGCCAATTCTATGGTATTCATAGGTACAGAAGTTAACTCTTCTTCTTTGCCATTCCCCTATTCAGGGTTAGCAACTTTTATAGCCTTCTTCTAAAACTCGAGTGTACTCCAGGCTGCCATGTAGACTGATCTCTCTGAGGTCCACTGATATTTGGTCCCTGTACCAAGTCTTTGGGATCCCCTGGGTCATCTTCCATCCATGCTCACTGAAAGCCATCCTATTGATATAACTCCAGTCTCTGCTGGACACACCCATTCCAATGTAGCCTACCTTCCCTCAACTTGTTTTCATTTGGAGCAACCTCTATTAGGCCCCTTACAATCTCGTTTCATTTCCTATCGTGGAGCGTCCAACCATTTGACAATCTCAACAACTTCATTTCTGTGGTAGAGAGCATACTGATCTCCTTTCTTGTTGCTAGCCTCTGATCTGTACATTACAAAGGGTTGAATTACAGTTTTATACACCTCTATCTTTTAACTTTATCGGCATCTTTTTGTCACAGAGAACTGGGGTTAGGTCCCACCATTTGTGCCAGGCTGCTTTAGTACCATGCCAGGCATCACTCAGGAGGGTACCATCACCACCAATCACTGGTCCTTGGTAATTAAATTCCTTTACTGCAAGCTCTCAGAAATTAACAAAAAAACAGCTAAATTTAAGTCTTATAAAAATATTTTCACTGCATCCAATCTTGAGGTTATTCAGAAAGTTGAGTAAAGGCCTAAAGCAGTGGAAATATTGTTTCTGCTATGAGGAGGACTAAAGAACCCATAAAGGAGGGACTACCCATATTCTCAGCATACTGCAGAACTTACTTCCATGGTGGATCACAGCAGATAAACGTGGAAGGAAGGACAGTAAATGTGATCCACACAAAAGGAGCATGTGGTCGGTGGGTGCACACTACTTATATCCATATAATCAAAACCACATGCAGGGGAGAACAGTGAGCCATGTGCCCCATAGCCAGCGATAGTAGCCATGGACCAGTTATACAAGTGCTAAAGCTCGCGAAGGCTGAAGATTACTTTCCTCAGTTCCTGCTGTGAGCACAGTTCAACCCAGCTTGCTGACTGAGGATCAGGCCCTGTGTTTGATCATTTTAGGGGGGAGGGGAGGCTTGATAAGCAGTGTTGGTAGTTTGTTTTTACCATACAGCAAATGCAAGTGTTTATTGCTTATGTGAGGCTCACATTCAAAGAAATAAAATAATTCACATTAAGTATGTTATGTGTTCAGAAGGTAACATGGCTTTTAGCAATATTGGCTCTGTGTAAAAGAAATCCCAGGGAGCTCTTAGCAGTTGCCTTGTTAGATTATTGAAAGGGAAATGAAAAAAAGTCTTCCCTCTGCTTTGACTCTATACCAAGTTCATCATCCAGATACTGCCATCATCATGACAGAGCAACAAACAAAAAAAACCTTGTACATGGGAAAAGTCTCCATGTGCTAACTCAGGGCCAGCCCTTGGAGTCCTAAACCCCCAGCCTCTCCTGCACAAACACCCCTGATCTGGGTGATTGATACAAAGAGATGAGTTAAGATTTCCTTTTTTAGGAACAAAGTCAGTTTCTGTCTCAAAGACAAGGTGGGTGAGGCAATTTTTTTTACTGGACCAACTTCTGTTGGCGAGAGAGACACGCTTTCAAGCTTACACGGAGCCAGACCTGAAGCAGAGCTCTGTGTATGCCAGAAAGCTTGTCCCTCTCACCAACAGAAGTTGGCCCAATGAAAAATATTACCTCACCCATCTTGTCTCTACTATCCTGGGACCAACATGGCTACAGCAACACTGCATATAATTTCTGTCTGGACATTTCTATTGCCCTATCTGCCTAGCAACCGGCAGCCTTTCTGCTGCAAAACGTTGCTAGTAACTTGCTAATGCTGGAAGTTTGCCAGTGTAGTGATTTTTCCCTTAAGATAATGGATTATTTTTGCTGCCCCCTCTGGGATTCATGACATGCAAGACAACAGATCCATTGATTTGGGGGAAGGAAGTGCAGGGGGAAGCTAATTGGTATTTTAATAGAAGCTTCTGGGTAGGAAAGGTAGTTTGGTCCAGGGAATAAGACATTGGACTGAGCCTGCTTTTTCATTCTCAGTTCTCCCATTAACTCCCTCAATAACCAAGGACAATAAGCTTCTCTGTCTTAATTTCTCTACCTGTAAAATGGGGATAATAAGATTGTAAAGTGCTTTGAGAGCTACACATGAGGAGTGCTATATGAGTGGCAAGGTATTATAAGTGCTTCTTACCTTGCAGTGAAGTTATAAATCTACAGAACAAAATATGGTTCTGTTATGACAAAAGAATTGCCATCCCGGATCAGATCAATGGTCCATCAAGTTTAGTCTCTGACTGCAACCAGTATCACGTGTTTAGGTACAATAATCCTTGCAGCAGGCAATTGGAATAATCTACATGTAGGGAAAATTCCTTCCTAAACTCCATCAATTATCCCCTGAAGCATGAGGATTTATATCCCTTTTGTTTTTAATCCTACCTAATAGAATTCCTGATTTCCCAGTTATCCTTATAAATATTTAACCCTTTTTTGAATCCTGATAAACTCAATTTACCATCTCTTCACAATTTTCATTACATAAATCTATATGTAAATACATTCCTAGAAACATAACAAAAACAAATGTTAAATAATATCAAGGGGCTAGTTTTCAGTACCATGTGTGGCAAATTATTAATTGGAGTTACACTTAAAAATCCACTATGTGTTTCATGGCAAATGTAGCAAGCCTGATCACTGATGTATTATGATGCAAGTTCCCTTTAAAATCATGCGTTCCCTTAAACATCAGTGAGTTATACAGAGCCAAGATTCAGAATGTAGAAGCCATGCATCAAACTTTACAAAAGTAATCTTGGGTATGTTTTGAACAAGTATAGGCTGGCTTAATGTCTGTGATTGTATCTCATTAAGCACTGTTTATATATTATCCAACTTCTCAGCACAATTTTATAACCTGGCAGGACACAGATGGAATTCTGTTCCCTGTCAGACCAGTAACTCAGCAATTTCATGGAGAGTAACATACGAGCCTGACATGGAATTCAGCAAGAGACCCAACATTCACATGGAAAGCAGAAAAAATGTCTCCTGCAACCCCTCTCAGTGGCCCCTTGACAGGAAGGCAATGCACAGCTGAAGTTTCCTGCTTGCCACAGTTCTGTTGGAAGCTGCATAGAGGCCAGGAGACACAGCATTAGCTGATCAGATTAACTTTCCTTGCTACAGAAGTTGAATAAGAAAGATTTGTTTGTAAAGGGTAAGCGCAGATCTGTCCCTCACTGTGACAATGAAAGGACATTGGTAATGTAATGAGATTTAGCATGTCTATGTTTAGCATGTAACTAGCAAAGGAAGCTGCTTGGACAGTGGGGTTTAACACCCGACTTGAGCTGAGCTAATAGCTAATTTTTCAAGTTGGGGGATGAATCGAAAAATCTGAAGAAGAAAAAAAAATCAGTTACATTTTAATCAAAGTTTGGGGAGGAGGGTTCAGTTTCCTGCCCAAAAACAAACAAAAACCCCCCCTAAAAAATAATCATTTTGGGTCAAACAAAAACATTACATTTCCCCCCCCACCATGTTTTTCATTATGTTTTGGGTGGGTTTTTTGCCATTTGTTTTTAATTAGCTAAATTTTAAAACAAAAGTCAAAATATTTTTATTTTGAGAAGGACAAAACAACATTTTTTGTCAAAATGGCCAAAATGAACCATTCTGATTGAACTTGCAGGAAAAAAAAAAACCCACCAGTCATAATTTTGTCCTCCCCCCACACCTCAAAAATGCATTTTCTGGAAGATTTATTTTTCACCCAAAGAAAAAAAATTCACACAAACTTACAGCTGTGAAAAAAACAGATTTTCCCCCAAGGCATTAATATGATGAAGGAATCATACAATTACACGAACACAGATATATTCTGATTAAAATAAAATATCCATAGAAGATACAGCAGCTTTCCAATGGGAAAACAAGAAGCTTTGGAGTTATGCTGTCTCATGCTCAATCTTTGATCTATAGCTTGTTGGGTGATCTAACAGGGTCAGCTGCCTCCTGAGTCCATCCCTATTGCCAGGAGTGGCTTTGCAGCACCCTGCCTTGGTTTCCCCTATTAAGGATTCTAAGTAAATTCCATTAGTCCAGAGTCTTTAACACATTCCCCTTCTGGCTCTAATTAGTAGAATTCAAAACAAACTCAGTCCTGGTGAGTCCTCCCCTTTTTGGTTCTTCCCTGCTTTGACAAGCGACTACCAGCCATACCTGATAGGAGTCTCTTGATCTCTAAAGCAACTGACTCTTCTGAAGCCTGCAGGCACCTCCTAACCCTCTGTAGCTTCACTCTGCCACAGTTTCCTCCTCCTGTTTCTCTCTGGCTCTTTATAGAGACCAGCTGCCCTCTCAGGTCCACCGGGAGGCTGTTAATTAGACGCAGATGGCCTGGCACAATTCCCTTTCAAAGGGCCCAGTCTACCCTTGTTGTCAGGGCCATCAGAACTACAGGTAGGGGAAATAAGCTCAGGGTCCTTGGGAGTAGCAGGGTGTTTCAGGCCTGCTCCTCCTACTTTCAGTGGGGAAACTCTCTAGTGTACTGCTATGAACACAACTTTGTCCTCCAAACCATCATCGAAACGGCCAGAAGGGCAAGGAGGCAGTGCACGGTAGCATGGCTCGACCTGGCTAATGCCTTTGGGTCCATGCCCCACCACCACATCTTTGCCAGGAGTTTGCACACTCCAGGAGTTTGGGATGCCAGAGAACTTCCTCCATGTACGAGGTTGTACGAGGGATGCAGCACCACCATTCGCTCGGTCGAAGGGGAGACCACCGAGATCCCAATCGGGAGCAGAGTTAAGCAGGGCTGTCCCCTCAGCCCCATCATCTTTAACCTCGCCATGGAGCCGTTGCTGTGAGCGATCTCCAATGGCACAGATGGCTTCAACCTCCACGGTGAGAGAGCGAGTGTCCTGGCTTACGTGGATGACCTGGTCCTGACCACGGACAACCCAGAGAACCTCCAACGTATGCTAGATGCCACCAGTCAAGCTGCAGATTGGATGGGGCTCCACTTCAATGCAAAGAAGTGTGCATCTCTCCACATTGACAGCAGCAAAAGGGACTCGGTGCAGATGACAGGGTTCCAGATCCAGGGCGAGCCCGTCATCCCCCTGGCAGAGGGGCAGGCCTACCGGCACCTCGGCACACCGACGGGTTTCCGTGTCCGGCAGACACCCAAGGACACCATCCAGGAGATCTTGCAGGATGCCACCAAGATCAACTCCTCCCTGCTAGCACCATGGCAGAAGATAAACGCGCTGAACACCTTCATGATCCCCCGCATCTAGTTCGTCCTAAGGGGATCCGTCGTGGCAAAGGTACCCGTCAACAAGGCAGACAAGATCATCTGGCAGCGGGTGAAGAAGTGGCTGTTCCTTCCCCAGAGAGCCAGCAATGAGCTGGTCTATATCGCCCACAGGCATGGCGGTGCCAATGTCCCCCGCATGGGTGACCTGTGTGACATCGCGGTGATCACCCACGCCTTCCGCCTGCTGACGTGTCCTGACGCCATGGTAAGGAATATCGCAGCAAACGCCCTCCATGACGCAACAAAGAAGCGGATCGGCAGAGCCCCCTCCAACCAAGACACCGCCAGCTTCCCGAGCAGTTCCCTGGATGGCAAATTCGGACGGGACGGGTGCGACATCGCTTCACTGTGGTCCCACGCTCGCAATGCCACGCGTCGCCTGGGGAAGCGCATCGGCTGCCGCTGGGAGTGGGGCGAGGAGCGCCAGGAGCTGGGAGTCCTGGTGCCACAGATCAGGTCTGAGGACAACACCATTGTCACCCCGAGTGCCAGGGGCATGCTGGAGAGGACCCTGAAGGCAGCCATCCACTCGCTGTACATGGAAGCCCTGAAGCGTAAACCGGACCAGGGTAAAGCCTTCGAACTGACCAGCAAGTGGGACGCCAGCAACCACTTCCTCGCCGGGGGCAGCTTCACCCGTTTCGCCGACTGGCGGTTCATCCACCACACCTGGCTCAACTGCGTCCTGCTCAATGGAGCCGTCTGCCATGGGAACCAAGACAAGCATTGCAGGAAGTGCGGCTACTCCAATGAGACCCTGCCCCACGTCCTGTGCAGCTGCAAGCCCCACTCCAGAGCCATCCCACAACGCCATCCAGAACCACCTAGTGAAAGCCATCGCACCGTGCCTGGGGGAGGTCACCGTGAACTGCGCCATCCCCGGTACTGACAGCAGTTGCGACCTGACGTGGTAGTCACCGACGAGGCCCAGAAAAAGATCATCCTCGTCGACATCATGGTCTCTTTCGAGAACAAGACCCCAGCCTTCTGAGAAGCCCAAGCTCGGATCCTGGAAAAATACGCCCCTCTGGCCGACACCCTGAGAGCCAAGGGCCACGAGGTGCAGATGGATGCGCTGATCGTCGGAGCCCTGGGCGCTTGGGACACCTGCAATGAGCGTGTGCTGCGGACCTGTGGGATCGGTCGACGCTACGCACGGCTCATGTGGCGCCTCATGGTCTCAGACACCATCCGATGGTCCAGGGACATCTACATCGAACACATCACCGGTCACCGACAGTACCAGGAGGTGTGAGCCGGTATGACATAGTGCATCAACTATGGAAAAGAGACTGAGAGGCTTTTCCCATTGGACCATATGAACTGAAACCATAAACTCACTGAACATTAAATCCCACCAAATGAGGGTAGATCCATCCCCATCATCGTATCCATTCATTATACTCCACACCTGAACATAGCCATTATATGAACAACATACCCCCATATCTCAGTGTCTGTACTTTGACTGGTTAAACTTTTACCCCCATTCGGGGAGATTGCAGATTATGTATTCCTTACGCCACCCGTTCCTAAACCTAGTTTCATACCCCTTGATAATCTGTACCTTATTCCCTGATAACCAGAAACTTCTGTGCCTAAACTCTGTACTGTTTTCTTTTTACTTCAACATTATCTTAATAAAATTATTATGAAGGGAGGCAATTTAGCAGAGAATCTTTTCAAGTCAGTGGTATGCCATTCGCTGCCCTGCCTGGCAGTAGAGTGCACCAGGGAATCAAGTGACAAGAGTGATGTCACTACTTCACAAGCATCAGTCAACAACTGAGTGACATCCCTGTGACAATACTTTACAACATTTAGAATAGCAGATCCAGGACACACTTGATCTTTGACAGCCAAGCATCTTCAAACAAGGGAATATGGATTGAAGATATCCCTTTCCACAGAATAGGGCAGAAAGCATTCCCCTCAGGTGACTCTAATTTATGCTAGGGACAGGTCAGACAGGCCCTCAGCCAAATCCACATAGGCAAAAAAAAAAAAAAAAAAGTTTCATAAAGCCTCCCGAAAGACACAGCACAGAGCTGAAGGCTACAATTTTGTAAAATTGTGATGGAGGAAGGATAAGAAAAGATATGGGAGAGAGAAATTAGAGAGCACCTGTTTATCAGACAGAGTGGGCCACACATTGTGGGCCAGATTGTGATGTGTTGTGTGGGTGGGAGGAGGATAAAGACACCTCCCTAGCACAACAACAAGGACCTCTCTGCACCTGTAGAATGGAGAGACTGCTCACTCCTCTGCCCTGGGGATCAAATTGCTGAAGGGAGGCTAGAGGACATGGCTAGAGCTGGTCAGGAGTTTTCCAATGAATCAGTTTTCATCAAAAAATATCAATTTGTCAAATACTGGATGTTTCTGTGAAATATCTCTTTTGATGGATTTTCCCTGAGACACAGGCAGGTTTCCTGCCATCTCGTCTGGTGGGCTCTGAGGAGCCAGGCTTCTGGGGTCCCTGGCTCCAACGCAGCCCCAACACACAGACTACTTCAGAGTCCAAGGCCCCAGGACTTTCAAACTCCCTGTCACAGAGTGACAGCCTCCCAGCCCTGCCTTATCAGGAACTCAGCTAGAAAGTTGGCAATTCTGACTTTTAATCAGCTCTGGGCATGGAACCATAATACCAACCCCAATGGAGCAGGGCCAGGCATTGGGGGAAGCAACCAGAATACTCATCCCGTATGCAATAGAGTAGTCCCAGGAAAGATTACACCTGCTATTCCACAACATCCACATACAGGGTAGTTGCTCAAATGTTACAAGGCAGCCCTGTCCATGGATGGCTGATAAGCGAGCATGAGGTTTTTTTGTTGTCTTTAAACTGAATGTACTACTACTCAGTCTAGAAAGCCGTTTATATTCACCAGACTTAGGGTTTGGAATATGCTCTACTTATTTAAATATCCTCTGCCAACTATAGAGAAATTAAAATGAAGCTGGCTTCTGGCACTCCGGTGCTTAGATTCATTCTCTCTCTGAAGCAGTAAGAATATTATTTCAGAATGTCATTTTTGGCAAAGTTTCAAAGCTGATCAGTGCCAGGCTTTAAAGAAAAATATAATCACATGTATAATTAAAATTCTCCCTTCCAAGCCTGGTGTAAGCTGTAGTGTCAGGGATATTGTGTTGCTGGTACAGTCAGATTCCATTCCTACCAAACAAGTGGGCATTTGCAGGTAGGCAGAGTGGTGCTTGTTTGACTAAAGACAGAGTAAACCCGAAACTTAATTCCTTTTCCCAGATCTATGATGATAAAAAAATAAAAAATAAAACCAGACCTTTTAAAATGTTTGGAAAGATTCAGATAAGAGGCCTATTTGCCCACCCACCAACAAATCCCTCCATTTCAAACACCTGGAAGAAATTTTCCCTTCTCTGCACAGTAATGACCATTCCTCATCCTCTCAATTCATTTCCTTACATGATCAGCATATCCACAATATGCCATCACACCCCACAGTTTACAGGACCCCATATACTCCATGAACCCCCTCCCCCCCCCCCTTGCATTTTTTTTTTTTATCCCGGAAGGTCTTCATGTGGACTCAGGTCCTGCAGCATGTCTGCTAGCACCCCAGACAAAAGTGCCATAGGGTGCTGAAACTGACTACTGAAGGAGAGTGGGGACCTAGAAGACAAACAGCTGAATTGCCAGGAATTTTACGGTTGGAAGAGTCTGAGAGGAAGGGAAGGGGTGCAGCATAAGGGGAGAGGAGGGTCAAGAAATCGGATAGGCAGATATAAGACACTACGGAGGGATCACAAAAAGGGAGCCAAGCCAAAGAAGCCTATTAAGAGACTGAGGAACCTTACAAGAAAGACAATGACTCTATTGAAGGGTTGACAAGAAGGGTGAGGGGCTGAAATATGATATTATTCCTGGAAGGGGCCTATTGAGGACCAGGGAGTTGATAGATGAAACCTCAACACTTTGGATCAGACTTGGAGAAACATCCGCATCTGGGGACTTATCGCAAGTGAATTAAGTCACGGAATTCATTGAGATTCATCTCTCACAATAGGTCTCTCACAATAGGTCGTACTGCTGTGTGGATAACAATAGAGTGTTTTACCTTCTATGGTGCAGCCATTTTTTGTGTCATTCCTGTAAATAATCACTTCCAAAACTCAGTGCTTCCAGGAATTAAATTACAGAGCCAGAATTGCTGATTTGTTGACACCACACTCTTGTCCAGAAATACTTCCCTTTTCAGGAATAACAAATTTTAGTGGATGGACACTGTAGCTGCAGTATTCATCTCCAATAGCTTTTCATCGGCATAAACTTCAGAGATTTTGGTTCACAGGGCTATATATTCCAGAGTTACTTTCACACTCGCTCACTACTTGTAGTCTGTTAAGATTCAGACAGCCATTTACTGCAGGTATTAAAGTGACTATTGATTCATGTGTGCTCGGTGAGGCTTTGAGATAATATTAATAGCATGACATGCGGGGTATCTTAAAAGTTCTATCTTATGGCTCTCTTGGTTATTATAAAGAAAATTTTGATTTCATTGGCTTTTGATATGCAGAGCACTTTTTATTTTTCTTCCATAAGTGTTTCCATGCACCTAAAATTTTAATTACATTTCTTTGAAGGATTCTGCTAGTTAAGTTTTAATTGAATTTTCATAGACGATTCCTTTATACACCTTTCAGTTATACATGTAGCTTCTGTACATTTTTCCCCCCGGTGTTCTTTGTTTCATGTTTCTAATAGACTGCTAATTTCCCCAAAATATCTAAAAAATGTATTGTCTTGGCTTTGCTTTAATTAGAAAATTAGATTATCTAGCTTTAAATGCTCTTCGGTGGGCAATCAGCAAATAAAGGTGACATTTTTATTTGATTGATTCTAAATCACATTTGGGATGATTGTAAAAGATTAATATACCACATCTAATAGTATCATTCCAAGTCACTATAAATTATCCCACCTTCAGGTCCCCAGCATCTTTGCTAAACTAAGTGGTAAGTGAAGAGACTCAACCTTAACAATAGAATGCACTGCAGCAATTTAATCAAAAAGCCAACCGTCAACCATGGCTGATGTATGATTGGTTTTGAAGAGCAAATATTTTGCACTGATATTTCACAAGAAAAGGCCAGAGATATGTAACAGGAGGTAGACAGAAGGTCAGCATCAGGACGAACAAGGTAACACATCCTATTAGTGCTGGCACATTTTAGCAGCAAACACGAGGTATAAAAATGAAACATTATAGAAACTAATAGATTTCTATTCTGCTGAAGATGCACTGTAAGATATAGCACTGCAAATTTATAATTAATCTCAACCATGATAATAAGAAATTATTAAATATTTTGTCATTTTTATTATTTGTATTACAGTAGCACCTAGAGAGGCCCCGACTGATCAGGGCCCCACTGAGATAGCACAAATAAACACATAAGAAAAGAATCCCTCCCAAGAAATGCTTTTCTAGGGCCCTACCAAATTCACAGCCATGAAAAATGTGTCACGGGTCATGAAATCTGGTCTCCCCCGCGTGAAATCTGGTCTTTTGTGTGCTTTTACTCTATACTATACAGATTTCATGGGGGGAGACCAGCATTTCTCAGATTGGGGGTTTGTGGCCTGACAGGGAGTTGCAGGGGCGTCACAAGGTTATTTGGGGGGGGTTGCAATATTACTACCCTTACTTCTGCACTGACTTAAGAGCTGGGTGGCCGGAGAGCGGCAGCTGCTGGCCGGGAGCCCAGCTCTGCAGGCAGCGCCCTGCCACTAGCAGTGCAGAAGTAAGGGTGGCAATGCCATACCATGCCACCCTTACTTCTCTGCTGCTGCTGGCGGCGGCTCTGCCTTCAGAGCTGGGCTCCCGGCCAGCAGCCACTCTCCAGCTGCCCAGCTCTGAAGGCAGCCCTGCTGCCACAGCAGCGCAGAAGTGAGAGTAGCAGTACTGCAACCCCCCCCCACCCCAAGTCCTTTTTGGGTTAGGACCCCTACAATTACAACACTGTGAAATTTCAGATTTAAATAGATGAAATCTTGAAATTTATGATTTTTTAAATCCTATGACCATGAACTTGATTAAAATGGACCGTGAATTTGGTAGGGCTTT
Source organism: Eretmochelys imbricata (assembly GCF_965152235.1). Lineage (NCBI taxonomy): Eukaryota > Metazoa > Chordata > Testudines > Cheloniidae > Eretmochelys > Eretmochelys imbricata. The sequence goes on along the minus strand of NC_135580.1, from coordinate 35,324,746 downwards.
ACTTATGTCGAAACAGACAATGGGGAGGGGAAATAGAGGCAGAGAGGGAAGTAACTTGCCCAAGCAGATAAACAGCAGCATAAAGCTAGATAGAACAATAGAAGACCTAAGCTTTATCACCAGCTCTCCTGAGTCCCAGGCTAGTGATCTATCCATTGTACCATGCTGCTTTTCCACAAACATAGTATCTGCACTTTCAAACTGTAGGAAAGGAACAGTAGAATCATTGGGTGTCATGTGAATTCAGCTACTTTTCTATAATTTGTAGCACCGATAGGCAATATGATTTGAATAAAATAAGAATTGAGCAGAAGAGTCAATATATTCTCCCCTCATTTATTTTTCAGTTTCAGCTTCCTGACTGGTAGAGGAGTCGCCAAAGTATCCCATCCCTCCCTCATTTCCAAGGCTGCACAGTTCCGATGGAACTGCCTCACTGGCCACTGCCTCGAATCTACTGTTCCTGGGGGGTTTCAGAATGCAAGGCACCAAAGTTGTTGCTGACCCAGTTCTCAGTAGCATAGGGGGACTCCCTGCAGGTTTTAAGTGTGTGTGTGGCAGGGGGGAGGCAATGCCTTGAAGAGAAGTTTGCCTCCTCCTCCTACTTGGACCCCAGGCTAAGCAAAGACCCATACAGAAGTTCCAAGGGCTTAATCTAGAGTAATAACGTGGTTTTAGGATTACAGTGATAGGGTAACATTCACCTTTTCCCCGCAGCTTGGAACTGCCTCTGGAGAGTCTCTTAATACAACTCTCCCACTTTGAGACAACAACTGAAAAGGTTTCCTGTTCAAAAGCGTATGTGTTAATTGTTCTTGGGCCATGCGTCAGACATTTCATTTAATGATGCCAAAGAGCACGTCTCCACTGAAAAAATACACACAGCCCGGCAGCAGCAAGTCTCGGAGCCCAGGTCAACTGAGTTGAGTGTGCGGGGCTCACTCTACAGGTCTGACAATAGCCTTGTCAACATTTGGGCTCAGGCTTTGAGACCCTCCCACACTTGCAGGCTCTGGCCTCTGAAACTCAGCAGTAGAGGATGATCTCAGAGCCTGGCTCCAATCCAAGCCCAAACATCTACAACTGCTATTTTCAACTCTGTAGCCTGAGTTAGTTGACCCAGGCTCTGGGACTTAATGCCTCAGGTCTTTTTTTTTGCAGCGTAGACATTTTGTATGGTCACCAAGCATTGGATTGGTTTGTATATTTTGTGCTTTCTGATATCTTAATTGTTATGCTGATTTTAACTATCAAAAAGGAGTAAAGACTCAACGTTATACAGCTCCTACAAGGCTTGGCATGAATGTATGGCTGAATAAACTGTTTGTCCTTAATGGCCCGGAAATCTGAATAAAAACTGTACTGATTTTACCATTAACCAATAAAAAGTTTAAAATCACTTAAGAAATGAATACCAGCTTGTAGGTTGGATCCATCTAGCCCCCAGAGGGGGAAAAAACAAGTAAATATAGTACACTCTAATGGCCTAATTACTGTCAGACATGGAAGGACTTCAGACAAGGATTCCTGCTCATAGACGCTACAGGGAAATGAAGGGGGATTACAGACAGAAGCAAGCAGTTTAAGAACTGGGGTGGGTGGCAGCCTAGAAAAAAATGAAATGAGTCAGGTTACACAGCCCTTCAGCCTGGTCTGGTGAGGATGAAGATCTGTTTACTACTGCAAAAGAATAATTAGATCCTTCCTATCAAAAGGATTAAAAAAATGTTTCACCTCCTCAGAAAGAAGAAAGGAAAAAAGGAATACTCCCTAAGCAGAGGAGAAGAGATGTAGCAGCCAGCTACAAAACTACCACTTTAGTGCTGTTTATCTCTGCCAAATCAAAAAGGGCAAGTCAACAGAAAAGCAGGCTGAGAAAAGTTTCTTACGCAGGAAAGAGTTAACAAGAACCATACAGTCACCCAAAAGAAAGAGCTAATCCTACATTTTATATGCCACTACTATGTCAAAAAGACCTTATTGACAAGACACAAGGAAACAGACCAAGTCACCATAACTTTTCCCACTTTTGGATCCCTATGCTATACTCAGATTCAGCAGTAACAACTGAACTCACTACAGTGATTTAATCAAAAAGTCAACAGTCAGCCATGCCCTCTCACTTTTAATTAGTGCTCCTTGAGAAATGATGAATTTGGAATGCATACCTCACTCTGCTCTTCCCACCTCATGAAAGGGTTGGACAGGTTAGGAGATAACATTGCTTAGCTGGCAGACAGGTTGGGCCTGCCTGATCTCAGTCACAAATAGTGTAAATCAGAAGTTACTCTTGAAATCAATGGAGTTATACCAGCGTAAAACTAGTATAGTGACAGAGCAGAATCAGATCTGTCATTTTATTTAGGGTTACAGTTTTGCACAAACAAATATTGCTACAGATAAAGACAAGAAACAGACCATTTAGGTGAAGGAATTTTACAAGGTTAGATTCACATCATCTTTCTTGCGTAACATCAGCCTTGCTATTTCTCTCCAGCCACACCTTACTGACAAGGTGAGCAGAAGTATCTACCCAAACAGCCTTTGATCTTTATGGATTATTGTCTGGGTGAAATGCTAAATTTTCTCCATATCTTTGAACATGAGTAGGCACTCTTCTTCTAGGATTGGTTTATGATGTGTTGATTTACTTCAAAGGGCCTCCTTTACAGAAGATATTTAAATATCAGTGTTTTGAACAAGCAAGTCTACCAATTGCCTACACATTTGCTAATCTACTTGACATAGCATTACTCATCATCAGTTATGGTGAAACGCGCACCACGTATAGGACAGCTCAAAGTCTATGTACCACTTGCATTCTTTCATACCCAGTTTGAGATTTTATGGAGTATACGCTGTGTGCTAGCCCTCTGCACAGAAGTGAGTTTCATCCGTAGTGAACAGATAGATATACATGGTTATGAGATGTTTTTGATTATTGAAGTGATGTTGAAATATATCTGCGAGACTGTGAAGCTTCCACATCTTACAGTACGTGTTTTCCTCCCTAATGACTCTTCATATTGAAACAAATACTTTTGCCAACTTTCTTGATTTTGCAAGTCTCGCAGTAACTGGTGGTTTGGTTTTTGGTTGTTTTTTTGAGGGGGAGAGTTGTTATTTTTATAACCACAGCTGCTAGAGTTGTGCAACTGCATGAGACTCTTAACTATGTTTTTTATTTTTAAGTAAGTATATAGCCACCGTGGTTCCAGAGAAATGCATGGAAACGTGACCCCCAGTGAAAGGCTCAGAAACAAGATAACAAAAAAGCTCCAGTTTTCATTTTAAAATTTCATGATTTTTTAACATTTGGGGATGGCACTACTGAATGCTGTAGTGGTGAGTGCTATGGAAATGTCTAAAAATAAATAAATTAGTTAATTAAAATAGGTGGCTTTCATCATATAGGCTTATATAGAAAATAAAATAATTCAAATATGGTAACTTTACTGAAAAAGTGTGTGAGCATATACCTTTACATTAGCAGGTCTAAATACATGTAAATCCTTCTGCTTTAATAAGCCTGATTCTCCTCTCATTTATACTGGTGTAATCAGGTGTAATTCAATGTTAGTCATTGGGCCAGATCTTCCGATGGTGTAAATCAGTGTAGCTTCAACTGATTACAATAACCATTGGAAGTGTACTCAGCTGAAAATGCCTGTAAGACATAAGGAAGCGGTTTGCATAGGGCATAGCACAACAGGGCCCTGATCTCAGTTGTGACCCATGGACACAATTGTAATACAAATAGTTAATGAAAATAAAATAAAATAATAATAGGGTTAGATCACACCTGCATTTTGGTATTCTGTGTGGGCCAGAGCAGATGGACTGAGCAGCAGCAGAAATCTTTATTTGAATCATGGAAGCATCTGAAAAAGCCACAATTCAGTACTGAAATATAGAAGAGTCATCATTTCCGCTGTTTATCTACATTAATCTCTTGGGAGGATCTCATTCTGTGTAATTTGTAATTACAGGGACAGAATCAGTAAATTCCATGGTATAGTTCATCTTGTTATATTTCTGAGTTACTTTCAATCTTTGCCTCTAGTTATGAATCTTGCTGAATGTATGGAGAAATGAATGGCGAAATAAAGCTAAGAAGCCCCTTTAAACAGGGTAGGAGTATTTCCACGTCAACACAGAGAAACAGTGGGACATAATACTATAAATGAAGGACAAATTTAGTCCCCTAGTACATCTGTAGCAACTGTTTTGGCACCATGTCATTGAGCCCAACAAAGATTTTATTTAACGCTATTTGTATATACAACTTTTTTTTTTAATGACCTACATTTAAGCAGCTACTTACTATTTTATAGTGGCTTCATACGAAGAGAGGGAGAAAGATTCAACTACAGAAGCTCTCTCTAATTAAAAATCTTTGTTGGTCTTCTGTCTGCCAGTCTAGCAAAGCAGCCAGTTTGGAAAAGCACCCTGTATGAAAACCACAGCCGTCCCTGGATAGTACAGTTATCTTCTATCATTTAACAAGGAATAAAATCCCCAAATGTAAAACCAGTCCATCTACATACATGTTAGCACATACTCTGCACCCGGAGTAGTACCTTTGTGCACAACATTTATTTATTGCAGTAGGGAATGTAATTTCTTCCAGTCCCTACAAAAAGGGGAAAGTATAGGGACAATCGCATTTTTTTCCCTTTCAGAAAACTATTTTGCAAAGTACAAAAGCACCCATTGCCCACTGATCCATTATTTGTAGGAAGGGAAGGTAGTGAGAGGAAATATGAGGATTTGATAGCGAACAGGAATCATTTTTAGAGATATATTAAATTACAATAGAATATTTCTGTTAGCAATATTCTGTTCGGTCATTAATTATCTGATTTCCAAGAGATATCAGAGGAGCATTTGGGACCAGATTTTCTAGAGTTCAGCATATTCACTGTGTCTTTTTTAGATCTGGTCATAAGCTTCAGAATGGAAGCTGCTAAGTACTTTTGAAAATCTGTCCCTTATATATCTACATAAGAATGGTTATACTGGGTCAGACCAATAGTCCATCTAGCCCAATATCCTGTATTCCAAGAGTAGCCAGTGAGATGTTTCAGGGGGAATGAACAGAATAGGACAATTTATCAAGTGATCCATTCTCTGTCATCCAGTCCCGGCTTTTGGCAGTCAGAGGTTTAGGAACACCCAGAGCATGAGGTTGCATCCCTGACCATCATGGCTAATTAGCCATTGACAGACCTATCCTCCATGAACTTATCTAATTCTTTTTTGAACACAGTTATACTTTTGGCCTTCACACTGTCCACTGGCAACAAGTTCCACAGGTTGACTGTACACTGTGTGAAGAAATACTTCCTTATGTTTGTTTTAAACCTGCTACATATTAACTTAATTGGGTGACCCCGGTTCTTGTGTTATGTGAAGGGGAAAAATAAAGATTACACAGCACTCTTCTAAAAGTAGAGAGTTGTTCGAATGTCCACATCCAAAATTCTCATTCATCTGACATTAAGCATAGTGTGGTGTGTGTCAGTTGTTTCCCTCCACCCCAAGAGGTTAAGGTGACTAAATTTCAGTGGTGGTGAAATTTTCCACAGTCCAAGCCAAAGGAATAGGATTTCTCCTCTCTTTTCTCTCCCAGGGAGTTCCCAGAATTAGCCAAGTTTATCTGTTTGGGCATTGGCAAGGGAGTATCCATACAAATGCATTGCATGGACACCACACACAGAGAGACATACACAGACAGACACACACACACACTTTATGTGGACTTTGTATACTAAGATTTATGTGTAACCTTTCCACTCATATGTGATACAGAGGTAATGGAAGTACTACAGCATTAAAATGAGTGACAATAAACAGCAGTCAAATCAAAACTCTAAGCAATCCCTGATCACCATCGGTAATTTTAGAGCTAATTAGCATATGAAAATACTCAAAGGATAGCTTAGGTGGTGGGACAATCTCATTGGAATCTGATACTTCAGAAACTAAAATGCTGATAGGAAACACTCCAGCAGAGAGAGGATTCAAACAGGTTTCAGAAATCTCTGGATGCTAATCACCTGTCAGTATACAGCGCCATTGGACATTGACTTGTAGTGGTTATGTTCAGCCAACAAGGGTACTCTTGTTTCTATTATTATTCACACATTCATTCTGGGCTGGAAACATTAGCTTAAAATCTAAAAGACAAGATTAATATTGGGCTTGGCCTCTTCTTCCGTCAAGTGATTTTGTATTGATGTAAATCCATTTACTGTGAGGGAATTCTGCCTGAATTACACCAGAGTAAGTGAAAGTGGAATCTGGCTCTTTGAGGCCATTTTCACTGATATTAACGTCAACAAGCGTTATAGAACACCTTATATAACATAAAAAAGTTATGGGTCCAAAAATCCACACTCAGATAGTCATCTTCAAAGGAGTTATCCTGGATTTACACCAACATAACTGAAAAAAAGAAACTGGCCCATGAATATCTTCATCACAGGTGCTTTTGTAAAATCGTTCTGCAGCACAGGAAGCCATCTTCCTCATTGAATACTTGGATACTTTCCACATCCGCTACATGGAAATTTGAAAGTGTATATGCTTCAAAAATAGGGTAGAGGAAGACCAGCCAGAAACTGTCAGGGGCAAACACCAAGCTCAGAGTGCTGTATGTGGTTTGGGGGTTGCCAACCCGAACCTTCCTGCTTTTCATGCTTGTGATTACATTCTGTGCACAAAATGTCAGTGCATACATAATCATGGTCCAGCAACACATGATATGAATCTTGATCTCACGACTGGCATGTCTAAATTGATTTATGAAAAAGAATAAGACCTGCTCTCACACCTTCAGAGGTAAAAAAAAAAAAAATTGGCTCAACTTGGCTTGTTTGCAAATGTGTTTAGCCACTAGCTGCCCTTTCTCGGATTACACAATTCCAGATATTACAGCACAGAACATTAGTTACCCAATATTTATGTTGCAACTGGCAAGTCTGGCATTTTTCATTCAGTTACTTAAAAAAATAATAATAATTTCTCTCCTAAATGGACCCTAAAGTGACTTTGGCCTCTGCCAATCAAAAGAATAACTAATACATAATGGATTGCGTTGTGCTTGTTTTCCATTTAGTTACATTGCTTTTGAACACTGCGGCCTGCTAACAGAGTGCACATGAATAAGATCATAAAATTCAGGGTTCATTCCTGAGTGTATAAAATGCATTCAAATATAATAACTAAAATTAATATGTGACTAAATCAACAGTTAGCATTCTAACAATGTAAGGTGTAATATTAGTCATGAACAGCCTTCTTATCTGGAGGTATTTGGACCTTTTTAAGGAAATGCTAGTCATGTGCTAGCGCTCATGAGGTTTTGAAATGTCCCTGGCAGTCCAACGTGTGATGGTTTTTGTGAGTAGCACGTCCAGAAACGTGTTGATATAGTGATTTATTTTAACATGTGGCTTTATTGTACATTGCTAAGTGTTCTGTGTCAAAACCAGGAATGAACCATACTGCCAGTGACAAAAAAATAAAGATAGCTCATACTTAGTTGCTGGTGATGGCAATTAAGTGTATATTTATTTCACTACAGCTATATAAAGAAGTGGGCAGCTGAAAGTGTGGGCATCTGATACCATGCAAGTTAATTATCCCAGTTGGATCACATAGGCTGCATAAAATACAATATTTGATTGATTTCTTGGCTTTATTTTTTTCTGAACCATGTGATGTGACACAACTCCAGAAATACTGAGATTTTTATCCCTGCAGTGCAAATGGATACATCACAGTCACCATTAAATCTCTAAAAACTGGCTCACTTGGATGATCTTATAGTGGTGCAACTAGACTAGTTAAAATAATATAAGAGGTTTCCCAATAATGCTTATGAGAACTACCATTATCATCACTTTGGAAGAGATTTCTAGAGTGGTAACATGGACAAGCTGGAGCCTCCTGATTTCTCATGTGAACTTTGATGCAAACTGGCTGTGTGACCTTGGACAAGTCACATAAACCTCTGTCTCCCAAAGAGCTTCCTCCTCTGTGAAATGGGGGGTAATATTTAGAGCGCATCAGAATGTTTTCATGGGATGGATTTTCTGATGAAAAATGCCCTTTTTGCAAAACCAACATTTTCCACAGGAACTTGCACCAGGTCTCCCACATTCAGGGTGAGTTCTCTAATCACTGGGCTAAAGGTTACAAGGAAGCTCCTCCTCTTTCTCCTCCCCCTTCCCAGAAAGTTTGTGTATAGTTATACAGCCTCTGCGCATTCCTTCTGGCTTGGGCCCTGGATGTGACTTAGAGGAGAACTTAATCCTCCCCTGGTTTGTGGCTCACTAGCAGAAAGAGGTGTCTCCCCACAGCCTGGACGTTAGCACCTATCTCCATGAGAGGGGTGGGGCTTAGGACACACCCTTCAAGTTAGCATCTCCTATTGGCTAGCATAGGCAGCTCTCCGCCTAGCATGCTGGCTTTGTAGACCTTTTTCTAAGGCACCTATCTCACCCCATTCATTGTATAGGAGCCTCAGCTTCTAGGCTTTGTGAATCAGTATTGTTCCAGAGATTTTCTAGGTGCCTAAAAGTTAGGTGTTGCAAAGCTCAGCATCACAACACCTAAGGCCCCCCTGTGGATATGGGCCTAAATGCTTTTAGGTATTTGACAGCATTCTGTGTCTAACACGATCTGGGAAGCATATTAGGTCATAGAGGCTCTGGCCCTTGGTGAAGTCTCCATGAGAGCAGCGATCTAGTAATAAAGGAAGATTCTTGGCTCTGATGGGCACAGGAAGAAGGCTGGAAGTACCCTACATACAAGGATCTTAATTCTTGGTCACAGAAAAAAGATAGAGCAATTCCTAACTCAGCCCAATAGGAAGGTATAAGGCAATCCTTGTTCTGTTTTAAGTTCACTCCTCTGTGGGGTGAGGTCATTTGCCTCACAGACTTTTAATGTGCTGGCCTCCACCTTTAGCGTGCAAGGCGTTACTCAGTCATTGCTTTGGGGAGAACCGTTCTGCATCATCTCTCTGCAATTAAGCTGCATGTTATACTCACATCCCCCACTTGTCAGTGACAAACTACAGGACCTCCCCAGTCACTTGCTTGGGTACTGCGGCCTAGATCCACAAAGGGACCTAAATTGCAACACCTAACTTTTGGGTGCCTAGCCCACCGGAATCTGCAAACCCTGAGTTAGGCACGTAGGCTCCCTGGGCAATGCGTTGGGCGAGATAGGTGCCTAAAAGTGGGATCCACAAAATCCAGCATGCTAGGTAGGGAGCCACCTAAACTAGCCAGTAGCAGATATTGAGGGGAGGGATGTGTCCTAAGTCCTGCCCCTGTCAGGGAGTTAGGACCAAGATCTTCAAAAGTATTTAGGCTCCTAAATCCATTGTGATTTCAATGAAAGTTAGAAACCTAAATATTTCTGAAGATCTGGGCATAGGTGCCTTAGTCAGGGCTGGAGGAAGGCACCTATCTCTGCCTGGAACCCACAGCCAGGAACCCTCTCCTGGAATCGATTGCCTTTAGGCACCTAAGCAGTTTCGTGCAAGAACGGCAGCAGCACATGCCAAACTCCCTCAAAACCTTTAGCCCACTGGTTAGAGCATACTCTCTAGAGGTGGAAGATCCCACTTCAATTCCCCCCTCTCTGATAGAAGAAGAGATATGAACAGAGGTTGTCCACCTCTTAGGTGAGTACTCTAACCACTGGACTACAGAGTCGTTCAATGTCTCCCTGGCAATGTATATTTAATTATTTATACAAAGTGGAACAGCTGCAACAAGAGAGAATCACATTAGAATATCCAATAGCTCAGACTTCACCTGGTCTGAGGATCCTGCCAAGGTTTAGGAGCGAGATAGGCATCTGGACACCTGGCAGCAGTGCTTATGGCCACAATAGAAGCTTAGGCACCTTCTACAGCACAAACATAGGTGGCTATAGCAGTAGCTGAGTGTGGGGGTTGTGGATCATAGTAGCGCCTAAATCTCTTTATGGATTTGGGCCTATATACTTGTCAATCCAGTGTGAAGTTTCTCCCACAGTCTTGTTCCTTGAGGCCCTCAGCTCACAGATGTTTCCTCAGGCCTTCAGGGATTGCTCTACCTCCCTGCTGCCTTGCCTTCTCTCCATCCACAGCTCCCAGGCTGCCTCCAGACTGATACTCACATACCTGTTCCCAATCTCCCATACATTCTGGACATCACTTCTTGTTCATTATGGATTGCAGAAGCTCATCTAAATCCCTGCCCATTCACATCCCACTCCCTGACCACCTTAGAGGCATGGCTCCTAATTAGGAGCCAGCAGTCCTATGACATTAGTTTCTAGCTGGAAATCAAGCTATAGTGGTCTTGTAATAGTGATCACATATGGAGGAGCAATCACTGTAGCCAACTGCAGATTTAATTGCTCAAAATAATAAGGACCAATAATCTAAGCGTTTGGATGTGTTTAGTAGTAACTAGTACCCTAGATTTTATGGGCCTTAAGCATTACATATTTTCATGCACACTGACTCCCTGATCTATAAAAGTCTATCTATTCCCCAAAATGAGGTTGGCAATATTTAAATGTAATAGTTAGAGGGGTGTTGGGTTTCTCTGCAAACATTAGGTTTCCTCCGAGAACTCTGCTTTCCTTCAGATCTGGTACCCTAGACTGTTGCACTGTGCTGTTCATTATCAAAGCAAGAAATGGGCAAAAGGCAGCAACAGATATCGGCTAAGGACAAAGCTGTAGTCTCTTGTAAGAATGTAAGAACAATGGCTTTGACTTAACTTGTCCAGTCCTACAGTTTATTCATCCCGATCCTCTGAAATTAATGGGAGTTTTGCCAATGGGAGGAGGATTGAACCTGTAGGTCCCAATCCAAAGCTCATTGAGTAAACCTCAATGGTTAACTTCCATGGGCATTAGATCAGGTCCTGCCATCCTGACTCAGGCAAAATTCAAGCCAAAGCAATTTGCCCAAGGAATGACTGCACAGTTAGGCATTATATTTGTATAACCTGTCGTGAAACTCTTCACTTGAACTAGGTACATTAATTGCTCCAATGATTGATGCTAGAATCACATCAGTAATTGCTCTTTCATTATAAGATGATAATTATTACAAGGCCATCATATCTTGGCTTAGCTGTATAGAAACTGTACCGGTCTCAGATTCAGAAGACAACATTTTCTAAAATAGCCTCTATTTTTGCACTGGCAATTTTGCATCTGAAATCATTTCTGCAGGCAGTTAATGGCAGACTCAAATGGCAGCATTTAGAAAGACATCTAACTATATGATTGCACCTGGAAATGAAGTAGAAAGATATTTAAATGCTATGATCTGTGTCCAATTAATTGCAGCTCAGTTGACACAAAAATAAGAGGCTGCAATGAAGCCTCCAAAAATGTGACCTAAAGAATCTTTCAAAGTTTTCTAAAATTCATCACCACTAGTTCTAAACAGAGGATTGCCTGCTAGATTTGGAAGTCACCTTCCTAAACTCAAGCATATATTGGGTTAAGGCTTAGTACTCCTCTAAATTTAATCAGATCAGTCAAGTGTTGCATGCTTGCTGCTTCACCTCTGACATCAAATACTGATTTCTGCCCCTCCAGTTTTCTCAAGATCTCTGAAAAAAGCAAGATTTTTCGATTATGCCTATGGCTAGAAGACAAATTTATTTTGGAAACCAGTGGTCATCATTTCCTACAGAGAAATTTAGCCCCTACTAGTATTTCTGTAGCTTCAATCAACTAGGAAATTATGTCTGACCTGAGCAACCACAGTTTCAGCAGAAAACTGGACTATTATTCAGATTTGAAAATGGTTCTTATGCAAGTCTGAGGGTTGTTGTTGTTGGGGAGAGGGAGTTGTTTATTAGTTTGGGTTTTTGCAGGTGTGCAATTAATGGTAACAGCCACAGATTCCACTCAGTGTTTTCATTTTCTTGTTGGGCTAAATCATTAGTACATTACACAACTTGGCCTCTTTTTCAGAGAGATGACAGCATTGCATGAACAGTATAATGTTTATCATGTCATTATTCTTCATGAAAGCACACAACTGTGTAAAAGGCTTTTGCATCCTTAGAAGGATTCAAGTGTAAATGTTGTTTTAAAAGGAAGCAGCTAGAGTGATTGTAGTTCTCCGAGATTAAAGATTAGCAGGTCTAGAGAGTGAAGCAATCAAAAAGCAGATGGGGGGGGGGGAGTAGTATGGGGAGCAGATTTGCTGCTTGCTCTTTGTTGTACAGAAGGTGTTTTTACACATAGCTAGAATTCCAGATCAGAAACAAATTTCTAACTGCTATTCTTTCAAGCAGCCCAAGTGTTCTAATAAATAAGGAATGAAAATAAATGACTTAATGTAATATTACAAAACAACATTCCAGGACAAGATTAATCAAAAACTACCCTTGCTTTCTGCTTTTAAAAGTAAGACAGCTTGGAATGACAAGCTACCTCACACTCTTCCTTCTCCCTCCATTCACAGCCCTGCCTCATTACTATAATCCTTCAGAGATAATTGCACCAATAATGTTGGAGAGCATGTCAAAATTTGAGTATACTTTTAATAACTAAAGGAATCTCTAAATACAGGTTGTGTTAAGGCCAATAACCAGTTTTGGATGAGAGTGATAGAAATTTATCACAAAATTTCACTCAGAAATGTTCACTTTTTTAATATGTTGGGCAATTTGACACCCCTGAAATTTTGCTTTTCTATTACATGTTAGGACAGTGATGTTTTGTCATCTATCAAACTATGTGAAAATTCAAAATATTTTTTTTAGCAGAAGTAGAGATGGATATAACAACCACCCTATGAGGAAGGTGGATAGAAGTGATAGAAAAGGGAAGAAAAATGTATTATGCTTTTGCTGCTGCCCTCCTTTCTCTACTTCAAGTTTCCTCCCTCAGAGAGGACCCATGGGGTGCTCACACACATGTTCAGTGTTCCAACCACTACCCATATCGTCTTATCTACAGCTCCACTCATCGACAGCAGCAAGTGATAACAGCAATAAACTGTGCTGGCTTCAAAATTAACAGGAAGAACATAGGTTGTGTAGGGTGGAATTTAGGCCAAGAAGGTAGGGTGTGGAGATCAGGCATCACTAAACAGCAGCAGTAAACATAAAAAGAACAGGTAGAATTGAGATAAGAAAATACAGGCCCAGAAAACACACACAAAAATCACAGAGAACAGCAGACAGTCCTGCCTGTCCCCAACCAGGCTTCCATAGTGCACCCAAAGCAATAATGTCTTTCACACAGGGGGAAACAGTGAAGCGTCCGGGTTATGCAGGGGCTGGTATGAGATCTCTATGATGGGAAGAATTTTCCTATTTGGGGATTATCTAATATGTGTGATCCCAATTCTAACTCCCATACTCATGCTGAATAGCACTTCACTCTGCAAGTACTCCCTTTGACTTCAACGGGGCCAATCAGTGAGCAAGGAAGGCGCTATTCAACTTGAGTAAGAATGTCAGCATCTGGCCCTATGTGACAAATATTTACAATCAAAGAAAGGTATGTCTCAGAAAGTTTCTTGCAGTCCCCAAGCAGGATGGAAAGTTTTGCCTAATAAACAGGTGACTTTGTTTTGTGCAAAAGTGTTGGAACCGCTTTCGCTAGTGGTATAGTTTTTCCATAAACATAAAACAGATATGGCAACGTATCCTTTATATTGAGCAAACACAAAACAAGTTACTGTACATCACAGCAGATAAGGGAGCTAAAGATCAAAGGGTAAATACCATTTCCTACAACCTGTTTTTCCTGGATAAACCTTACGCAACTGTTCAGTTGCTCAACAACACTGAAGGAACAGTTACAAGAGGATGGGAATGGAGCATGCTTAGGATTCTGGAGATAAAAATACAAAAGAAATACTGGGGAAAAATTCATGCTTAACTGGTAACTACGGCAGGCTCTTTTCTCTTTTTTTCTTTATTTTGGGAGGGGGGTTGTTTGGGAGAAAATATAATATACTATTTCCCCTTCTAATTATTTTGGGCTGAAATGAAACTGCCAGATTGAAACACCTGAGAAGACTGGATACAGATATGGACCCAAATTTTGCATCTTATGTCTATCTCCATTTGAAAGGCTAATATTGAACCTGTGACTCTCTAGTTGCATATGGATCTAAAGTTTACTTCATAGCATGCTGTTCTTTTCAAGTCTGGGAAACATCCTGGGGCATCCTGACGGTGATGTTCTGGGAGGAAAACAGCGGCACATGCATGCACCCATAGAAATACTGACACCTGTACATACACACAAAGACAGGTGTCACTTTTCAAGAGCTAGTGAAAGATTTCAAAGGCCAAATCTCTAAATAAAATGGTAACAGCCTTTGGGGTTATCCTGTAACCCATAGCTGTACTGATAATTGTTTTCTCTCACACACACACTATACATCTCTTCAGTGACAGACTGGCTCTTAAAAGGAGAGTGTCCATTTTCCAGGAGGCTCTTAATGGGAATTAAGGGACTTGAGGATTATGGATCTACTGAAAATACTTTGAAAAAGTGCAAGAGAAATCACCACAAGCCTCCCCACCAGTATACCAATCCTCCTAGAAGCACCACTACCTAGACAATGGCCCTTAGGAAAAAAATACTTCTCTATTTCAAAGAGAAAAGCAGTGGTGGATGTGCTACAATTGTGGAAGGGGTAAACACCACTACAAAGACAGGAGCAGGGTGAGGACCAAATGATAGTATGACAGTCTTGGCTAAGCCAGAATGATTTAACTTGGACCAGGAGCTGGTCATGCCCTATCTCAGACTATGCACATTAACAGTCCTGGTGGAAGAGCTCCCTGGTTTCAGCTAATTAGTGAATATTACATAAAGGATTGCATGGGGAAGGTGCACCAGGAGGCAGTGTTTCTCCTGGGGGCTAATCAGCATGCAGGGGGAGTGGCTCTGCCTCCAGGACTGTCCCTACCCATTCGCAAAGTATGCAGCTGCATAGGGCACCAGAAAATTTGAGGAACCAAATTCCCTGGTGCCCTATGCTGCTGCGTGCTGCTCCAGCCCCTGCTCCACTTCTTCCACATGGCCCCCACCCCTCTCCACCCCCTTCCTGCCCGTGCCCCAGCCCCACCCCCCTGAGGACTGCAGCAGGGCCGGGCCTGCACTCACCCGTGGTAAGAAGTGCAGTGCCCCGGCCCCAGCTGCACTGCCAGTGAGTCTGTGGGGCGGTTCCCCCTGCCTCTCAAGCCAGCCCCACCCCACCCCCACACACACACAGAGGCCTGGAGCCAGCCCCACCCCCGTGTGGAGGCCTAAGGCCCCCCACACACACCCAGGGTGGCTGCATAAGGCCCCAGAATAGCTAGGGACAGCCCTGTCAGCCTCTTCCTCTTTCCCACCCTTTTGCAGGTGATATGGTCCTCAGAGGGGTCTGAGCACTCCTAGCTTACAGGTCAGACTATTGTTATTGTCCCTTTCACAGGTAGGCAAGTGTGGGATATAAGTAATTGTTGCCCTTCACCAGATCTCCCATGCAGCCATGCACAATCTGGTATGAAAGGAAGAAGCCAAATTAAGCCAGAGTCTTTTTTCCTTGGAGGGAGGGACTGAATCTCTCTCTCAATCCCTGGGTGGAGAAAGCCATGAGCTATTGAGCTCTGAAGCCTAGAGTCAGCAAGGGTGACTCTTAGTTCTACATGGAGCAAAACTAAAACAGGGGCTGGCACTGTACCTACACTGGTCACTATTCGGAAGTCCCATATATCCCACATGGTGGTATCAGAGACAGACACTGTTCTGAGTATAGGGCAATATGACTGAGTATAGAGCAAGTATCCCTGTGTGATAGTAGTGGGTAATGGAGACTAGTGTAGCTGACTCGAGGAGTATAGGTTCCTTTGTTTTCATCCCAAAGCAAAAGGCTGAGGTTTCTCCACCTCTTGTTCTGAAAGATAAGGGCTGGGTTTTTACACATTCCCCTGAAAACCAGGGTCTATATGGAGTGCTCCCATGAAGCAACAAATAATCTTGCTTATTCACGTGCTATAAAGACGCTCTTTTTCAGTTATGTTCCCAGAGTGAGAAATCTTGTAAACTGGGACAATCCACAAAGGTTTAGCCTTTGTTGGAGGAGCTTGAACCATAAAGACTCATTTTCTCTGGCCCTTTGCCTTGTGTGGCATCCAGATATTTGAAGGCTACAGTTAGCCAACCTAGAAGCCACCAATAAGCCCTTGCAGGAAGCAAATGCAGCTGGAAAGAAAGCTACAGTACTATAGCTCTCATTTTCCTTTTCCCTCTGACCAGAGCCAACACCAGAAAGAACAGCTAATCCTCTTCATTTCTAATATTCACCTTCCAGCAGTTTATAAGTTGAAAAGCCATTTCATTTTCCTACATACTCACAGCATAAACTATGCACTTCACACAGCTGTGTTTCAAGAAGCACAAAAATCAGCCACTCTAATCAATCACATTGGTAACATCTGCACGGATGGACCAGCTGTATGATTACCTGTGTTTGTGACACTAATGTCTTCTAAGGCTTCCTCATACATACTCTCCTATGTAATAAATACTAACATCCAGTTTGCCTCCAAGCCAGGTGATGTAATTTACACTCCAAAAAGCTCTTTGTCCTTTGGAAAACATGCTCCTTTTCCCCCTATTCAGGAGGAAGAGTAACTGAATTTCTAACCGGTAATTAGATTTCCCACTATGCTACCAAAATGGAAACAATTTCCTTCAGTTCAGTTTAAACTCTAGAGTTTTAAGTACATATATGTAATCATTTTGAAATTTCTATTTTCTCTCTATTTCAGTTTGTTATATATTGTCTTACAAATTGCAGAGGCAAAGGACTGGTTTTTTATATATATATTATATATAAATATATAAAAAGTACAAATTGACAATGAAATTCAGACAGAAGTGAGGGAATTTAAACTGAACTCACTGTGAATTTTAAATTGAAATTTCATCACACGAAGGCAAGTAGTGATAAATGTCACAAGTACTATCAGTTTTGCCTCAGACATTTCTATAAATGAATCTGATGTTTTTACATGATTTTATTTTAGTATCCTGTCTACAGAGGAACAGCTTAATTCCGGCAAAGCACTTACGCGCATATCTAACTCTAAGCATGTGAGTAGTGCCATTGAAACGAAAGTTAAGTACTTTGCTGAATCAAGGTTCAAAGCCTTCCTGAATACGAGTTATTCTTGGCACCTAACCAGACATTTTTTTACACAAATCTGTGGCAAAATTTATAGTATTTGTAAGTGTGTCATTTCTCAAAAAATGCCCTAACTTCAATGTAAAATTCCATTGATTTTATTAGTTTGCCTTCAGCTGATGAAATTTTATTTTTAATTCATAGTGAGTTTACCCACTTTTGTCCAAGTTTCATTGTCAAATTTGTGGCTTTTTTTTATAAAGGCTGTTCAAATGGTATTAAAATGTAGAAAACTTTGATACCAGCCAATAACTAAATAATTTCCTATCACTGTTTGTAGCAAGCACTTCAAATATGCAGTAATGTTGATTCTTATTGGCTTAGTTATTTAATTTATGGAGAAAATGTATAGAAAAACTCACGTTGCTGTATGCAGTATAGTTGTAGCTGTGTTGATCTTAGGATATTAGAGAGAGAAGGTGGGTGAGGTAATATCTTTTATTGAACCAACTTCTGTTGGTGAGAGACACAAGCTTTCAAGCCACAGAGACCAGAAGAAGAGCTCTGTGTGGCTTGAAAGCTTGTCTTTCTCACCAATAGAAGTTGGTCCAATAAAAGATATTACCTTGCCCACCTTGTCCCTCTAGAAAAAACTCACTTCATTTACCAATCTTTTGGTGAGATTTTAACAAGCAAGAGATATAACAGCAATTCAAGATAGAAACAAAATATTATTTAACAAGATTTTAAATGACAACATAAAGAGTGACTGGTAGCTATATGTTGATTCAGACATATTTCTGTCAGGATCACTTCCCTGCCAAAGTATACCTGCTATAACCATACAGAAATTTTATTTTTAATAAATAACCACAAAATGGTTGCATAAACAGAGTAAACTGCGGGGAACTGTAGTTTATAATGAATATCTGTTGTAGCAACAGTAACAAATACCTTGCACAGTCTGACTGAAAGTCAATGGTATGCCACCATCACTAGCTTATTGGTTGGTGGCAAACCGAATGATGTTGGAACACATCAGTGGTTTCCCTTGGTGAGGAATCTACATCCTAGCTACATCAGCTTTTACACTCTTGAAGGATCCTTCATGTTTGTACTTTCCAGACTTCTGGCTTTGGAAATCTTACAGTTTTCAAAGGGTATAGTCAAGGTCTCTACTCACTGACCCAGAAAGTCACTGTGGAAAGTTTGTTCACCGTACCCTGCCCAAAACATAAATACACAGAACACATTTCTAGGGAGACAGTGTGGTCTAGAGTTTGAAATAGGGGATGGGAGTCAAATCAGCTAGACACCTAGTGAGACACTGGGTATGTCTATTGACCCCTCTGTACCTCTCTCCCTTTCCCCATCTGCAAAATGGACATAATAATTCCTACCAACTGGGGGTGGGGGTCTGGTGAAGTGTACTAGATTGACTGTTTCAAACATGTCGAGATCCTTGTGGGAACAACACTGCCCTATATATGTGAGAAGAATTAACGTATATACCATAATTACTAATATTATTGCTGTAACAAGTGGGAAATGTACTTTGCAAAAAAAAAAAAAAAAGAGTGAGCGACAAACATTGATGTAGCCTGATCTGCCCAGACTGAGCTGTGTTCAGTATAGAGGGTCTGATCCTGCATCACTGAAGCCATTGGGTGTTTTACTATTAACTTCAGTGGGAACAGGATCAGACCCATCGTAAGAAGGGCCTGATCCTGCATATTCTTCAGCACTAGTTGTGATGCTAAACTTCCCCAGCTGCCACTGAACTCAGTGGAAGTCAAGGGCTCTCAGTACCATGTAGGATCCAGCCCTAGTAGTTTTACTCAAAGGCTTACTTTGGGGTCGCTCATTTTAGTCTTTACAGTGGTGGCCATTCATGCAATTTTCTTCATGTAAATCAACTGATCAACTCAAAAAGCTACCTTGTAATTTTCTTGTTGCAAAATCAGTTTTATTTTTATGCTTTCCTCGACCACATGTATGTTTAGGTAAACTCTGAATTTCCACCTATGCAAACACCAGAGGCATTTACACTCTTAAGTACAGACACATTTACAGTTTCAATTTCTCCAAGATGTCATTCATCTCAGATAGATCATTTGCTGCACAGTGAAGGGGGGAAAATAGGAGAAAACTTCCATGCATTCTTGCTTTTCTTTTTGGAGGGGAGAAAGATAAGCCTATCTCGGGAAAAACAAACCTTTTTATTAAGTGATAACTGATCAAATACTATCTAGAATTCAAACACACTGATACTGATGTGGGAAATAATTAAGGATTGCACAGAAACACTAGGATGTTTTAAAAAAACTTAAACCAACTTTCTAAACAGTGGGCATCCTTGGTGCAACTCAGTTGATTTCGGTGGACTTACATCATGGGTGAATTTGGCCTATTGACCCTAAAAATACCGCACGTCTAGTTTTGCTTTATTCATCAAAATTGTAAAGTCTTCCCTCAATCTCAAAATTGTACTTTTATTTCTTCCTCCCAGTCACAAATGTATTTTTCTTCTCAGAACTACAGGTTTCAGAGTAGGAACCATGTTAGTCTGTATCTGCAAAAAGAAAAGGAGTACTTGTGGCACCTTAGAGACTAACAAATTTATTTGAGCATAAGCTTTTGTGAGCTACAGCTCACTTCATCAGATGCATGCAGTGGAAAATACAGTGGGGAGATTTTATATACACAGAGAACATGGAACAATGGGTGTTACCATACAAACTGTAACGAGAGTGATCAAGTAAGGTGAGCTATTACCAGCAGGAGAGAAAAAAGAAAAAAAAAAAAACCTTTTGTAGTTGTAATCAAGGTGGGCCATTTCCAGCAGTTGACAAGAACGTGTGAGGAACAGTGGGGGGGGGGGAATTAACGTGGGGAAATAGTTTTACTTTGTGTAATGACACATCCACTCCCAGTCTTTATTCAAGTCTAATGTAATGGTGTCCAGTTTGCAAATTAATTCCAATTCAGCAGTCTCTCGTTGGAGTCTGTTTTTGAAGTTTTTTTGTTGAAGAATTGCGACTTTTAGATCTGTAATTGAGTGACCAGAGAGATTGAAGTGTTCTCCGACTGGTTTTTGAACATTATTATTCTTGACGTCTGATTTGTGTCCATTTATTCTTTTACGTAGAGACTGTTCAGTTTGACCAATGTACATGCAGAGGGGCATTGCTGGCACATGATGGCATATATCACATTGGTAGATGTGCAGGTGAACAAGCCTCTGATAGTGTGGCTGATGTGATTAGGCCCTGTGATGGTGTCCCCTGAATAGATATGTGGACACAGTTGGCAACAGGCTTTGTTGCAAGGATAGGTTCCTGGGTTAGTGTTTTTGTGGTGTGGTGTGTGGTTGCTGGTGAGTATTTGTTTCAGGTTGGGGGGCTGTCTGTAAGCAAGGACCGGCCTGTCTCCCAAGATGTGTGAGAGTGATGGGTCGTCCTTCATGATAGGTTGTAGATCCTTGATGATGCATTGGAGGGGTTTTAGTTGGGGGCTGAAGGTGATGGCTAGTGGTGTTCTGTTATTTTCTTTGTTGGGCCTGTCCTGTAGTAGGTAACTTCTGGGTACTCTTCTGGCTCTGTCAATCTGTTTCTTCACTTCAGCACATGGGTATTGTAGTTGTAAGAATGCTTCATAGAGATCTTACATGTGTTTGTCTCTGTCTGAGAGGTCTCTATCAAGCGTTCTTACAACTACAATACCCAACTGCTGAAGTGAAGAAGCAGATTGACAGAGCCAGAAGAGTACCCAGAAGTTACCTCCAGTTATAAGCTATGATGTGGCCATTTGCAACATAAGCATCATCTAATCCCATAACATCACCTTTAAACTGAGTTGACAGGTCTTCCCATCTGCGGTAAGAATTCCATCTGCGTAATAGCTTACCCCTCCACCTGCATTATACAGAAACTGCCAAGATGCACTACATTTAGTTGCAGTTTTGTTAAATGAAGTAATGTCCACTTGGGACTGAACAGAAAGCATTACACTCCTTTTACATAGGACCATATATTTGATACATGGCCTAATTAGTTATAAACTAAGGCTATATAAACAGAGCAGAGTATATATATATATAAACTGCAATTTCAAATCCCATATAATCAAAAGAACTTTCTGCTTTTCTGGGTCATGACTGGAAGTATGTTGGCTCTTAAAGATGCTAAATAAATCCAATAAAGGTCTCAAGAACTGCTGCAATGTCACAGCATAACAGCCAGCCCACAATCATGAGGTGACATTACAGCAGTTCTTGAGTCTTTTACTGGGTTTTATTTAGCATCTTTAAGAGCCAATATGCTTAAGAAGCAGATGTAATCCAATGTAGCTGTATAATGCCCAGTGAGTTCATTCCAATCATGATCCAACTCTCTAAGAGGTATTGTTTAAATAGCTCGGAAGTTGAATACAGACAGTGGTCTTCTTCAGAGATCACCAGTGAAGCTGCGCATGCCATTCTAGGCAGTGTTGCAGTTACTGTTGACGAACTCATTCTCTGACCCACTAGTTCATTCTCTGCGGGCAGAGTTATGAACAGAAATGCATGTGTATCCACATGAAGTGTGCACAGATTAGTCAGTCAAAGACCTGCAGAGTTAAGATTTTCTCCTGCAGAATTTTCTTCGCTACCTGATTTATTTTGCAGACCTTCTCTTGCTATTGTCTGGTAAGAATGTCAAAAGGAAGACAATACGGGATACATTTTCAAAAGGGCTGAGGCATGGCCTACCATTTCGCACATACAATTTGCTACTACACTTTTTAACCTGAAAAATTAATTATGGGCGCACAGCAGACTACCAACACTACTAAACACCTCATTTGTGCCTGCAACCAGTTAGGTAGAGGCTCAAGCACTCAGATTTCTACCCACAATTCTATTATCGTTGCAACAGGTTCAGGCACAGCACCTCTGTACTACTTCCAGGAACCTCCTTAGAGACAGATCCCACAACATGGAGAGGGCTCATTTCAAAGGCTAATACAGCCCAAGACTGTACTTCTGAGCAGTTTAACTATGGTGTGGGAGGTGAGGATCATAGGCGCCAACTCCATGGGTGCTCCGGGGAAATAAAATAGTGGGTGCTCAGCATCCCCGCAGATGAGCTCCTCCCGCTCTCCCCAGCGTCTCCTGCCCACCAGTGATCAGCTGTTCAGCGTGTGCCAAAGGCATTGGGAGGAAGGGAGGAGTGGGGGTGGGAAAAGGCAGGGTGGGGATGGGAGTTTGGGGGAAGGGATGGAGTGGGGGTGGGGCATAGGGCAGAGCAGCTGTCAAGCACCTTCTGGAAAATTACAAAGTCAGCATGTGTGGTGGGGATTATGTGCACTCCAGCCCAACCTGGTCCTTGGTCTACTTCCTTCCCATATGCAGTATCCGGAAACCATGTAGAGCCCATGATGGAGTCCTAGGAGAGGGAGTGAGAGAAATAATGCTGGGGAAATAGCAGACCTGCCCTGCCACATGAGACATCACATGAAATGCCCACACATGACGGATCCTTTTCCCATATACAGCTTCAATCAATCAGTCCATACATGAACACTATATAAATACAACCCAGCAATACTGTAAAGTACTGTGAATATTAGGGTGTAAATAGTATGGGCATGTGTGTATGCATGTAACTTTTCACTAGCACATACTGATCAAATACACCACCCAACACACTCCCTACAACAGTGTAGGGAGGCTGTGGGGAGCAGAGGGAGAGCCATCCTTATATTAGCGGAGCATTCTCCAGCACCTGATTTTGAAATAACCGTGCTAAGGTCCCCAGTCAAAATATAACAGCGTGAAGGACAGTCAATCTAATTTAAACCCAGTTAGATCAAAGA
Source organism: Eretmochelys imbricata (assembly GCF_965152235.1). Lineage (NCBI taxonomy): Eukaryota > Metazoa > Chordata > Testudines > Cheloniidae > Eretmochelys > Eretmochelys imbricata. The sequence goes on along the minus strand of NC_135580.1, from coordinate 35,301,717 downwards.
TAAATTGCCAATTATCAGTTCCCAGACACAAGCTTTAACTTCCAGAAACACAGTCGGGTTAGCAGGCAGCAAAGCCTTTTGCATGTAGAACCATGTCCTTTACACACAGCCCAGAGCAGCAGGAGTCTTCCTGTTTATAAAAACATTTTGAAAGTTGCAGGTGCCAATTTGAATCCATTTTTGCAGTTACAAGTGCCACAGTTCCTCACTGTACCAAGATGGGTATTTGCCCATTACAGCCCAGAGCTGAGTTAAGCAGGGACTTGTGTTTGCCCTATCCCTACACTCCTGTGTGTAGAGGCATTTAGCAGATCTGCCAATGTTTTATTACATAAGTAACAAACTCATGGGAAAACTTTCATATGCTCCGATTCTTATCCATCGCATATTCTATACATTATACCCTCTGGGTGACATTTAGGCATAAGGCCAGCACAGAGTCCATGCACCAAGAAGTCCCTCATAAGGCCTCAAAATATGGGTTAAAGAGTACTTAAATGGTACATATGCCTTGTGCTGGCCCTCTGCACAGGGGTAGATTTCACCCTTTCAGAAGTGTGATTTAATATTTAGAATAAAATACGAAGGGAGCCACGACACAGAAGTTCCCAGTGTTCCTGGCTCTTCCACTAACTCACTAGGTGTCTTCGGACAACTCTCTTAACCTCTTTAACATTAAACCAGCTTTAAAATACTTACCTTCCACACAAGATCTCAGGAAGCCTAATTATTGTTGTTAAGAAGGTGCTGTGAGGTCTTTGAATGAACAATTGCTATACAAATGCAAAATAGTATTATTTTAAAACTTACAAACTGGCTATTTTAGCCTCACTGATTGGACTTCAGAACAAAGGTAGCTCTTACAAATGGCAGTGACATTATAGAAGTCCTTATGAAATACAGAAGCAGATTCTCATGGTCTTTTCATAACTGTTTTTCAGTCCTTTTCGTCATTATTTTGTAAGCTATTTTAATTAAAACAAGGACATCAGAGTCTACAAATGTACAAGTATCAGACAGAGAAAAATGGAAATGGTAGAACCTGTCTAAGTTACTTTAAGGTGATTTCATATAAAAATAGACAGAAGGCAATAATTCATACTGTACTGTTTTAAAAAAAGACACAAAGTTTATCATAGGTTACTTATTGGCCTACTTGGCTGACATTTCAAAGTCCAATAAGTCTACATCTAAGCCTGAAACTTGGCAGACAAAACAAGTTTCTTTTTCTTGGTAGTAAAGTATCTGATCTTTTTCTGCATGTTCAAACAATCAGGATTAAAGTTCATTTATATAGCTTGCATTGCTGTTTAGATGTTAAGTGTTTTGACAAGGTAATTAAGAGAAGTATTAAGAGAATATTTGTTCTAAATTTCAAATACAATCTAAAGCAGGTGCTAAATTTAAAACACAATGCACATTCTCCTCGCAAGAAAAGTTAACCTGATGCTCACCAAGCCAAACAAACTGGCAAATGTCAGACTTTAAGTGCATCTGTCTTAGAATTCAGGGGTTAAATCCTGACCCCACTGAAGTAAACACCAAAGCTTCCATTTACTTCAATTGAACCAGGATTTCACCCCAGGACATTTCAAGTTTGGCATTTGTGATTACCAAGCCTCACAACAATTTCCCCATATTTTTAAACTTTTTTCCTTTCCCATAATGGGCATCTGGTGCCACAGACACAAATCCAATTGGGTTTGGAACTGTGACTGATTTCACATATGCTGTATATGTTTGGCAACACACACATTGATTTGACACCATATATCCAGTCAGTCATATGAATTAAGCAAATACGTTTTTTTCCATCCCTATCTAGTATATCCCACTGCCAATGGACAGTTGTTGCCAACAGTAAACTCTCTCCGTCTTTGAAATGACTCAAGCAATGGGATTATCACAATTGCCTATGGAGATTATTCTACATTCCAATCGACCTTAGTGTTAGGAAATGTTTCCTGATATTCAGCCTAAATCTACTTTTGCTCAATTTCATCCCTGTGCTGCTAGTAATATGTCTTTCAGGCAACATTAGAAATTCCTTTTCCTCCTCATGGTTGGGACCCTTTAACTATTGTAGACAGTTCACATATCCCCTTTAGTCACTGTTTCCTAGTTTAGATTTTTCTTGCGGAAAGTAAAATTGGAAGGGAACAGGAGACAGTTCTTTTACCACCAAGCACTCCTGTGAATGGAACTCTGGAAAAAGAAAAGCTCCTAATTTAAGTATATTAATGTGCAAATAAAACACTTTGGAATTGGAAGCTCTCTATCTGGAATTCTCTCTAAAAATGGAGTTAAAATCACAGTAGTCTGTGTAGAGCTTGGCGTTCACTAGGAAGAGAACATTTTCTAATTATTAAAGCACAAGAACTGGATTGTTGAATCTATTCCTGGCTCTGTCACTGAATTGTTGTGTGATCTGTGCCTCAGTTTTCCATTTACCTGCAATTTGGCTTCTCTAAAGATTCCTTCTTGAGGATCTCATGTTTCTACCATATGACTGGCAGAAACTCCTGTAGCTTTCAAGGGGGGAGAAGAATGCCTTTAAAAACCTCCCCCAAAAGAATCTGGCCCTTTAAGACATCATCACATCTACCTTATGCACAGACCTGATACCAAAACAACTAAATATTCCTCTGCTTCTCTGATGAGCAGCAAGGAAACAGTTACCTCTGCTGTAAGAAAAAATTGTGACAAATGTACGATAGGCTGGCCAGGAAGTAAGTCATTCCCCGTTCTCAGAGAAAGGTGGACAGGTGAGTAGGAATCCAGTTAAATGCTACAATGGGCCATTTCCGCAACCCCCACTCAGTGTCTGTATGCTGGTACTCTTTTGTAGGCTGTATCTGGGGTGGAAAGGTATGACTAGCGTGCACTGCACTCCTGCCATCTCAGCTTCAGCCCAATGACACCACACTCTGCATATGTGGTGTCAGAAGAGGGCGGAGGAAGGAATGAGAATCACCATCCAGAACGTGCTCACATGCCCAGAGTGACTCCAGCTGATAATTCCCAGTCCACTCAGTAAACTGCAATGCCCCAGACCCCGGGCACCCTCACCAGTGCACAGCTCACTCTCCAGTACCCACAGCTAGAATGTCTGCTCAAAGCCTCACCCTGCACGCCACTGTCAGCATCTAAAACCAGCTGCAATTTCTTGTCATGCCACCAAATACCACAATTTTTGTGGCTACAAAGAATTGTGGGATTTTGATAGGTCACAGCAAGAAATCCTAGCTGGATATTGAAGTTGAGGTGAGAACAATGGATAAGAACCAGGCTAACTCTCCAAAAATTCATAGGGAGCCCTCTTAATTTCCTAATTAATAGGGTTATAGGGCTAGATTGTGACTGGCTTTTGCACAAAAGATTGAGAGGAAGTAGACACACAAAGATCTTCCATTCCCTTCCTCCACTTTCCCTTTAGGCCCCTGCTCCAGGCCAGTCACAACAGCCGCCTCTCCTAGCATGCTCTGCAGTGCTAACCAACAAACAGGCCTACTACACGAAGCTCCCAGGAGTAATGTGCTAGGTAGATCAGCTTTTACAACCTCCTCATCTCTCTGGTTAAAAGTGTTGCTGGCATTTCTTTTTCTCTGTGCGTGTTATCTGATATGTTGACATGATAATGGACATTGTAATAAGATTCGTTACATATAATTTTTTTTGATAACTGAAAAAATGAAAAAATTACTAGGGAAGGTGGGAGAATTCAGGTATTCAAAGCTTGACTTTTTAATGTTTGGCTGTTTCTTGTCTACTGAAACATTTTGTAGTCAAATGTAACAAGTGAATGTGTGATTTATATTACAGTAGATTGAATTGACTACAGTAGCTGTTCTATGGGAACTGGCTGCCCACTGGGAAGCTACAAAGCTACCTTCACTCTCAGGTCTTACCCACACAGATGACTTAAAAAAAAAAAAAAAAAGTGTTGTATAACAGCAAAAACCCACTGCCAAGATATCAGCATGGTATAGCCAAACCTTACAAACTAAGGTCATTGACTTCAAAGAAACTGATCACATGCTTAAAGTTAAACATATTCAGAAGTGTTTGCAGGATGCGAGCCTCTGCTCTTTGTCCCTTATAAAATTCCTGTTTATCCTTTGTTTAAAAAAAAATCTCTGCTGAGGATTAACAAGAATTTGATAAGGGACAGTAAACAACATATATAGAGAGAAAGCATACACATATGTAGAGAGAGTAGGTAGTCCCATACTAGAAATCCATCAGACTGCATTTTACTTTTATTATTCATTATTTGTATGTGGTAGCATCTGATCATGCATCAGGACCCTATCATGCTAGGCACTATGGAAACAGAAAAAAAGAGGGATCCTGCCCCAAAGCGCTGACAATCTCAGTAAAAGACAAGAGACAGATGGTGGATATAGACAGACTGATGGGGGAGCACACGGACATAGTGAGACAACAGTGGTCACCATGACAGGCTGTGGTCACCTAGCTATTGTTCAGTTTTTTGTGGTCACAGCAAAGGAGAGTTTTAAGAAAGAATTTGGAGATGGCTTGGTGGATTTTTACAGAGAGCTCCTCCCAAGTGTGGGAGGCCACATCGGAGAAAGCTAGGGTTGCCAACTTTCTAAATGCACAAAACCAAACACCCTTGCCCACCCCTGCCCTGCCCCTTCCCCAAGCCCCCGCCCCCGCTCTCACTCCACCCACCCCCCGTCGCTTGCTCTCCCCTACCCTCACTCACTTTCACTGGGCTGGGGCAGAGGGGTGAGCACTCTGGCTGCAGGTGTGGCCTCTGAAGTGGGGCTAGGGATGAGGGGTTTGGGGTGCAGGAGAGAGTGTTCCAGGCTGGGCCAGGGGGTTGGGGTGTGTGTGGTGGGTATGGGTGCCAGGTGGGGCCAGAAATGAGGGGTTCAGGGTGCTGGAGAGGGCTCTGGGCTGGGGCAGGGGTTTGGGGTGCAGGGGGTGGGGGATGAGGACTCTGGGGTGGGGCTGGGAATGAGGGGTTTTGAGTGCAGGAGGGGGTTCAGGGCTGGGGCAGGGGTTTGGGGTGGGTGCGGGATCCCAGTAGCTCTTAGTGCGGCCCCCAGGAAGCAGCTGCCAGGTCCCTGCAGTCCCTAGGTGCAGGGCGGCCAAGGAGGCTCCACACATTGCCCTTGCACCCGCAGTCACGGTTCCCAGCCAATGGGAGCTGAGGAGCTGGCATTAGGAATGGGGGCAGTGCACAGAGAACTCCCTGGCTGCCCATGCGCCTAGAGACTGCAAGAACATGGAGGCCGCTTCCAGGAGTCACACAGAGCCAGGGCAGACAGGGAGCCTGCCTTCGCCCTGCCCGCCGCTGCACCGCCAACTGGATTTTTAACGGCCCAGTTGGCAGTGCCGACCAGAGCTGCCAGGGTCCCTTTTCAACCGGGCATTCTGGTCAAAACCTGGAAGTCTGGCAACCCTAGAGAAAGCATGAAAGTTCTTGCTTGAAAATTTAAAAAGCGGGAATGGAGGCTGGCGTCCTGGCCAATGGAAGGTGGTAAATGACATCTCAACAGTGAGAGAGAGATGATAGGGAGCATGGAGATAGGCCGTGAAGGGCCTTGAAATTGAAGACAATCAGTTTGTGTCTGAGCCAGCGGAAACCAGTGGAGAGATACTAAGACAGGCATGACAGGTAAAGGCACATAGGCAATCAGCTAGCTGATCTTTGCAGCACCATTTTGAGCACTTGGTGTTCCTTCATCTCTCTGTTGTCTCTAGAGAGAAAAGAAGCAAGACTGTACTTATCAAGGCCAGAGAAGATGATGATGTTGCAGTAATCAAAATGTGACCTGATGAGGCCCTAGATAAAGTGATTTCGCTGTGTGGATGTGTGGCAAGGCTGGCTCTAACAGATGTTATGGAGGCAGAAGCAGCAAGATTTAGACATGGCCTAGACGTGGGGATCTAGAGAGAAAGCCAAGTTGAAGTGATGCCACAGTTATAAGCTGAGTGACAGAAAGGTTGATGGGTTATTGTCAGTCACTGAGAAAGGAGGAAGGTGGGAGAGCTTGGGGAAAGATTCAGAGCTCTATTTTTGAACTGTATTCAGAGAATTAACATGACATTGGCTTTAATCCATTAAGAGAAATATCAAATCCCACAGAAAGAATAAAGAGGACCTCATTTAATAGCTTAATAGACTAGTATTCATTAAGTTTTATTTAGATTGTGCAGTAGGCTTCTTGGGGCAAGGGCAGCACCAGTAACATGGGGAAGTGCTTAACTAATAGTTCATAATAATTACTAATGATGTAAATGCTTTTTGCCATTTGTGGTTTGCTGCTTTAACACTAAATGATTTTAATGAAGTGGATGAAATGGAAATCAGAGCCTGGATACTGAAATGGTTTCAATGAAGCACCTAACTATCTTTTAGAACAGCCAGGAATGAGCATTAGATATCTTTAACAACTAATCTGACCAAAGCAAATTGGCCTTTGTCAGTATGCTATCAGAATATCTAAATTCTCCGTCATAGCTAGAGCTGTCATTACAGACCTCATATAGGAAGTCACAGTTTACATGACACAAGTGAACCATAATGAAAAGTAAAGAGCTCAGACCTTTTTTCATTAAGACTTTAAATAATTTTTAAGAGATACCCAGTGGCTGTATTTGTGCCCAGTGGAACTCATGGTCATAGGTGCCGACTCCATGGGTGCTCTGGGGCTAGAGCACCCATGGGGAAAAAATGGTGGGTGCTGAGCACCAATCAGCAGCCCCCATCAGCTCTGCTCATCCCCCAGCACCTCCCACCCGCTGGCGGGCACCATGGATCAGCGCCTCCCCCTCCCTCCCGCCTTCCTCAATCATCTATTTCACAATGCACAGGAGGCTCTGGGGCGAAGGGGGTAGAAGCAAGGACATGGCGTGCTCAGGGGAGGGAGCAGAACTGGGCAGGAAGAGGCAGGGATGGGGCTTTGGGGGAAGGGGTGGAGTGGGGGAGCCTGCAGCAGAACCAGGTGTCAAGCACCCCCAGGCACTTTGGAAAGTCTGTACTTGTGGTCATGGTGCTGCCCACAGCAGCACCCACTGTGGCAGCTATGCCCCAGGGAGAGAATATGATGCAGAACCAGCCAGGAAGCACTGCTGATAGGGGAGAATGGGGCTGAGAGGGATCACCAATGACAATTCCCATGAGACAGCAGCTCCAGGATGCAGAGATTAATGTCAAATCTGACCTGAAGTGAAATGTTTTATTTATATTTTCCCGACAGAAAATTCTGCCAAAAATATCAATCTTTTCCCACAGAAAATCTCAATTTCAATAAAGCCTTATTTCCAATGAGAAACAATTGTGTTCAAAATTTTTGTGCCTGCCCTCCCCAGGAGTAGACTACATATACCGCTTTGGAGCCCTGTAGAGGTAACACCTGGAATGCCCTGCAACCACAACTATTAAGGAGCTGTCACAGATCTTAGTGAGCATCCCCGGCTGGCCATTCAGTAGGATTGCCATGAGGGGAATCCAAACCTCTGTGCTCTGGATCTCCTAGTGTGCATTAAACTTCTGTAACCTTAGCAGGTTGCAGCACTGGTTCCTGCCTTGGACTCTCTGGAAGATTTCCTGGACACATACTTTTAAGCTGCTACCACTTCTGGGAAATAAGGCTCTTCAGTTCATCTACATTAGGCCTCAGGACCAGCGCTGACCCCTAAAGATACCCTAGTTACTTAATCACATCCCTCTCCCAGAACCCAACCCAATGGCATGATGAAGCTTCTGGTTTACAGTTTTAAACTCTCAGGGGAGAGCACTACAGTTGTGAAACAGTCAGCACACAACTTTGACAGTCTAACACCGTTATGCTCTTTTATACTTCATCACGTAAAGCACAGTTCATATAAAACAACAAACACCTGAAACCACAATATCCCTCATTTTGTAGCTCACTTTTCTCTGGGTCTAGAAAGGCAGGCAGGGAGACCAGTGCCTCATGAGCCATTATATGCTGGGTTGTTTCTCTCTCATGGACTAGAGCACAATGGCCCCTGAGCAGACCAGCTTCTGCCTGTTAAAAGCCTTCTGCCCATGTGTCACCATTACCTGCTTCCCCATGAGCACAGACCCCTGCCAGGTGACTTTGTTGCCAAGGCAACCTCCTCCTGCTATACCAGTTCTTCTGGCCAGGGACCAATCTTTTGTCTAGAGTGACTAGATTTCCAACAATTGGATACTTAAAGTCAGTTACCCACTTGCTGGCTTCAGTATGGAGATCCAGGCCCACCCATTCCCTCCGTGCCCAGCCAGAGACCCTGTATGAAGTGGTTGGCACCAATCTTTCCCAACCCCTTATTATTTCCTTGGCCTGCTTCCCACCATGTCTCTTGCAGGCTGTTCCTCTCCCATCACCGTCTTCCTGGAAGACTTCTCACCAGTCTGCTGCTGAAAGGTCCTGCTCTCAGTGGCTTCTCAGCCTCTCTAGCAGCCATCCTACCTGTCCACTCTTCTTTCCACAGCTGTTGTGAGGCCACCAGTCTGCCTCAACTGAGCAAGCAGTCAGTTTCCCCATTAATCCTTTAGCATCTGAGACAGCAAGAGGTATATACACCCCATGACAGCCTCATATTACTAAATAGGGGGTCCTCCACATAAGGAATGGCATTGCTGGTTCAGAAAAATACCCCATCCAGTTTTCCCTCAGCTAGAGGAAAGGTTTCTGTGACACTCAGAATATGGAGAGAGTTAAAGTGGAGAGATCCTCTGGGAAGGAATCCTGAGCAGGGGGAAGAGAAAGGAATGCAAGCTTTTGTTTGTGTCTAGAATGTGCAGCCATAAATATATCCTTATCATCTGAGAGCATGGGTACAGACACCAGTATGCACATGTCCGCCACAGAGTGTAGCTTTTATTTCATGGGACAACTTTCCTTACCACAAATGTGCTATCTCTGGCTGCTGAACTGTTAGTGATCACACTATGTGTAAGGGAAGATCAGCCCTGGGAGATTATGGAAAGGGGTCAATGGATTGGCTACTTAGCCAAAACTTTTAGCTATCCCCAGGTGAGAGTGCCATCTCCCACACATATTGCAATATTTATTTATAGGCTTGTCTGTGGTGCTTATCATCTGTGTAATAACTAAAAGTCTCACAAACATTCATGCATTTATCCTCATGACACCCTGTGAGATAGGGCAGCGCTATTATCCGCATTTTACAGATGGGGAATGGAGGCGCTGTCAGGAATGAGGGCCTGCCCTGCGCCTGTCCAGTCTCAGGCAGTCAATGAGTGCAGCTGGGCCAGTGGCTGCTCAATATACATACCTGTGGATTCTCTGCTTTCCTGTGCTTCCTTTGCTCCAGTAATTTTGCTTTGTCTGCCTTGGAACCAACCTTGTTCCTGCCCTGCACCCCAGTCCTGTTCCAGCCTTGTTCCTACCTTGGAACTAGTCCTACTCCTGCCTTCCCTGAATTCACATACTCCAGTTCTGACTCCTGTTCTGACCACTAGGCTTGACTGCCTACGACCCAGTATCCTGACACACACACAGAGACTAGATGACTTGTCCAAAGTTATCTGGAAGGTCTGAGGAACTGAACCTGAGCCTTAACCACAAGAGTCCTCTGCCTCTCCCTGTCCTTTCCATAGCTCACTCCTTTTTCAAGTATGGCTTAGTTCTGTGGAATTTAATACAAAATTTGTTGTGTTCATTCTGTCCCTATTTGTCCCCTTCATGAACTACCATGCAATTCCAGCATGGTTTACCATCTCTGCTCAAAAAGAGCCCAGGATTAGAATAGCATAGCCCTTGCAGGTCAAAACAGAGGTCATTGGCAGCCTTGTGTGAGGATCGATTGTAACACATCTGCCCACCCTATGCCTGGCTATAGAAAACACTATTATTTCTTTACTTTGCTAAGCACTATGTTTACCCACAATTAGTTTAAAAAGAAAGAGAAATATTCCTCTGAGGATGCATGAAGAGACTCACTTTGTTGGTAAACTTTCAATGGGAGATCAAGTTCTTTCTTCAAAAGAACATGTAGGAAGAAGCTCATTCGTCTCTGCTTTGAAACAAAAGTTGTTGGCACACATGATTACCCCGTTAATCAATCATGCCTTTTGTATTTATCTAGTGGGTCTGGTTTGCTTCTTCCTGGTATTTCCTTTATTGTTGTAAAGAATCCAGCATCTCCTTACATGTCATTGAATCTAGTTTATCCATCATATTTTGTTGATATCAATCAACACCTTGTTTAAAAGGGTAGAGTTGTTATAGTAATTGTTCAATGATCAATAACATTACATGAATAGTGTGCAATCCAGTTTCATACATGGACCTCTGCAAATTCTTCTGTTCATCTAATTGTGTAAATATGAAAATATACAGCATCTGATCCTTTGTTGTGGCAAATTAATGTAACTGCATGGGAGCTGTGCCAATTTACTTTAGCTGAGGACTTGGACCACAAAATGGATTGTGTCAGTGTTTTAAATACACAGGCCCACAGCATATTTGAGAAGGATCTTATCTCCCCCTGAAGTGCATCAATCAAGGGACTAATTTCCCACTCTGCTACACCAATTTTACACCAGTATATCTCCATTGATATCAGTGGAGGTCCAGCACCACAAAACTAGTAAAACATAATAAAAAAATCAATCCCAGTGCGTATGTATAATATAATATAGTATGTATAATATAGTATGTATAATATAAATTCCTCAATAAATTAGCCTCATTATCTACAAAAACAGCTGACTCATTATTCAAAATATTATGCACTAAAAGTTATCATTTTAAAGAGGGACGGTCAGAGCAAAAACCTCTACATTAAAACTCAAAACACACTCATCCGATAAAGTGAGCTGTAGCTCACGAAAGCTTATGCTTAAATAAATTTGTTAGTCTCTAAGGTGCCACAAGTCCTCCTTCTCTTTTTAGTTATAAAAACAGTAAATCAAGCTAATAGATCCAACAAAAACATGAATCATCCAGCCTAGCAGACAATTTTTGAAACCCAGTAAAATGTAAACATGCCGCACAAGAGATGAGACAAAGTAAACATGTCACGCAAAAGAGATGATGCAAGGCAAACAATATGGAGAAAGGCAATTATATGCTAATCTAATTCCAGGAAAAAAATCTATTTATTAGCAAATTTCAAAACAGCTGCAATTTTTTGGAAGGCTTAATTTACACCCACAAAGTTCATCCCACCAATGCAGCCACCAGGGCATTGCAGGCACAATTTACACTCACAGTTTACATGCAAGTGCAATTCTGAATAGTTGTGTATCTAACAGATGGTGACACTCAGACAGTTAAACATGCAAATACTCAGACTTGCTTACCCAGTTGATATTTTACTGGCACAACTTGTTCTGATCAAAGAGGAAAGGCTAGGATTCGGCCCTTTAAAAATGGACCCCATCATTCAAAGTGTTCAGCTTTCGAGCCTAAAGTTAGACATTCATCTGTCATCCTAACTCCTGATGTGCTATGTGAGATTCTAACAACAGGAATAAACATGCACAACCAGAGAAAACTACTGTCCTGCAATAAATAAGATAATGAAAAGGAGAAGCAAACAGGGGAGTTTTGAGAGGCACTTCTCCAGATGGAGGAGAAGCAACGGTGTGACCCTCAGTGAGTTTGTAGTCTGTTCGTTTGTTTGTTGTGTGTTGGCTTGCTGGCCCTGTGCCTGTTTGATTGAAGTTTCTAGTGTGGTCTGTTTGGGAGGCTGTGCACTGAACCTAGTGGCCAGCTAGGCAAGGCTGAAAGCTTCCTAATGAGGCTCTAGCCTGTCATCGTTTGATCCCTTGGCAAGGGGCTTGGGATAACTCAGGGAGAACAGGGGTTTAAAAAGCCTGCTCGTAAATTACCAGAGGAGCTAGCAAACAGCAGGGTTTGGTGAGGGAGTTTAGAGGGACTGTGAGAGGCAGATACACCTAACAAACATTCTCTAAACTTGGGGCACTAAACCTCCCCCCCCCCAAAAAAAATCACACAAATAAAAAATCCCTACAAGAGTAAAAATAATACAGGCAGAATTCCAGCAACAGAGTGGGGGCTACGCAGTTTATTGCACTGAATGCAGTATGTATGATTACCTGCCTGTGGGTGCAAGCAGCTCATGGTCCTCAGAGACGGAGTGCAGATTCTTGAAACCAGAGTGGCTGAACTGCAGGAGCTAAGGGAGACAGAGAGGTACATAGATGAGTCTTTCTGGGACACTGTAGCATGGTCCCAGCTCCAGTCTGACAGCCTTTGTGCTGCTGAGGAAGAGGAAAGTCTCGGGGAATGAGAACATCAATCTGAAGCAGAAGGAAATGATCCCATAGTTGGGACTTGGGATCCTCCTTCCAAATGATGTCCTGGCATCTCTTGCAGAGGGGATACCTCTCCAGAGCAGGGAACCCCTGTTGTTAGGAAGAGACTGATAATAGTAATGGGGGGTTACATTATTAGATTAGATAGTTGGGTTTGTGATGACTGGGAGAACCACATGGGGAATTGCCTGCCAGGTGCAGACCTCTCAAGACATCTAGACAGGCTTATGTGCAGTGCTGGGGAGGAGCTGGTGGTTGTATGCACCATTGACACAGGTAAAGGAAGGAAAGGGGTCCTGGAGGTCAATTTTAGGCTGTTAGGTAAGAGATTAAAGTCCAGAACCTCCATGGTAGCATTCTCTGAAATGCTTCCAGTTCTACGCACAGGGCCAGTTAGAAAGGCAGAATTGCAGGGTCTCAATGCATGGATCAGATGATAGTGTTCAGAAGAGGGATTTAGGTTAATTAGGAACTGGGGAACCTTTTGGGAAAGGAGTAGTCTATACAGGAACCAAAACAGAACCAGATTGCTGGCATGTAAAATAAAAAAGGTAGCAGAGAAGTTTTTAAACTAAGAGCTGGGGAAAAGCCGGCAAGTGCAGAGGAACGTATGGTTTGGACAGAGTCACTCCTTAGGGAAGAATTCATTAAAGGGGATACTCTATACCACAGGTGCCAACTTTTCAAAGTGCTGGGGAAACAAGACCCTTGGCTCTGTCACGGACTCCGCCCCCTCCCCGCCTCTTCCCACCTGTTCCTCCCCCAAGCATGCCACACCCTTGCTCCTTCCCCCTCCCCTGCAGCCTCCTGCACACCACAAAATAGCTGTTCGTGGCGGGCATGGGGAGAGAGGGGGATGTGCTGAGCCGCAGGCTGGTGGATAGGAGGCACTGGGAGGTGTGGTGGGAGCTGATAGGGGAGCTACCAGTGGGTGCTCAGCACCCGCCATTTTTTCCCCATGGGTGCTCCTGCCCCAGAGCAGCAACAGAGTTGGCACCTATGCTCTATATCATAGTAAAGAGGAGAGACTAGAAGTTGATAAGTACAAGAGGTGAAGAGAAACAGTCAAACAAAAATAGAGTCCCATTCAATTACATCACATGAAGGCAAACAACTAAATATTGACAAATTTGATAAGTGCTTGTACAGAAATACTAGAAGTCTAAATACTAAGGTGGGTTCACTTGTGTGCCTGGTATTAAATGAAGATATTGATATAATAGACACCACAGATGGTTGGTGGAACAATGATAATCAGTGGGACATAACAACCCTAGAATACAAATATATAGGAATGACAGAATAGGTCACACTGGTGGGGGAGTGAAACAGTACGTGAAAGAAAGCATGGAGTCAAATATAGTAAAAATGTTAAATGAATCAAACTGTACCTCAGAATCCGTATGTATAGAAACTCCATGCTTGAATACTAGGAGTACAGCAGTCGGAATACATACCAACCACCTGATGAGGATGTTGATGGTGACTGTGGAATGCTCAGGGAGATGAGAAAGGTTACAAACATAGAAAACCCAATATAATGGGGGGTTTCAACTATCCTCATACTGATGGGAACATGTCACTTCAGTGTGGGATACAGAGATAATATTTCTAGACACCATTAACAACTACCTCTTGGAGCAGTCCTGGAACTCACAAGGGGAAAGTGTGTTCTTGGCTTAATCTGAAGTGGAGCACAGGATCTGGTCAAAGAAGTGACTATAGCTGAACTGCTTGGTAATAGTGACCATAATGTAATTAAATGTAATATCCTTGGGGCAGGGGGGTATCAAAGAAACCCATCACATAGCATTTAACTTCAAAAAGGGGAGTTACACAAAAACCAACAGGCTAGTTAAACAGAAATTAAAAGGAACAGTCACAAGAGTGAAATGCCTGCAAGCTGCATGGAAACTTTTTAAAAATACCACAATAGATTCTCAAACTTTATGTATATCCCAAATTTTTAAAAAAGTAAGAGGACTAGAAAAATGCTACCATGATTAAAGAGAGTAAAAGAGACTGTTAGAGGCAAAAAGGCATCCTTTAAAAATTGGAAGTCAAATCCTATTGAGAAAAATAGGAAGGAGCATAAACTCTGGCAAGTCAAATGTAAAAATATAATTAGGCAGGCCAAAAAAGAATTTGAACAGCAACTAGCAAAAGACTCAAAAACTAACAGCAATTTTTTAAAGTATATCAGAAGCAGGAAGCCTACCAAATAATCAGTGGGGCCACTAGATGATCAAGGTGCTAAAGGAACACTCAAAGAAGACAAGGTCATTGCAGAGAAACTAAACAAATTCTTTGCATCAGTCTTCACTGCAGAGCATGTGAGGAAGATTCCCACACTTGAGCCATTCTTTTTAGGTGACAAATCTGAGGAATTGAGGTGTCAGTAGAGGAGGCTTTGGAACAAATCGATAAATTAAACAGCAATAAGTCACCAGGACCAGATGGTATTCACCCAAGAGTTCTGAAGGAACTCAAATATAAAACTGCAGAAGAACTGTGGTATGTAATCTCTGTCTTAAATCAGCCTCTGTACCAGATGCCTGATGGATAGCTAATATGATATCAATTTTTTAAAAAGGCTCCAGAGGCGATACTGGCAATTACAGGCTGGTAAGCCTAATTTCACTACCAGGCATATTGATTGAAACCATAGTAAAGAACAGAGTTATCAGACACCTAGATGAACACAATATGTTGGGGAAGAGCCAATATTGTTTTTGCAAAGGGAAATCATGCCTCACCAGAATTTTTTTAGGCAGTAAACAAACATGTGGGCAAAGGTGATCCAGTGGGTATAATATATGTGGACTTTCAGAAACCCTTTGACAAGATCTTTAACCAAAGCCTCTTAAGCAAAGTAGGAAGACATGGGATAAGAAGGAAGGTCCTCTCATGGATCAGTAACTGGTTAAAAGATAGGAAGCAAAGAGTAGGAGTAAAGGGTCAGTTTTCACAGTAGAGAGAGGTAAATAGCGGGGTCTCCTAAGGAACTGTACTGGGACCAATGCTATTCAATATCTTCATAAATGATCTGGAAAAAGGGGTAAATACTGAGGTGGCAGAGTTTGCTGATGATACTAAATTACTCAAGACAGTTAAGTCCAAAGCTGACTTGAAGAGTTACAAAGGGATCCCACAAAACTGAGCAACTGACAATAAAACGGCAGATAAAATTCAGTGTTGATAAATGCAAAGTAATGCACAATGGAAAACATAATCCCAACTATACATACAAAATGATGGGGTCTAAATTAACTGTTACCACACAAGAAAGAGATCTTGGAGTCATTGTGGATAGTTCTCCGAAAACATCCATTCAAATGTGCAGTGGCTCTCAAAAACCAGAATGGGAAGAACCATTAGGAAAGGGATAGATAGGACAGAAAATATTATGCCAGTATATAACACCACCTTGAATACGGCACACAGTTCTGATCAGCCCATCTCAAAAATATATGTATTAGAATTGGAACAGGTACAAAGAAGGGCAACAAAGAGGATTAGGGGTGTGGAACAGCTTCCAGATGAGAAGAGATTAAAAAGACTGGGACGGGTTTAGAAAAGTTTAGAAAAGAGACAACTAAGGAGGGATATGTTAGAAATTGATAAAATAATGAACTGTGTGGAGAAAGTGAATAAGGAAGTGTTATTTACCCCTTCACATAACACAAGAACCAGGAGTCATTCAACGAAATTAATAGGCAGCAGGTTTAAAACATACATAAGGAAGTACTTCACACAATTCACAGTCAACCTGTGGAACTCATTGCCAGGGGATGTTGTGAAGGCCAAAAGTATAACTGGGTTAAAAAAATAATTAGATAAATTCATGGAGGCTAGTTCCACCAATGGCTATTACCCAAGATGGTCAGGGATGAAATTCCATTCTCTCGGAGTTCCTAATCCTCTGACTAGGACTGGAGAATAGGGGATGTGTCACCCAATAAATTGCACAGGTCTATTTATACCCTCTGAAGCATTTGGCCGTGGTCACTGTCAGAAAATAGGATATTGGGACTAGTTGGGTCTCACCCAGTATGGCTGTTCTCATGAAATCTAGTAAATGGGGCCTAGATCTGGAACCCCTGCTCATTCTGAGCAATTCTTACTCATGTGAGGAAGTACCTATCAACATGAGTGATGATTCCAGCGTTGGACTCGCAGAGGGGAAAACATAAGAGCTGCATAAAACCTTCCCAATTCAGTTTGCAAGAAGTTTATGAGTAAGAGTATGAGAGCCTTTTTTAGGGGCTTATAGGCCCTGAAGTTTTAAAAAAAGTTCATATTCAAATGGTCAGCGTTTCATTTTCATGTGGTAAAGGCTCATTGTGAATATATATGCAAGGTTGTGGTTGAACAGCTTGATCAGACAGTTCGACTAAAATTCAGCCCCTCTTTCTTTCGGAAATCATGTAACATTGGTTTTCACTGAGACGCACACTCACCATGGGATAGGTTCAGCCAGTCAAGGTAGAAAGTAAATTTAATTGCAAAAGGCATCTGGCCAGTTCACTCTAACCAAGGATGATTCCAAGTACTTCCAAGGGTGGAGGTGAGCTGGAGGAAAAAGCATCTTGTGACCACGTTCAAATACAATTATTGTGAACAGGATTTCACTGCCAATCCAAACTGTGTCTAGTGGATTTTTCAAAAGCAAGGCAATGCACAAGAGAAATAAATTGCAAATCCCTAGAACATGTACAACCAAAGATGGAAACAATAAGGCACCAATAACATAAAAAGCACTTCAAGGCCTAAGAGAAACTTAACCAGTTTTGAGTCAGGTCCTGTACACACATACTCTTAAGTGCTGTGCTTTGTGAATAGTAACCATTTGCAGAATTAGATCCTTATGCAGACCATACACTTAAAATGTCATGACTATTGGGCTGGGCAAAACCATAAATAAAACAAATGCGACTGGAAACAAATTTTCATTAGAAATAATTAGTAACTTTTTCCAAGACAAAACAAAATAAGAACAAAATGAGATGCATTTATTGAATGAACAAGAAAAAATATCTTTGTAAAACAGACTTTTCCCCTGTACCTCCCACTCTGGACCCAGCTGCTTTTCATACATCTATGATACTCTTTGTGTCAAGTAAACTGCTTATATTTTTCCTAAACGAAGCCCACTTTGCTTCTTTTCCCCAGTCAGTCCAGACAGATGGCAAGTAAAGACAACACTTTAGCATCAATCTGGTGGACGCCCTTGCTGACGTGCATTTGCCAAAAAGAAACAGACTAAACATTCATCAGGTCAAATAAAGATGTGTGTTTTACAGGCTAGAGGTACTAGACTTCTTGAGACTCAGAGAATTAGAATAGTAGCCAATGTGTTAAAGTGCTTGCAAGGAGCAGCTACACTGCTTCACCCAAAATCACACCATAGTAGCCTCTGAATTCTTATTGAAGTGACAATATTCTCTCAAATCAAACAAGAATGGACACCACATTTCTAAAAACCTTATCAGCAGGGAGATGCTTGTTCTATTTTTTCCACTGAAGATATATAAGAGGTTTGGTATCTTTCTGTACCAGTGCATTTCTCCAGTGGGGAGGGATAGAATTTGGGGAGCAGGGGCTGCAAAATGAATGTGCTCCTAACTTGAAATCTTACCATGGAATCTTATAAAAATTATATAATTCACAAGTAAGCTAGCACGCCTGAGGGGTGTGGGTAAGTACATGCCTTGGCCTGTGGCCTGGCCCCAAACCCATGCCACTGTGCAGTGTGGAGGGGGGTAAGGGACATGTACCCAGTCTCAAGTTTCAGTAATCGTTTACCCACAGTCCCACAATGCACTTAATTCTTTCTTTCCTCATGACCCTTACCCACCATATAAAGGTCCTTCCCCATCCTCACTCTTTGCTGTTTTCACCAGTAGTAGCTGTGCTGACCACATCAGCTTTCTGCTGCACTCTTGATCAATATGGGTGAAAATGGATCCTGCTCTGAGAACAGCTGCCTGTCCCACTGACCACACAAGGGTGCTGATCAATGTGTGGTCGGTGTCCGATAAACCTGAGGAGGACCCCAAGGAGGAACCAGAACCCAAGGCTGCTCAGTTACAATGGATCCCTCACCCTCCCGGCCTATATCCTTCTTGTTCTGGGGCTATACGCCGGATTTTAAGCTCAGCCCTCACTTCAATCCAATGGTCCCGAAGCAACACATGGCTATTGAAAAGCAAATTATTAATGAACAATTATTGTGCTCCATTGTCTGTGCACTTCTCAGCCAGCACGTAGGCAGCAATCGTCAGGGATAGCGGTTTCTTCTTAAAAGTGTGGGGGGGGGGAAGCCAGGAAGCCCGGGCCCCTCCACCTGCCCCGGCGCCCTAGCAATGATCCTGGGGCAACGCAGACCAGGGGAAGGGAGAGAACACATTTTAAAAGGCCCTGTTTGGGGATTGGACAGTTGTAGGAAACTTCTGTGTTCTCCAAATGGTGGAATAGTGGAAATGTTGGCCAGACTCTAAAGATGACATGGCAAACTAGCAGCCCCTGGAAAGAACTGCCACTCTCCACTCCCACCCCTCTGGAGACACTATGAAAAACTTTTTAAAAAATTAGTACATTTATCTTACCATTACTAGCCTCGGCTCCTTCTTCCTGGGCTGCAAAAGTTGTCTGAGAACCAAGGGCGGTCTAACAGTTGCATGCCTGGAATGCTGAAAAGTATCAAAACTTTGGCCACCTACAGTACATTATGTCATGTGGCTTACTCCAAAAGAAAGATAGATAGATAGATACCCTTGTCTCTGAATTGGCAGGACCTTCAGCTCTCAAAAGGGAAACCATTCCACCAGGCGGACAAGAGCAGCACCCACAGAAAGCAGAGGCAGAAGGAGGAGAACCTTGGACGAGCTGTTTATTGGCAGAACCAAGAGAAGTTTGAGTTCCTTAAGGGCACAGGAGCATTGGCCTCTTCAACGGGAAGAGACACGGATTAACTGGTCCATGGAGCAGGAAGGAACATGGAACATGCCAAAGGAAACAGGAGCAATCCCTAACAGAAAGGCTGATAGTCCTGGTGGCTGAATGAGTTCAGGGTCTGCCTGCTGCCCTGGTCATTTCACCGTCCATGAATCACCACCACCTCCTCATCCTGCTGCTGCCCATGGTGCTGCTGCGGTGGAGAATCCATCCTCCCCTTCCCTGAGTGACCAGGAGGAGCCTGAAGGACTCCACTGGCACCTAAAACTCCTTGCATAGGGAGCCCCCACCGACAAACACACACAAATGTCCAGCATAGGAACAAAGAGCCTGTGTGAGTTGTGAACCCCATCAAGTACCTGTCTCCCAAACCCTGGCAGGCAGACCTCCCCATTTGTCCTCAAGAATAATTTTCCCATCGTTCCCCACTTGTCATGGGTACAGCAAGGAGACTGGTGCAGCTCTATTAACATTTGGCCATTGTTCCTTTTATGTTTTGTTGGTTTCCATATTTTTTTTTAAATATTTTACTTACACGTACCTTATAGTACTTTTAAAAGTGTTGTAGTTTCCCTGATTTGTGTGTGGACCCTCCTTCCTAGGTATGATGAATAGAGATGTTTTCAGGTTCAGGATGGGGCCCAGTGATTCATAGCACATGAATTGGAATGGTGCAATTGTCTGGTGCCCTCATACCGCAAAACACTTTTCTGTCCATTCCACACCCACCCACACCACAGGTTCAGAAATATCTAAAGTCCCAGGAAGAACGAGGAGTACTTGTGGCACCTTAGAGACTAACAAATTTATTTGGGCATAAACCCAAGGTTACACAAGAAGGGCGGGGAAAGTGTGTTAGTATTATGTGCTTACAGAAAGTAGTACTAATTCTAAATGCACCATAACTCACAACAGAGAAAATGGGGAGATAAACGTTTTTATGGCATAGTTCACATGCAGAAAAACAACAATACAGACATCTGCCACTCCCAAGTGATTAAATATTTAACTGGCCCCGTCCTTTGCCCCCAAAACCTTTATCAGTTTCATCCTTAGTAGTGATTAGTGCTCCAAAACAGCCAATAAGTTGCAGTTAGCACTGTTGACAGTGAATGGTTACGGGAAAGAATGGGTGCACATGTGCACACACCAAAGCAAACGTTGATAAGGTCATTAAGGGAGATTGAGTGTTCCCAATAACAGAGATCTGTAAACAAGTGTGAACAGTGAAGACAAAAGCATTTCACAATGACCGCATTTCAAGTCAGCCACCCACCCTCTACAGCACAAACACAACCCCTGAAGGTGTTAACCCAGTGATAATTGCCTGTAATGGGTGAATAGTCACAGGAAGGAATAGCTAATGACCTTCAGCTATAGAGGAACAAAACTCTCACAAAGCCACATAGCCCCATATGTGGGTGCCGATGTTCCCTCCTATTTTTCCAGCTGCCACCCAGGGTGTGAAAATGTCCCTCGGCACAGCCAGATGTCATCCTCTGCCTCCCTGCTGTGCCAAGACATGTGCACATATGGCATCCCTGATTTCCCTTGGCCACTAGGAACCAGTCCTAGTGTGCAGATGGGTGGGTTCCAGCAGCCTGTACAGAGTTTGCAAAAAGAAAAGGAGGACTTGTGGCACCTGAGAGACTAACCAATTTATTTGAGCATAAGCTTTCGTGAACTACAGCTCACTGAGGAAGTGAGGTGTAGCTCACAAAAGCTTATGCTCAAATAAATTGGTTAGTCTCTAAGGTACCACAAGTACTCCTTTTCTTTTTGCGAATACAGACTAACACGGCTGTTACTCTGAAACCTGTACAGAGTTTGTAAGTCAGACTTGTCCTGAGCCCACCTGGGACAGAAGCACTCCTCTTTACCCTCACAAATGTCATTGCATGCACCAGTCAACAATTAGACTACTGGCACTGGCCACATTGGCAAGCAGCCGGGTGCATAAGCAGCACCAATAAGATTGCAGCCTACCAAATGGGCACTCCACAACCATTCTGCAGCTACTGAGTTTGTAATTGAATTCCCTTTTTCCAGGGTCATTGATGTTGGGGTATGGTTTCCTGGGACAAATTAGAAGCAGGTGCAACCCACATACCTCCTGGGTGTGGTGTTCTGTTCCATCTAGTGGCACTGAGAGATTAGTGAGTCTGCTCTACAGCCTTAGCTAAGGGCCACATGGCTTTTAGCTTATGCAATAGAGGCTCATGCATTTAGCTCCAGAGGTGCCCATTTAGATCCTGCCCGCTGACGATTAGGGTCTGTTGGTGTTACAAGTGCGGGCTCATCTAGGATTTCAGCTGGGAAGTCTCTGAAGATCAGGGCATGCTTCCTCAACTAGGGGAACTATGTAACCCACACACCTTGTGGGCTAAGTTTCCTCTAAGCTGCACGGCCATGCAGCTGCCTATTAAACGCCACACAGGGGCTCAGGGCTGCGGCAGGGAGAGATGCCTCTCCCCCAGCATGGATCTGCTATGGTGAGGAGAGGTGCCTCTCCCCTCTGGCCCCAGCATGGATCTGCCACAACAGGGAGAGGCATCTCTCCCCACCAGCTCCAACACAGACCTGCCCTGGACTTGCCACAGCTGGGAGGGAGGCGCCCCTCCCCCAGCCCCAACCCAGCCCCTGCATGGACTGGCCAGGGGAGAAGAACCTCTTCCCCCTGCACCCCAGCATACGTGCTGCTGCAGGGATAGAGAGCTGGGGGGAGTCCTCTCTCCCCACTGTAACCTCCGGGCAGCCTACACTCCAAATCCCTCATCCCTGCCCCCCCCCAAAGCCCACACCCCCAGCTGGAGCCATCACTCCCCCCCGCACCCCAACCTTCTGGCCCAGCCCTGAGCCCCCACACACACACTCCGAACCCCTTGGTCCCACCCCCATCACATGAATTTTGTTAGGTGCACCAATATGGGGGTGATGTGCACCTAACAAAATTCATTCCACATATTCGTGGGAAAAATTAGAGGGAACACCGGTCCTGGGTGTGGTGTTCTGTCCCATCTAGTGGCACCGAGACCACTTAGAGAGAGATTAATGAGTCTGCTCTACAGCCTTAGCTAAGGGCCATATGGCTTGTAGCTTATGCACTAAGCTCCAGAGGCCCCAGGTTCGAGCCTGCCCACCAACGACCGGAGTCTGTCGATGTTACACAAGTATGCGGGGTTCCCCAAAATAACAGTAGGCACAGGCACACTGTTGAGAACCGCATCATTTCTGGTGAATAAAGTCCCTTCTTACCCCTTCAGGAAAAATCCCAAACTCTTTAGCACGCTGACATCAGTGTTTCCGACATTTGAATTCATGAATCTGCCTCTGCAGTGCACTAAGCCTAACAGAACAAAGCAATAATAGCCTTTTCAATTCACATACTCACTTGTCCCTTTTGGTGCGCAAAGTATTGAGATGGGGTGCTAATGATGGCCCCTGCACAGTTTGAAAATGTCATCCTCTGAAATCCAGGTATTATTTCTGGAACTTTTTTATGGCAACCACTCGAAGTAGATCACAGTGTTAACTGCCTCACAAACCTGCACAGCCATGACCCCAACAGTGGACTTTCCAACCCTGAAGTCGTTTGCAAGAGCTGTCTGGTGTTGCCAGCTTCCACAGGGTAATAGTCACCCGCTTCTGCACCAAGGTTGCTTCCCTGAATCGAGTGATCTGGTGCTGGAGGTTTGGCGCAAGCTTCTCACACTGCTCCATGAAAGTCTGTTTCCTCATTGAGGAGTTCTGAAACCACTGCAGGCCACCCCAGGTTTCCAAAATGATGTGATCCCACCACACCATGCTTTATTGTCTGCACTGGAGGCAACAGTCCACCCACGGACATACTGTGGTTTGGGATTTTCCCAAATCCCAAACTAACTACGTCCCAATACCAGCATTCACCAGCTCTATAACATGGGAACTGAATGACCCTGAAGGTTGGCTACCTTTGACATGTCAGAAAGTTCTCCCCAAATTCCATCCGGCATTTTGCTGATTGCCTACTTTGCTACATAAACATTTATCCTGTGACGGAGCAGGAGCAGAATCACTTCATCATCCCATTGCTCCATCTCTTCCACCCAGCTTGGCAAAGGTTTGAGATGTGATCAGGAACTGCCATCAGCAAATGTGTGAAGGCAGGGGATAATACCATCACCACACAGCAAAGTGTCTCCTGGTGATGCACAGTACCCTGGGATACGAACCCTGAAATGGTATCACTAATATCACGTAACAGCAGCAGCTGTGTGGATGAAGGTATATCATGTGGTGGCTTTGTCAAAGTTTCAGGCAGTGCCAACTGACTTTACAATGTAGGAAGGAGGGGTGCTCTTATATTTATTATTTTGTGCAAGATGGGCAATACATTATGTTAGTTTATAAGAATACTAATACTATCACATTCTATAATAAATGATGGAGATATCATTCTAAGATATAGGTTTCAGAGTAACAGCCGTGTTAGTCTGTATTCGCAAAAAAAAAAAAAGGAGTACTTGTGGCACCTTAGAGACTAACCAATTTATTTGAGCATAAGCTTTCGTGAGCTACAGGGATGAAGTGAGCTGTAGCTCACGAAAGCTTATGCTCAAATAAACTGGTTATTCTCTAAGGTGCCACAAGTCCTCCTTTTATTGTAAGATATAGTATTTTGAACCATTATAGTTGAACTGTTTAGAAGGGTAGAACAATCCAAAGATAAAATGGTTTAACAGCTATATCCGGAAGACAAATCCTCAAAATATGCTATTAACTAGATGGCTCTGCAGTAAGGCCATTCAGTAAACAGATTCTCTATCATAAGCTTATCCTGTATTAAATGACTAATGAGTTGATGCTATGATAAGACAGTCCTCAAAGGCAATAAATTATAGACACACAATTATGGGATAAGAGTAGAACTAGATTTTGTCTTCTCCTGCTGTGCTACTTAGGACCATGCTCTATAACTGTTGATGTGCATGACTCGCTCCACAAGACACTTCAACTGCAGATCTCATAGTGCTTAAAAAGGTAGGGGAACATCATCATTATTCCCAGTTTACAATTCCTCAGCTGCCCCACCTGCAAACTGGGAATTATTATGTTTATCCATCTTTGAAAGCACCATGACACCAACAGAGGAAAAGCGCTATATACAAGCCAATTACTATAATAATTATGGGAAACAGAGTGTGGACTTGCAATGTGAATATAAAGTTAATTAAGAGATACTTAGCAAGCATGGATACATCTTTTTTAACATTTTTAGTTAGGTCACATTTTCAAAATCATACTTGTGCACAATTCAAGGACAAATAATTTTAGGTTATTTTATTTCTGGAAGGGTGAAAAACCCTCATGGGTTTTTTTTTCCATTATCTTCAGTCATTTTGGTAAAAGGGCGATCATATTAATTACTAGGAGAGTTGTGTGAAAATGTTAGATCAGGACTCTAAACTCACCTGAAGTCAGGTTTTGTGCCCACCAACAAAGTTGACTGAGCACTGCATCATCAGCATCTCCAGAGACATTAAAAAGAGCAAAACCAATGAAAAAGCTTGCCTGCCAGCAAATTTTATTCCTTGGGTTTCATTGTGGAATTGACTCTGTCACCAGCCTCACCAGGACACAATCAACACGATGATGGCTCTGGCAAAACTCACCCAGTTTTATCCATGTTTTGCACTGGGCTTTTTAGTTCAGAGAAACCCAAAGACCGGAGGAACTTCAAATGGGGATTAAAAACTATGTGACTTAAACCGGCTCAAAAGACTGGCTGAGACTTGAACCAGCAGGATTTGCAGCCATCTCTTTGAATTAGAGATATTTATAAATATTTGTACAAGTCATAAATCACTGCCTCATTTTCACACATGGGAGCGGGTAGTTAATCTTTGGTGTCACCAAGACTCTCAGTACTATGATTGTCACCAGTTATCCTGTATGTGATTTCTGAATCCAGACTCTTCATTTTGTTAAAAATGTCCCTAATATTGCAGTAACAAACGCGGCACTAATATAACACCAATTTGCTGCAAGTTAAAAGGAAATCATTCCGTCGTATCCAATGTAGGCCAAAGTATTGTTGATTTACGTAAAGGTCAGAGAAAATCCCAAATGATAAAAATGTGAAATAATCCCAGGGAAGTCAAGATAATACAAGATTATAAATGCTAAATGAAAGGCAGGCAGGGACAAGACAAAGGAGAGGTTGGGGAGCAGAAAAAATTAGAAAAGGTGAACTAATTATCCATTAAGAAGTAAATTCTTGAGTCATGTTACAAATTGGCATGCCCTACCAAATTGAAGTAGGAATGTGCCAATTAGTGGTGCAAACATTCCAGTTATGAGAATATCTGGATATAATAACGTATTTGTGAAAGTTAAATAGCAAGATTCCAGCTGTGAGCCCAAATGACAATGGTAGGGCTCCAGTCAATTTTAGGGGTGCATTTTCATAGCCACCCATGCCAGATAAGATGTACAGTTCCCATGATGACTGAAATACCAGTTGTCATGTGCAATGGTAAAGAACAGCATAGTGATAATAGCCTTTCAGTTATTTATTCCCCGCCCCCCCCCCAAATATACACATTCATCAAACACAAACCATGTAACCTTGTTGTCGTGGATAAAGCATTCATTATACATTCCTACAATTAGCAGCTTCAAGTTAAAAATAAAAAAAGAAGTTCACAGGTTTGTGGTCTGTCACAAGAAAAATCCACAAAGTGTTTCTTTATGTTTAAATAATCCACTCGGTGAAGATGCTGTAGAGAGAGAAAAATAACGATGCATTGCAAAAAACCTCCTGAGAATCCAGTCATTGATAAAAAAAAAAATCTAATTAAGAATGCATGCCTTCAGAATGATATCTAATTTGGCATATGGGAAAAAAGGCATCTAAGAGAGAATTAATGGCAAGTCCCATGATATAAATGCTTTGGTTTGAATTAAATTGCTAAAAGTATCAGCTAAAAGCATCTTTAAACACTGTAGAAAAAAATATACCTACATCCAGTGGGAGTATTAGCAGTGTAGTGAAAACCTCTGCATAATGCGATGTGTTATAATTGCACGGGCAGTGAAAATATAAAGTTTAATCAATCATTTTCCTCCTAGGGTTAATGACTGTTTGGTTGGTTGTGGGGGAGATTGTATTATTTTGGGCTACGTGGCTGTGGTTAAACTGATGTATAACTGTCATCTTTATTCTATAAACTTCACAGTTGTAGTATATTGGCATTTCTGTTTTTTTCTATCTAGGTAGACAATGCTCCATAGTGTGTATTAAAGCAGTTCTTAGAAATTAAACAAAACAAGGAATATGCTAAACTCACAGTTGTTTTGCACATAATTGCATGTGTAGAGATAATAAGCAGCAATGGATTCCTCTTCTAAACATTGGTTGTGGCAGCTGTTGTTTTTGAGTGTTATATCTGAATGATCATTAAAGCCAGATCTGTACATGAGCAAACTTCCCAAATTAGACACACACACATAGAAGCAAAATTTGCATCTTTCAATGATGCAACAAATTCTCCAAGGCATTTTAATACCAAGGCAAGTCACTCCGGTCTATTTGGCATTCTTATATGCTGTAATATTCTTCACCTGCAGCTGAGTGTACCCAACAAGATATGAAATCCCTCCCTATCCTTTGAAACATAAAGGAATGATAATAACTATTCTGATCATTACAGCTGACTGCCCCAGTGCACAGTATAAGTAAGGGGCACACATGCCAGCATTAATAGAAAGTGGCTTTTGGAAAGTATTAGATGCACACAGCCAAACAGTTACTACAAGGTACGACTGTTATAAATGAATTCCACCGTACCCCTAAATGTTATATTAACAAAGTGCTGTACAAGAAGATTAATGGCTCTCTGCATGTATTGGTTACCACATACCACACCATGCTAACAATCTATACACATTGCGCAGGCAAAAAAGGGAAATGGCCAAGATAGAGTAAATTCCAAGGGTTCAATTCCTGGACAATTCCTTCACTTTCAATAAGGCACATGTAACCACAAAATGGTAGACTAAGCCAAAGCAAAATGCTCATATGAACATCTTACTCAACCTCACAGATATAGAAACATTTCTAATCAGGCTAGCACATGAAATATACAGGATCTGGCAGTAATCAGCTGCAGGATCCTCTCCTCTGTGGGGCACTATGCTCCCCAAAATGTGGGTGGCATGGTCGTGAAAGGGCCATGGACAGGGTTAAGTGCAGGATGCGCTGATTCAATGCATCCTCTCAGCAATCTCAACCAATGGGGCACCCCTGGGGACCCCAGCAGTAACTCACCTGTTCCCCACACAGGTGAATCCTCTTCCCCCCTGGAAGGGACCAGGAGGCCAGTTGACACAGCACAATGTAAACTAAGGCTGGGATTTTCACAGAAACCACACATAAAACTCCCATTTAATTTCAATGGAAATTCAATTCTCATAGGCTCCTTTGAAACTCTCAGCCTAATTGTCTAAGTGTGGGTGGATCTACCACTCACAACAAACAGTGCTGCCTATATAAATACCCCATATTCAAGATCTCTTGGGAAGAAATCAAAGATTGTAAAATTATTTATAAAACTAGAGATACGCTAGAACAGAACCCCAGATCCAAATGGTTTTGCTCTTTGAGAGCTCAGAAAAATGACTGAGATCTAGATGTAAATTTCACAGCTGGATCCTTCCTATAGTGGCTGAATCAAAACTAGATTCAGTTGCTCCCAGACTGTGATAGAAACAGGGAGCCTGGTTCTATCATTTATCCTGTTCTTACGCTAACATAGCCCTATTGAGTTCAACAGGCTCACTTACAAGTAAGGCCCAATGCTGCACAGGGTTCCAAACTTAGTATCCCTCTACCCACATGGAAACCCACTGAAGTCATTAGGACTCTGTGCAAGTGTAAGGGCCAGTGATAGCAGAACCTTTTGTGGAATCAGGGCCAGCTGCTGGTCTGAGGCAGAGGAGAATCAGATTCCAGGACAAGGTTAATTTCCTGGCTCTTAAGAAGTGATTTCTCTCACTCGAACACTGAATGAATGTTGGGTGTTAGCATTCTATTTCTCTTAATTGTTTGAAAGAAAGCAGGAAAAGAAAAGTGCTACTAACTCATTGCACACCCTAAGCTGAAGCACATTTACTGAGGAGCCTTTAACTCAGGAGGGCATAGCTGAGACGTCCTTAAATTAAACTTGTCACAAGAAAGATTAAGAGAAAACTCTAACATGCATGTGCAAAAATGCGAAATTAAAATCTTCCTGGGCCTTATTCATGGGACTTCACTACAGCACTGTGAACGGGCCCAAGTGTAAACGAGTATCCAATCCTGCATGTTTAAAAATACTGAATCAATTTTCTTTTAGTTACAATTGTTTCTCCTTTCTCAGTGAGGACTATAAAATAAACTGCATCCAAAGAGCCTAGCTCCTGCTACTCATGAGTTATGAGTGCGCAAAAATTTCAGTTGGAATGTACGAGGACAATGGGATTTTTTTTTCACACTCACATAATCCCCAAATTGCTCAAACTAGCCAAAAGAAACAGAGCAAGCATGACAAATTTCAGCACAAAAGAATTTGTTTGAGTGGCAAAGAAAGAAGTTTACAAGATGAAAGTCAGTCCCTTTCACATCCTTCTCGGTTCAAATCCTTACACAATACCCTAAAATGGTATTCCATGTCAAAGGGTGGCCTCCTTTAGGGCATCCCCTTGTGTCTCAGGGTGGCCCTCTTCCCAGCGACCCATTGCGTGCTCACATTCTCCAACACTTGTGAAAAGGTAGCCCCTTCCTGGGACACGATCCAAAGGCAGACCACAGCACAACCAGTGCTCCTGCCTCAGTTTCCCCTATCTTCTGGAGCCTCCAGGAACTCCACATAAGCTTTCCAAATATAAATAGCACTTTCTGGGGTTATTTATTACAAAATTCCCACAGTCATAATCCAGAATCCCCCAGTGCAGTCCAAATAGTACATTCAATTTTTCAAGACCCAACAGTTCATCAACACACCTTGTACAGCTCTGGTGTCTCTCACCATGCTTCAGCTCTCCGGCATGGCTCCAATGTCTCACCATGCTCTGGCTCTCCGGTACAGCTCTTTCACCACATCTCACCTAGCCCCTCTAGCTATTCCACCGTATTTCATTCTCTGCTCTAGTTCTAGCTCTCATCCAGAGACACCAGGGGCTCACACCTCCCTCATTCCCAAGCCCTCTCTGGCCCTCTGGCTTCAGTTCTCTAGCAGTAGGCAACTCTGTCTACAGCTTTCAGACCATTCCATCCATTTCTGGCCATGGCTTTCCAGTGTGGGGAAGTTTGAAAGAGCCTCCCTGGACCACCTTCCACTTTCACAAGTCTCACCTGGCTCCACTGCTCAAGTAGGAAATGCTCACCACTCCCTCCTTCAGCAGCATCCCCTTCCTGCAGCTCTGAGCCCAGCTCTGCTCCTCTTCTGAGCATGTTCTCTCTGTCTCTGGACTCTGGGTTCTGAACTCCCCTTTCCCTTTGGGCTGTCTCTCATTTATAGGTCTCAGAGCCATCCTCCCTACCCTCCCCCCCCATTACACCAAATGAGGGCACACCTGGATTGAAACAGGAGCACTGGGCCCAATTTCATTTAAGGGGGCATTTACCTTGTTATGTTTCCCCAAACAGGTCATGCTATAACCTTCCTTGGCCTATTTCCCTTCTTCCATCTCAGACCCCACTAGGTATTAGGTAGATGTAAATTTGTATGTTGTAAGGTGGCCTGAACACCTTAGTAATTGGCACTTCAGAAATAAAACTATGATTGTCATTTCTTCATGGATTAAGCATTGAAAAATCTAGGAAGAAAATTGTAAAACTCGCAGTTTACATCTGTACAACGTCAGTTCCTCTATTTTTTTAATTCTTTCAGCTATGTAAGAGCAGCATGTGGGTTAAAGAACCATCTGAAATGTTATATGCAGGTACATATACCATATTTACATACATATAGTTAAGATTAAACAGAAATTATACAGAATAATGGAGAAGAAACAAAATAATAATGTAGCGAGAGAAAGGAAAGAAAGGAATGCTTGGATTTAAAAAAAAAGAATACAACCCCTTATTTTTAAATGTTTCATGTGAATAGAACTTCTGGGAAGGTGCTTGGAGAGTGAAGCCCTGTGTGTCTCCTCAGACCAGCAATAAGAGTGGTAATGCAACCTTCCCCACCTTTCCCTACCAGCTTGCCTCCGGACGGAGTTGCACGACCTACCTCCTGGGAAAAGGTAGTTCAGTTCCCATGGCCAACCAGGGCGGTAATTGGTACCAGTTGTGCAGGGGGTTGGGATGTGAGCACATGCTCACTGGGAACTGAAACAAATGTTTAGTCATGCAGATCAAAAATGCAGCCCAGGGGCCAAATTCTTCCCTGGCTTTTGACTTACATCCTGTGCAATGGCATTCACTGCAGCTGGGTGTGGTGGGGTAAATATCAGGGCAGATTTTGGCCCCAGCTGTTTGCAAAAATAAACAAATTTGTTTAACACCCTGAAAATATTCACTGCAGCAACAGTTGATCTCTAAGATCTTTTCTTCATGCCTCTAGAGTCGCAGTGCATAAGGGCCCTCTTTTCATTAGTATTCGGATTTTGGCTACTAGCAGAGAATTTAAGGTAAAATTTTCCAAAGAGCCTAAATTCTATTCTCAGAAGCAACAAGGAATTTAGCAGCTTAAGTCTCATCAAAAAGGGCAGCGTTCCCTCTAATTTTTCCCACGCATGTGCGGAATCAATTTTGTTACATGCACCAATATGGAGGTGGTGTGTGACACAAAACAAAATTCATGTGGTGGGGGTGGGGCTGAGGGGTTCGGAGTGTGGGAGGGGGCTTAAGGCTGGGGCAAAGGGTTGGAGTATGGGGGGGAGGGCTCTGGCTGGGGGTGCGGGCTCTGGGGTGGGGTCAGGGATGAGGGGCTCAGGGCTAGGGCAAAGGGTTGGGGTAGGGGAGGTGAGGGCTCCGGCTGTGGGTGCGGGTTCTGGTGGAGCCTAAGATGAGGGATTTGGGGTGCAGGCTGCCCCGGGGCTATGCCACGGAGAAAGGACTCCGCCCAGCTCTCTCTCCCCGCAGCAGCACCTGGGCTGCAGGGGATAGGCACCTCTCCCCCAGCCACGGCAGTTCTGGGCTGGGGTTGGGGGCAGGGTACCTCTCCCCCGCTGCGGCAGGGCCAGGCTGGGCTGTGTTGGGGTCAGAGAAAGAGCACCCCTCCCCGGCTTGGCAGATCCAGGGCTGGGCTGGGGTTGGCGGGGAGGGGCCACCACCGCAGCCTGAGAGGCGCTTAATAGGCTGCTGCACGGCCACGCAGCTTAGAGAGAACTTAGCTGAAGGGCATGTCTACACTACAAAGTTAAGCTGACTGAATTTAAGTCAATATCCAGCCACTACAGTAATTAAATTGGTTGGGTGTGTCTCCACCAAGCTCATTGTGTTGGTGGAGTGTGCCCTCACTAGCAGCACTTGCATCAATGCAGAGAGCAGTGCACCATGGGTAGCTATCCCACAGTGCAACTAGCTGCAGGAGGTTTGGGGAAGGGCTTGCAGTGCCTCCTGGGACCAAAAGTGTGTTACAAGGAGGAATGGGAACATAGCTTCAACCTCCCATGATGCAGTTTACTCCCTTCATCCTGATATTAGCCACGGGTACACCATAGTCCTAGAAGCATGGACCACACTGAGCTCTGCACCCTTGCTGTGAAAATTACAAACACCTCATGCCTTATCCTGCAGTATTTCCAGAGCTGAGACAGGAGCCGCCGCGTGGAACATTGTGATATCATACAAGCAGCCCTGCTGCAAGCCATAGAACGAAACAATTCCCCATTGCTGCTGGCAGTCATGCAGCAACTGACCATGGTGGAGCATAGTTTCTGGTCCCAGGAAACAAGCACTGACTGGTGGGATCACATCATTCTGCAGTTATAGGATGACAAGCAGTGGCTGCAGAACTTTCGAATGCAGAAGGGCACTTTCCAGGAACTTTGTGCAGAGCTTTCCCCAGCCCTGAAGCACAGCAACACTAAAATGAGACCTGCTCTGACAGTGGAGAAGTGAGTTGAGTGGCAATTGCTGTGTTGAAAAGCTTGCAATGCCAGGCTGCTACTAGTCAGTGGGGAATCAATTTGGAGTTGGTAAGTCCACCGTAGGAGCTGTTGTGATCCAAGCGTGCAGGGCCATGTAGAGCACAAGACAACCATTGCCAGTGCATACCCTGGGTCTAGGATTACTACAAAGTTACTCTTTAAAAATCACTGTCCTTATTCCACTGAATGCAACATAATCAGTATCCCTAGCTATTCAATTAACCATTTTTTGCTATTCCAGTCATGGTGAGTATAGCCTAGGGGCATGGACGACAGGCCTTGTGCTGCAACTTGAGGGCAACCTGTGTCAGGAGCACATGTGGGCAAATGGACAATGCCCCTTCACTTAGCAACATGGATGGTGCATGGAGACCGGGGACCAGCATTAAGCCTCCCCCAAAGTGCGGTCTGTGTCAGAGGCAACTCAAGGGGTGGGGGGAGGTTGCAGCCACGAGAGAACACAGGGAAACTCCCCCGCTCCCTTCCCTTAATGCTGCTGGTAGTAGTCACCCTGGGCTTGCAGATTCTTAGGTCTGTGCCAATCCCTGAAAACACCATGGGTGGGGAATCACATGTACTCTTGTTTCTAGTATGAGCACTTGTAGTGAAAACTTCCACCATCTGCCCTAGGTGATCCTATGCGATATCAATCTCCTGAGGGAAACAGAGGTGGCAAGGGAGCAGACGTTGTAATCGTCTGGTCCTTATGCTGCTATGCTGTGTACCGCAATGATGCTAGCAGAATTAATACTGGAGTGGTGTGGGAAAGTGTCTTATCATGGTGGAAGAAATAAGGCAGCCCTCCCCAGAAACCTTCTGCAAAGGATTGCAGAGTATCTCCATGAAAGTTTCCTGGCGATCTTCATGTAGAATTCCCAGGCCATCCCTGTACACATAAACAATCTTTTCCGGGGGACACTCTCTGCATAGCTGAAGTGGCCACTGGGAATCAGATACCCACTGCACCTCACTTTTTCTTCATACTAAACATAAAATATAAGAGCATGTAACCCCTACAGTTTGATTGGGATTGCATACTCACCAGAGGTGCCTTCTCTGGCATCATGCTCGGCCACGATGCTGTCCTGTAACCAGCTGGACTGTTCTGGAGTTAAAAATAGGTCCTGGTTCTCAGGGAGAATGGATCCCCTGCTCGCCTGTCTCCCGTTCTCCTCTTCTCCAAAATCTCCTCCTCGTTGTTGCCTGAGGTGGCTTGGGATTCAAACTCCTGTGAGGTATCCAGGCTGCATTTGGGGGTAGTGGTGGAGTCGCCACTGAGAATCACATGCAGCTCATTGTAGAAGCGGCATGTTTGCGGTGCAGAACCAGAATGACTGTTCACCTCCCTTGTCTTCTGGTACGCCTGCTGAAGTTCTTTGATTTTCACATGGCACTGCTGCATGTCCTGGGTGTAGCCCTTCTCCTCCATGCCCCATTCGATGTTTTTCTACGGCTGGATCGGAGCTATGCCTGCACAGACTTTTCTCCCCAGAGACCAATAAGATCCACCACCTCTTGTGTACTCTAGGCTGGAGCACGTTTGGGGCATTGAGCCACCATGATAACCTAGGATGATCTCTACACTGATCAAACAAGAAATGGGAATTCAAAAGATCACGTGGCTTTAACATGGGAGGGACTGTTCCCTGTGAACCTGAATGCTATGAAGTGGAGTTGAAAACGATCACTAGAGCAGTCTCAGCGGAGCATTGTGGGACACCTCCTGGAGGCCAATTCAGTTGACTTACATAACGCTGTGTCTACACTGCCTCTCTGTTGACCCATCAACATTGAATTAAGCGCTATGCCTCTCACAGAGGTGGAGTAATTAAGTTGATGTAACAGGCGAGATAGGTCGGTGGAAGGGACCTGGTAGTGTAGATGCATACATTATTCGGTCAATGCTTCCGTCAACCTAAGTTTGTAGTGTAGACCAGGCCTTAGTATCCTAAGACACATAGGGTCTGTCTAAGGTGCAGAAAAAGACCCACAGCAACAAGTCTCAGAGCCTGAGTCACCTGACTCAGGTTCGTGGGGCTCATGTTACAGGGCTAAAAATCACAGTTTAGACATTTGGACTTAGGTGGAGTCAGGTCTCAGAGACCCACTCACCTCTCTGGGGGTCAAATCCCAGGCTCCAACCTGAGCCCAGATGTCTATTTTTAGCCCTGTAGTGCAAGCCCTGTGACACCAAGTCAGTTGACCCAGGCTCTGAGATGCACCATCACAGGTCTTTTTTTGAAGTACAGACATACCCTTAGGCATTTGGAAATTCTACCTTTAATAATTACTTCTTGTTAGCTTCAGAACATTGAAGAGTTGTCATCAAGTTCACACAAAATTAATAGTTTAGGATCCCATGGAAGACTAATATTTAGGGTGAATCCTATTCCAATGATAGTATCTTTCCACTATCCTTTAATTCTTTTTTACAGTCCCATAACACACATACTAAAGATCCTAAGGGCATATTGCAGCACCAGCTCTTAGTGCTGTTAAAATACTCATTCACAGCATTCTCTTTAGAATCCAAATATAATTTTGTTGTTGCTGCATGATCTAGATTTTAAGTCTAAAGATTTTTTGATGTTAACGCATACCTATCACATGGCAAATCAGACAGTTGCATGCTCATATCCAAGCCCCAGTGTCCTTTAATCTTTGTAGGGTAGATAATAGTTTTATCTGATAAATATTTATAGAACTTAGCAAGTGAGTTATGGGTTTATTACCATTTTCTCTAAGAAGAGTATAGGACTTTCTAGAATTCTGTTCCAGTTAAGGTTTCCAAACACCTCCTCTTCGATGGTAAATGGAGCTACAGAAGTCACCTTTCTAAAACAAATTTATCTTGTGTGTTTCCAAATACTTTTTTCATAAAAGAGTCTTATGTTATCTATTAATATGTTTTGACTGCAATGAGGTTATCATATTTCTTTATAAAGCTCTATCAATAACATTGAATTCACAACATCACAAGTATATTCCCATATCTTTCAGACAAGGAGTGCCAAAGTGAGCAAACAGATATTACTCATGATTTTCAGTGAAGAGTACAGTAAACACAGGATTTTGGAGTAACATTGGATTAGGAAATAATAATTCATTGGGCCTGATTTTGCTCTCTTTCCACTGACTTCAATGTTGGAGAAAAAAAATCCAGTGGCTAGGACCTGGGACACAGGAGAATCAGGTTCAATTCCCTGCTCTGCTATAGACGCCCAGTGGGACATTATGCAAGTTACTTAAGGTGAAATTCTGACTCCATTGAAGTCAGTGGCAAAATTTCCATTGACCTCAATGTGGACAAGATTTTGCTCCAAATCTCCCAATACCTCAGTCCTCCTTCTATAAAAGAGTACTTCCCTACCTCACAGGGGTGTTGTGAGGATAATTGGGGGGCGGGGGTACATAGGTACTTATGGGCTTGTCTACATGTTATGAGGACCGAAGGGGCATGATTTCTAAAGTGCACTAATGTGTTGCACATTAATTGATCCGTGTAGACCCTTCTGGTGCACGTTAAGGATTTCCTAGCATACTTTAACAAAGTGCTGTTAGATCCCAGCTCTGATGGACACACCCCGGTGGCCCTGGGAAGTCACTGATCCTTTCTTGCTCAGCTTCATCAGTTGTAAAATTGAGACAGAAAGGACTTAGTCACTTATCAACCTGCCAGGAGCACTGGGAAGATTAACTAGTTAATGTTGATATGCTGTGAAGATTAAAAGTGCTTAAGTATTATTACCGATGGAAAAAGGATCTGATTTATTGCTCCTTCATGAACAATTCAACCTAATTCCCAACTCTGTATTTCTGACCCTCTTCTCATTCCATTGCCCTCTCCAGATTATTTTTATATATATACAGAAGTATTTACAAGAATGGCATCAAACACTTTACTGTGTATTTTTCTGACATCACTTTCTTCTCTTGACATCAACACTTAACAATAAGGAAGTAGCTCACCCATTTTTACAAGACAATTGCAGGATCCTGGGCATTATAAAATGATTACATCTGTTTGTTACCACAGTCCCATGCTTTGAATGTAAATCTCTCAGCCTTGCACTGGGATTTCTGTAGCAGCAGATAACTACTATTCAGGGAATTTCATTGGAATTCAGTCTAGCTAGTTATATGCTGTCCTTCTCCCAAGTATTGATTTGCTGTAATTTATTTCTGTAGTGCAATATATGTATATATATATTAATCTCCTGTTCTTAATGAGTCAAATCCTGCAATCCTTACTCAGGCAGAACTCCCACTGGGAGATCAATTATTCCCTAAGTGGCTCATTGTGGTTACTGTTAGCAATGGACTAACAACAAGGGTCACAGACCTTATCCAAATTAGCTACTCACCTTTACTCAGCAAAGCTAGGCTCTAACTCTTGTAAGAACGGGTTTAGTCCTGTGATTTCCAGAGCTTCCTGCATCCAGCTGAACCAGAAATGCTTTGAGAACAGTCTCTCTTGTGGTATTTTGACATCTCCATTTGTGGCCCTAATGGGAATTAAGAGGTGCAGACAGTGAGGCCAGCGAAAATAGGAAGGGAAAAGTTACAAAAACATTCAAACCTTAAAAAAAAAAAAAAAAAAAAAAAAAAAAATTCAGTTTAAGAGATGGGCAATGCTTTGAATTTGGTTCTTATTTAATATCAACTGCTTGAGCTATTTCTTGTTAATGTAGCATTTGTGCCTCTGAGGTGAGGGACTTTTGTTTTTAAAGGCTTTTAAGTTGTCTGTAAACATTCCCTGCCAGCTAAACCAAGATGGCAGCTTGGGAGTCATTTTTCTTTCCTGTCCAATTTACAAAGCAAAAGAACTGAAACTGACCAGCTGAAGAAGTTTATTCTCCACCAGTGTAATTAAATGGGGCTCGGAGGTGCAGTTAAAAATGGCATCAATGCTGCCTGATGCTCAGCACTTTTGAAATTCCAGCCGCTTAGGATTCCCATTGACTTCCACAGACTTTGGATCAGGCCCTTAATTTAGGAGCATAAATAAGGATTCAGGAAGCTAATTTGAAGCACCCGTAAAAAAAAAAAAATTGGCCTGTGTCCTTAATTTATCCTATTTTGCCTAGATAGCTGATGTCAGAACCATAGACCATTAATCCTTATCTGTTGTATATGTAGCAATCCTTGCCCCTGTGGGTCCCATGTTATTTGAATGTTGTTGATTTGTCTGCATTTTAAACAGCTCAACATCTACAAATGTCTGGTCCTAATTTAGATATTTACTTATCCACACTTCTCACAGACAAGTTAGTATAATATATAGTGTACATCACATACCCCACTATTTCCATTTTATAATACCTCACATTTTTATATTATCACAGTGAAAGACAAACTTGGGAGTTTTGATCTTTTCAATAGCCACTAAGCAGTGTTAAAAGCCCTATAGCGTAGCCTAACACCCTGTAGCAACTGTCTCTTAGCAGCTGTGCTGTTAGTCTTTGTGCTGTGAGGCCAGAATTTTCCAGTCTTAGACCCATCAGCCAGGTCAAAAACTTTTTCTTCAAGAACTAAACTTCTGCAGTTTTGCTGGCGTGGCAGAAACTAGTCCTGCCAATAAGAGGGAATTTGTTTGTCGCCGAAATAGAAAAGAAAAAGTCATTGGCGAGCCACAGTAATTGATGCCCATTGCAATTAAGTTTTCAGCTGTAATGTATTTTACTGTGTTATTGAAAAACATTGATTTTGAGAGCAAATGCACATGTGTATACAATGCTATATTTTACTTAGAAGTTATATTGTATCATCATTTTAAAGATGTTTTTCTCCCTGCTTGCATATTCCAAATTCCTAAACATATGTCTTTGATCTGCCTGAAAACATAAGTATCTTTCCTTGCGTTTGAACACATGAATAGCTAAGCAAACCCCCTAACACAGCAGAAAGAATGTGCACACACCTAAGACAAAGGCTAGACATGGAAACAGAAAAATCAAAATAGAAAACACCGAATGAAGCCTGTTTGTAATTAAAAACAGGAGCAACATCCTTTCCTCATCAATCCTTAGATATGCTGACATACAGCTGTAAGGGGTGGAAGTTATTACTGCTCAGGGAGAAAGGGGGGATAATGTGGGGCGAGGGTTAGTGCTATAGAGCTAAATCATGCCTCCCGCCTCCAATGAATGCACAATATGAGGGAGAGGCCACATGGAGCCCTTCGCCCCTCCTCAACCACACCTGGGCAAGGGTAGGGCCACTTTCTGAGAAGCATCAATAGACTCTCTCAACCTAACAGGGTTTTATCCCTGGCACACAGCTACTCACAAACCTTGACTGATGGCATATAAATGGCATGTCTTGTGCAACTTCAGAGGTGGGAACATCATGCAACATTCTACTTGTGCTTTCTGTTAATAAGATAACAAGACAGAAAATATCATATTGCCTCTATATAAATCCACGATAGTATTCAAGATGTGACCTGTGTGCAGAATATGGTCACCTGATCTAAAAAAAAGATATACTGGAATTGGAAAAGGTACAGAAAAGGACAATTAAAATGATTAGGGGCCTGGAACAGCTTCCATATGAGGAGAGATTAAAAAGACTGGGACTTTTCAGTTTGGAAAAGAGACAAGTAAGTGGGGATATGATAGAGATCTATAAAATGATGACTGGTGAGGAGAAAGTAAATAAGGAAGTGTTATTTACTCCTTCTCAGAACACAAGAACTAGGGGTCACCAAATGAAATTAATAGGGAGGAGGTTTAAAACAAACAAAAGGAAGTATGTTGTCACACAATGCAGAGTCAACCTATGGAACTCCTTGCCAGAGGATGTTGTGAAGGCCAAGACTATAACAGAGTTCAAAAAGAAACTAGATAAGTCATGGAGGATTAGTATACTAGGAGGACTAGATTAGTCAAGATAGACAGGGATGGTGTCCCTAGCCTCTGTTTGCCAGAAGCTGGGAATGGGCAACAGGGGATGGAAGGATTACCTGATGATTACCTGTTCTGTTCATTCCCTCTGAAGCATCTGATATTGGCCACTTTGGTCTGACTGAGAATGGCTGTTCTTAAGTTTTTTGATGCAAACACATGTAAAGTTTACTGATATTATCAGACACAAATCGGATATCAGAAATGGTAACATACAAAAGCCAGTAGGAGAACACTTCAATCTTCCTGGACATTCTATAACAGATTTAAAAGTAGCCATACTTGAACAGAAAAACTTCAGAAACAGACTTCAAAGAGAAACTGCAGAACTAAAATTCATTTGCAAATTTAACACCATTAATTTGGGCTTGAATAGGGACTGGGAGTGGCTGGCTCACTTGTGAAGTAACTCCCTTATCGTCATGTGTCAGTATAATAATGCCTGCATCTGTAATTTTCACTCCATTCATCTGAAGTGGGTTTTTTATCCATGAAAGCTTATGCCCAAATAAATCTGTTAGTCTTTAAGGTGCCACTGGACTCCTTGTTGTTTTTGATATTATCTGTACATTTGTAATCATGATGGAGTAAAACACTATGAGGGTATAAATGGAGATGAGAGAAGTGCCAGCTAGGAACATACAGGAAGATGAAGCAATTTAGGCTTAGTTTGTTCACTATTTGTTATTTGACTAGTCCAACCTGGAGCTGCGTGAAACCTCGTTCACAGGAGTTTGTGTAGACTTTTGCCCCAGTTGTGGCTTTCATGGTTTAGCCCCTTTCTCATGAATTTCACTCTGAGATGGCCAGACAACCATGCTAGTGTAGTGGGCCGTCCTGATATGAAAACCAAACCCTGCTGCAGGAAAGTGTGGAAAATAGTCTTTCGAAAGGCCAGGAACCTGGAGACCAAGCCAGCCAACCTTGCAGTAGGTAGGGCATGGAAGGGGATGGAGATAATGGGTCAGATTATGCCATCAAAGGAACAGTCCTGTGTAGACAGTAGTGTGGAGCCACACCACCCTATTGGCAGCTCCAGGCAGCATTGTGCTCATCATAGGGACAGCAAATGGCCCACACATCAGCTTAGGAAGGTGCAACATGCTCTCCCCACGCATGGCCAGCTAGCTTCACTGACTAGCGTAGAAGGTGGTGGGATCATGGTGCCACCTGCATCCATTGGAGAAGCTATCACAAGCTATCCATTGGAGAAGTAGAGGTGCAGGGAAATAAAAGGAATGCAAATGTGGCTGGGCCTTGTACAATGAGAAAGGTTTCTTGCTCCGGCCACAATCTCACCCTATGGTGAGAAGGAATAAAGAAATAATGAAAGAAGGGAAAGAAAAAACAGGAAACTGCAAACACAAGATTAGAACAATTTGTATTCACACATTTCATTGTTTTTCTTTTGATACACGAGTGTGTTGTTTTATATTCAAGTAATCCACTAGTTTTAGTAATAGTAATCTGTTTCTAACCTTCCTGTTAAACAACTGTGGAAGTGATAAACCATGTTTTAATGGCAATGTTCTATCATTTGATAATGCAAAATATAAATCATTATTAATTTCTTCAACTTTTATTAGTAATCTTTATACTATTTTAACATCATTTTCAACTAGCCCATTAGATTGTGGGTAACCAGGATTTGATGTAATATGTTTGAAATTATATGCTGTGGCAAATCTTTTAAACTCTTGACTGTGGAACTGAGGTCCAATATCAGTCATTACCATGTTGGGAATGCCATTCCTTGCAAAAATTGATTTAATTTTATTAATTACTTGTTTGGCAGATGCTTTTGCTACTATAGATATTTCAGAAAAATGTAAAAAATAATCAAGAACTACAACATATCAATGTCCTTTATACTCAAATAGATCTAAACCTACTTTAGATTAAGGCCTTAGTTTTCTTGAATAATCATAGGTTGTTTAGACCAAGCATTTCT
This sequence comes from Eretmochelys imbricata, assembly GCF_965152235.1. Taxonomy (NCBI): domain Eukaryota; kingdom Metazoa; phylum Chordata; order Testudines; family Cheloniidae; genus Eretmochelys; species Eretmochelys imbricata. The sequence goes on along the minus strand of NC_135580.1, from coordinate 35,260,493 downwards.
ATATTTTTGACATATGTCACTTTCTTTTATATAATCCTCTGTTTTGGTTCATTTGTGGCCAATAATGTGTTTTGCTCTATGTTTAAATTTGTCTATGCCTAAATGTCCCTCGTGTATGCATATCAACATCTCTGCTGTTAGCCCTAAAGGAATTACTACTCTGTTACCTTTAAACAGAATTCCTTCAATTATTGATAAATCTTGAATAAATTAATTAAATTGATTGTATGGCTTTGGTATCATTATTATATCCTTTTTCAATAGGTGTAATAACCCTTTGTAAGTTCTTATCCTGTCTAGTTGTTTGTACAATTTCTTCCAGTACTCTTTCTGATATAGAAAACTATTGTTAAGTGCATCTATATATACCACATCATCATCATTTTCAATTATATTGGTTACATCAAACTCTAGAAACAGTATCAGCACCAATTAATGATTTGCCAGGCTGATATTCTAATTTTAAATCATATGAGTACAATTGAAAAAATAATCTTTGTAACCCAAAGGTCTATCATGTTCCTTTTTGAAATATTAACTAGTGGTTTATGATCTGTTTCTGCCAGTACAGATCTACCATATATAAATATGTGGAATTTTTTTAATGCAAAAACCAAGGCTAAAGCTTCTTTTTCTATTTGAGCATAATGACACTTTGGTTTTGACATAGCTCTAGATGCATAAGGACAGGTTTCCAAAGATCACCATACTTTTGTAATAGAACTGCTCCTCGGCCTTGTTTGGATACATCTGAAGACAATTTTGTCAGTCTTTAACTATCAAATATTTTTAATATTGGAGCTGTTTTTATTTGTTGCTTAAGCTGCTTAAATTCTTGTTGATGGTGAGAGTCCCATTTCCACTGATTATTTTTTACAAAGTAAATCCTTTAAATGTGTTGGTTTTTTCTGCTAATTTGGGTATGTATCTCCCTACAAAATTAACCATACCCAAAAAATTCTGTAATGACTCCTTATCTTTTGGGTTAGCAATATTATCAATGGTTTGTATTCATTGTGGCTCATCCCCGATTGGTCAGTTTTCCTACTAGAAATGTTAATTCTTGCACTCTAAATTTGCGTTTATTTTTGTTATGTTTTAATCCTGCTTCTTTGGCTCTAGATGATGTTTGTTAATCTTCTATCATGTTCTTCTAAAGTTTTTCCTCGCATTATTATATCATCTATGTACATTTGTATACCATCTCTATTTTCAAAAATCTTTTGCATTGCTCTATGAAATACTTTGGGAGCTTAACATAATCCAAAAGGTAATCCTTTAAAACAGTAACATCTACAAGATGTGTTAAATGTACATAGCAATTGATTTTCTTCCAATGGTATTTGTCAAAATCCATTTGAAGCACCTAAAGAACAATAATTTGCTACTGATATTTGTTCAAATATTTTAAAGTGTTCCCTTTTAACATACTTACTTAAGTCTTTTGGATCTAAACATAAACACAAGTCTCCATCTTTCTTTTCTACTATTACTAATGAATTCACCCACTCAGGCAGCTCTTCCACTCTTTTAATTATATTTAAATGAACTAACCTTTCCAGTTCCTTTTGTATCCTATTTCTTAAAGCTAAGGGCATTTTTCTAGCTGTGTGTATAACTGGTTTCTTTGTTTCATTTAATTCTATTGTATACAACGCCGGTGTATAATTTGTAAATTGAGGTTCTATTTCGAGTGTTTCAGAATCCTGGATAGTTTGAGGTCTATCAGGTTTAGCGATACACATGTTTCTAAACCTAAAATAGAAATACCTTGTCCCTTAACTACTACAAATCTTATGTTTTCTAAATTATCTTTAACTATGACATGTAATTCACAAATACCCATAACAGGAATTTTTTTCACCACTATAAGTTTGTAAATTAACATATATTTGTTCTCTTATTACAGGTTTTACTTTTAGACATTTTACAAGTTCTTCTGAAATTACATTAGCTTGTTCCTCTGTATCTAGTACATACGAAATAAATGTTCCATTAATAGATAGTGTAACTGTCCAATCATCATTGTAGTTCACAGGGTGACGCTGTTTCAAAATAACTAGAAACAAATTTTCTTCATCCGTAATGTCAGCTCTGTATTCCTTATTTGGTGTCTTGTCTGCGGCTTTTGAATTTTGAAATAAATGTATATTTCTAAGTTTTTCCAGACTTCTCTGTTCACAGACTTTCCTGGAATGATTCTGTTTCTTGCAGGGATGACACGTTTGACCATATTCTGGGACACTGTCTAGGTTGGTTCCTCCGTCCACATCTAGACCATTCTTTCATCTGCTCATACGTTTTAACTTTAATACTTTCACTCTGTATTCCTCCATAGACTTATTTTTTATTTTTTTTTGTTAAGTCTATATTCACATCAGTTTCTTTTCTTTCTAAAATGTGCAGTCATTGTTGATTAAGTTCAGCAGTTTGGCAAATTCTCACTGCTTTTTCTAGATTTAGATCTGGCTCTTCTAACAGTCTATTTTTTATATCCATCACAATTTGGACTCTTTTCACTGACTCAGATTCTGGAAATTCCATGTCTTACTTCTTATCCTTAGATCAGTTAAAAATTATTCAGAAGTCTTTTTCTCAATTTGATTTTCTGAGTGAAACTGAAATCATTCAAATATTTCATTTCTTTTTGGTAACAGTATTCCTCAATTTTTTTTAAGACAAACTCATAGTCAGCTCATTCTTGAACAGTAAGCTCAAATGAATTATATAATGAAATTGCTTCAGTACCTGCAATATCCAAAAAGATGACAATCTTTTGTTCATCTTCCTTCTGCATAGATCCTGATGCCCTCAGAAATAAATCAAATTCTTGTTTAAAACCTTTCCAGTTTTCTGCAGGATTTCTCAACATTTTTAGAAATTGATCCAATCAATTGATCTTAATTGATCTTAATTGATCCATCTTATTTTATTCAAAACTTATTTTTCACTTCTGAGTAACTTTTACCCTTTTTTTCCAACTTCTTCCAGTTCTTTTTGTCTCTTCCTTTACTCCTGTTATCATGGGGCGTTTTATATTCAAGTAACCTACTAGTCTTATGACAGGTTTCAGAGTAACAGCCGTGTTAGTCTGTATTCGCAAAAAGAAAAGGAGTACTTGTGGCACCTTAGAGACTAACCAATTTATTTGAGCATGAGCTTTCGAATAAATTGGTTAGTCTCTAAGGTGCCACAAGTACTCCTTTTCTTTCTACTAGTCTTAATAATAAGTCATTGCTAGTAACCTAACAGGCTTTATTAGATACAGAGTAATCATATAGAGAGAGCATCTTAACTCAGGTCAATCTATCAGTTTAACCTAAACCAACTGCCTCCTCCCACTGTCAGCTCCTGAAGAATCTATTTATTTTCTTAAAGCCACAGTAACACCACAGTGGGGGGAGCTCTCTTGAAGCTCTCTTGAAGCCTCTCTTGGAGTCAGATTTGGCCTTAGTGAATGGTGATGCCACACCAGCCCTTCCCCTCCTCCTTCACTTCACCACTGAGTTCATTAAATAAAATATTCTGAAAGTGCTGATCTTCTGTTAGGAACAGGAAAGGATGTTAGCTAAGTCTTATTCTTCCATTAGGGATCTTCTTCAGGGTAAACCCAGATCTGAAAGATGAAGTACTTCTCCAGCCCCTCCTGTTGTACAGTAGGTTGAAACTACTTTTTAAAGAGGAATGCCTCAAAGAGAGAGGATTTATACCTTACATGTAAACAGAACAGGCCTGATTCTGATCTTACTGCAGTGTAACTGCATTAGCTGCATTGTACTTGCTACACCCAGATGGCAGAAGCAGCTCCACTAATGTTTGTAAAAGCCTACCTCTCGAGTTGCACTGCTGACTGATTGCTGGAGAAGCACCTAAGTAGCTGAACAAAGTTCCTGCTAAATTTCTTCTGACTCATTGCTCTGGAGAGCATGGGGAAGTGTTCAGACTCCTTCAAGAGCAGTTACACCATGATGGTCAGAACGCAGCAGAGAATAAGAGAACTGGGAGGGAGCCATATGCCCTCTGTGACACAGTCTGGTTGGAAAGACAGCACAGGTTTGCTTGCAATGACTGCTTATCTTTCAGGGAACCTGGTTTGAATTTTGAATTTGTCTTTGCATTTACATAAGCAACCTGTGGCCTGATTTTCAGAGGTGCTGAACACCCACAAATCCCACTGAAGTCAACAGGAGCTGCAGGTGCTCAGCTCATTTGAAAATCAGATCCTTGTATATGTAAAGAGCTCTGCATGACACAATTGCCCAGCAGTAATTTCCAGAGCCAGCACTGGCTGACAGTTAACTTTGCTCCAGCACAAGGCTGCTTAGAACTTCTGATACGTAGTCAGTGGATCCAACTCCAATCTCAGATGTATGGCGCAAATCTGCTGCCACATATACACATGAAAACCCAAGAGCGAGTTTGGCTGGATATAGGCGGCAGGGAAAGATATTAGAACAGCATGTGTGGGAATAAAATCTCATCCACTCAGCATTCACTGAGAAAAATTTCTTGCACAGTTCTGTGAATATTTATTGACATTAAAAAGTGAATTTGGTTTGCTATTGCAGGTACTGTCACCTTCACAAACCCTCAACAGCAAAAGTATTTCATAGGCAAACATTTATTTTAAAAGATAGAGTTCATCTTATTTTAGAACTCAGGGTCTATGTCAAGATTTCACACTATGCTAAATGCATTACATCATCTACCAAAAGTGCAAAGTGTATTTTTAAAATGGTCAAGCATTACACAGATTAGTTGTGGGTTTTTGCATGCTCACCAATTTCAGTTAGAGAGCATCTTCACCCCTCAGCCCCCCCGCATATAACTAAAGCACAAACTGAATGAGATATGTGTAAAGTATCCTGCAATCTACTGTATCAAAGCAAGCAGATTTATCCAATTGCTTTTATTCTCTGAAGCACACTACATTCAGAATACACCATTATGTTTCACTTACTATTACCATGACATTATTCTATTTCAGTATGAAATACCATACACAGTGGTTATCTTTTGACAGTTCAAAAACCCCGGTCAAAGTCCAGCATTCAGGAATCTGTTTACATTTGGTAATGATGCCATAAAAAGAGAAACTATTCTGATTTTTAGTAACTTGAAAAGCAGCAGGATTTAGCTAGTAAAATGAACAAAAGATGCAGAAAAACAGAAAAGGCCAAATACGGTCTTGATGTAAGTGGGCATAGCTCCACTGACTTTGATGGTGGTATACCTGCTAATGCCCATTTGCATTTGGTTCTGCAATTACATATTAGAGGAAAGGCTAAGTAAATATACCTGGATATAATGAGAAATGACAATCTGAACTCCACTAAAACTCAACCCAAATCTGATTTTTGTTTGAAAATAGGTTTGAATGATTTTTCTCCCATTAGTTTTTAATTATGGGAACTTCTGGTGAAAAGAACAGATACTCAGGACAAGTCTAAACTAAAAATTAAGTTGATATACAGCCAACTACAGTAATTAAATCACTTTGGCATGTCCACACTGCGCTCTTTGTGTCAGGGGTGCAGGTCCTCATCAGGAGTACTTGCACCGATTTAACTGAAAGTGTGCAGCATTGTGGGAAGGCTTCTAAAAGGCAGCAGGAGTCGATGTAAACAATGCAGTGTCTACATTGACACTGCATAGACCTAACTACATCAACCTAAATGCTACCCTACACCTCTCATGACAGTGGAGTTATTAAGTCGGTGTAGTGGGTGAGTTACATCGGTGGGAGCTACATTTTAGTGTAAGCGTTTACAGAGTTAGGTCAATGTGGGCTGCCTTACATCAGCCCAACTCTGCAGGGTAGACCAGGCCCAAGTGAAGCCAGCACAGCAGCAGGCAACCTTTGCAAGAGAGAGACTGAAACAGGATTGGTGTTCTTCCTAAGGAGAGAAAAATAGATGCAGACAAGGAGAGTCAGAGAGGAATCTAGAAAAAAGCATGAGGGAGCTTAAAAACATTAAAAAGGACAGTAGTGAGTGCTCTCAGAACATTAACTAGATCAAAGATGACAGACTACAGGGTGTGAAACCCTGCCCTTACCTCCATACACACACTTGTCTTGCAGAAAGATTAGATCCAGAAAAGAAAGCCCTTAAAGTTGTATGGTCACAGCATACACAAGGAGAACAAATACTCTTGCTGAAAGGTTGAAGTGTAACACTGCTTTATTTCTTAGAATTCATAACACACAAGAACCTAGAAACAGAGAGAGAGAAAACAGACTACTCCCCAAGGCAGTGAGGCATAACTCGCCTACATTGTTTTAAGCTGGTCCTTTCCAGACTTACTCTGATCACAGGCTTTGCTACAGAAAGAGACCTGTAGCCTGCAAGCAGGACCAGAAACTCCCCGCCACACAAAAACAAACTTAAAATGATAGCTAGCAATTCCAACACAGTCCTCAATACATCATAAAAGCATGTTTTGTACAAGCGTGTTAGTGTGATGATGGGCCAGATTCCATGTGCTAGAGCTGATAATAGAAGTCAGAGTAAGCCTAGAATTGCTGTCTGTCATCACAACCATGTACTGTAAGCAGGAACATCTTGGTCCAATAAGGGGATAGTAACAATCTTTTTTGGCCTGTTTTCTGGTAACTCTACTTTTAAATGGAGAAAAGCCCCCCTTCCTGCCAAAGAAGCAGCTGTCGTTTTGTGTTCAGATGCTGCCTGCTACCAAGGTTTTAGAGTAGCGGCCGAGTTAGTCTGTATTCGCAAAAAGAAAAGGAGGACTTGTGGCACCTTAGAGACTAACCAATTTATTTGAACATAAACTTTTGTGAGCTACAGATCACTTCATCGGATGCATTTAGTGGATCCACTGAATGCATCCGATGAAGTGAGCTGTAGCTCACAAAAGCTTATGCTCAAATAAATTGGTTAGTCTCTAAGGTGCCACAAGTCCTCCTTTTCTTCCTGCTACCAAGGAGTCACACACAGAGTGCTCACTTAATATAATCCAAGCTCCTTCCCACTGACACTGTACAGCTGTTCTTTGTACGTGGAAGAACCTAACATTAATAATCATGGAGGTTGAGTTCAAAGAGATCATCTCTTGGAAACTGCTGAGGAAACCTGTCTGCAAGAGTTATACAGAAGAGAATGTTCTGTGAGGAAAGCTGGAATCAACTGCAACGGACAACAGGGAGTTAAGCTCTCCCAATGAGAGACACTGGAGAGCCAGGAGTACATGTATCAGACAGAGAAAAGAGCTGATCTGTGCCATTTTCCTCCTATAACTTGAGTTTGTTAAGCCAGTTATGAGGGCAGGACTTGCTCGGGGGATCAGTAATGGGAACAGAGCTGTTCTTATTCACTGAGCTGAATGTGAAAGGGAATCATGGAAGTCAACGAATGGCTACCCAGGTGGCGTTGGAGAGAAGGCTTTGGATTCTTTGACCGTGGGATGGTGTTCCAAGAAGGAGGAGTGCTAGGCGGAGACAGGCTCCACCTAACGAAGAGAGGGAAGAGCATCTTCGCAAGCAGGCTGGCTAACCTAGTGAGGAGGGCTTTAAACTAGGTTCACAGGGGGAAGGAGACCAAAGCCCTGAGGTAAGTGGGGAAGTGGGATACCGGGAGGAAGTACGAGCAGAAGCGCGTGAGAGGGGAGGGCTCCTGCCTCATACTGAGAAAGAGGGGCGATCACCGGGTTATCTCAAGTGCCTATACACAAATGCATGAAGCCTGGGAAACAAGCAGGGAGAACTGGAAGTCCTGGCAAAGTCAAGGAATTATGATGTGATTAGAATAACAGAGACTTGGTGGGATAACTCACATGACTGGAGTACTGTCATGGATGGATATAAGTTGTTCAGGAAGGACAGGAAGGGCAGAAAAGGTGGGGGAGTTGCACTGTATGTAAGAGAGCAGTATGACTGCTCAGAGCTCAAGTATGAAACTGCAGAAAAACCTGAGAGTCTCTGGATTAAGTTTAGAAGTGTGAGCAACAAGAGTGATGTCATGGTGGGAGTCTACTATAGACCACCGGACCAGGGGGATGAGGTAGACGAGACTTTCTTCCAACAATTCACAGAAGTTACTAGATCGCACACCCTGGTTCTCATGGGAGACTTCAATCACCCTGATATCTGCTGGGAGAGCAATACAGCGGTGCACAGAAAATCCAGGAAGTTTTTGGAAAATGTAGGGGACAATTTCCTGGTGCAAGTGCTGGAGGAACCAAGTAGGGGCGGAGCTCTTCTTGATCTACTGCTCACAAACCGGGAAGAATTAATAGGGGAAGCAAAAGTGGATGGGAACCTCGGAGGCAGTGACCATGAGCTGGTCGAGTTCAGGATCCTGACACAAGAAAGAAAGGAAAGCAGCAGAATACAGACCCTGGATTTCAGAAAAGCAGACTTTGACTCCCTCAGGGAACTGATGGGCAAGATCCCCTGGGAGAATAACATGAGGGGGAAAGGAGTCCAGGAGAGCTGGCTGTATTTTAAAGAATCCTTACTGAGGTTACAGGGGCAAACCATCCCGATGTGTAGAAAGAATAGTAAATATGGCAGGCAACCAGCTTGGCTTAACAGTGAAATCCTTGCTGATCTTCAATACAAAAAAGAAGCTTACAAGAAGTGGAAGATTGGACAAATGACCAGGGATGAGTATAAAAATATTGCTTGGGCATGCAGGAGTGAAATCAGGAAGGCCAAATCACACCTGGAGTTGCAGCTAGCAAGAGATGTTAAGAGTAACAAGAAGGGTTTCTTCAGGTGTGTTAGCAACAAGAAGAAAGTCAAGGAAAGTGTGGGCCCCTTACTGAATGAGAGAAGCAACCTAGTGACAGAGGATGTGGAAAAAGCTAATGTACTCAGTGCTTTTTTTGCCTCTGTCTTCACGAACAAGGTCAGCTCCCAGAGTACTGCACTGGGCAGCACAGCATGGGGAGGAGGTGACCAGCCCTCTGTGGAGAAAGAAGCGGTTCGGGACTATTTAGAAAAGCTGGACGTGCACAAGACCCTGGGGCCGGATGCGTTGCATCCGAGAGTGCTAAAGGAGTTGGCGGATCTGATTGCAGAGCCATTTGCCATTATCTTTGAAAACTCATGGCGATCGGGGGAAGTCCTGGACGACTGGAAAAAGGCTAATGTAGTGCCCATCTTTAAAAAAGGAAGGAGGAGGATCCTGGGAACTACAGGCCAGTCAGCCTCACCTCAGTCCCTGGAAAAATCATGGAGCAGGTCCTCAAGGAATCAATTCTGAAGCACTTAGAGGAGAGGAAAGTGATCAGGAACAGTCGGCATGGATTCACCAAGGGCAAGTCATGCCTGACTAATCTAATTGTCTTCTATGACGAGATAACTGGTTCTGTGGATGAAGGAAAAGTGGTGGATGTGTTGTTCCTTGACTTTAGCAAAGCTTTTGACACTGTCTCCCAGAGTATTCTTGCCAGCAAGTTAAAGAAGTATGGGCGGGATGAATGGACTATAAGGTGGATAGAAAGCTGGCTAGATTGTCGGGCTCAACGGGTAGTGATCAATGGCTCCATGTCTAGTTGGCAGCTGGTATCAAGTGGAGCGCCCCAAGGGTCGGTCCTGGGGCCAGTTTAGTTCAATATCTTCATAAATGATCTGGAGGATGGTGTGGATTGCACCCTCAGCAAGTTTGCGGATGACACTAAACTGAGAGGAGCGGTAGATACGCTGGAGGGTAGGGATAGGATACAGAGGGACCTAGACAAATTGGAGGATTGGGCCAAAAGAAATCTGATGAGGTTCAACAAGGACAAGTGCAGAGTCCTGCACTTAGGATGGAAGAATCCCATGCACCGCTACAGACGAGGGACCGAATGGCTCGGCAGCAGTTCTGCAGAAAAGGACCTAGGGGTTACAGTGGACGAGAAGCTGGATACGAGTCAACAGTGTGCCCTTGTTGCCAAGAAGGCCAATGGCATTTTGGGATGTATAAGTAGGGGCATTGCCAGCAGATCGAGGGACATGTTCGTTCCCCTCTATTCGACACTGATGAGGCCTCATCCGGAGTACTGTGTCCAGTTTTGGGCCCTACACTACAAGAAGGATGTGGAAAAATTGGAAAGAGACCAGCGGAGGGCAACAAAAATGATTAGGGGACTGGAACACATGACTTATGAGGAGAGGCTGAGGGAACTGGGGATGTTTAGTCTACGGAAGAGAAGAATGAGGGGGGATTTGATAGCTGCTTTCAACTACCTGAAAGGGGGTTCCAAAGAGGATGGCTCTAGACTGTTCTCAGTGGTAGCAGATGACAGAACAAGGAGTAATGGTCTCAAGTTGCAGTGGGGGAGGTTTAGGTTGGATATTAGGAAAAACTTTTTCACTAGGAGGGTGGTGAAACACTGGAATGTGTTACCTATGGAGGTGGTGGAATCTCCTTCCTTAGAAGTTTTTAAGGTCAGGCTTGACAAAGCCCTGGCTGGGATGATTTAATTGGGGATCGGTCCTGCTTTGAGCAGGGGTTGGACTAGATGACCTCCTGAGGTCCCTTCCAACCCTGATATTCTATGATTCTATGAATTTGCCCCAGCTTGGCAGTAAAGGCCTATTCAACATCCCCAAATCGGAGTTGGATGGTATAAATCTAATTTTTTTTTTAGAGGAAACACTGCTGTCTTGGTTTCAACCTGGGAAAATAACATCTTATTTCTCTTCAAAACATTTGGGCTACATACTTGACTGGTAAGCAACTCCTGAGTTGTTGACCATGCGCATAAAACAATCCTCACAACAAAGGGTGAATCTAAGCTAACCCAGTGGCCTACTGGAAGTGCTCTGAACTACTGAATAAGAACACAGGTGGACCCTATGGTCAGCACTGGTGGATTCAGAAAGAAGCCCCATTCAGCTCATTTAAATAGGAATATATTGGCTACAATGAGTAGTTTCAAGGATTTGTGGGCGGAATAGGAATTATCCTCAGTGTTCTGGCAGGGAGGCAGATAATCTCTCATCATCAGGGAAAAGTTCCTCTGAATAAGGAAATTGACTGTTAAGAAAATTGACTTGCAGACTAAATTCTACTCTCATTGCCATTTGTAGATCTCATTGTAATCTAAATTAACAACATCAGCAGTTACTCCAGATTTACACCAGCGTACCCAAGAGCAGAACTGGGCCCACTGTCATCCTGATCTAATTCTAATTCCAGAATTAACTGCCCATTTTATACATGCAGCCATAAAAGTATGAAGTGAAATGAAAGAAATATTTAAATAGAAAGTAGCACGATCAGCCACATCCTGCACTCCTTCCTCGGTCCTTACTTAAGCAAGCTTCCCATTGAGATCTGGGGTGTTTTGCCTGAATAAGGAAAGAATCAAGATTTTACTCACAGTGATGAAATACCACTGGATTAAACCGATACCTCATTATTAGGAGTATGCCGGAGATCATTTATAGTTGGGGGAAAACGTTTCAAATGATGTAAATTAGCACAAAGAAAAGGAGTACTAGTGGCAACTTTGAGACTAACCAATTTATTTGAGCATAAGCTTTCATGAGCTACAGCTCACCTCACGATGAAGTGAGCTGTAGCTCATGAAAGCTTATGCTCAGATAAACTGGTTAGTCTCTAAGGTGCCACTAGTGCTCCTTTTCTATTTGCGAATGCAGACTAACACGGCTGCTACTCTGAAACCTGTAAATTAGCACAGTTACATTGACACCAGTGCAAGCTACCCCAGTTTACACCAAGTAAGCAGAGCTGGTCAGAAGATGGAATTTCTGTCCAGTGGGAAATGCTGTCATTTCAAAATTTGTTTTCATTCTGAATTGGAACAAAAAGTTGAAATTTTGAAATTTCTCCTGGAATGGAAATTCATTAAAAAGTTCATTCAGAAACAGCAAAATACTTTGTGTCAATCATGTTGAATTGTTCCATTTTCATGTCAAATTATTTTGTTTCAATAATGTCAAAACACTATAAAATATAATATATATTATGTAATGTCATGTAACATAATTATTGTATGATATTAACATAATATAAAATAAAATTAATGTATTGTAATATAAAGTCTAAACAAAATGAAATGATAACATTGGAAAAAAAACATTTCAACATTAATCAAAAAGAGGAAGAGAATTGTATTAACCTCTCTCATTTACTGACTCCAGTTTAGCTACTGACTTTGATAGCATTGTTACCCTTTATGGGCATTTAGCCTGCTAGTTATTTACAGCATAATTTACAGTGTCACCATTAGTCAGCTGCTGAATTATGACCCTCAATGGAAAAGTTTTAGATCTGATCTTGAGCAAATTATGATCAAGTCTAGAAAAACTGAAGACAGATGGGAAAGTCTATTGCAAAATTGTTGCAGGAGCAAAAAACGGGGGGGGGGGGGAGAACATCAATGGTGCAATTTTAATAAAATTCAAATTCAAATGAAGTGAGATAATGTACAAATTACTTGGTAAAAATACATCTTTTAAATCATGTTTGGAGACACTTCAATGACATGCTTACACATTTAATTTCCAAAATGGTTAAATGCTCCATTATTGTAATAGCTTTGATTGGCTGTAATTTGGCCACCAAAGCTACTGAGATATTGCTATAATGATAAAAATTCACTGCAAGAAAAGGGTTATTATACAAGAATGTCTCTTCCAGATATTTATGGAAGGGTCATTTTTTCTAGGTGTGGTTTTTTGTTTTGTCATGCAAAACTTTATAATGAGAAAGCGTTTATTGAAAAGAGGAGAAGAGAAAAGACAAAAAAGAAAAAAAAACTGGGGCCAATTCAATAATCAATTCTCAATTAACTCATACTTTTAACTTTTTAAATTGTTTTGGGGATTGGAATGAACACATGGCAGAAACCAGAGGCTTTTTTTATTTTTGAGTCATGGTGCACTTCACCTCTGTTATTGCCATTCACTGATCCCTTGTTTCTTATTTTTTTTCCTGTCTTTCTTACCCCCTCTCCCCCAGCTATTTTAGAAATGGGAAAAAATGGTTACTAAGCTTTCCATAACTGTTGTTCTTCAAAATGTATTGCTCATGTTCATTCCACGTTAGGTGTGTGCACGCTGCATGCACTGTGTCCACAGATTTTTCCCTAAGTGGTATCCTTTGGGCTGGCTCTAGCGCCCTCTGGTGCCATATGCTTATGCATCAGCATACGGGTCACTTCCGGCCCCACACTCTCTCAGTTCCATCTTGCTGGCTAACTCCAACAGAGGGGTACGAGTGTAGGTCATGGAATGGACATGAGCAACACGTCTCGAAGAACAGATATGGAAAGGTAACTGTTTTTTTTCTTCGAGTGATTGCTCATATCCATTCCATGTTAGGTGACTCACAAGCAGTATCCAAGGAGTTGGGCTCAGAACTCATGGACATGCGGATTGGAACACTGCTCTCCCAAACCTTGCATCATCTCAAGTCTGTTGGGTGATGGCACAGTCGGAGGAGAAGGTATGCACTGACAACTAGGTTGCGACAGATGTCTTGGATTGGGACCTCCACCAGAAATACTGCTCAATAGGCCTGACCTTTCATGGAATGAGTGGTCAAGATGGCAAGAGGTACAACATGCTCAAATAAAGGAGGTTACCCAGGATTAGATTTTATGGGCTGAAACCAGCAGGCCTCTCATCCTCTCTGCTGTTGACACGAGAATTGTGTGGATCTGCGGCATGGGTTAGTCATCTCAATGTAGAAGGCAGAGGCAAGAAACATCCCAGCCACCGCTCTTCTGAATTCTTGTGTGGCTTCGGGAAGAAAACAGGCAGGAAAATGACTTGGTTACTATAGAACTGTGAGACTACCTTTGGAAGGAAGTCTGGATGAAGCCGCAGTTGAACCTTGTCCTTGAAAAATACTGTGTATGGTGGTTCTGACATAAGGGCCCTTATTTCAGAGACCCTTCTGGCTGAGGTAATTGCTGTTGAAAGGCAACCTTCTCTGAGCGAAACAGCAGAGAGCATGACACTACTGGCTCAAACGGAGGGCCAATGAGTTTTGCTAGGACCAGGTTTAAATCCCATGGGGGAATCAGTTCGCAAACCTGAGGGTAAAGCCTCTCTAACTTTTAAGAAAGTGGATTGTTATCTCGTGAGAAAACACTGGCCTACCGCCCACTGGTGGATAAAAGGCAGAAATTGCTGCTAGGTGTACTTTGATAGAGGCAAGGGCCAGACCTTGCTGGTTTCGGTAGAGCAGGTAATCCAGTACAGATTGAAGGGAAGACTGAATCAGAGAGAGACCTTGTTGGGAAGATCGTATCAAGAAATTCTTCCGCTTAGCAAGGTAGGTACCGCTAGTAGATGGCTTCCTATTACCTAGCAAGACCCGGAAAACTTGTTCTGAACAGGCTTGCTCCTCTGGGTTCAGTCATGGAGCTTCCACACAGTCAGGTGAAGGGCCTTGAGGTTTGGGTGGAGTAAACAGCTGTGGTCTTGTGACACCAGGTCTGGGCAGAGGGGGAACAGCAGCGGGGGTGCTACTGATAAATCTAGCAGTGTGCTGAACCAGTGCTGGCATGGCCACTCCAGAGCTATAAGAATAACTCTCACCTTGACATGCTTGATTTTCAGTAGGACCTTGTGTACCAGAGGAACTGGAGGAAATGTATAGAATAGGAGCTCTGTCCATAGAAGCAGGAAGGTATCTGAAAGGGAGTCTGGGTGTACCCGTCCCCTGGATCCTGGGAGGGGATGACGGAGGGCAGGGAGACGATGCAGAACCTCAGTTTCTTGAGATGTCTGTTGAGATGACGCAGGTCCAGGATGGGACAAAGACCCCCCCTTGGCCTTTGGGATTAGGAAATATCAGGAGTAAAACACCTTCCCTCTCAAGTTTTGAGGCACCACTTCCATAGCCCCCACCCATAGAAGGGTTTGCACCTCCTGAGCTAGGAGTTGCTCATGAGAAGAGTCGCTGAAAAGGGAAATGGATGGGGGGGTGGGAGGAAGGGGTGAAGGAAAACTGAAGGGTATAACCATCCACCACTGTATTTAGCACCTAGCGGTCCGATGTGATGAGGAATCACGCTGGGCTGAAGTGGGAAAGTCAGTTCAAAAACAAAGGTGGGGCAGGATCTGATGCAGGTGGATGGAAGCGGTTGACAGGGCTTGTAATCCCTGCCCCTGCTCTGAAACAGGTGCTGTCTTGGCAGCAGAGCTGCGAAGTGGGACGGTTGTTGAGGCCTGAAGCGCTTCCTGTAAGTAGCCAAGCCACAGAGGCTCAGGGACCTCAGGGTAGCCCTTGAGTCCTTCAGGCCACAGAGCTTTGTGTCTGTTTGCTCTGAAAACAAGGTGCCCTGGAACACAGGCGCAAACTTTTTTCTGCGCCGGTGGGTGCTCACGCCCCCCCTCCCCTGCCCCTACCCCACCCCTACCCCAAAGTCCTCGCCCTAACTCTGCCCCTCCCTGCCCCTATTGTACCCCTCTCCAAATCCCATCCCGGTCCCGCCTCCTCCACCAAGCACGCTGCATTCCCCCTTCTCCCCCCTCCCTCCCAGGCTTGCCACGCAAAACAGCTGTTTTGCGGTGCAAGCGTTGGGAGTGGGGGGGAGAAGCAGGATGCGGTGGTGCACTCAGGGGCGGAGGGGAAGTGGAGGTGAGCTGGGGCGTGGAGCTGCCGGTGGGTGTAGAGCACCCACCAATTTTTCCCCGTGGGTGCTCCAGCCCCGGAGCACCCACGGAGTCGGCCCCTATGCCCTGGAAAGAGAAGCCCTGAATCAACTGCTGGACCTCCTGAGGTAGCCCCAAGGACTGTAACCAAGAGCATCACCTCATGGCCACTGCAGAGGCCATTGTTTTGGCAGCTGCATCAGCTCTGTCCAGTGCTGCCTGGAGTGAGGGCCTCACAATGTTCTTTCCCTCCTCAAAGATGACAGAGAATTCTTGCCTGGAGTCCTGAAGCAGCAAGTCTTTAAATTTTGATAAGGAGTCCCACAAGTTATAATCATATCACCCCAGCAGGGCTTGCTAGTTGAAGATAAACAGCTGTAGTCCACCCATCCAATACATTTTTCTGCCAAGCATATCCAGTTTCTTTGAGTCCTTCTGTTTGGGGGTATCATTTGCTTGGCCCTGTCTATCCCTCTCACTGACCACCAAAAGAACAAGGGACCCAGGAGGCCGGTGACAGTACAGGTGCTCATAACCTTTGGCTGTAGTATTTCTTCTCTGCCCTTTTTGAACTGGGAGCAAAAGAAGTCAGAGTCTGCCACAGGGCTCTGACCAGACCCATTACAGCCTCGTTACTGGGTAGGACCACCTTAGATGGTGCTGCTGCAGCCAGAATGTCAATGAGGCTGTGAGATGATTCCTTGAGCTCCTCAGCCTCTAGTCCCAGGTTTGCCACTATCCTCTTTAGAAGCTCCTGGTGGAACTGCTGGGTCCCAAGACAGCCTCGTCTGGGGAGGAGGAGGAGGAGGAAGAGGCCTGTACCAGGGAAGAAGCTTCCTCCTCTTCCTGTGCATCAATTACTTCCATGGAGCCCACATCCTGTGTATTGGTGCCAGGTTCAGTACCGAGTCAGGGTCCAGTGCAGAGCACAGCAGCGAAGCAACTGAATATGATCAGTGGGACGATGGACCTGGTATCTGGGAAAAACTCCATGAGTTCCAGAACGACCATTGCATAGGCCACCATCCACCTGACCAGATACTGGTGTGGGAACCCTCACCAGGATGCGGCGGTACATAAAATGGGTACCGGTGGCATCTCTTGGGATAGGCGTAGGGCTCCAACTCAGACTCCAACAAAGAGTCCACCTGAGGTGATCAGTACCCTTCACTTCCGCCATTCAGTGGTGAGGGTCTGGGGACCGATGAAAGACCAGGGCTAACCTCGTAGAAGAAAGCAGGGTTGGTTTGTTCCTGGAAAGTACCGAAGGTCCCAGTGCCAGCAAGGAGCTCAGAGCACTATGCTGTCTCCTTCTCATGTTCATCAGAGCCGGCGGTTGTCCCATCAAGGTAAGCAGTACTGGGAGCAATAATAAATCCCTGGCTACTGCAAAGACTTCCGGGGTGGAAGGTACCATGATCCCACTGGCGCCACAATGATTTCTTGGCATGGGTGGGGGGTTCCGCACTGGACTCAACGTCCATCTGGGCAGAGTTGATGGTGCCACTATAGGTTCTTGGGTGGAGGAGTGGCCCAATGTGTGTCACACTCCATTGCCTTCCCCTTGTTTGCCTTTCTTCAGCACAGGAGAGTGCCCTCTCTCGGAGGGCTGCTTTTTATCTTTCTTCCTCAGCACCGGAGATGAAGAACAGTATCGGGAAATGCATGGTGTGGAAGGGGCGCTTTGAACCAAGGCCAAACTGCTCAGTGCTGAATCTGAGCAACTTAGCTTCAACGCCAGTCTAACAGTGGCTTTCATTAGGATAGCCCTCAGTCTAGCCACTCTGTCGTTCTTCATATGAGGCTTAACGTCCCAACAAATCTGACTGTGCTGTCTTACGTGAGCCTCTCCCAGACACTTCAGAGAACTGGAGCGTGGGTCGATCACCAACATGGGCTTGCCACCGGAGGCACAAGGTTTGAATCCCACAGACTGGGGCATGCCCAGCCTCAGGGGTAAAGGGAGCCCCTCTACAATAAAGGAGAGGGACTAACTATCTACACTAGTGTATTTACACTACAACTATACTGAGGGTATGTCTACACTACAAAATTAGGTTGATTTTATAGAAGTCGATTTTTAGAAATTGATTTTATACAGTCGATTGTGTATGTCTCCACTAAGTGCACTAAGTCGGTGGAGTGTATCCTCAATACCGTGGCTAGCATTGACTTACGAAGCAGTGCACTGTGGGTAGCTATCCCACAGTTCCCACAGTCTCCACAGTCCATTGGAATTCTGGGTTAAGCTCCCAATGTCTGATGGGGCAAAAACATTGTCGAGGGTGGGTTTTGGGTATATGTCAACAGTCACCCTTCCCTCCCTCTGTGAAAGCAATGGCAGACAATCGTTTCATGCCTTTTTTCCTGGGTTACCCATGCAGAGGCCATACCATGGCAAGTATGGAGCCCGCTCAGCTCACCGCTGCTGTTGCAAGCATAGTAAACACCTCGCGCATTATCCTGGAGTATGTGCGGAACCGGGCTAAGAGACGCCAGCACGAGGACGATTGTGATGAGGACATGGACACAGGCATTCCTGAAAGCACGGGCTGTGGCAATTGGGACATCATGGTGGCAGTGGGGCTGGTTGATACAGTGGAACGCCGATTCTGGGCCCGGCAAACAAGCACAGACTGGTGGGACTGCATAGTGTTGCAGGTATGGGATGATTCAAAGTGGCTGCGAAACTTTCGCATGTGTAAGGCCACTTTTGTTGAACTTTGTGAATTGCTTTCCCCTGCCCTGAAGCACCAGAATACCAAGATGAGAGCTGCCCTGACAGTTGAGAAGCGAGTGGTGATAGCACTGTGGAAGTTTGCAATGCCTGACTGCTACCGGTCAGTCGGGAATCGATTTGGAGTGGGCAAGTCTACTGTGGGAACTGCTGTGATCCAAGTAGCCAATGCAATCACTGACGTTCTGCTATCAAGAGTAGTGACTCTGGGAAACGTGCAGGTCATACTGGATGGCTTTGCTGCAATGGGCTTCCACATTGTGGTGGGGCAATAGACGGAACACATATCCCTACCTTGGCACCGGACCACCTTACCAACCAGTATATAAACCGCAAGGGGTACTTCTCAATGGTGCTGCAAGCACTGGTGGATCACAAGGGACGTTTCACTGATATCAACGTGGGATGGCCGGGAAAGGGGCATGACGCTCGCATCTTTAGGAACTCAAGGCCGTTTGAGAAGTTGCAAGAAGGAACTTACTTCCCAGACCAGAAAATTACCATTGGGGACGTTGAAATGCCAATAGTTATCCTTGGGGACCCAACCTACCCCTTGCTCCCATGGCTCATGAAGCCGTACGCAGGCAGCCTGGACAGTAGTAAGGAGTAGTTCAACTACAGGCTTAGCAAGTGCTGAATGGTGGTAGAATGTGTCTTTGGACATTTAAAAGCTTGCTGGTGCTGTTTGCTGACTAGGTCAGACCTCAGCGCAACCAACATGCCCATTGTTATTGCTGTTTGCTGTGTGCTCCATAATATCTGTCAGAGTAAAGGGTGGGAGGTTATGGCAGGATGGGAGGTTGAGGCAAATCGTCTGGTGTCTGATTTTGAGCAGCCAGACACCAGGGCGATTAGAAGAGCACAGCAAGGCACGCTGCGCATCAGAGAGGCTTTGAAAACCAGTTTCATGACTGGCCAGGCTTCGGTGTGACAGTTGTGTGTACTTCTTGTTGATGCAAACCCACCCCCTTTGTTGATTTTAATTCCCTGTAAGCCAACCACCATCCCCGCTTCAAAATAAAGTAACTCTTGTTTTTAAACGATGCATTCTTTCTTTATTAATTAAAAAAAAAGTGAGATAACTGACGAGGTAGCCCGGGTGGGGTGAGGTGTGAGAGGAGGGAAGGACAAGGCCACATTGCTTATTGTAGCCACACTACAAATCAAAAGTGTTTGAATGACAGCCTTCTGTTGCTTGGGCCATCCTCTGGAGTGGAGTGGCTGGGGGCCCGGAACCTCCCCACCCCGCATTCTTGGGCGTCTGGGTGAGGAGGATGGAACTTGGGGAGGAGGGCAGGCGGTGATACAATAGATGCAGCGGGGGGTCTGTGCTCTTGTTGGCTTTCCTGCAGCTCCAACAGATGCTTCATCATGTCCATTTGCTCCCCCATTAGCCTCAGCATCGCCTCCTGCCTCTGCTCTTCACGCTCACTTAATGCTTTCCAGGCCTCCGCCACTGAATGCCTCCATGCATTCAGCTGTGCCCTATCAGTGCGGGAGGACTGCATGAGCTTGGAAAACATGTCATCGCAAGTGCATTTTTTTCACCTTCTAATCTGCAATAACCTCAGGGACGGAGATGATAGAGGGAGCATAGAAACATTTGCACCTTAGGGGAGATAAAAAGGGAGAGTAAAATTTAACATGATACATTTCTGAGAACAAAAGGGAGACTCCTTCACAGTGAATCAAGCAATTCACAGCAGACAGCACATGTGCTTTAGCTACAAGGTTGCATTTTGCCTTTTATATTGAGTGCCTGCCGGTCTGGTGACATCACACACGGCTGGGCAACAGAATTCGGTTTCCAGGCAGCCATGGTAAGCCATGGTAAGCGGGGTTGGCTTCTTCCGCCTTCATAACATGTGGGAATGGTTTCAAACTGCAGCACCATCCTTTCCCATAGCAAGCAATGCTGCTTGGGTTTCACATTTAAAAGGAAGGGCTGTGGTTTTTGGGTGGATGTGCAGCACACACCTCCCCCGACCCCACCACGTGGCTATTCTCTGGAATGATCCCTTCACCCCTCCCCCTGCTGCGTGGCTATTCTCCAGGATGATCCCTTTTAGCCAAGCACAAACAACCCAGCACAAATGGGGTCCTTTTACTGTTTCCTTACAAAAATTCCCCTATATCAACCAGGTGACCATGAATGATATCACTCTCCTGAGGCTAACAGAAAGATAAAGACTGAATGTTGCTTGAATACGACCAAAACCTAGGACCATTCGCAGCCACGCTTTGTGCTGCAATGATTCCAGACTACTTGCTACTGGCTTGGCATAGTAAAGTGTCCTACCGTGGAGGACAAAATAAGGCAGCCCTCCTCAGAAACTTTCTGCAAAGGCTTTCAGAGTACCTCCAGGACAGCTTCATGGAGATGTTCCTGGAGGATTCCCAGACACGTTAACAGGCTTTTCCAGTAGCTGTACTGGCCACAAATGCATCCCAGTTCTTCAGGGCAAATCAAACATTAAACACTATTGCTTTTAAACCCTGTACTGTAGTTACAAATGTGCACTCACCAATACTGCCTTCTCCGGCTTCAGGGTTGGAGATCCCACCTTGGGAGGGTATTGGCTCCAGGGTGATGAAAAGGTCCTGGCTGCCAGGGAGAATGGAGTCACCGCTTACCTGCTGCGCATTCTTCTCATCCTCATCCTCCTCTTCCTCATCCACAAAATCCTCCTCCCTGTTGCGTGAGACTCCCCCCTTGCAGGTGTCCATGGACAGTGGTGGGGTAGTGGTAGGATCCCCCTCTAGAATGCCATGCAGCTGATCACAGAAGCAGCATGTATGGGGATCTGACCCAGAGTGACCATTTGCCTCTTTCATCTTTCGGTAGGCTTGCCTGAGCTCCTTAACTTTCAAACGGCACTGCTGTGTGCCCCTGTTGTAGCCTCTCTCCATCATGCCCTGTGCGATTTTGGCATATATATTAGCATTTCTTCTTTTTGATCGGAGTTCGCCCTGCACAGATTCTTCTCCCCATACAGAAATCAGATCCAGTGACTCCCATTCGCTCCATGCTGGAGCTCGTTTGCAATTCTGGGGGGACTGCTTGGTCACCTGCGCTGACCAAACAGGAAATGAAATTCAAAAGTTCCCGGGGCTTTTACTGTGTACCTGGCTAGTGCATTGGAGTTCAAAGTGCTGTTCAGAGCGCTCACATTGGAGCACTCTGGGATAGCCCCCGGAGGCCAATACCGTCGAATTGCGTCTGCACTACCCCAAATTCGACCAAGCAAGGTCAATTTTAGTGCTACTCCCCTCGTGAGAGAGGGGTACAGAAGTAGATTTTAAGAGCCCTTTAGGTTGATGGAACGGGGTTGGTTGTGTAGACGCAGTCATTTTAAAATCGACTTTATGCAGCTAAATTCGACCTAACCCCATAGTGGAGACCAGGGCTAAGAATAATAACTAAGATAGAGAGAAGAAAACCATGGAAAAATGCCTTGCCGAAGCAAGAGAAGCTGTTCCAGTGACTGTCATGGGCAGTAAGAAGAAACTGGGGGCAGTTTCAGGGCTGACAGTGCCCCTTAATTCAGCATATAAGCACATGCCACCAGAGGGTGATAGAGCCGGCCTGACAGATACCACTGGGGGAAAAATCTCCAACAATGTGCACATGGCAAGCACGCACCTAACGTTGAATAGACGTGAGCAATCACTCGAAGAACATCATATTTTCCAACTAGAATTTTTTCCTTTTCTTTTTATCCATTGCTATGCAGGCAGGATAAGACTTTTCCAGAAGCAAACTACCTATTTATCTGTATCTGTCCACACCCACACACACACCCTTATATGTTGTTTGAGTCACAATTAATGACAAAGGCCCTGAAAATTGAAACACTTCTACTGTATAAAACTTCAGAAAGAATATCCACTAAATGTAATAGTACATACATAGAGCCACAAAAGTGGAGTGCACAGGCTTGTTTTCCTCTGTTTCACAAGTGTCGCAGGAAATACCTTTCAGCGCTGACCCTGAGAGTGAAACCACTGCTTTTGCACTGGGAAGCTCAGGCATAAACTTGTCAAATCAACCTCCTTTGGCCCTTTGGGGGGAAAATTATTTTAGAAGACCAAAAACTGGAAAAAAAATATTTGCAACAGGTACATTCTGTTCAGAACTAGAGCATATGAGAAAAGAGAGTGTTAATGGATTTGTGAGAGGCCCAGAAAATATGCTTCATTAAGTTAAGCTTCACACAGAGTTGTTTACATCTATGCTTTTTATTAACTAAAAAGGTGCCTATTTCTTACTAATATATCAGAGGTTTATTGTGGCTGGCCCTCGCAGGTACAAGGGAAGACAGAAGGAATGAGAAGTTTTTCCCCTTTCTTGCTCCACTGTAGAGGGTCCAGCCATAACTTTGCTGAGGATGGGAGGCACAGCTCCATGCTCGTGCTGTCAGCAGTCTTCCATAAGAGGGTGAGGAGGGGCAGAGTGAGGGCATGATCTTGACTCCCCCACGTTCCAAGCTAGCAGAGCCAGCTGGGCATAGAGCAGAGTGCTGCTGCACTGCCTTGTCTACACAAGCTTTTTCTAAAGATCTCCCAGCACTAGGTGAACCAGTGGTAAAAAGATGCTGGCAAGCAGTTTGCACCCAGGCTCCGCACCACCAGTGAACATTGGTGCTACAGCAGTGGTGAAAGAATTGCACAAAAACTTCAGTGCAGATGCAGCCCTCGGAGTCTCAGGAGGAACTCTGACTTCCTGGGCAACATTAATGCTGACATTTCTAAACTCCTGAGCACTTGACCTCGAACATTGTCTAGTAAAAGGGGGGGAGAAGGGGGTTTGCATGGATTTTTTTTTAAAGCGGGAAAAAAAAAAAGAAACTCTATCATATGCAACCAGAAAAACTTGCCCCCATACAATATCAGCAGGGTCTGAACCCAGGACCAGCACAGCCATAGCACCAACCTCTAACACTTCAGCTGCCGAAACTGGTAGCTATAGTAAGCTGTTGGAACAGCCACAAGGGTAGGCTATGGCATGCACTTGCCAATGAGTTACACAGCTATTTGGTAGACAGTAATGGAGTGCTAAGAATCAAGGTTCCTGGTTCTATTCCTGGCTCTAGACGGAGAATGTGTGCAAGTGTTTAGAACAGAGGACTGAGTCTTGGGTGCTGTTTGTTGTTGCTTTGCAATCACATAGTGCTCATTCAGCTGAGAGCATAGAAGTGTTTTGCAAAGGTATCGGAGTCACCTTATTTTACAGCATTGCCAAGTACCTATAATTGGCACATTTTTCTGAAAGGCTGCATGGCTAAATGGACCAGGCCTGAGGCTGCCATATAACAGAGACCGTGAGACAATAGACTTTAAAGCATGACATTTTTATGTACAGAAAAAGGTTTTACTGCCCAGGAATTAAATTCGCATGTTGTGGGGGTTGGGTAGTGTCATTTTAAGAAGGGGTTTTGGGGCCCAACAAAGTGTTTATTAACATCTTTTCCCTTGTTGGATTTGAGGCACTCCTTTATCTGGAGATCATTGCTCATTGCTCACTGGTGTGTTGAGTTCTGGATGTTCCTTAGGAGAAAAGTCTGTATTCAAATTCCTGAACCACATTCAACTGCTTAATAATGTACAGCAACACAATCAGGTTAAACCTTTGACTCTCTGGGCCTTTGACTCTCTGGGAAATATATGTATTTCAACACATATACACATTAGCAGGGGTAACTGATGAGGGGAAATTCCACATTTGTGGGCAGGGAAGAGGAGACATTTCTCTGTTTAACCTGGCACTTATTTGAAGATGCTGAGGAAAGGGTTGGAATGTTCAAATAAGTCCCGAGGGGATGGATAGGTGAGCAGGGCAGGCTCCAGTGAGGTGGTCAAAGGTGCAGAATAACTTGTCACATGGCTTTGCAATGTTTCACATGGATTTCACGTGTGTGCATGTGTGTATATGTGCATGTGTGTAAATGTATAAAAGTCATTTGTCTCATGGCCTTCCAAGGGTAGAAATGGGAGCTTTGTAATTTCATTGGGAAAGGGAGCTGCTGAATTTTTCCAATTGGGATACGCAGCACTTGCCCCAAGCCCAAGGCAATGGTGGTAACGTTTTTCAGTATAGGAAAGCCAGGATAGGTCAGCAGTAGAGGTTCTTATGGTTCCCACTGAGCCTTATATACCTGAACTCATGGCAACAAGGCAGTTGGCTTTATAAGTGGGTGGATATGGAAAATAGCCCCCAAAACAGAGATTCACAAACACTTCTTCTAACTACCTTAACAACAACCTCTTACTACTTCTCCATCCCACAGAGCACTTGAATGAATGGCTTTGCTTCCCACCAGTATACTATAGTCACAGTCTATTTGGTTGAAACAGTGATAAAAGCACTAGCTGGACACCATGAATTACTATTATGCAGAGAGCTGACTCAACACCTCTCTGAATGCCATACTCATCCGGGCAATGTTGTCAGACCATGGAGGAAGAGGCTACTCTGTCCTGCAGGCTCTGAAAGTAGGTTTGTATGAAGATGATTCAGAAGCTGAATAATTTTGATAAGAGCCTGTCTATTCACTCCCATCTGCCCTACTCCCATACCACACTCAGTGTTTCTTCCCACTGATGAATAACCGCTCTTTCCTCCTACATGCTATCAACACCTGACTGTCGAGTCTCACTCCA
The DNA here is from genome assembly GCF_965152235.1 of Eretmochelys imbricata. NCBI lineage: Eukaryota > Metazoa > Chordata > Testudines > Cheloniidae > Eretmochelys > Eretmochelys imbricata. The sequence goes on along the minus strand of NC_135580.1, from coordinate 35,235,516 downwards.
CAACAGTCAGTTCCTACGACGCTTTCACGGCACAATTTCGTCTGACACTTCTTTGAAGTGAATTTTGTTAAAGCACATTTTTTCTCTCAGAGACCGCTGGGTTCACAGGTGGGAACAAATAAGCTTTAATGTCTTTTACCACAACTGCTCTCAGATACTCTGTGTCCTCTATTAAATATCTTGGGCCACGTCTTGCAAAAGATTATGCTGCACTTAACAGGGAGTGCAGTGAAATGGCATTTTGGATATGAAGTGGAACCAGAGCCCTGGGAGTAAACCTGTTCAGTGTGGCCCCACCCCAACTCATTCCCTATACACCCCTTGCTGTGGCATGAAAATGATGTGGGATTATCTGGGAGCAGATTACGCTATAGGCAGCTCTCCCTATTCCCTATCCTAGCAACAAAAATTCAGTGCTCACCAGACTTTTTACCGAACAATATGTTTCTCTCTCATTTGCAAATTTCTGTTCTTTTCCCCCTTTTTGGCCTCTACAGGTTCTGGTCTATACCATATGCTGTCCACATACTGCATAACAAGTTTAAAATGGCAGCGGGGGGGAAAAGAGTACAATAGAAAAATAGTACTTAATATTCGTGCAGTGAGCCCCCATCTAACCACCTATACACAAGCTTTGAAGGTTGTCTCCCTCATTTGAAGACATTATTGTAGAGATCAGGATTCCTTGCATGGCAAAAAGGCACTCCATCAAACTGTAATTGTTTACTGTTGCTCTTGGATCCCATTGGGTCTCAGAGGAGTTCTTCTGCTATGAAATTTTAAATGCAAAAATAAAAATCTAACTGGCAATGCATCCAACCCAGGTTACTCTGATTTGAAAGCTTTGAAATATCAAACACAGCAACTGCAGAGAAATGATTAGAGACAGAAAATGGTAGGGGTTGAAAAAGTTCCACATAGGCCACAGGACTGTCTAAAAGCCAAGAAACCCAAGACTGACCTACATTGTCATGCTAAAACAATTAACACACCTGAGTCCAGGTTAGTGTAAACCCTAACCTCAATATGACTGCAACTTCATACAAATGTTATTTTCTTTTTATCTGATCTTTTACTCCTGCTAATAATTGATGCACATGCATCATGGAAACGATTCTGAGGAATAGAAATCTAGGAGCAGTTTTCCCTTTATTCCATTGTGATACAGGAGGACCAGGGAGCAGTGGTAGAGTGGTCCTTTGGAGCTCCAGGATGTTGGTTAAGGGAGGGAGAGGCAATGGAGCAGTCCCGTCCAGCCCTGCAACTGCCCAGTCACCCTGCCCTCTAAAGCATGCCAGTTCTCTGGCGGAGATGGATGTGTGGCAGAAAGGTAAATGCCAAGATAGAGCAGCAGACCCGCGCTCCACCGGATGGTCTGAAGCACGGGTGGGAGGGAGCTTGCCCACCACCCAGCCCCAGCCACCAGGCTAGAGCTCTTGACCCAGTTGATCCGGGCAGAGGAGGCCGCTGAATAAACAGCCTGGCTAGCCTCCACCCGGTCCCGGACCACGAGGAGTATGTCGGCAGCATAAGCTGCCAGGACCAGCCACACCTCCGGCTCATGCAGCACCAACCCCGTCAATCTCTTGCAAAGGAGACGAAGGAAGGGCTCAATGGCCAGAGTGTACAGCTGACCCAACAGCTGGCAGCCTTGATGCACCCCTCGCCCGAAGCTGACAGGTGCGGTCAGGATCCAGTTGAGCCTGACCAAACACTCCGCGGAGACATACAGCACCTGGAGAAATCCCACAAACTGGGGCCCAAAGCTGAATGCCCACAGAATGCCCAGGAGATACTTGTGGTCCATCTGGTCGAACGCCTTCCCCTTATCCAAGGACAGGAGGGTGAATGATAGACCATCCCTACGCTCAAGCTCCAAGAGATCTGAGACCAGATAGAGATTATTGAAGATGGTACGGCCTGGGACAGTGTCGGTCTGGTCAGGATGGACCATGTCCACCAGCATGGACCGCAGCCGCAGCAAGATGGCCTTCACCACGACCTTATAGTCCATGCTGAGGAGCGAGACGGGACGCCAATTCCGGAGATCGCGGAGGTCCCCCTTCTTCAGCAGCAAGGCGAGCACTGCTCACCTGCACAACAGAGGGAGGACCCCGCTCTCCAAATACTCAGCCCAGAACGGGGCAAGGTCCACGCCAAGGATGTCCCAGAACACACGGTAGAACTCCACAGTCAGCCCATCCATTCCCGGAGATTTATTGGTGGGCATGAGACTCAGGGCTTACAAGAACTCAGCCAGAGTGAGAGGCAGCTCCAGCCGGTCCCAGTCACCCATGCTGACCGTCGGGAGTCCGTCCCAAAGCACTCCGCAGGCATCAGCGTCGGTTGGATCTGGGGAGAAAAGGCCAGCATAGAAGGCCCTGGCACTCTTGCACATCACTACCAGATACGTGGGGGGGGGGGCGCCATCCTCTGTCAAGAGGCAGAGGTCGTGCTTTTTTGCCCCCCTCTTCTTCTCCAGGGTGTAGAAGAAGTGGGAGCCACAATCCATGTCCCGCAGGAAATGGATGCAGGATCGAACAAAGGCACCCCGGGCCCAAAGATCGTCGAGGGCCCGGAGCTCCTCCCGCTTCTCCCAGGATGCTCCACAGAGGGGTGGATTCCCGGGGCTGGTGGCCAGATGCCTCTCCAGTTCCAAAACCTCCCGCTCCAACTGCTCTATCACCACAACCCTCTGCCGGCTGGTGCCCCGGGTGTGGCTACAGCAGAAGAGGCGCACCTTCCCCACATCCCACCACCACCGCACTGAGGGAAAGGTACGCCTCTGTTCTTGCCAGACCAGCTAGAACTCCCAGAAGGACGCCACAAAGCCCACATCCTCCAGCAGGCTGTTATTGAAATGCCAATAGGCCGGCCACGGCCTCTCTGAAGAAACAGAGGCCGTCACGGCCACCAAATGGTGCTCCAAGAATGGGGCCGGCCAAACGCTGGAGGAGTGGGCCTGCAAAAGATGATATCGAGAAAAGTAAACACAATCCAACCAGGAGCGGCTCAACTGTTGTTCCTCTACCCAGACAAAAGTGAACGTAGAATCATCATCCGGGTGGTGGTCGTGCCAGATGTACACCAGGGAGTGATGGGCTACGATCTCCCTGAGGATGTCTGCGACGGCAGAGCTCGGCTCGATCCCCATGCTGTCCTGAGGTCAGTTGAAGTCTCCAACCAGGACCAGGCACTTGCGAGGATCCAAAGAACCGAGGAAGGTGGCTAAGCGGTGGGAGGCAATCATCCAGCACTGCTGGGACAACAACTCTGCAGTGTGATACAGGAGGGCCAGGGAGCAGTGGTAGAGGGGAAATATATAAGCCCTAGGCTAATTAAGGCGTGGTTCCCTGTAGACTAGGGAGGGTTGCTACAGGTTAATTGGAGCACCCGTAGTCAATTAAGCCCTGACAGGAATATAATAAAAACCCCTGCTTCAGGCAGTCAGGGGAGGAGGAGGAAGGGGAGAGGACTGGTGCTTGGAGGTATGTTGTAAGATTTGAAAGACCAGAGAACCAAAGTAAGGGAGACCCTGCCCCAGCAGGAGAGGGAGACTCCCTCCCCCAGCGTCTAAGGACCAAAGGTTCCCCACCCAAGGGGGAAGAGGGTAAGAACCTGCAGGGGCTGAGAGGGGCTGGGGCTCAGAGTGAGGAGCAAACCCAGACCCCTCCCCTGCTTTCTTCCTCTACCACCTTCCCGGGCCACTAATGAGGACCTCGGCAGCCCAAGAGCAGGGGCAAAGGGTGGCGTCTTAGCCCCCTGCCAAGAAAAATGCAGGATCCATCATACTAACATCGGCCATCTTGCCACACCATATATATATTTCATTGAATTATAATGGACTATAAATATTCTGCAACATTCTGCAATCATTACAGCTGCAACAAGCACTGTTGCTGGTACAAGCTCATACTCCACTACTCATGAGAGCTGAGGGAGGAGAGTAACAGAGTAACCATTGCAAATCATGCTCCACATTTAAATGAATATTTCTATGTTGTACTAGTAAGGAAAAAAGCAAGGATTACAAAACAGGTCCAATCCCATGGCCTGTGCACTCAGGCAAGGAAAACTGTCAATTGTGCATACAGGTAGTTAGCACTTGAAAAGTGTGTGCATGGAAAGCTGAGCGTTCAAAGAAGAAGTGCCCTTTGTGCACTCTTCAGGGAACTGGAGGCCACCTTAGCAGCTGCACAGTGGAGGCAAGGCATGGGAGAGTGGGCAAGAAGACGAGACAGGTCAATGGGATGCCAAAGTAATGATGGAGCTCTGCTAGCAGATCCAAGCTCTGCTCTGTGGCAGAGATTCAGGACACGACCCTTTAAATATTGTCTCCAGATTTATTTGGATGTACGCAATTTTCCCATGACCATCTCCTGTAATCAGTCTGCAGAGATGGGAATAACAGGCAGTTTCCACTTTCTCACAAGCTGTTGTTTCCTGCTTGGTCAGACAGGCTCATCATGTACTGTAACAATCCACTAAATTCCCACAGTGTGTCACCATGATTAGGTAGCATTATCCCTAGCATGTAAATATTGGCACAATTGTAACAGCTGCAGAATTTACGAAGTACAGTATGTCTGTACACAGGAGAAAGGCAGAAGAATTAGCACCGTCCCCTACCATGAGCGTGCGGACACACACACATGCCAGAGGGCCCAAGCCAGCCAAACTCTTTCCATGGGAAGGAGCCCTCCAAAACACGCTCTGCCGGTGTGTTGAAAATAGGTTTTCAGACAACGGGCACGATAAAGCAAGAACAAATGTTGTAATCTGCACAGCGTGAATGAGGCAAGAACAGTGTTTAAGAGGAACAGGAGTGTTGGCCAGGGTGCTGAATGGAAGAAGTGTGTGAGGTGAGGAAAACACACAGCTATTTGTGTCAAGACTGTGTGATGAAGTGTATTGAAGTATTCCCCAGCAGGACTTCATTATCTTCCATCTTAAAGTTTTATACAACAGGCCACTGACTTTCCAAATAATTCTTTTTGTACAAGAGCAATTTAAAAAAAAATTATTTTTACTTGTGGGTTATGCTCTATTTCCTCATCCTCCCCGTCACCCCTGTAGGATCCAGGGCAAACACTGCTGTATCAATTACTCTGTAACCCCAATCCTACAATCCTTGCATGGGCAAGACTCAGCGGGTTTTTCCTGCATAGAAAATGCAGGATTATTATTAATCATGTTTCTAATGGTAGTTACCTAGATCAGGGCCCTTTGTGCTAGGCACTGTACAAATCCAGAGAAGGACACACTGTCTCTGCACGGGGATCAACCCCTGAAGAATATGGATAATGCAGTGAAACTGTTTCCAAAACTTTAGAAGTGAATTACCACTAAGCAAGAAGGACCTTCAAGTCTTTTCAGCAATGAGGTCAGTCTGGAATTGTGAGCTCTCTGCTCTTTTGTTTGATCAGAATCTGTCTGGAGTTACATGTCCTTATCCTCTGCCCTAATGCATAGGTCCACTTTGAAACAGCTGACAATTTTTTCAGATTTCACATGGATTACACCCTGCAGATAAAACTGCAAAAGAATGTGTCAAAATTGCACAGTGTGTTCTGCAGTTTCTGACCATTCATCTTTTTCATACAAGGCATGTCTGCTCTCCACTGTGTGCTCTACTAATATAGGTTCAGCTTCACTCTCTTCTTCTGTTGACTCCTGAGCTCCTCAGTCACTCCTGCTGGTACAGCCACAGGGAAATCACCTTGGACATCAACACTGGGGAACTGGAGCAGCACCAGTACATGCCTGTGAGGTAGTCTGGACACTCTCCCCCACATAAATTCCCAGGCCCTCAGAGATCCCCAACGGAAGATTTAGCACCCCGAATGACCCACACACATTCACTTTCATTAACAAAACAGGAGAAAACTCCTACAGAGCAGGGAATAGCCTTGCATGGCACTTCAGAGCTTCGAATGGAGGCTGAATTACAAGGGCATGTTTTTCAAAGCACATGCTGAAGATGCACTCAGGAAATCTCTTTCTACAACTAGCTGTGTGTGTACATCGTCCCTGACATATTTTACATTTGTTCCCCTTAATCTGCTGCTAACCCTTTCCACACTTCCCACATCTTATAATCACTTTCTTTTTAGAGGAGCTCCTAGGACCCTCCTGATTTTCTGTCTCCCTTCTCCCTCTCCCATCTCTGTGCATCACACTGCAGCATCTCCCTCACACAGATCATCACAGCTTTGCGCCTGCCTCTTCTCATCACTCCACGACCAGACATGCTAAAAGAGTGCAGACAGGGAGAAGTTGTTTTCATACTCTGCCTCCTGCCACTCTGCTCGCAGAAGGGCAAGGGTTCTTCACATGGGACCTCCTTCCACTCTCCAGGGGGAACAGAGCTATTCCCGAGAGTCTCCACATGGGGCACTGGCTGCCTCCACCATGCTGCGGCTTTTTGGATGTGCTTCCTTATCCACCTGTCGCCACAGCGACTGACCAGCATTGCTGCAGCACACCTGAAGCAGCTGGCTGGTAGCCAACAGAGAAATTACAGCGCCGCTGCAACTTTCTCAGTCAGGAGGTCGACATAAGCCACAATGGCCAGACAAGGGAGTCTTTGACTCAAGACCCCACCCAGGTCTGTGGGCTTCCTTGCCTTTTTAAGATGGCTCAGATTTCAGTTCAACGTAAATTATATTACAATCACTGTACACTTTGCAAACAGAAAGCCAAAGCTTGCCCACATTTTCCACTCACTGGTTTTGGAATATTGCCGTAATCTCCTGTTATAAGCATACAGAAATTACTGCAGTTTGCAATCACTGGCTAAATTCACTGCCAATGATGCCGGGGGCATACCCCAGCACAGGGCTGGTGGCATTTACACTGCTGTCATTCTCAGAGGTCATGTCAGGAAAAGTCTACTTTAAGTTATGGTTGGGTTGCCAGAATTAGCAGATCCTACAGGTACCTTAGGTGAGCCTCTTTGCTGGCTTTCTACTTCTGAAGCTGCTCCAGCCACCAGCCACGTGAAGTTGAGGGCATCTTTCACAACTGTGGCCCTCTCCCCTACACAAAGTTTACATCAGTATGATCCCACAGATCTCAGCAGAAGCTGCCATAACTAAGAGCTGAATATAGCTTGCAAGGGACAAGAAGGTTGACAGGTACCGAATAGGGGTGAAATAGTTATTCAAAAGCACTGGCTGTTTCAGAGTCGTATGGTAAGGGAAGTTCTGCTATTTTTTTAAAAAACGTTTAATTTAACATTTGGTTTATCAAAGATTGGTTTAAATTGTTTTCACAAGGTTTGCAGAAAAATGATTGCTTGCCCATGCCAAAGAATAGACTGTGATTATCAGGTCTTTTCTCCTCTAACTGCCATGAATCTTTGATCCTTTATCATTAGGAAGCAATGGAAATCAGAACATTACAGAGCTACAAGGTCTATATGTTTTCTGAAACATTGATTCATGTAACAGTTATTTAACCAAATATTAAATGACACATTTTTTTAAAATAGCAGAACTTCCCTTACCATATGACTCTGGAACAGCCAGTGCTTTCAAATAGCATGAAGAATCTTTCACCCCTATTTCTACATCCTCACATAGGGTCCTTGCTGGGAAGTTTTATTTACAGGGCAGCCCTTAATGTGGTGATATTTGCTCCTATACAGAGGGCCAGCACACATGTCCACTTCAACCTGAAGTGCCTGGGCCTCATGCTGGCCCCCCACACAGGGGTGAATTTCACACCCTGTGAGAAGCAGCCCCAGGTGTTGAATGCTGACAGGTATTTCTAATGCTGTTTTGAAAATTCTTTTGTTAAAATCTATACTGTATGTATTTTCCTTGAGTAAATATTTATTTAACTTGCTAAGGTATTATAAATAATCACTATAATTTTCCCTTAAAGAGTCATTTCAATTTAAAACACTTCATAATTTCACCATTTTAGACACACTTGACTGAAGCATGGTGTAAAATTCTCAGTCTAAATGCAAATTTCTCTCTAAAAACTGACGTAAATTTTGCTGTGATTTATATACAGATAAATCGATAGGTATTAGGGGTTACTGGATTCAGATGCTTTTTTGGCATGCTCTAAGTAAAACAAAATGTGCTTTGTTAAAAAAATTAAAATGTGCAAGCATTGGATCTGGAGTGGTGTCTTTTACAGCTTTTTCTAATGTCAAAGAGCTGAGTTACGTAACTCTTCACAGCGTTATTAATATCTGTTCCACAAGCATCAATAGCACATTACAAGAAAATCCCAATGCTTCCACTGAATTGTACACACAGGATCTGTAGCTATGACATAAATTCAGTGGGAAAATCTCATTCAATTGCTGAACTGGAAGGGGTCTACAGTACAATGGCAGTAGAAGACTATTTTTCAAAAGATCCTTAATTATAACCAGTCTAAGGTACTATAGTAGTACTGAAATCATATCTGAAGAACATAAGGAATGGGAAAGCAAAGAAGGAACTGCTGCAGGCATCTAATATATATCACCAAACCAGGGAAAAGGTAAGAGCAAAAAACTCCTGGACCAACTCCCAAGGTAAAGTGACAGGATACTCACTGTACTGTTCAGATATGTGACTAATAAAAACATCCAAACAAGCATTAAAGAGATTCCTAAGATACATAAAAGACAATTTTATGATCCAGCAAGTAAAGACTCCAAACTAAAGGAGAAGCCATCACTGATCTGTGTCTTACTAACAGGCAGGAACTAATGGAAAATGTGAGACTAGTAGGCAAGTTATTTATCATGAGATCCTTGAATTCAGCAGGATGGATCACAGAATACAGCAGGAGAAGGACATTGGACTTTAGAACAGCAAAACTGGGGGAGATAAGAAAAGGGCCAGGAAGCTCCATAAGGGTTGTTGCCATTGAAGAAAGCTGAGGCTTGGCCTTCAGAACATGAAGCTCCTCCGTGTTCTGTGGAGGTCCCCTGCCTCCAGCTGAACTCCTGAATTTTTTCCCTTGGTCAGGTTTTTCAACAGAAACTGCCCTGAGGAATCCCACTTAAAAAAAGACCACAACTCAAAGAAACGTTCCACTGCAGAGCTGATACAGCCTCAGCCACATTCTCTGAAGGGATGGGTTCAGGGAGATGATGCATGTCATTCCTGGTTCTGATCCATCCCCTAATGCCCCCTACATAACCCACCTCAATTACTTGCAGAGAACAAGCCCTGAAGAAATCCATTGTGTAGTTTGGGGGAAAGGGGATATGGTGCCAGAGAGGTGACTGTCCCATTCCACTATATATGGCAAGGCAGCAAACGTAGACCCATATTTTAATGAGTAGCCCCACTGACATCAGTGTACATGAGGAGGACACAATCTGGCCTGTGGTAGATGAAGGGAACCCAGTGGGGGGAAAATATTTGGGTTTTAGTAAAGCATTTGATACGGTTCTTTACAGAACTTCATTGAAAAAATAAGTTTATAATGGCTTGGATATTGAAAGCTCTAATGTGGCTTACATAAGAGCAAAAACTCCCAACAAAGGCTGTGGTAAATGGCACTATATGAAGCTGGAGACATGTCTAGAGATTAGCAATAGGTCCAGTCCATTTTTAACATGTTAATTAACTATATGGAAGAGGCAATGAATACTGCCTTTGTGAAATTTGCAATGGATGCTCAACTAGAGGGTATTGCAAACACCAGTCAGGACAGAGAAGTAATAATTAGCACAGCTGGCCAGCAAATGTTTGTTCCCCTCCTTCTCCCCCTCCCCCCGGACAATTTTCAGGGAAAAATCAAAATCCAGAATTTTTAAGCCAAGAACTGAAAATATTTATTTGGAAATGTTGCCAGGATGCCTTCTGAAGTTGCGGTTCAGGTGCCTCATACTCTCGTGCTCGCCCTGCAGGCCTCTGGCTGGACGGCATTTCACACGACGTACTCTCGCCACTCTGCACCATAGGCAGGTCTTCCTGCTGCAGTGCACCATGGAAGATGAAGTCCAGCTGGCAAGCCAAGCCCACAGAGAAAGGGCAAATGAAGCAATTGAACTACAACTGACATGAGGCACCAGAATGGTATATCCAAATCAAAACACTCTGGTTTGGGGGTATTCAGTTTTTTGACCAAGAAACAAATAAATCTAAAATCCTGTCGATAAAAATTATTTCAATTTAAAATGTTTGACCAACCCTAATAATTAGATCTTCAAATGGGATTCAGTTGGAGCTAGAATTATGAAAAATCTGGTGCAAAAAACAAATTAGATTCAGTTTGGAAAAAAAACAAACCTAATATAAGTTGGGGGGAAATAATTGGAAACACATTGTATCAATGAGAGGGGCGAGGAGACCAACAGATGACAGGGGGCTGCAAATCTGACATGAGTTAGCAACTGAGTATGACTAGACTTAAGGCCACTGCAGTTTGGGTCTGCATAGTAAAAGGCATAAATTCCTGATTCAAGATAGACTGTCTTGTCCTTCTTCCTGCAGTGGAGTACAGGATTCTTCCATACTGTACAGTCTAACCACTATATTTTACTTTTCCTTTGTATCAGTCTGTATGAATGTCAATGAATGTTGCTTTCTTAAATTTGTAAGTAAGTATTCTAAGTATTTATAAACTGATAAAAAGTAGCAATACATATGAAGAAAACAGTAAGGTTTCAATGTTGATAACTTTACCAATAAGACCCTAATAAATGTGTTTAAATGTGCTGGAGTTCATGTAACCAGTACAGGCCAAAATCACCACTAGCATAAGCCAGTGGAACTGTACTGAAGTCAATTACCACACCCCTTACAGGGGTGGTGGATTTAGCCCTATATATTTTTAGCAATTGTATATTTACTAACACAAATGCTTATTTATAATTTTGCCTGTTTTGGACCAGAGTACCTAGCTGACATTTGAGGGCCTGGGGATGTTCCACTTGAGAATAAAAATGGTTGATAGTTAAGGCTCTGAGTCTGTCATGGAGGTCACAGAAATCACAGCTTCCATAACTTTCCATGACCTCTGTGACTTCTACAACGGCTGGGGCTGGCCCAGGGGCTGCCTGAGCCAGGCAGCCCCTGGGCCAGCAGCAGCAGTTTGGGTGTGTGGGATGTGTCTCAGGGCTAGGGGCAGAGTTTTGGCGGGTGCGGTGGGGCACTTACCCAGGGTGGGGGGCCCGCTGCAGCTCCTAGACAGTGGAGGGGCGGGGGCGTCTCTGCGCCTGCAGGTCCTGCCCCCGCAGCTCCCATTGTGTGCGGTTCCTGGCCAATGGGAGCTGCGGCAGCCGGCACTTGTGGTGAGAGCAGAGGAGTAGCTCCTGCCCTGGCCCCTGCCTCCACTGCCTAGGAGCTGCAGGGACATGGAGCCAGGTAGGGAGCCCTTGCCAGCCCCACCAACCCTCTCTCCCACAGCACCAGCGGGGGTCCCGGGCCACACGCCACCAAAAGTCCACGATTTTTACTAAAAATACCCATGAATAAAACGTAGCCTTATGGATAGTCAGGTAGTTCTTTCATGCAATCTTGTTTATTTGCAAGGAATGTATAAAGTCCTGTGTCTCTGAACATAAAAGGAATCAAATAGCAGGAAACAGCTTCTGTTGCACACAGCAACAAGAGGAGACTTTTCAGCCTGCACTCTGACCCAGGGTTTCAGCTGCTACTTCAAGCTCTCTGTGTTTCTCTCTGGTCCTTTGTGTTCTCTCTGTTCTGCCATCCCCTCCCCACCCTGTCCCACACAATACAAATCATACTCAGCACAAACCCCTTTCGTCTTAGGTGGGGACATCTGAGATAAACTCACCCTGACAGTCATGCTAACTGAAGGGTGGTTCACACCCACTCTCAGTGACATTTTGGCTCCATCCATAACAGGATTTCACTCGGCTCCAATCAATATTTGAACACACCATCAAAACAATCAGGTAGGTTGCAGAATGGACAGCGTTGTGGGGAATAATTTCAGTTTTCAAATGCCAAATATTGGCTCAGCTCATCATTTTTGTAATGCACATTCAGCCATCTTCAAAATTTTACCAAGCTTTGCTGGTGAGAATTGTACTACTCAAATCCCAAACTTACTGCTCGAAAGCACTACAACCTTAGTCCTGAGCCTGCCATGAGCTCCAGCCAGGTGGATCCCCGTGCACTTACAAAGCCCTAGTGATTTCTCTGGGGGCTCTGGGGGACCTAAATTTGCTCTTTTAATAGATCATACCTGGCTGTATTCCGATTTCATTGCTGGCCACTGCTGTCAAGATGTTCCTGTGGAAAACTGCTCCCTGTGTTTCTTTTCTGATGGCATGAAATCTATAGCCATTAGTGGTTTTTGAGCTTGTCTCAGTTATACTTCATTTTCCTCCTGCTATTCTCTGCTCATAAAGTAGAAACCTGTCAAATACACACATTGGTTACTTAAAAATATATTAATGTAACTATTATTATTTAATGGGCATTCATTTCAGGAGAAGATTCATTATATTTTAATATGTTTCCTTTGGTGCAAAAGTATTTTGATAAATAATTCATATTAGAGCACAAAATTTACAGGACTAATACTATTAGAAACACAAATGAATACAATGAAGTAGTAGAATGTACACACATGGCCACATTTATATTTTCAGATTTACATTATTACAATATTCTTTATAATCTTTGATTTATGAAAGCTCCAGCCTGTGAGGGGGTAGATAGAGTAAATTCTTAAGAAATAAACTATCTTTCAACAAGGTGAAACAAGGAAAAGATGGGGAAAGCACAGTTTCTCTGTCTAGATGTGTAAGTTATTCAGCTCTATAAACAACAACAAAAGGCATTACTTATTTTTTTAAAAATTATTACCTAAGGTCCTGTTTTTATTTCACTTCTCCAGGTAAAACTTCCACTGGAGGCCACAGGGCTAAAATTGCAGGACTGAGCCTCTCTGCTGAAGCTGTGAACAAAGGTGTCACTTATGGTAGTTTTTGTGATGTGAACATTTGCTCACTGAGAACTGTACTGAAACTACCATGCCTCAGCTTACACAGGCTCCTTAACAGTCATCTGGTGATATCAGCTTCTGGTCACAACCTACTTACACTGGATTTGATTCAGCAATATAGAGGTGAGAGGCTTTATAACCATTTCCATTAAAGTTCCATTTAGGTCGGGACACTTAAAATTGGAAGGAGGGCTTTTCCATTCCAACACTAGTTGGATCAAATAATATTTCTTTTTTTTTTCTTTTCAACAGAAGTTCTGTGGGATCTTCTACACCCACTGCTGAAAGGCCTGCAGCTCACCCACCCTCCAACCATTTGAGATAGATTGGCCTCAACTTCATCTTAATCCTATCACCACAATTATGGTTAGAGTTCACTCTAGAACAGTGCAAGCCATTCCATCCTCTGTGGCCAGTACACACCACCTTTGCTGTGTCCCCAGCTCCTGCTGGCCTATGAGGCATGTGACCACATTCACAATTTGAACCCTGATCCTGACTTTACTGTCACTAGACAACCTAGCCAGACCTGGGAATATTTTGCATTGGTTTCAGGCATGCTATGGGCCAGGACAGGTAGACAGGGTATATTCCAAATACTCTAACCTCTAAGTAGACGGTAAAGGAGGCAGAAGTCTATGTACTTCTATAAAAAATTACCAATTCACCTTTCCAGTGTCTCATTTTGGAGCTTGGTTCAGTGTTTAGGCCAGTCCCTGAAGAAAACACTGAGTATTTATGATCTGTGTAGAAAGCAGCTCCTAGCTTGGAATTTATTTCTGGCAACAGGTTGGGGAGGGAGAAGAAAAAAGTTGCATTATTCATTAAAGCAATTTTTATTATGCAGGGATTTCACTCATTATTATTATGTTCAAAGGATTGTTTCCATGAAGATTCACACCTCTGCATACAGCTATGAATTTTTTTAAAGCTGTAATATATGTGGTAGTGAAAACCTAAATATCGCCAGTCAAACCTCCAGAAAATCAAACAGCCAGAGATGTTAGTGACAAATTGTCCCTATCATTGTTTGGTTGAACTCCACAGAGAATCTGGGGCCCCTAGTATTGAGTCTAATTTGATTTATTCTTAATATCACAGCAAAATTCTAGACTTCACTCCATTTTGTAAGTTACATCAATATAAGAAATACAACAGACAGAATACATAAATGGCTATCTTTCTTATATCTTCCAAAAATAGGGAGTTCTACAAAAACATAAGGGGTATTATGAGATATGCAGTGATTACCATAAGCCTGAAGAGAATAGACACAGGATAAATCTAAAGGAGCAATATAAAATATGCTTTTGACTCTCAGGAGTTAATGAAACTTATTTTTGGTGCTACCTTGTTTGTTGTAATTAAATTTTCCATCTGGATTACACGTAATCCCATAATTCATCTTGTTCTGAGCAGCTAAAATATTTATTTCTTTTTGACCTCCCCCTAGGTGCGTTCAAAGGAAAACAAATGGATTCTACTTGGGGCATGCACATTTTTTGTTCCTGTATCCCAGAAACCTGAAACCAACCCAGCTCTCTTGTGACTGAAGAAAGCTGAGCTGGCTGGGGTAAATCTGTTGTCAATATGCCTGGCTTACATATTGAAATAGTTTCTTTCTGAGCAAGAGAAAGATTTACTGTAGGCACGATATGGACTTTAGATACATAAGAATGGAGCATAGGGGCGGGGGAAGGGGAGAATGAGTGATTCTTTTTTTTTTAAAAAAAAGCAAAGCACTGTATACCTTAGCAGGAAGCTCCTGCCCTATGAATAATCAAGTTCCTGAATCAACAGACTTTACCTACTTAAACTATCATCCGCATCAGAATCCAATTATAGCAAAGCCTACAGAACACAGGTTTGGCACACTTTGATATTTTGGTATTAATCTAATTTAGCACTGGTTTCAATTAAAATGAAACACGTGTTATCAAGAGATAAATTTTGTTTGTTGGCATTTTAATCACATTTTTTCCATATTGTCTCTGATCTAGCTTTCTGGGTACTTTTGCCACGCACACTGCTGTAGATTTAGAAATTTTCTCCATTTTACTATGAGAAATCAAAATCGGCTTCCCTGAAGAAAATGAGTGAACGCAATACATTTAAAAACTGGGCTGGAGTTTCTGTTGCAATGATTCCACAGTGATGCAACTCAAATTGACGTCAAAGAACAAAAAGTATCAGGTCATTCTGACAACTGGAATACTTACTGTAAAAAGAATGTATGCATATATCTGGAATAAAAAGTGACTATCCTAAGTAAAATGAGCATTTTCTTTAGTATTAAATGTACGTCACTCATATATATATATCAGTCTATTTTTGGTGTCTTTTCTCCCATCAAGGTGCATGTAACAGCCATTGAAATTGCTTGAAGTTATACAGAGAATAGACCTCTTATTTAGTTTTTATATGTACTGCAAAATTATCTCATTTTTCCATTTTAATAATATACAGAAGAGATGTGGAAATAATTTTCTCCTTCTTCCTGCTGAATTTGGCTGAAACCCTGCAGCTTTCCTTCTTACATTCATTGAGGAAAATGTCATCTGCACAATCCTAAATACTTACAGGTATTTACAAGCCTTTGCTGAAAAACCATTCCCAGTTAGTAATGTGCATCTTACATCTAAAAGACCCAAGTCTCTAAGAAGTGGAAAAAATTGCTTCAATTCCTAAAATGCAAATATAACTGCATATGCTGATAATTTTGAAGGTTTGATGGATTAATGGACGATCATAAATTTATTGTAGTGATTAGAATCGTACTGCTGAAAAGAGATAACAGGAGTGTTTGGAAATATTAAAAAGCAAGCTGCCAAATATTAGAAAGCAGTTCGCAATGATCCACAGCTACATTACATTACAAACCTCACACACTTCATGCAGGTCCCAGAAGTGACAGGATTTGAACTCAGAGTTTATAATTCCAAAGACAGCCCATTTCTTGGTAAGGCAAAATAGTAACAATATCGCTAGGGAAATTTTATATATTGTGGAATGGCATGAATATGTTCAGGGTGAAAATGGAAAGTTAGTATTTCCTCAAATCATATGAAGTTTGAACTCTGATACATAGGTGGAATTGCACTTGGAGATTCAAATTCTTGATCCTGCTATACATGAGATCACAAAACACACACGCACAGGCTGATCACCCCTCCAAACTTACCACTCACAGAAACATTTCACTTTTAGTTAGAGACAGCCTGTGGGACCCACAACAAAGCCTGATATGAGAGATCTAGAAAAATGCAAAGGAAGATAAATAAATAATGTAAATTAAGCTTTGTTTTTGAGAGAGTTTCCAGCCCTTTCCTTTTCAAAATAGTCTTGAAAACATAAAGGAGTGGAAACCAAATGCTAGGGTTAAGGAGAAAAAGCAACTGGAATTCACTTTTCCAGAGACTGGGCTAGATCTAAATGTCTCTGTGACAGTCTCTACCACTATGTTCACGCACTTTAGAGGATTATGTTAAAACTTGTACGAGTATACCTGGTGAGGTATCATTTGAAAACTCATGATTTGATGATCATTATTGTCTTGGTAGAATATGTGAGACAACATTGTATGTCGAGTTATAAGATTCCACTGTGTGATATTGCTGAGCCATATTCCAATATGTTCTGGAGGGCAGTCACAAACCAGTTCCCCAGAGGCAAAAGGTTAGCCAGTGCCTCAGCCAGGAGTCAACAAGATCAAATGGACCATCACCTGATTAAGTGGCCACTCTTCAGCAGGAGAGAGGGTGTGGGCAAAGAATCTACATTTTGACAAAGCAGCAGCTTGAGGTTCCTGGCCACATAGACTTTCTGTCTCATGAACCTCAGCTTGAGATGATTCTTGCACTAGAGAAATGACTATAAAAGAGGAGAGCAAATGCCCCAAATCCTCTCTCCCTTTCTATCTGGCAATGGCATCAACAACACCTGAAGAAAGGAGCAGCACTGGACTAGGGAGAGATCCTAATTGAAAGATTTAGGCCACTAGTACACTAGCACTTCTGTCGCCAAACCTTTTGTCATTCAGGAGTGTGAAAAAAACCACACAGCCTAGCAACATAAGTTTTGCTGGCATAAGCACTCATGGGCACAGTGCTATGTCGGCAGGCGATGCTTTCCCAATGGCATAGCTACTGTTGCTTATTGAGCTGGTTTTATTATGTCAATAGGAGAGCTCTCTCCCGTCGCCATAACACGGCTACACGAGCACTTTACAGAGGCACAGCTGTATCAGTACAGTTGTGCCACTGTATGCTTGTAAGTGAAGACATGGCCTTAGCCGGTAAGATTGTTGGCACTTGTGGTGAGAGAGACCTTTGCTTTGAATTAATTTAGCTTGTTAAGTTATTAGTTGTGTTTTACCTTTTATCTCTTTATAACCAATTCTCACTTCTATGCTTCATTACTTGTAATTACTTAAAATCTATCTTTCTGTAGTTAATACATTTGTTTTGTTTTATGTAAACCAGTGTATTTGGATTGAACTTGGGAACTTCATTTGAGAGAACAGATTTGTGCATATCATTTGCTATTAAAGAAATGACAGTCTTCATATGAGCTTGTATTGTCCAAGAGAGGGCTGGGCAGTGTCAAACCAATCTGATCGCTTTCTTTGACAGGGTAACAAGCCTTGTGGATGTGGGGGAAGCGGTAGATGTGGTATATCTTGACTTTATTAAGGCTTTTGATACTGTCTTGCATGACCTTTTCATAAACAAACTAGGGAAATACAACCTAGATGGAGCAACTATAAGGTGGGTGCATAACTGTTTGGAAAATCGTTCCCAGAGAGTAGATATCAGTGGTTCACAGTCATGCTGGAAGGTATAACAAGTGGGGTCCCGCAGGGATCAGTTCTGGGGCCGGTTCTGTTCAATATCATGATCAATGATTTAGATAATGGCATAGAGCAGTGGTTCCCAAACTTGTTCCGCCGCTTGTGCAGGGAAAGCCCCTGGCTGGCCGGCCAGTTTGTTTACCTGCCGCGTTCGCATGTTCAGCCGATCGCAGCTCCCACTGGCCACGGTTCGCTGCTCCAGCCCAATGGGAGCTGCTGGAAGTGGCAGCCAGTACATCCCTCAGCCCGCGCCGCTTCCAGCAGCTCCCACTGGCCTGGAGCAGTGAATCGCGGCCACTGGGACCCACGATCGGCCGAACCTGTGGATGCGGCAGGTAAACAAACTGGCCGGCCCGCCAGGGGCTTTCCCTGCACAAGCGGCGGAACAAGTTTGGGAACCACTGGCATAGAGAGTACTCAAAGTTTGCAGACGATACCAAGCTGGGAGGGATTGCAGATGCTTTGGAGGATAGGATTTAAATTCAAAATGATCTGGAAAAATTGGAGAAATGATCTGAAGGAAATAGGATGAAATTCAATAAGGACAAGTGCAAAGCACTCTACTTACAAAGGAACAATCAGTTGCACACATACAAAATGTGAAATGACTGCCTAGGAAGGAGTACTGCAGAAAGGTATCTAGGGGTCATAGTGGATCAAAAGCTAAATATGAGCCAACAGTGTAAAGCTGTTACAAAAAAGCAAACATCACTCTGGGATGTATTAGCAGGAGTATTGTAAACAAGACACGAGAAGTAATCCTTCTGCTCTACTCCACGCTGATTAGGCCTCAACTGGAATATTTTGTTCAGTTCTGGGCGCCACATTTCAGGAAAAATGTGGACAAATTGGAGAAAGTCCAAAGAAGAGCAACAAAAATATTAAAGGTCTAGAAAACATGACCTATAAGTGCAGATTATAAAAATTGGGTTTGTTTAGTCTGGAGAAGAGAAGACTGAGAGGGGACATGATAAAAATTTACAAGTACATGAAAGGTTGTTACAAGGAGGAGGAAGAAAGGACAAGAAGCAATGGGCTTAAATTGAAGCAAGGGTGGTTTAGGTTGGCCATTAGGAAAAACTTCCTAACTGTCAGAATGGTTAAGCACTGGAATAAATTGCCTAGGGATATGGTGGATTCTCCATCATTGGGGATTTTTAAGAGCAGGTTGAACAAGCACTTGTCAGAGATCTAGATCTAGATCAGTGGTTCCCAAACTTGTTCCGCCGCTTGTGCAGGGAAAGCCCCTGACGGGACGGGACGGTTTGTTTATCTGCCGCGTCTGCAGGTTTGGCCGATCGCGGCTCCCAGTGGCCGCAGTTCGCTGCTCCAGAACAATGAGAGCTGCTGGAAGCGGCAGCCAGTAAGTCCTTTGGCCCACGCCGCTTCCAGCAGCTCCCATTGGCCTGGAGCAGCGAACTGCGGCCACTGGGAGCCACAATAGGCCGAACCTGATGATGCGGCATATAAACAAACCAGCCTGGCCTGCCAGGGCTTTCCCTGCACAAGCGGTGGAACAAGTCTGGGAACCACTGGTCTAGATAATACTTAGTCCGGGCATGAGTGCAGGGGACTGGACTAGATGATCTCTCGAGGTTCCTTCCAGTTCTATGATTCTATGATAAGATGTACATTTCTGCGGGAAAGTCTGGGACTAGGAATTTGCTTGTGTTGTTCTGCAGTGTAATTCATGAGTGGCTGACCACAGCACTCGAATAGTATAACTGGGAGTGATTTACATGCTGGAGGCTGTGTGTGAGCAGACCAGGAGTGGCTGCTGTCATGGCGAAGCAGTGTAAAAGGCACCCGAGGCTAGAGAATTGAGGGGATACAGCCATCCATCAGTCCAGATTGTACCCTAGACAATGTCACAGTTTCTCTCACATTTTTTACTTTTAAAATTAGTTAGTTACATTTTTGGGTGTGTGCAAAAAAATCCTTCGGCTGGTGCTTTGCAGAGTTTCTGGAGCCATCTTGCCTCCTCCTCCTCACATAGATTGGGGAGCAAGGGGGTTCTTTCTATTTCCTCTTCACTAGGCCCCAGGGCTTCTCCTATCTTTTTCTCCTCTGGGTGAAGTTTGTTCTCCTCCTATCTTCTGTTATGTCATCTTTGTCTCCACCACTATCTGTCCCCCAGCCCACACTGCCCCCCTCTCAGCCTTGAGATGATGTTCAGAGGAGAAAGAGAAGAAACAAGCTCTTCTAAACCACACCTTTCTGCAGTACGCTGGTGCTGTGTGGTCAGGAGTCAACTGCTGACTCTTTCCTGGCAGCTCTCTCTGCAGCCAGAGACTTCAAAGCTACTGGAGTGCTGGTGACGGGTGGAGGGAGTAGTCTGAAATAGTGGCCTCTACTGGTGGGAGACCAAATTCCTCCCTCCTTCCCCCACCACTCCCTATTCCTTTTTTTAAAGATACTGAGTCAGCTGCTTAGAACTGGATTTGGACACTGAGAACAGTGCTGGCCACACTGGAACAGTGGGCAAGTATGCAAAAAGTCAAACAAGATAAACTCTCCCTACTCTCTAGCTCCAAAATGTCTTGGGTTAGACTGGAATGGGTCCTACTGGGTTCTGGGGAAGTGGGCGGGTGCAAGCCCACCCATGGCTAAAGGACCCTCCTCTAGCCTATCAGGAGGATCCACTGAGCCCGGGAATTTGAATAATTATTGGGGGACAACAGAAAATATAACAAGGACAGGTGTGTAGGTCAAAGGGTCAAAAAAAGGGAAGCTGAAGGGAACACCCAGCAGAGAACCCCGGACAGCGCCCACTGCTACTCAAAGGTGTCAAGGGAGCCAGCCCAGAGGAACTCTGCCCAGATGCATGAACAGAGGGAGAATCAGAAATAGGTCCCACAGTCACAGAGAACCCTCTCAGCCAACATCCTCTTCCTGCTGTTGTAGATGACCACTTTGGCCATCGCTAGGAGGAGTTTGTCGAGGAGATCCCCAACTTTGTGGAGCCATCAATAGACTGTGCATATATAAGAAGGTGGGGGGAGAAGTGCACCCGGAAATGCAGCAGTAGGTAAAGGAAGAGCCGGAAAAGGGGCTGCAACCTGGCACACTCTAGGTAAACGTGCGCCAGGGTCTCCCTCATGCTGCAAAAGGGACAGATATCGGAGATGGGGGTGAACCAGGCCAAGTATATGCCCGTGTTCATGGCTCTGTGAAGGAGCCACCAACCAATATCCCCGGCAGGCAGTGGGACTAAGGTGGAATATAAGCTGGTCCACTGGGGTTCCTCCTGGAATGGGTGTTGCATCCAGCACCATGACCATGACCTCATAATTATGCATATTCCCCCCACCCTCATCCCCCACACAATGTAAAAACAAGAACCCTTGGACCTTGTCAACATCTAGGAATAGCCCCAATTCAAGATTCGCTGCAGCTTCACTGGTGCTGACCCCAACATCCATTAGCACAATCTGTGGAAACTTCAGCACACTCTTGTCTATACTTCAGGGTCAGTCCCAGCGTGGCTACACCAGTGCTGGCCACTGAGTGCTGACTCATGGCTATTACCAAGTGTAGACATGGCCTACTTATCTGTGCTACGTCTGACCCTGATTCTAGTCTCATTGAAGTCAAAGGGGCATTAGCCTTACTTTGGGAAAGGGGAATAAAGGGCCCAGATTCCGCAAGGTACTAGGTGCTCTTGACTTCCACTGAAATCAGGAGGAACTCAGCCCCCGGAAGTATCAGGCTGTGAAAGCACAGTTCTACACGTAGAAAAGGAAAATGACTAAAAGGCTTCCATTTTGTTCCTGTTTATTGCTTTTGTGTCTCAGCTCATGCAAATGTAATTCAAGACATTTCTATCCTTATTAGTTTACGTTCCATATGACTTCCTTTGCACAGCTGATTTCATGGGTAGCTGATTTCATGCGGTTTACATAGAGGTTTTGCAATGGTGGAACTATTCCATTTCGGGGTGTCATTTTTTAACTGAAATAGGTATACCAGCACAACCCCTGGAGTGACCACAGCTATACCAGTATAAAGATGCTTTATACTAGCTTATTCCTCTCCCTAGACAGGAAACCACCACCAGTACAAAGCACCATTATGTTGGATCATATTATGTTGGATCATATTAAAGTAGTTCTGTATTAAAATCACAAATGAGTTAGATTCCCCATAGTTTAAATTCCAGGGTATTACTAATTAAGAGGTCTCTTGGTTTTCGGTATTGTTTCTCTCCCTCTATGTGTGAAACTTGCAAGCTGCTAATTGTGTTAGTACATTCTAAGATAGAGTCTGTTCTCAAAGCAATTCTTTGTAACAACAACTACTCACACAGAGAGAGAGACTCAAAGCAATACTCTGTAACAACAGAAACAGCACCCAGAGACTCCCCGCCCTTTTGTTGTATTCATCTCGCTTTGTTAACAATTGTGATTAAAATAGAGATAGAGGATGTATGTGGATGGATGCTTGGTGTGGATAATAACTGAATGATCAGGGAGGTGGCAGCCTAAGAATCCAGTGTCCATCGGCTGAAGAAGGCGTCAAGTGGAAATAACCAGAGGACCCCCGGAGGGCAGACTGGAATCCACCCAACAGCCTCAAGAATGGGAGAACCAAAAAACAAGATAACATCTGGCAGCATGAAGCTGTCAGGAATGTGCCATCTGCTGATTGATTCAGCAACAACATGATGAAGCAATTCCCATAGACTGGCATAGGAAGAAATTCCTATAAAAATGGACTCTAGAAAGTAAGAACTTTGGGTTCTGATTCTGCAAACCAACTTCCAGGAGCATCAGATGAGCATCTGACAAGGCCCTGCTCCCTCCTCATGTCCAGGCCACCTGGCCAGTGGCTTGGCATGAGCAATTCTAAGGCTGGTAACTATGATAACAACCTTGCAGAACCTGTGTGTATGTGTGTATGAATGAATGTGTGAATAAATATGAAATTGAATGGAATGTTATAGCTATAGCTAACTGCTTACTATGATTCTTTCTGTATTCACAATAAATGTGGCATTTTGCTGTTTCCCCTTTAATAAGATCCTGCTGGTTTTTATTTTATTGGTATAACATTTATACCAGTATAACTAGATCTACCCCAGGAGGGTTGTCCTGTCTTTACATACTAGCACTGTTAAAATGGTACAACTTTTGTGGGTGGACAAGTGCTTAAGCCCCAAGTCTCCAACATTCAAACGAAAATATGTTTGTGATGTTTCCTTGTATAAACAATTACTTTTGTGAGACTGGGGAAATCCTGTTGTGCACTGAGAGGTGAGAGAAATTGATTTTGAAAAGGCTAATCTATTGGAGCCATCCTGAGCTCAGCTATCTGGGGTTCCGTGTTTTTCAGACTTCTGCAGCTGCTGCTGAGAGGCTCTATTTACAAATGAAAGGGAAATTCACAGTTCATTCGGATGACTCATTCCAAGTTTACTGGGTGGTTCACACGCCTGCCGGAACAGGAAGGCCCTTATTGTGCTCAATTGTTTTCCTGAATGCCTTTATGAACAACAGCAAAAGGAAATATTACAGTTTGGCATTAGGCCATCAAGCTGCTTGGTACTATATAGTGCTTAGAATGCAAAACAGACATCAACCGAGGCAAACACATCCTTAGTGCTGCAATTATTTTTGCCGGTGTTTCAGATTAACTGTTGCTTTTCACAGCAAACTCTGCAGCAACTGGACTAAGAAAACAGTCACCTTTTTTCTTCAGTTGGATCATTTATTTTCAATACTTATTTCATGTTGCATAGCCACATAAGACAGCGTTTTTCAAATGCAATCACTATGGCTGCATGCGACCAGCAGAGGCTTTTTGTGCAGTCACAGCCTCCTGGGTAGTGATTGGGGCCGGGGAGGGCAAAAGCAGGGTTAACAAATGTACAAATACCACTTTTCACAGAAAGAAAAGGAGTACTTGTGGCACCTTAGAGACTAACCAATTTATTTGAGCATGAGCTTTCGTGAGCTACAGCTCACTTCATCGGATGCATACTGTGGAAACTGCAGAAGACATATACACAGAGACCATGAAACAATACCTCCTCCCACCCCACTCTCCTGCTGGTAATAGCTTATCTAAAGTGATCATCAAGTTGGGCCATTTCCAGCAGAAATCCAGGTTTTCTCACCCTCCTCCCCCCCCCCCCACAAACTCACTCTCTCCTGCTGGTAATAGCCCATCCAAAGTGACCACTCTCTTTAAAATGCGTATGATAATCAAGGTGGGCCATTTCCAGCACAAATCCAGGTTTTCTCACCCCCCCACCCCCCTCCAAAAACCACACACGCAAACTCACTCTCCGGCTGGTAATAGCTTATCCAAAGTGACCACTCTCCTCACAATGTGTATGAAAATCAAGGTGGACCATTTCCAGCATAAATACAGGTTTTCTCACCCCCCCACCCCCTTTTTTCAAAAAAACACACACAAAAAACCTCACTCTCCTGCTGGTAATAGCTTATCCAAAGCGACCATTCTCCCTACAATGTGCATGATAATCAAGGTGGGCCATTTCCAGCACAAATCCAGGTTTTCTCACCCCCCCCCCCCACACACACACACAAACTCACTCTCCTGCTGGCAATAGCTCATCCAAACTGACCACTCTCCTTACAATGTGCATGATAATCAAGGTGGGCCATTTCCAGCATAAATCCAAGTTTAACCAGAACGTCGGGGAGGGGAGGGGAATAGAAAAAAACAAGGGGAAATAGGCTACCTTGCATAATGATTTAGCCACTCCCAGTCTCTATTTAAGCCTAAATTAATAGTATCCAATTTGCAAATGAATTCCAATTCAGCAGTTTCTCGCTGGAGTCTGAATTTGAAGTTTTTTTGTTGTAAGATAGCGACCTTCATGTCTGTGATTCCGTGACCAGAGGAGAGTGAGTTTGTGTGTGTATGGGGGTGGGGGGGGTGAGAAAACCTGGATTTGTGCTGGAAATGGCCCACCTTGATTATCATGCACATTGCAGGGAGAGTGGTCGCTTTGGATAAGCTATTACCAGCAGGAGAGTGAGTTTTTGTGTGTGTGTTTTTTTGAAAAAAGGGGGTGGGGGGGGTGAGAAAACCTGTATTTATGCTGGAAATGGCCCACCTTGATTTTCATACACATTGTGAGGAGAGTGGTCACTTTGGATAAGCTATTACCAGCAGGAGAGTGAGTTTGCGTGTGTGGTTTTTGGAGGGGGGTGAGAAAACCTGGATTTGTGCTGGAAATGGCCCACCTTGATTATCATACGCATTTTAAAGAGAGTGGTCACTTTGGATGGGTTATTACTAGCAGGAGAGTGAGTTTGGGGGGGGGGGGGGGAGGGTGAGAAAACCTGAATTTCTGCTGGAAATGGCCCAACTTGATGATCACTTTAGATAAGCTATTACCAGCAGGAGAGTGGGGTGGGAGGAGGTATTGTTTCATGGTCTCTGTGTATATAATGTCTTTTGCTGTTTCCACGGTATGCATCCGATGAAGTGAGCTGTAGCTCACGAAAGCTCACGCTCAAATAAATTGGTTAGTCTCTAAGGTGCCACAAGTACTCCTTTTCTTTTTGCAAATACAGACTAACATGGCTGTTACTCTGAAACTTTTCACAGAAACAGACTTACTAGCAAGCAAGTCTTTTTAAAAAAGCAACCAAAAAAGCAAAAGAAACAACAACAACAAAAAAGACAAGAATGTACATGGCACATTATTTGTTTCTATTCTGTTTAGGTCCTGTAAAGAACAGAGACAACTGTACATTATTTTTATCATTGAGTCTGCAACAAAATCCTACAATTTGGACATGGATATTTGTTTTTCTTAATGTTAATTAAGTATTTTAGGAAAAATGGTCAGAGTAGCCACCAGCAAAAGTTGGTGGCCGCAGTCTGAGGCCACCAAAATATTTCTTGAGAGACCCCCTGACATAGAAGGTGCTCTGACATCACTGCTACAGAGATGCTACAGTGAAAAGACTCACAAACAACACCTTTTTTTACTGTTTACTCTGGAGAGTCAAGCACTATAACAGCAGAAACAGCCAGTCCATCTAATCTCTTAGCCATAGATAAAGCCTATAGTCCTACTCCATCAAATGTGACCCCCTGCTCCTGGCCTCCAACAGATGAAGTGGGGCATGATCCAAATACTTCTCTCACATCTGTGCAAGTTCATCCATGTGGATAAAATCAGACTCAATCCACACTACAACTGGGCCAAGTTTTTAGCCAAAACTTTTCTTTTTTTTTTTTTTTTGACGGGGGGGAGAAGGGTGCTGAAAAATACAGATTTGGGGTAAGTGAATTAGGGTCAATTTTTTTTTCAATTCAAAATATCTTTTTGTTTTGAATTTTACTACAGTTTATTTTTTAAAAAAGTTTAAAGACCAAAAATGAAACAAAATATTTCCTCTCAGGTCAAACAAGAGGTTTTGTTCAACCTGAAACAATTTTTTTTCAATTTTTTGGCTCAGCCCCTGAATAGAAAAATTGATGATTCACATAGTTTTAATCCCCACTTTGGTATGCCTTTATGTCAATATCTCTCTACTAAAAGTTATACAAAGTGCCCAGATACTACTGTGATGGAAGCTATACAAGAAGATATGTAAAAGAAAGTAGTCAAAGCAATGAGCAAAATGTTAGACACTTAGTGCTGGGTCAACAGTTGATGTACATCACCATAACTTCATTAACTTAAATGGAGCTACTCCAATTTACACCAGCTGAGAATCTGATGCTGAAACTACGTGGTGAATAATGTGGTCATCCCAAACACATGGCAATAGGAACTTTATAGCAGACCTCACGATGTATTATTAGTATAACAATCATGTAGGTCATAATCCCTAAAATCCAGGTTATGAGACTAAAATGAAAACTAATTTACAATTAAACAAGTTCGTGAGTTTCTGAAAGATTTTACCTTTTACGCTGACATTTTTCACCTGAATATTTTAAGTATGAGTGAAATCCCAGCCGCCATTTTGAAATCAGACAAAGCTAAGAATTCCTCCCCACATACATTGTAAAAAAAAAAAAAAAAAAAAAAAGTCAGAAATTTTCTTGATGAACAATGTGAGCTAGCTGACAATCAGCCTATGTCAATTTACACCAGATGAGGATCTGGCTCAAGTTGTTTTGCTAGGTTTGAAAAAAAAAATTTCAAAATAACAAAGCAGTGAAAATTTGTAAATGGGAGACTGACGATGCACAGTAGAAACTTCCAAGACATTTTGAAATGCACACATAGTGGCAAATCCTCCACCTAGTGCCCAGCCCAGTAAGGCAAGTCCAGGTCCTGGCAGATGTGTGCCTCCCTGCGGGCCCTGGAGCAATTCTGCCTGAGATTTTCAAGGCTACTGTGGATCAGCATCTGGAATAGCCTCAGTGGTCATTATGCAGACCTCTGTGGAGGATGGGGGAAAGGCCATCCTCCAGCCCCACCTCTCCTGTCACCTACACCATGCCCCACTCCCTGAGGGAACCCTATAAAGCATGGCTCTGCTCCACATAAGGAGGTCCTTACATGACCTCCACAAGTACTGCTCTCTCCTGCACAGTGGAACTGCACTAGCTCCACTGCCAGTTGGCCCTCCACTGCTGTGGAAGCAGGGGCAAGAATTAGCCCTTAAAGAGGGATATGGTGTGAACACATGTGCAGGTAGTTAACTGCACAGTTAGTTGGTTCCAGGACATAGTCAGCAGCCGAAGCCAGAGATCGTATGGTTAACTGGAGGGGTTCAATTGTTTTGAAGCAATGAGTGGTGGAGCTTACAAGTGAAGCAAGCTGATTAGCTGTAGACTTAGATCATACAATAACATTGCGTTTCTATAAGCCCAATAGCTCTGCAGCATGGAACTTGCAGTGAAATCCAAGCCAGTGCAAAAAGACAGTTCAAGGCCTATGCACCACATAGATTATTTTAAACTCTCAAAATAGGGTGTAAATGGGATTTGAGTGGTACCAAAAGTGACAGATGTTGTAACCTCATGAAGTATCTTTAGGCACCACTAGATGATATTTATGAATGGTTTATGTATGATTGTGTTTTACTCCATGGGGTGGGCTACCACAGCTCTTCCAGGAACTAAAAACAATGGAGAGGTGGGGATTAAGGTGAGTTAGAAAGACTGGAAACAACTCCAGAGATGGTTTGCATATATTGGTTCAAACTGGGTTTTCCAGAGACCAAAAGACAAAAGAAATAACTTGGGATATAAAGGCTGAGTTGAACTAACACAGAGTCTTTCTTCTGATTCAGCAAAAGAGACAGGACTTTTGGTCCTAAGACAACCCCCAACCCTTGCTGAAGAGGTAAAGGGATGTGAGCCTATCAGACTCCCCAAGTGGAAGGTGGGAAATTTATGGTATGTTTAGTAAGCATGTAGGAACTTGTATTGACAGAACAAGGAGTAATGGTCTCAAGTTGCAGTGGGGGAGGTTTAGGTTGGATATTAGGAAAAACTTTTTCACTAGGAGGGTGGTGAAGCACTGGAATGGGTTACCGAGGGAAGTGGTGGAATCTCCTTCCTTAGAGGTTTTTAGGGTCAGGCTTGACAAAGCCCTGGCTGGGATGATTTAGTTAGGGATTCGTCCTGCTTTGAGCACGGGATTGGACTAGATGACCTCCTGAAGTCCCTTCCAACCCTGATATTCTATGATTCTATTGATTATGTGTTTTCGATATGAATCTACTTTCTGAAGAGTAAACATACTCTGCTGAGAAAGAGCTGCATGGTAACTTGTAATTGTTGGCACACACTGGTCATGGCTCAGCTTTCTCACTGAGGGCTACCAGACAGACTGGCTTGCTGGGGATATCACAGTGTATGGAAGGGGGCTGTGTAGCCTTAAAAGTCCCAATTAGAATAGAGTGGGACATGGGTTCCTGCTCAGAGACAGGTGATGGCTGGATGCCTCAGACCTCACTGGGCACTCCTGGAATGAACTCTGGTGAGGGAATACAGATGTAGTTACCCCAAAAATGGAACTTGTGCAGGCCCTCTGCATGGGGATGAATTTCAGCCTTATTATACAAATTACAATTGGCCAAGTCTGGGGAACCAAGAAATGTGATTCAAGAAATGTACCAAACTCCATTGTAAAACTTCTAGAGCTTGCCAGATGACCAATTCAACGAATTACGGAGAGGTCCTTTAAAAATTAAAAACTACGAAAATTGAAATACTGTAGAAAAAATACTGTTGATGCAACATTAAGGTTGAACAATTGACAATTATACACTCAAAAGTCAGGAATTTCCAAAAATTTTGTTTATTTCCAACTCCAGAGACAGTGTTGTCTAGTGGTGAACTGGGACTCAGGAGACCTGGATTCTATTCCCGGCTCTGCCACTGGCCTATAGGGTGGCTTAGGGCAAGTGACTTTAACCTCTCTGTGCCTCAGTTTCCCCACATGCAAAATGGGAATAATGATATTGGCCTCCTTTGTAAATCACTCAGATCTGCTGATGAAAAGAGCTAGATATTGTTATCCCACAGTGCTAAATCCATAGCATGTCACAGGTATATTTTCTATTCCAGTTTACCTTCCTGTACTGTTTATTATCCTAATCCTACAACGGGATCTGTATGGATGGACACTTATGCCTGCCTGGTTCCCTTTGCAGGATCAGGGTCATAAAGGGATTTGTGCAGGCATATGCCTGCATGGGCTTCTTTGTAGGACTGAGGTCTTGATACATACTCTAAAACTGATACGCAACATGGCCACGTGGACATTTCAATTTAAATTGTAGATTGTGGTACATAAAACTTGCCATCTATATCTGAATAGTGCCACACAGAACTAAGGCACTGCAGTAATAAATAATAACAGATTCTACTGATGCAGCACACAATTATAGGTTTCAGAGTAACAGCCGTGTTAGTCTGTATTCGCAAAAAGAAAAGGAGTACTTGTGGCACCTTAGAGACTAACCAATTTATTTGAGCATAAGCTTTCGTGAGCTACAGCTCACTTCATCGGATGCATACTGTGGAAAGTGTAGAAGATCTTTTTATACATACAAACCATGAAAAAATGGGTGTTTACCGCTACAAAAGGTTTTCTCTCCCCCCACCCCACTCTCCTGCTGGTAATAGCTTATCTAAAGTGATCACTCTCCTTACAATGTGAATGATAATCAAGGTGGCCCATTTCCAGCACAAATCCAGGGTTTAACAAGAACGTCTGGGCGGGGGGTAGGAAAAAACAAGGGGAAATAGGCTTGAATAGAGATTGGGAGTGGCTAAGTCATTATGCAAGGTAACCTAAGTTAATTGTATCCAATTTGCAAATGAATTCCAATTCAACAGTCTCTTGCTGGAGTCTGGTTTTGAAGTTTTTTTGTTGTAATATCGCAACTTTCATGTCTGTAAATGCGTGACCAGAGAGATTGAAGTGATTTATGAATGTTATAATTCTTGACATCTGATTTCTGTCCATTTATTCTTTTACGTAGAGACTGGCCAGTTTGCCCAATGTACATGGCAGAGGGGCATTGCTGGCACATGATGGCATATATCACATTGGTGGATGTGCAGGTGAACGAGCCTCTGATAGTGTGGCTGATGTTATTAGGCCCTGTGATGGTGTCCCCTGAATAGATACGTGGGCACAGTTGGCAACGGGCTTTGTTGCAAGGATAGGTTCCTGGGTTAGTGGTTCTGTTGTGTGGTATGCGGTTGCTGGTGAGTATTTGCTTCAGGCTGGGGGGCTGTCTGTAGGCAAGGACTGACCTATCTCCCAAGATTTCTGAGAGTGTTGGGTCACCCTTCAGGATAGGTTGTAGATCCTTAATAATGCGTTGGAGGGGTTTTAGTTGGGGGCTGAAGGTGACGGCTAATGGCATTCTGTTATTTTCTTTGTTTGGAAATTGTTCACAAGCCCATTATTAAATATATTAGAGAATTTTGCATCAAAATTATTCACAAATAATGTGCACGAACAATTCTTGGTCTGCAAATCCTTTGAGAGCAGTTTATTGCAAATATTTGCAAACTGTGTTCATGAGTTACAAAAGCCACCTTTTCAAAACAGCACCCTAAGATTTATATATGGAACCAATATAATACAAATCTAAATTGTATATTTATTTGTAATATTCTAAATAATCACTTCTCTCTTCATATCTGTGCTAGTAAAGTTTGAAATTTCAAAGAAAGTGAACACAAAGGATCATGAACATAGCTGAATTGAAATTTGATTTTTAATTTGAATGAATATTCATAGAAAATTGTTTCCACTATGTGCTCAGTTTTATTTAGTATAATCCCACAGGTGAAATAATAATATACATTATGCATGGAAAATTGTTTTATGACATTTTTAGGGATTCCAAAATGTATTATTTATGATTTTCCACTCCCTCGGAAGGTTCTACCAATGTACTAATGGTAACTAAGACTTTCAGGTGAAGCGGTTTGAAAATCTGCACCAAAAAACAACTTTATAACTCTCTAAAAGATTCCTAAAACAGCTTTCTGTGGAACATATGGCACATATAGGGAATATGTAGTATAAAGTCATTATTGGCACTTGTTTGGGATGAACTGCATAACTCCCACTCATGAGTAGTATGGTCATCCCAAATTCATTACAGTAAATCTCTAGATTGCACCCCATCATCACACACACACACACACACTCATACATGAGAGACAGAGAGTGAGTGCACACATGAAAGTCTGGTGATGTCTAGGGTTTTTTTATCAGCATAACTGAGATGGTTGCATCACTCAAATAGTAGAATCATGAGGAAATTACACTGGTCATCCCAGTTTATGGTGTACAGGTATGTATATGCATGAAAATATGAAATATGAGAGAAGAAAGAAGGCCCTGACCAGAAGTATATAGTTTTATACTGGATTATTTACAAAAACAATAAAATAAAATAAGAAACAGACAAAGGGTCTACTCCTAAAAGGTGCTGAGCAGCTTCACTTTCCATCAAAATCAATAGGTATTGTGGGTGCTTACTCCCACTGAAGACCAGCATCAAAATCAGAGACTCAAAAATCTTTACCTTAAACAGAGGATACAAGTTCAAGTCATCAAGTCCAATTCAATTCAAGTCAGCTCTTAGCTGCCAAGATAAGAAGCATCTTAGAGATGCTGTAGATGGACAGAAGTTTCTCTGGGTACACCAGGCTATTTATGGACCCTATCCTGAAATCTTTCTTTCCATGAATAGTTCCATTGGTGCAAAGGCTTTGATTCTCCAAGTCCTCATGAAACATACAGCAAGCAGCCAAAAAAGAAGTCAGGGGTGCTAGTCCTGGTTTATTTCAGTGTAACAGAGAACGGAAACTGGCCAAAAATCTGATAAGAAGTAGAGCAGTGTTACGAAAATGACAAAGTTTAAAAGATCATTAAATAATTGTACCCCTTCATTCCCGCCCCACGGGGGGGCGGGGGGGAGTGACCACCAAATATTAAATTGCAGGTAATATTTCATTTAATAATAAAGAGCTTTACAAATATGTCCACAAACACACAGAATATAATGGAAAAACTTGGTTCACTAAAACTGGTAGTAGGGAATTGGAGACGGGGGATAAGAAAGTGACAGATTTCTTAAACAGTTGCTGTCCTTCTGTCATTACAGGAAGGGAAGGGTCGCCTAAGTCAGGGATAGTTCATGGTATGTGGAGTTTGATAGTCGGCTGGTAATACATTTACCATCCATCTAATTTTCCCAGAAGAGTCCTGACCTTAGCTGACACTTCCCCGCATTCCAAGAGGATGGCAAATGATCCTGAATTGCTACTGCATGGCCTAGCCATTTCAGTTTTGTTTACCGTTGTACCTGCATAACATTTTGTTCTGGGATGGGTTCCCTGTAGCAAAACTAGAAAATCACTCATTGCCAAATGCCCACAAAATGAAGGAATTAAACAGGGACAGTCATTCTGGATAGCATTATTTAAAGACTGCAGATTCTGGGGCAGACAAAGGTCCAGGGCCAGGTAACCTCCATCAGTTTAAAAGAAATGAAGCTGGAAAGGATCAAAATCAGTTGCTAATTGTAGGCATTCTCTAGTGAGATGTAAGATTCCGGAGGACTGTAGACTGGCAAATCAAACCCAATAGGTTTTTAAAAGGTAGAGAAAAGGCACTGTGTTATACTAAACAACACAGCCCACTTAGATTAACAGCATTTGGGGGTGAATGTGGAATTTAGCAAGGCAGCATGTTGGAAAAAAAAAACAGCATGCAATCTGATTCAAGCCAGCTTATGTCAATTTATTTGGACCAAAATCTTGCTTAAGTTGCAGCTCTGCTCTGAAAAATGATTCTGTAACATAGCATCATTGCATAATGCTTTGGCACCATGTAATATTTTGTTTGCTTCTGTGGCAGCAGCTCCATGCTTTAAGAAATAGCCCAATCAGTGAGAGAGAGACTAAAGTAGAGAGATTCAAGCCAAGGCAAAGCTTTTACTGGTGATAGGCTCAGCAAAGCACTTAAAAGCAACTACAGCATCAATGGCAAAAGTCATTTTCCACACAGTTTAAGTGGCTATGTGTTCAGCTACACAGAGCCACTTACACCACCTGCAACAGTACTGGAGTCTGGTGAAACCCAATAATGTTACATGGTGTTCCACATTTATTGTCTCTTATTGATTTCCATATCAAATGCACTAAGCCTCCTTTTGCTAGCCTTGGAAACAACCTGGGATCTGAGAATCAACGTGGGCTCTTTCCTTCTGATGTATCACAACTAGTAATGAAGGTTTGTAGGGCAAATCACAACAGCAGTTATATCTGTGCATCTTTAAGGTATGCCCTCAGTGACACCTGTGCAATCTCAGGGCTGTGCATGTGTGACTGACTGGAACTTAGCAAACAATTCTGTTGAAGATTCACAAAACAGAATAGAATACAGATTTCTTTCTCTAACCCAGGCTCTAAAGTGTTAAATGGGATTAATGAAGAATGAACACCTCTTTGTCACTAATATCAAGAAGTAGTTACATACAAAAAGCAGATCCATTGGGTGGAGGCATCTTTTATCTTAACGATGTTTCAGAGTAGAACCACAACTTAACCAACTGGTTGAAAATTCTCAGTTAGTGACTAGTATGGAGACAAGTACTATGGATGTTTTATAGGTAGAGGTTTTCAGAGAACTGAGGTTTTCAAACCTGACAATGTGAATTTAGCCAGACGTTCCCACTCAAGCCAATGGAAGTTGTGGGGACAAATCCACCTATGCAGCTTGGAAAATACCAACTATACATTTCCTCAAAATTATCTGAGTGGTGACCTTGAGGTTTACTATCTAAACTCACCCTACAAAAGGAAACATTAACTTCTCACAAAAGAAACTTATTTCAAAAATTGGAACTATAAATTGTAAACTCTTAAAAGAAAGAGCCAAACCTTTGCCCTAAAAACTCAAACCAAAAGTGTGGTGGTGGTGGTTTGTGTGGTTTTGTTGTTGGTGGGATGTTTGGTTTGGTTGGCAGGTTTAAGATCTGCAAAGATTTGCTTAATCTTTTTTACTTCATTTTTGTGTGCCTCTGGACTTTCTGGTTCTTGCTGAAAACAACCAAGATACTTCAACAGAGGCTTTTTTCCATTATATTTCTGGCCAATACAGAGGGAGAAATTTCCCAATCTGACAAGGATTTAAAAAAAAATTAAAAAGTATCAGACTGTTTGGGTGCTTATCCAGCTAAAGCTCTTACACCAGGTATGACTGCCTGTGATAGACCACACTGATAATGCCACACTCTTGCAGGGCAGACTGCAAGAAGTAGGGCAGACAATACCCAAAGCTAGTGGTTTACTCTATAATTAGATTCACCAGACCAGTAACAAAAGAGCTTCTGCAGTACCACGCTGGTTAACAAGAAGCCAAACACAGTTCCCTTTAGGCATTCCAGCCCTTAGCTCCCATCCAGGCAAGCCAATCTAATATAGTGAGAGGTTATTGAAAACCCATTTAATCATATGAGAGATTCTTTCTATCCCCAGGTCAATATGAATCTCAGACCTTTCCCAAATATCACAATGTCAGCCAATCCTTAGTAAACTAACTAAAGATTCAATAATAAAAGAAAAGAAGAGAGTTATAAATGGTTAATAGATCTTATACATACAAATGATTGCAAAATCCTTATATCAGGTTTGTAGCAGTGGTGAAATAGACTGCTGGCTTTAAAAGTATCTCTGGCAATTTCCAAAAGATTGGAAGGTGCTCAGTCCATAGTTCAAGGTGCTCCTTTTAGTTGTTAATCCACAATCCAGAGAATAAGAGCAGGAAAGAGGCACCATGGAGGTGTCTCGAGTGTCTTTTTATATCCTCTGTCATGTTCTTAGGAATGTACTGTTCCAAACAAAGCCCTGCCTATGGAAAGTTACTGACCAAGATCACATGAGCATATCACATGCCCCTACATGTTTTGCTGAATCACAGGGGATTGGCCATTGGCTCCCCGCTGTCTGAGGCATCCGCAACGAGACCTACTGGGCAGCATGAGAGCGGAGTGTCCTTGATGGTCCATCAACACATAGCTGTCTAATCCAGATGTAAATTCTGTCTGCGGGGTGTCACCCAGGAATACAACACATGTTTAAGATACAAATCCATAGCCAATATTCATAACTTCACATATAAAGATGATACATGCATATAAACAGGATAATCATACTTAGCAAATCGTAACTTTTCCATTGACACCTTACACGATATATGTTGTACAAGATTTGTTGCAATTGTTTAACAGTCATAGAAACAATTATACAAATGGTCATCTTTCTTATACACAGCATCACACCAAGTTCATTGTTAAACATACAGATGGAAAAATAACCAGTAATTTCTCTGAGGAGGTTTCTTGCCTATAAAATGTAAATTATTTCAAGAGAAAAACAAATGGTACATTTCAAAAAGTTTGCACATGATACAGCAAGACATGAGTAATAACATAGCCATATCTCAAAGAAGTCAATCACTATGACCTTTGTATGGAAAATCCCAGTTGATGCAAACAAATATCTTCCCGCAATGCATTACAACTACAGTTAGTAGGAAAATAGTTCTCCTGTCCCACAAAAATTTTCAAGATTTCAAAAAATTTTCTGTTGCACTTTGGAAACAAACCTTGTGAAGTTTCCTCCCCACACACAAAACACCCACAGATGGGGGGCCTCCAAATAGCCTTGTATTAGGAAATCCCCTGCAATGTGCAAGACCCAGGTTTGAATCCCCACTCCAGTTGATTTGGATAAAGATCTTGAATATAGGCCTCCCTAGACCCAGGTGAGTGCCCCCAAGCTTTTCTGGTATCTGTCTGTCTGCCTCTCTCCCTCTGTGACTAGATATTCCATCCTGTACCTCAGAAACCCTGCTTGAAAACTTTGTTGAACCTGCTACATTCCTGCACCAAGTTTTGGTTTCGACAAACTGGCATTTTCCAACAAAAAGCATTCTATCAAACAATTCCCAACCAGCTCTAATTAAAACTAACTCATTTATTAAACCAAACAGTTTAATATAAGTGATATTTCTAATCTTTCATGAATGGGGTAAAATATGCTATATTTTCTCTCTCAAGTAACTATCATATAATGGTCTTTTCAAGTAGAGCTGTCATTGTGGTTTCCTGGATTTCCTCAGCCTCTTTGGAATGCTTGTAAATTCCCATGGCTGATAGTAAGCTAAGAAAGGAAATAAAAAATAGTAAATACCACTTCAGTGGTGTAAGCCCTTTTCTTCTTGTTTTTTTTTTTTTGGCTGGCGATGTACATTAGGAGATCATCATCAGCTTTTGCACTAACTTCAAAACAGTTCCAGCTGGGAAACCATTCATGTGTCCATTTTGCACCCTCAATTACACTCTTACGCCAACTCAATCTTCACTGAAATAGATGCATTTTGTTAGACTAATTGTTGGAGATATTAAAAGGATCTGAACGGAGAGTTTATTTTACAGAAGTACTTGAAGAAGTCAGTCTAGTAAATGGATACAGTAATGGGGGAGGGTAGAGGAAATCACTCTTTAGTGTCTTATTACCTGCTACAACTATAGAGTGGAATGCCTGAAAGAGAATAGAAGGTAAATCCATTGTACTATTTCTATGTGCAGTAACTGGATATTTAATATCTGCCATTTATTTTTATTCATGGATATTTTATTAAAATTATTAATTGAAAAATACTTCAAAAAGGAAAACGAGATACATATAAAAAACATACATAGATACTTCAGAATAGAATGATTAGACATCCAAATATCAGACCCTTATTCTGACCACAGTTACATTGGGTTTTTCATTCACACAATATACTGAAGACAGTAGAATTGCTTCTGATTTATACTGCTGTAAATGAAATCAGAACAGAGTCTATGTGTTTGGATATTATTGTCCTGGAGAGAACAGAATATATGACAATCCTGATTATTATAAGCCCAGTTCTCCTCCCCTTATACACACTGAGTTGTACATTATTCCACAAATGGTCCCAGTACTTATGAAGTAAAGTACTACTTAATGTGAACAAGAATGGCAGAATCAGACCCTACTTGTATAGGCAAACAGATGATCTCAGGTTTTATCATGCTTCCAAGAGAGTATTTGTTATGAAGAAATTCTGAATAATCTACTGCCCCTGAAGAAATGATGACTTTGAAATGACCCAGTAACAGGACTCAAAGCTTGCAAAGGGATTTGATAAAATGTAAGCATTTAAACTGCTCACAGCAGTTTAATGAGGGGTTCAAAAATCAGGAGTCACATTCAAAAATAATGAAAAAAATAAGTATATACAGGACAAAACTATTTCACTCAAGGTCAGAGTAATAAACTTATGGAATTAATTGCCAAATAAGATCATGGAAACAAGTACTGTAGTATAAGTGGGAGACATCTTGGCACTTTTATGGAGAGAGAAGGGATTAAAGGATACGGTGACAGAGCAGAGAACTGGGGCTAAGATAAACTTAAAGGGGGACAGGATTTTTAGGTCAAGTGGTTTCTTCCTTTCCAGCCATTCCTTTTATGTCCTTATTCCCATGTCAGCTTGAATAAACAATTACTGGAGCTTAGATGAGCAATGGACCGCTTCCATACTGTAACAGGACTGAAGAGGTGCTATCTTTTCCTTCACTCCACTATGAAAGTAATGGCTAACAAACAGGAATAGTCTTATTGCTCTTTATAGAATACTGTACCTTTGACCTGCTCTGATTGATTTCAGGTATAAGAGTACCTCACATCACCTCCTTCCTGTAACCTTATCCTCTTCAGTCCCATTTACTTGCCATCACTCAGCTATCAGGGAGGCATAAATACACAATGAAAGACAGAGCACAATGTTACAAACCACAATAGCTGTCCTAAATTACACTTCACCAGTGACACCGGTGTTAAAGATGACATTATTATATATATATATATAAACTCCACATTCTTTTCAATGTTGTATGTGATAAATCCATGATAACATCGGGAGAGTACTGGGTTGTGTGTGTGTATACACACACACACACAACCCAGTACTTTCCTGATGTTATCATGGATTTATCACATACAACACTGAAAAGAATGTGGAGTTATCAAATTTTCCTTCAAGTTGAAAAAGACTTCACTTCAGACAATCATGTCCTGTTCTTTCATTACAAACTGTTTGCTGTCAAATAGGGTGCACAAGATGTCAATGGATTTAAATTAGCAGCTACAGATCGGTATAAAATAGATGTTTAAAGGAAGTAAATATTAAAGCAAGTTTGTAACCGAAATTCCTGATATTTGCTAAAGAAAGTGTCTTCTGGAACACATTCACTTTTCAATATTTTTATATACTTTCCTTTGCTCCTGTGCATAAATTGGAAGAGTCTATACAGGTACCTTCCCAACTGGCATTGTACTGCCCTATCCTCAGGATATGTTAGAAATCCAAATTTTCCATTACAATGGCTTGCTGCATTGTTGGATTATGTACATTATTGTTGCTGTGGTGTTCTAATCTCTCGGTCTGACACAATCAAAAAGATCTGGAAGTGCTAAGAAGGGAATGTGTCCCAGAACTAGGCTTATCAAGACCCACAAAAAGAT
The DNA here is from genome assembly GCF_965152235.1 of Eretmochelys imbricata. Classification (NCBI taxonomy): domain Eukaryota; kingdom Metazoa; phylum Chordata; order Testudines; family Cheloniidae; genus Eretmochelys; species Eretmochelys imbricata. The sequence goes on along the minus strand of NC_135580.1, from coordinate 35,196,689 downwards.
ATAGTTAGGTTCCCCCAAAAGTCACACTTACTATATTATATATTAGTACATTGACAGAAGTATCTTGACCCTGACTTTTCTCACAAAGGTTAAACAGAACCAAACCTTTTTGAAGACTCAGATCAACTTGGTATATCGCCACCTCGCCCAATCTGTTCCCAAAGACCCTTCTTGCATTTGCTGATATCCTGCAAAGTCCACATCTGTGTCTTAGCAGACCTGACATTCTCTCTTGGGCTGACTGCTGTCTCAAATTTTGCACACTCTTGGCCTTCCCCCAGGGTCAGAGGCACGTAATACATTTTGCATCTATCGAATACTAGGGAAGTTCAAAAGCACACAAATTATGAAGTTGGTAACCAAGATGGAAGATGTGCCAAGCTTCTTCAAACAATGCAGAAGAACAGAGGCTAGGGTGACCAGATATCCCAATTTTTTGGGGACAGTACTGATTTGGGGGGCTTTTTCTTATATAGGCACCTATAACCCCCCATTCCCTGTCCCGATTTTTTACACTTGCTATCTGGTCACCCTAACAGAGGCAGCTGGTCCAGATCAGGGCCTCTTCCAAAGTGGGAAACCAGCAGGGTTTGTAATCAGGTCAGGAAGTCTGGCTAGGGAAAAGGAAAGGAAAACTGCAGGAATTATTTGGATTTTCAGGGATTATACAGACCAAATCTCTGAACCTTTTGAGCATCACCCATCACTATAACTTGTTCTTATCCTAAAAACAAAAAAGATTAGAGAAACAAGTCTCCTGTGCTTCTACTTCCAGAAACCAGAGCTGGATTAGGGTGTGTCACTAATGAACATTTATTCAACACTCTTTTGAGAGTTGATTCTGGAACATAAGAATTTTCCAAACCCCTTCAGTTTTCAGTTACCACTTACAACTGATACCATAATCTTGGTATATTACCTCCTCCATTAAAAACAAAAACAAAAAAAAAACCATATATTCAATTCTTTTCCATCTCTTACTTTCTTAAAAACACAGTGGAGTCACCCACCGCTACATCATGTCTGAAATTGTCCCTGATTTCAACCAAATTACACTTCCTTCCACCAGATCTGAATTTGACCCCCGATTTCTTATGGTATCACACACAAACATCATATTGATACAGTATACCAAACCTCTCTAAAACTTCTGAATGTAGCGTGCATTATACATGTCTTATCAAGAACATTTATTATATTTTTCAAATAATAAGATATATAAAAAACCTCCTCCCCCCCAAAAAAACCTAACAGAATACAGTGGGGATGATAAAAAGCCAATTATCACAAGATGTAGACTATACACCGAGTACTGTGGTCCTGATTCAGCAAACACAAAGATGTAACTTTGTCTCAGCGAGACTACTCATGTCAGCACTTAAGCACGTGTGTGTTTTCAAGATCAAGGCCTATGCCAGTAACTTAGTTATTCTTTCAAATATAATTTCCTCTGACTCCTTCCACACAGTATCTCTATGTTCAGATAATTTGTATCATTAAAAAGAGTTGAAGCCCAATAGTCAATAATGAGTCATTTGGATTTAGAATTCTAACTGGTTGCGTTATTTGTATGTCAATGAAATTACACACAAAGGCTAATCAGTTTTCTTATGCTTCCCTTAGCAGCAGGCAAATGAGATGTTGCTACAATCTTGCTGAAAGGTAAAAATGGTAGGACAGTAATGTTGATGGATCTGAGTTGATGCAATTGATATAAGAGTAAAAACAATTACTGGAGGTTTCCTGACAACTTGCCATGACAGAGAAATCTCAGAAAGACCTCCAGTTTCCTGGTTCAACAGTTCCTTTCAGTTAAATGGGAAAAAAAAAATCTTAGAAGGCTTTTCATGTGACCAGAAATAAGGATTCTATAAAGACTAAGTGTTAATTAATTCAGGCAGGTGAGGGAACTCAGCTGGGACAAGTCCAGAAATTCTGTTCTGACAAGGTACATCTCTACATATTTGAAGGTAATTTGGGTTTAGTTGTGATAGCAAAGGACAGGGACCAGGAGGGCTATGGGCTCACTTCTCAGTTAACCCACACACTCATTGTGTGACTTTGGGCAGGTCATTTGACCCTGTAACATCCCACCAGCCCAGCTGTAAATTGTGGGGTAAAACCGGACCTCACTCATAACTAGTTGCATTTTCTTATTTATATTTTTTCCCTGAAGATTTCAGACCACTCTTCTCTTGGCTCCTGATTATGTAAGAATATATTTCAAAAGCAGTAATGATTCTGCAGTGGCTAGTTAAACACTACTGTGGGGTTGTTACTTTGTTTGTTTGTTTCTTTGGGGTTGGGGTTTTTTTAGTTGGTGCTTATTTTTTTGTTGGGTTTTTTTTTTTTTTTTGGTATCTGCAAGGTTAGTCCTTTAACAATGGCTGCTGATGGATGCTGCCCCTGTTATAACTCCTGTCATCCCTGCTGCATTTGAGTGAGAGAGCAGGCAGAAAAAAAACAAAGTGAATGAGAAGAGAGATTATGGATACTGTATAGTAGTGATGGGCGACTAAGCTGATGTATGGAAAATTTTCATATTCTAAATGTGGGGGGTCTAAATTAACAGATTTTAATTGGACCCCCACAACTGAATATCATCCAGCTCCCACATGCCAGACAGAACCTCCCCGAATCTAGAAATCCCACTCAATATTTCTTTCATCTAAAGACGGTTTATGGAGAAAACATGCCAACAGGAGTAGGCCAGTTGACAAACCCTGAGGAGTCTAAGAGAAAGGACCAGTCAACTGCTGCCCCAAAGACTTCTGTAGCGATGAGGGGCTCAGCGCCTTCAAGTCTTCCCCTAGAAGATGCTCCTTAAGTAGATGTAGGCGGATGGGAAACCTGGGCCTTTTGAAGGGTTGGGATTCAAGAGGTGAAATCTAGAAACATGTGCAGAGATGTGAACACACTCCACACCTCTTCTTCACTCCCTTCCGTAAAGGCTTAAGGGCGTGGAGTAACCACAAGGATAGAGGTACATGATGTGGCTCTTAAGTCCCCAGGAAAAGAGAGCCCAAAGAAGAGAGAAACTTTGTTCTGCCTCTCTTTTGAGGAGGACAAGCAGTGGGGCTACAACAGAGTTTTTTATTCCACATCCCTCTGTCTTACCTTCCCTACCCTTCAGGACTTGGGAGCAAGGAAGCGATCCACACCTATCCAGATCCAAGGAACATGAAAGGAGTGGGCTCTGCATTCTCACTTTCCCATAATGTTAAGAGGTAAGTGGGATCAGGCACTGGAAGAGAAGCTGATCCTCTCATCCAGCTGAATTCAATTTGCACAGGTCCTGCTACTCTCTCCTGAAGGCAGCTGATCTTAGGCTTCAGAACTGCTAACCAACAAATAGATCACATATAGATTGAATTATACATGGGCCAGATTTGCCTTGCTGAATACAATTGATATTCATGTTATTCAGCCTATTTATGATTGGTTCATTCATCTGTAATACTGTTGCATACACTCTAGCAGTGATGTTTAAAGGAGTGGCTCCATAAATCACCAAAAGGAGTGAAAATAATAGTTAAAATAGTTTAAGCAATTTCCTGGAAGAAAGAACCAGCCTCATGAGGCCTCCATTATGTAGGTAAGAAGTGACTATCTGTAGCAGGATGGTCACCCCGCTCTGGTTAGGAAGGGGTTAAAAGCAGCCAGGGGAGGCTGGTTGGGTAAACAGCCACAGGTGCGGCCACACCCAATTAGGGTCCAGCTGACCCTGATAAAAGGGCAGGATGAGCGCATGAGAGAAGACTCTTGCTCCAGCTGAGGAGTAGAAAGGGCCAGGCTGCCTGGGAGAGCACGCAGGGTACCTGAGGCAGAGTTGAGGAGCTCTGTCCTGGTGAGTCCCCAGGCTGAGGCCTTGCTAAAGGCCAGGGGAGGTACTAGGACTGCAGGGAGGCAGCTGGGGCTAGAAAGGCAGCAGGTCCAATCCTTTTGCTGATGATGAGTGGCTACTTCAGATTGCAGTTTGCCCCCGAGGGAAGGGGCTAGAGGAGGACTGGCAGTGGATCACTGAGGCCAGGTGGGCTTAGGGGATTGGGGTTCCCCAGGGAAGGAAGACCCAGAGTGTGGGGGCACTGCTGTGGGGCAGCACCCTGAGGAAAGGGGCACTGGGGTCTGGGAGGGACAGGGGGCCAGAAGTGCTACAAGTGGTGGGGACCAGGAAGCAGGCACCAGTAGGAAGACACTGGCCAGCAGGAGGCACTCTGAGGCTGGAACTGAGCTAATTCCCGGACAACCAGCAGGAGGCACCATGGTGGTGAGTGCCTGCCGCACTACACTATCACATATGTGGAAAAGGTTTTTTAAACGTTTAAGGATCACCCCTTCTATTCACTTTTACATTTTACTCTCCCCCACCCCCAGGGCCGGCTCTACCGTTTTTGCTGCCCCAAGCAGCATGCCGAATTGCCGCCACCTCGAGCGGCTGAAGAGATAGAAGCTGCCACCGATTTGCCACCGCGGGCAGCTGAAGAGAGAGGCTGCTGCTGGACTGCCGCCCCTTGCAGATTGCCGCCCCATGCACCTGCTTGGAACACTGGTGTCTGGAGCTGGCCCGTCCCACCCCTATTTCTTTCTCTTCAAATTCACCCTTTTTTGCCTTCCTTCCTTCCTGTTTTTCAGTTCTCCTGCCCTACCTTAAAAGACTTATGTTCCTATCACCAGACTGTCACACTAAACTGGCTTTTCTGAAGGCACTGCCTTTAGACAATTCAGTGCAGTGAAACCACCAAAATGGCATGGGGAGGTTCAACTTAAGCCAGTGCTGAAAACATACTTCAAGTCTGAACTCTGTCCTGCTTCTCTAATGATGTATTCTATTACTGATGGAACTGATCATTCCTACAAATCACAGTGACATTGAGGGGAGGAAGGAACCTTTAAGGGCAATCCTTGCCACTGACTGGTCTTTAAAGAGGACATTTATGTTTCATACTAGTGCCTTCCCTCTGCCAAGAGGTATTTCCAGGTTCCAAGCCATTGCACTAACCTGCTTCTGTTCAGATGCAAGGGATCTCTCTCAACTTTAACTATATCCCAGAAAAGCAGTGACGTACAGTATTAAGTGCAGAACTAATGGGTAATGATCTCTCTCTTTTGCTTTGACTCCCCCTGAAAGTGCAAACCCTGTTGAATATCTTCCCGTTACGAAATCTTTGATGTATACTTCCCACACTTGAAACGAGTTCTTAATTTGTTTTGTTCAGACAACCATGAAGTCCCACAATCCCCAGGTCCTCTTTCTTTGCTTTTCAAATGTCTTTTTTCTTTTTATATGCCCAAGAATCTTCAGTGCAATCAAGAAGAATGAGGCATGGAAGACCAATGTGGTACTGCTGGTGCAGAGGAGAGAGTGCCTGTAAAAGGCAATGGTATTTGTTATACCATGATGCAGGATTTCCAGCTAAACCCATGCCTTAATTAAATAATCCAAACAACTTGAGAAGGTATGAGTAAAGGCTGCCAACTGTCAATCTATAAACATTGCATATTGGTTGAGGGCTGCAGGAATCTCCAGATGACTATTCGCTTTTAGGCTACGTGCATTTGGTTAAGGATTGTGCCATCATGAATGCAGATTTTGAGTGGATTAATTTCAAGTTTCCTTTGAGCTTTTGTGAGGAAATGTGTATGTGATCAGCAGCAGCTGAAGAGGAGCACTAGGATGGTGAATCTACTGTCTCTTGCCCCCATCCTAATTGCATACCTGGCCAAAACTATTTACAGAGAAGTAATTTCTTTAGCTACGCTGGTTATTGGGGTGCTGAGATACATTGAGGCCTTCTGTGCCCTTACATGGTCTGTCTTACACACACACACACACACACACACACACAGGAGATTGTATAGGCTAGTAGAAATAGGCTAAGATTCCTGTACTTGAGTCTGTACACAGAGTCCTAAGAGAGTCATTTCAGACACAGAGATGTAGATTCCTTAAACAAACAGTATATATTGCAATATATTCTGCCAAGGGCTAACATAATGCTTCAGTGATTTTTTCCAGGCACTCAGCAATATGGTGTAATTCTTTAATCCAGCAGCCTTTCATGTGACATTTATATATATAAATGTTTACAGTAAATAGTAACCTTTCCCTTTCTTCATTAGGTTTCATGTATACCCATAAAACTCTAATGCTCGGTGCAATTATCAAGACCCCTTACATTTTTAAATTGTATTAATCAAAGTCTTCAAGATCAAATAAGCAGTCACAGAAGCTATGAAGATATTTCAAACAGAATAACTGATAATTCCTTGGATTCAGATTGCCACTTTTAATGTGGATTTATACAAAGAATCTTTATTGGCAAGTAGCATGGCCATAAGGGTTCAAAAAGCTGCTCCACTTGCACATGTGCAATACTGCATGCTCCAAGACCCTTGGGCACCCTTTATATCCTCCCAGTGACTGGGGTGCGGGACACAGGGAAGGCAATTTAGGAGAGGGATCAGACAAAAAAGCATGTACATGCACAGTCCTGCTACATCCCAGGCACCAATGATCTCCGGTAAGGCCTGTCTGAACATTGGCAGGAAGCCTGTGGGTAGGGCTCGCTAAGCAATCTAATTCCATTTTCATAAAACCCTTCCAAAGAAACAAAGCTTTCATTTGTTTTGAAATTTTTCATCTAAACAAATCAAAACATGAAATGAAAAATGATTTTGTTTTGTTAGTTTCTCAGGCCCTTCCCCCAAATAGCTTTGAGGTTTTTATGGGGATTTTGACACTTTTTCTTCTAATTTTTGCAGTGGAAAAAGACAAACAAGTGAGAGTCAACGGGGGGGAAAAAACCTAAAAACACAAACCTCAATGATTTCTTCCCCCCAGTATAAAACAAATTTGTTTTGATTGTGGGGGAGGAGGGGCTGAAGAAAGAAGGGAAAAAAGTGACCATGTAAACATTTTACAGAATTCCTGGCCAAAAAGACATTGTTCCCCTTAAAAAATGTGGACAATTTTCTTTTGACCAGCTCTACCTCCAGACCTGCAATGCAGCCTCCTCCTTGTGTGTCAGTAACTGGCATGAATGGCCACAGAGGAGAGCACCACCTCCCCTATAAAACAAGAGTGAGGGCAGAGGAAGACAAAGCCTCAAGCTTTTAATACCACCTTGGACAAGGCTACACTCCCATCCCCAGCAACAGTGACACCCTCCACAGGCACATGCTGACTCCCCCTGTAAGAGTGACACCAGTTTAAAAAATATGGCATGGGTTATTAACGAAGTACATGCAGCACTGGTCTGGACTGATCAAACACTATCCCTGCTACTTGCTGAACATCAGCATCCCTGAGCTTTGGGGAACACTGGATCAGGAGCTGCATCTGGAACCAAACTTGGGGTATGTCTATGTTGCATCTGGGAGCAAGCCTCCTGGCTCAAGTGGACAGACTTGCATTAGTGGGGCTTGTGCTAGCGCACTAAAAATAGCACCATGGACATGGCTTTGACATTGCAGCATAGGCTGGAGCTCAGGCTCTCAAGACACCTACCCTCCCTATCCCAGCCTTCTTCCCAAGGCTCAAGAGCCTGAGCTCCAGCTTGACCTGTAATGTCAAAGCAGCATCTACACCGGTACCATTGGCATGCTAAGGCAGACTCCCACGAGTGGGCCTTATTGACACGGGCTGGAAGGCTCACTCCCAGCTGCAATGTAGACAGACCTCTGTTGTTCGGCAAGCTGGTGCCACTTCTAATTAAAACTGTCTCAAAGTGAGCCTAGTAATAGGTGAACCTCAAAATGTTCAGTGGTTTGGTTCAGTTTGGACTGACACCCACAAGTGCAGATGCTTTTCGAAATCTCTTGACCCTATTTAAAAAAAAGGGGGGGGGGGCTGGAAATAGAATGAGAAACTTTCTCCTGGGATTTTTGTTGACACTTCCACTCTCCCTTTCTTCTGTTCTTTCATGCATATAATGGTATTTTATAATTATGCAATTATTCTATTTTTTTAGCCTTTAGCAAAGAAAAATTGCCAACTACCCAGCAAGCTGATTGACTGACTTCAGCCTGAAATAACTTGTGTGATGTGTAACAGAAAGCGGAAGATTGCTATGATCCATCACAAGCATGAGCAGCTATATGCATATGCAAATAAGGGCAGCCACTGGACTTGATCCTCCCTCCACATCAGTGCAAGTAAGTCTCAAGCTCTTCTCATGCTTGCTCCCTAACACCCAAGTGCACAGAAAACCAAAAAGGAGGGCAGGGGGCAGCCTATGGGTGGAGAAGATGCTTGGTAGGTTTATCACAACCCCCATCTTAAGCCTTTCTGAGGCCTTTCCCCTGCTACTAGGCAGAAGTAATCTAGCAGCCATAAAGCAGAGCTCCTGTTATTGTAAGACTATCCTGCTTCTCTTCACATATACAGAATATACCTTGAGTAATTAGTGTGATGCCATTGTGCACTCACAATAATAGCTCACATGTGGCCTAGGAGTGACTATGCAAATGAAATCCTGTAACAATGTTGGAGTGACTACACTTGCATCTCTCTGTGCCTGCTGAGTGTGAACTAGAGGTTTCCGGGAGCTTAAATGAATTCAGACTGAGCTGAACATGTGAGCAGTTAATAACTGTTGATTCTTCTGTGATAAACCCAGCTCCTGGGGGCTTATAAAACCTTACAGGCATTAGAACGTGCTTTATTTGCACGTAGATATAAGAATCTTGGCAAGGACACCCCAATTTTATCACCTACCCTTTCTGAAGAAGCCCTGTATACGATGGGCAGAATGGACTTCATTTTAACATCTCATGCAAAGATCAGAGTGTAGTGAGAAAAGAAGTAGTCCTGCTTTGCCATTGCCATATCTTATTTGATTTAGGAAATGAGATTTAGATCTTGCTACTGAAATTTTGTAACAGGTTTATGTATTTGTACAATCATTGTAAACCCCATTTGCTCCTATTCCAAATATGCACCTGACAGGCTGACAACACAATCACAATACACTTTGAGATAAGGATGAGCCCGCAGTCAGATAAATGAATTGGTTCCAAGAACTTCCAAGGCTTTCAGCAGTTCACATCTCTGGTTTCCAGCATTTTAATGTTTCCTTAAGCAACTAGCTTGATAAAAAACACATCTCTTGATGGGGGGGAAATATAGTTCCATGTATCTAAGAACCCTTATGTTATCCCCCTTCAGAATACAGACAGGTATTGCTGGGTTGTAGGCCAGTACAAGACAGACATGAATGTTCCCCTTAACCCAACTGATAGGCTGTAGTTCCATGGGTAGGTAAAAAAAGCTTTGCAGAAGGAACAAGAGTCTCTGCAGCCCAGGTGTAGACTAGTGCTGAGGGATTTTCAAAAGGAGATTCTTGCGTGTTCAACAGGAAACCTATTGCTCTCCCTTTTAGTGGCCAAGACAAATGAAAGGATTTTCAGAGCTGAGGGTGGGTGGTACTTGATGTTTCTTAAAAATGCGTATGTCTTGAGACTCTCTCTAGCTGCGAACCCAGCCATCGGGATTCTCAGAAGGCAGTTGTCATAGAATCATTGAATCGTGGGACTGGAAGGGACCTTGAGAATTCATCTAGTCCTGTCCCTTCCACTCATGGCAGGACTAAGTATTATCTAGACCATCCCTGACAGGTATTTGTCTAACCTGCTTGTCATATGGGATTGCAGTACCCAGTCACTGCTCTGCTCACTTGTTGCTAAATACCACTGCTACCATGGGTCCCCAGCACTCAGCAGAAAACTGTGTTGGGTCTATGAGGCAAACACTTGGTGACAGGAAGAACTCATGGAGATAAGAAACCAACAAGACAGCACAAAAGGAAGTGCTGAGAAGAGTGTGGGAAAACCTGCCTCTTGGTTTAAATTTGCCTGTTTAGATTGGCTGATGGAGACATATTGCAGGAAAGGACTATACTCTATCCAGGGGGCTACTGCAGCATCCTTTCACCCCAAACTGATGCATTTCTCATATAAACACAAGACCTCATCAAGAAGTATCCTTTGCCAGCAGCACCTCTGTACACTGAACATAACTCTGACTCTGAACACTCAGTCATCCACAAGATGGGGAACGTAGGTGAGGCTGCCTGTGAAATGGCCAGGAAATGAAGACCCTGCCCTGATATTTCAGGGACACAGACAGAAACAACAACAAACAGCCATGCCACCATCAGAGGATTATACTCAGTATTACGTGGGCCACCGGAAATCAACCATGTACATGTTTCAAGAATAGTGCCAGAATGCATCATCAAAGCCCTGGCTGGGATGTTGGTCCTGCTTTGAGCGGGGGATTGGACTAGATGACCTCCTGAGGTCTCTTCCAACCCTCATATTCTATGATTTAAGCAGAGCAGCTTCAGCAGCAGTGAAAGAAAGCAAGCTCTAGCCAATGGCTTCATTTGTGCCTGTTGGTTTGGTTGTGTCAGTGTCACAACTAAAGTCAGAAGCGCAGAGGTGAATGACTGGGGATTTTGAGTGCTGCTGGAAATCCTTGTCAAGCCAGCCAGCCTCCCCTAGAACCCACGTGCAGCCTCCAAAGAGTCCTCGGCGAACTTAGCTGCAATAACTGATCTAAACTGCCCTGAGTGGCCAACCCTGTTCATGACATAAACCCCATCCAACCAAGCCAGTGTTGAACATTCTGGCACAAATCCAAGGTGGCACAATCCACCCACTGACTGATTTTTTGGATAGGCAGGAAATTGTGTGGTTTTTCTCCTCCTTAGGGAAATATAGAGTTAATTTATTATCTAATCCATTCATTTAGTACTGGATTCTGACCCCCTTACTCCAGTTGAGTAGTACCTTACTTCATGGGAAGTCCCATTGAAGCCAGTGGGAGGACCATTGGCAGAGTAAGGTACTAGTGCTGCAGTGGCAGAATCATGCAATTAATCACTCTCTTCCCGCTCTAGTTAGTGCAAATGCATCTAAAAACACTGTCTAACTCCCTCCACTAGCATGGAGGATATATTTCCAGAGCTGGTTGGAGAATGGAAATCTTATTATATGGAGGATTTTTGAAATCTGTTTGCATTCTAAGTTGGGATGAAACCTGAAGATTTCAAAATTTTCCACAGAATAAAGATTTGAAGGGAAAAGTTATTTGAAAGGAAAAATGGAAACATTTAGTTCCAGAAATATCAAAATAGATAGTCCGAACACTTGTTCCCTTTTGTCCTCTGAAATGAAATTTTGGTGAAATTGATTTCACAAAGTGTTTCCACAAAAAACTGGTCTGTCACAGTTCTTACAACCATCCTAATTTTTTTTTTTTTTTTTTTTTTGAATTGCTAACATGCCATATCAGGATTCAAACCCACAGCCAGTAACCTATCGGGAATCACTTCATTTTGGTGCCATTAGTCCTGACTAGAACCAGGCCCCTTCACAAATCCCCTCATCGATAGGCTGTTAGTTCTGAACAGGAGGGATGGGGAGGAGCAGAAGTGAGCAGGCTGTGATCACAGCCCATAAGCTACTCTCACATGTGGCTATGGCTACACTACAGCCGGGATCGACGCTCTGGGATCGATTCACCAGCGGTCGATTTATCAGTTTGAGTGAAGACCCACAAAATTGACAGCAGATCACTCTCCAGTCTACCCCTGAGGAGAAGGGTAAAATAAGTCAACGGGAGAGTTTCTCCCGTACACCCCCCCGCAGGGTAGATCCCATGGTAACTTGACCTAAGGTACGTCGACTCCAGCTACATTACTCACGTAGCTGGAGATGCACAGTGTAGGTTGACTTACCGTGGTAGTGTAGACATACAGAAGGGACTCTACAGATACACAGGTTTGTGTGTTTGTACTAGAGACAACCTCTAGTGCAGACTTTCCACATGTTGACATATTAACTACCTTATAATAAAGTTGCATAAAAATAAAAGCACTCAGAATTAAGATGCAGACTGAGATATGTCTTAATTCTGTAATTAGTGTTTTATTTGGCCTGAACCTGCTCCCACTGGTATCAGGGGTGGGGAGGGCGGGGGCTCCCACTGACCAGTAGGAGCTGGCTGGGGCTATAATGAAATCTTACCTTGTCAGACTTGCAGGAAAAAAGTAACTCCAGATAACATGGCAATGGGCATCTTACAAATACATGTAATAAATAAGTAATTAACAAACAAATAACCTATCACATATGTATAACTAACACTCACATATAATAGAATTTTAGCTCCAGCTTAGTAAGAACTACTGATGCTGTACAAACAGAAGCAGTTTCTCCACTGACCAGAGGGAGAGGAGACTGATTTTCAATCTCCATATTTGGAATTACATTTAGAAGATGACAAGCAATGAATTCAGAATATCCACATTACCATATCCTCTGCTTTCTTACTATTTTGGGGCTGATTATAGTCCCATGGAAGTCAATGGCAAAACTCCCCTTAATCTGAATGGGATCAGGATCAGGCCCTTTATTTATGTGCATGTATAATTCTTCCACAAGGCAGTCAAGCATTTGCAGTATAATTTTGAACTTGGGGAGGGAGTTACCTGATAAATCAAACATTTCCTTCAGATGGTGTCCTATTTTCCCTACAGGAAGCACTAGCCTATATAAGTTACTCAAGAAGCTAACATCAAAGGCCTTTTTATCACTTAGTTTAGGGTAATAGACTGCACTTGAACTCTACTCAATAAAGTGAAACTTCTTAAGCAAAGAGTTGAAGCTGAATTTGTTATTTCTGGCAAACTGCCCAAGAGGAAATGGATCGAGGGCAGAAGTTTGTTTGTTAGATAGCAATGAAATATGGACACTTTTTTTTAAAATAGGTGACAAAGCAGGGTGAACAGCTGAAGTTTCTGAAACTACTGGTTATCCTGAGGAAATGCTTTTGCTTGCTCTAATAATTATTAACTCTGCCTTTTAAGATATTTAGCAGTTGACCGATAATGGAAAACAGAATACATGAAGAGTCAATATGAAGGGGTTTTGAGCAATTATTCTGTACTTGAGGCTGACTCTAGCTGATAGAAGGAAGAGGATATTATTCTTTAGAGAATGCATCACAAACTGATTTTTTTATGTCAAATTTTGCTTTGCAGCCAGATTACTGCTGATCAAGGTCAAAGATGGTACCTGGCTAAGAACATATAGGGCTATTTGTTAATGAGGTTAAAAACAGGATATTTAGGGCCTGGCAATGATGAACAAATAGGGAAAGGAAGCATAAAGGACACCCGTTTGAACAGACGCACACTGGGGCAGTCATGATCCCGGTCCTGAGCGCAAAGATTAGGGAGTGTTGGCACTGCTATCAGTGCTAGACATACCAAGGAGATAGAGCCATGGCCCCACCCTTTCTGCAAAAGCTGATGCAGCGAGAGAATACATGACACACCTCCAAGATGAAGGGGTAAGATGCAAATTCTCAGTATGCAACCTCCTAACCCCAAAATGCATTCTTACTTACCTGTGTGCCACCAAGGCAGACTACCTGGGAGGGACTCCTCTGTATAGCATCTCTCCAGAGACTATACTTCCACGAAAGCTGAGCCCCATCAAGATGTCAAAGAGACCAACAAGCCCATAGTTGAAGGAGCATCTGCTGAAAATCTACCAAAAGTATACACTGAACAACTACTCGCCTACACTTCTGTCCACGGGAAGGATTTTTAAAAAAGAGTCTACTGCATCTAATAATCCAGTTGTGAAATTAACAGGCAAAAACATCATATGAATGATGTTTACCCAGTGATTTCCCAGGAGAAGTTCAATTAACAGGTCAATGTTCTGACACTTCCTAACCATGAAAGGCGGTGCTAAAATAAAGCTGCAGTTTGAAGCCTTACACATTTTGGACTATGGAGATTTACCAAATGGCAGCAAAATTCTTCAAGAAAATTGTTTGCCACTTGTGACAAACTCTGAGGCTCGGATCTAACTAAACTGACCTGCATAAAGACAAGAGCATTCAAAACATGAGACAAGACAGTAGATACTACATTTTCAAAACAGTGCCCAAAGAATTGATTTCTCCAAGCATTTCTTTAAAATCTGTTCCCACTTCGCTATTCCTGTAGTTTAGTTTAAAGAACTGGTTGAGTGTATAGATTTCCTAGTAAATCGAAGTAAAAGAGAAGCATTAATGTACACATTTGCTATTGTTCCATATATTGTGTGGAATTTATAATGTGAAGGTAAACTACATATAGTCAGGGCCCTCAATACCTTTTTTTGGTAAAGTGTTTTGTGTGGAAACAGCACACTGTCCCATTAAGAATCTTGGAAGGAAGGACACTACTCAGATCCAGAGTTGGGAAGCAGGAACTGAGAGATGGGTTAAGGTAAAGACACAGGCTATATTCAGTCTTAGTGAAAGCAGCTTCGCTGAACTCAAGGGAGTTAATCACGTTTATCTAATGGCTGTATTTGTCCCATAGAATCTATGTGTTAGAGGAAAATTTGTTTCTGCACCACATTCTACCCTAGGCTGCAAGAGGAGAGATCCAGTCTAGTGGATTTTCCTTAGCTCTTGCCCAGCTTTTAGAGAGATTAATCTGAAATACCAATAAATAAAGTAAACAGGCAACAGAGCAGATTTAATAAGGCAGTGACTAAAGGGTTTTTATATCAGGGGTAAAAAAAAAGAAGTGTAAAAGTACCCTTAAGAGAAGGCAGGAAAGTTTGAAATTGTAGCTTGGCTTTCTACACAAGAAATACAGAATAAATCATCGGTTGTTAATATACTGCATCGGGATTCTCCCCCCAGTAGCCATTATGATCAATTCTACAGTAACTCTAAATGTAAACATGGAGGGGCTGTGCTGGTGGAAAATGTTTGAATGTACCCCCAGAGCTGAGAAGTGATTAATATTTTTACCTGCTATTTAAAGTAGTTTTTAGCCAAGCATGCTGCAACTCTTCCAGCTGCAAATCACCACAGCACTCGCATCTGAAGCTCAGGGAAAAAATCCTCCAGAGACAGAGAGTCAGTGAATGAACATGGTTTTGGGTTCCCTGGCAGAGAAAGTACTCTGCATTCAAAAACAGATACATTTCTTGCAGGGGGAGTGGGGGAGATCAGCCTGACTCCTTCCTTTCCCCTCGGTAATGGAAAATGTCAGGCCCCTCTCACCCTTAGCTCCTTAGGGAGTAATAAGGATGTGAAGATTCCATATTAGTAGTGAATATCTTGTACCAAACAGTGACCATCCGTGTCCTACAGCTAACAAACAGATATGGATATTGATAAGCATCGACCAGAGTGGGGGTGGGGGCCAGGCACGGGAAATGGGACAGAGGAAGCAGGAGACACTTGGTACTGGAGTTGAATTGCCACAGTTGGAGAGAGAAGCAGGGGACTCAGGCACTAAGGCCATAATGAAGAAAGGCTACCAGGTCAACAAGATGAGCAAGGAGACTTGGGCACTGGAGACAGAATGGGAGGTTACTAGGCAACAGTAGAGAAAGGGGAACCTGAACCCCCTGACTTATCAGAAGAAAGCTACACTGCACTCACGTCCATCTTACAGATAGTGCTCCTCATCTGTGTGGATGTTAGGGCCAGTCCACAACATTTTGGCACCTGATGCCCCCATACTCCCTCTCTTGGGCCAAAACTTTGAAAGGTCTCAATTCTGCTTTCTTCCTCTTCTACTCCTCTCATGGTAGTTCTCCTTTATTGGGGTAGGTAGCAGAGCAGTAACAACTTAAAATGCCTTGTTCAAAAATTTTAACACTTAACTTTCAAATGCCTGAACAGCAAATGTAACTTTTCTTGTCTGCATAGTAAACACTGGCATTTTTATCTGTTTGAATAATCAAAGTGGTGCTTTCTGTGCCTTCTTGGTTGCAAAGATTTGAACTGCTTCCTGAAGGTCCACATTCTGGGCCAGCTCATGCTCTACTGAGATGGTTGCAAGGCCGACCAGCCTCTCCTGTGTCATTATGGAGAGTAGATGTGTTTTTATTAACTTCAGCTTGGAGAAGCTGCGTTCTCCACTGGCAACTGTTACAGGAAGCGTTAGAAGTTTGGAGCAACAAAAGCATTTGGAAAGAGGGTGGTCATCTTATTTGTGCACATATATTCCAGAACAGCCTTTGGAGTTGACCCTGCTGAAATGTATCTTGAAAGGGCTTTCAGTTCATCACCTAAATCACTCCCATCAATATTGCGCATGTCATCATGTGTCAACACTGTCTCTAGAGCCCTGGACTGCTGGTGTAGGTCTTCTTCAGGTATGGTGAGGAGTTTTGGAATACCATACAACATCCCAAATATACTGCTGTGTTCCTTGAGCTGCATGAACCGTTCTTCAACTGACTGTACTTCACAATCTAGCACCTGGTTAAAGAATTAAACTTTGAATTTTTGTTTGGGGTCTCTTATGGGATTATCCCGTGCCGCAAAATCAAAATGTCTTCTTCAGTGATTCTTGTATTCTTGAATGGGTGGGAAAATACTTCTGTGCACTCTTCAGAACGTTTTGAAATCCCTCATCTGACCGGTAAGACTGTAGGTATGACTTTGCTTTGTCCAGTTGTTCCATTGCTCCAGATATATCAAGGTCAACACCTTGGAGTCTCTTGCTTACAACATTTATTTCAAACAGTATGTCATGCCACAACACTAAGCCACACAGAAATTTGAAGTTATGTATGTTTCTGGTGATTCCATTTCCCTCTTCTACTGTTCTCCCACGAACAGTTCCTGTCATAGCATTATCCTCCATAATGGCAACTATGGCATCATCTATCTTCCCAATTTGGTGTTTGACAGGCTTTATGGCCTCCACTCGACTTTCCCATCATGTGGTACTCAGTGGTTTCAGTGTCAGAGAGGATGTTCCCAGATACTGCTTCAAAATTTGCCGTCGATGAGTTGATGCAGAGAAAAATACATAGATGCTTTGAATTACATTAAAAAATTCAGCAGCCTCACTAGAAGCTGATGCTGCATCACTGACGACCAAGTTCAATGAATGAGAACTGCATGGGAAAAAAAAAGCTTGAGGGTTTAACTCTCAGATCCATGTCTGCAATCCTCTGTTCTTTCCTCTCACGTTGGCACCATTATCGTAGCCCTGACCTCTCATGTCAGCTATCGCAATTCCCATATCTTCCAGCTTTTTAAGAAGCACATTTGTCATACCAGCTCCTGTAGTATCATCGATGTCAATAAAGTCTAGAAAATGCTCTCTGACATTTCAGGGACATTTTCACTAGGTTCTGTTGTTACAAAACACACCATTAAAGTCATTTGTTCCGTATGGCTGATGTCAGGTGCAGTCCAGAATAACAGAGTAATATCTTGCTGACTTCAGACCTGCCACAATCTCCTGTTTGACTTTTGTTGCGAGTAACTGAATGATCTCATTTTGAATGGTTTTTCCAAGGTAGCGGTGTGTGTACTTTTCTTGGGTGGTGACTCTTCTTATATACTCCTGGAGTACAGCATCAAACTCGGCCATCAGCTCCACAATTTTAAGGAAGTTTCCATTGTTTGGCACATACAGCTGATCTGAAGTGCCACGCAGTGCTAGGTTTTGGGTAGCAAGCATTCTCACAATGGCAATGAGCCTTTCAGAACATTTTGCCACGAAAGAGACTCTGATGCAATCTTGTCTTGATGCTGATCATCTATGGTGGCCTTTAACCTTAGTCTCATCTCCAGCTCTTTCCACCTATGGAATGTTCTCTGGTGATTTGCTGCCTTCTCATGGCATGCCAGATTTCTAGCCAGATTTTTCCAGACCTTTGTTCCTGTAGAACCCAATGTGGCTGGAACATTAGACTGGAAGAGTTTGCAACAAAAACAGTATGCAGCATTCTGGGTTTTTGAGTACATAAGCCATGGCCTCTCCACTTTGTCACCATTGGGGATTTCACGCCAGTAATGTGTTGGATGGAACTTCTATTTTCATTGTCTTTGGGGAACATGAAGTTTTTCACTTGCTGTGGCCCATGCAGTACAAGGAAGTCCCTCAGGCTACTGCTCAAGTGGGTCCACAGTCCTGGATCATCTCGACTTAAGGAACTAAACTCAGCAGCAGCTGTTTCTTGTGCCTCCACTACACTCTTCTCTGATCTACACTTTTCTTCAGGAATGTGCATGGTTACATCCATTTGAGATGGAGATCTGGATGCTGCAGTAGCTGCCAGGTCATCCGCACTCTGACTAACAGGAAGATCAGGCATGTCCTCACCACTCACATCCTCACTGGGGCTGGAAAGCTCACCGTGAACATTTGTGTCTATGTATCTCAGGAGAGCTCCTTCCTGCTCAGATAGAAAAGCTTCCTTTGCTTTCTTTCTTTTTCCAAATGCTGCCCCAGAGGGGCGTTTTCTTCTTTCACTCATGACTGCTGTTCTGTGCCCGCTACAGAGGCTCTCAACACTCAATTGAAGGGGGAAAATAAGCAGGCTGGTAGCAGGGCCTGAGTGAGGGAAGAGATCAGCGTCTTAAGGGCCTAACTGGCTCCTGCTACTTCAGTTGACTGCTTGTTCTCCTCAAGTGGGTTCAGGGAAGCAGCAGGAAACAGGAAGCTCCCTGAGAAGCTGGTGCTAATCAGTCCAGGCTCCTGGGGGTGCTAGAGAGGTACATAAGAGGCTCCTCCTCCTCCTCCCCTCTCTCCCTGCAGCTCCTGCTGCTTTCTGTTATTCCCTCTTACCTTTTTTCCTGTTATGTCTCTTATACCCTTCTTCCTCCAGCACAGCACTCCACCATCTCTGTACATCTAGAGCAGAGAGAATACATATGCAGCAGCTGCAGACACAATTTTCTACACTCTGGGTCCTAGTGGCACCCCCCTGCCCCCACCACACAGTCTGGCACCTGAGGCGGCTGCCTCAGTTCGCCTCATGGTAAGGCCAGCCCCGGTGGATATTGTGGCAGATCAGGGACCTAGTCTGCAGGAGGCAGGACACGCCCCCGAAGTTATCTTCTTCCCATTTCCACATTGCATTTTACTGAATGTTTCCTGCACCAAACACCAAGACTAAATACCAGATGGACAGTCAAACTAAGCTCAGAATTGTGTGCTACTGTGACAGGCTTTGCAATGCTCTCGCAATCAAGGATATTTGGGAAAAGGGGGAAAGAAATATCACAAGAGATGGCTATGCTTACTCTCATTATTTGGCATGGACACACTTGTTTACATTAGACTGGCCTCATCTAAACTTTGCTGGAGATTGACCATAATATTTACAGGCTAAAAGAACAATTATGTAGCTGAGATGGAACAAAATGGAACTAAACAAATAGAACAAAATCAAACCAAAGAGAGGCAGAAATCACATAGTTTGCAAAAGTCAAAAACAAACTGACCCATTAGCCCACACATCTTTCCCACTTCATGTAAATTAATACTGTTGTACTATTTGTACTACTTTACAGGAGTACGGATGTTCTTTTGAGTTTATAAACATTTAGGCCTTTAAATTCTCCATGTACTGATTTATCAAATACAGACTTTATGAAAGGAGATATCCTATATATCTTCTGTTTGCTGATGTATCTTATGTATACATCCTATGTATCTTCTCTTTAAGAGTCCAATATTCTTTCTTTTGGGGCTTGTTCACAGTCTGCACCTGTGATCCTTTTTTCACTTTGAATCTCATGGGCTGTATTTATTTCATAATTGTTTTCCTTCTTTTAAACACCATTAATCATCTCTCCACAAAGATCTCCTTCCCACTCTATGCCTTACTGTACATTCTTTGCATTTTCACAAAATGATGTCAGTCCCAAGTGGAACAAAGATAAAAATGGCTCAAGTTTTGCATTTAAAAATTATCCCTTTTCTTCAAAGCTATAAATAAACTAAAATGAACAACAATTACTTTGGATTTAAATGGATATCTGTTTTTTTCTGTTTATAACCCTATCATATTCCATATCCCTGTTTACACAGAGATAGAGAGAATGTGATTTCCTGAAAATAGTTGTGTTAATAGAATCCAAGAGAGTATAAAGAGTCTTCCAATGACAGGTAAATCATGTACACAATTTTGAAATAATAAACATTACTGGAAAATGATCCAATATTTTACTATAGTTCCAAGAAATTATTTTTTTATATTTCATGCTGCTGCAACGAGTTTCTTGTTTTTCATATTTCAAAATGTTAAGCAAAAACAAAATTAAAATGTAGCTTCTATTTCCTTAGAAACCCCAAAGGAGGTATGAGCATTCTGAAATTTTATTTGTTGCTCTCTATTTTGTGAAAAACTTTTTAAAAGATTACTTCACTTCCAACACACTTCCTCAGGTTTACAAGACTATACAGAAGATTCATCTTGCTATGCTTTTTTATTATTTGATCCAAATGCTCATAGTAGATGACTTTTAAATTAACTAAATAATGATCTCTTGCTTATTTTTGTTATAACATTAAAATAAATGCAAAGGTTAAAGACTCCATATAACATAACAGGTTTCAGAGTAACAGCCGTGTTAGTCTGTATTCGCAAAAAGAAAAGGAGTACTTGTGGCACCTTAGAGACTAACCAATTTATTTGAGCATAAGCTTTCGTGAGCTACAGCTCACTTCATCGGATGCATACTGTGGAAAGTATAGAAGATCTTTTTATACCCACAAACCATGAAAAAATGGGTGTTTACCACTACAAAAGGTTTTCTCTCTCCCCACCCCACTCTCCTGCTGGTAATAGCTTATCTAAAGTGATCACTGTCCTTACAATGTGTATGATAATCAAGGTGGGCCATTACCAGCACAAATCCAGGGACAACAGTCTGGAAATGGCCCACCTTGATTATCATACACATTGTAAGGACAGTGATCACTTTAGATAAGCTATTACCAGCAGGAGAGTGGGGTGGGGGGAGAGAAAACCTTTTGTAGTGGTAAACACCCATTTTTTCATGCTTTGTGTATATAAAGAGATCTTCTATACTTTCCACAGTATGCATCCGATGAAGTGAGCTGTAGCTCACGAAAGCTTATGCTCAAATAAATTGGTTAGTCCCTAAGGTGCCACAAGTACTCCTTTTCTTATAACATGATAGGGTCACGTAAACAGAGAAGTGCTGTAACATGTCTATCAAACATTAGCCAATAAAACTGCCTAGAAAGCTCTGTTCTCTAGGAGTAAAAATCAGAGCTGTTGAAGCAAAACAGTATTTGTTTTATTGACAGATTTCAGTGTTGTATTACCTACCAATAGGTTCCATTTGCAGTTTACTTCCCAGAGTAACTGCTTATCAGACACATTGTTTATTTGAAAACTATGATGCTAATAAGAAGCGCTCATATTAGTAAGGTCTGATTTATAGCTTTGGGTTGTTGTTTTTTATCCTAAGGGACTGAACTTCTGAAACTCCAAACCTTCCTCTGTTATTTACTAAGGAGATGCCAAAGAAAGCTTATGTTCTTTTTGTTTCATGTATGAGAAATTTGTCCAATAATAAACAGCAGCTATATTGCTATCATAAATAACTGTAGCTGCCTGTGATAGAAAGTTATGTTCAACATTGGAGGCCATTTCATACACAACCAGTTATTCTCTAATAATCCTGCAAAAATATTGTACTTTTGCTGTATTAGTATAATTTCTGGTTATAAATGTTGCCATAACTATGGTATCACAGCATTAGTATATTAAGCCCAAAGGGAAGGAAGAAAGAAATTCCAACATAATTTGCTATATCATGGTCCTGCAGGGTTAGGAATGAGAAACCATATACCACTGGACGGGAAGATCCCAGCTTTTAGCCCAGGAAGATGTCAAAATAACAGTTACATTTTTAGGTATAAAAAGTTACTTGGGACCAATTTTATGGCCCCCTAAAAATCTTGTACCATTGTGATTATAATAACTAAGGCACTTGGTTTACTGGCAGAAGGATATGAAAAATAACCCCAGTAAAAATGGTTTAACACTTTCTAAAATAATTTTCTGTAATGCGCCATATAAAGAAAATATTTGGGTGAACCTGCAAAACTCACGTGTGCTTTCCCACGTATATTACATCCATCCCAGAACTTTTATACTGCACCAAACAGTCTAATTCCATGGATGTGATTGGAGCAGATAGCAATGACTAGTTAAAATTACCCAACACTCCCCAGGAAAAGAACCTGTTTTCAGTTTCTTACAATTTGCCAAACTTTAACCATTTGGGCTGAAATTTCCCATGCCTCAGGTTGAGTATTTTTGATGTTTTAATGGATTTTAAATCTGATGCCCTTTCAGTTTACTTGAAAAATTTGAAAAGTTTAAGCAAAAACAGCTAAGCCATTTCTCAGAATGA